>NC_140650.1:16854392-18086776 GCF_978046115.1 Saccoglossus kowalevskii
ACGTTAACAAATCTTGGCCATTAATTAAAAGACATAATAATTGACAGCGCATCGAATTCCTAAATTATTTAATTAAATAAAATTAATATACAAATCACACGTGTATATACGAACTTATAAACACGAAAAATGAGATTCTAAATTACAACAGAAGCAAATCCACTGTAAGAAAACGCATGGACCGTTAGCCTAAAATGCACCGGTCCATAAATAATAGCTTGAAAATAGTGCATGCGGACTTACAGTGACTAGATGGGCATGCGCAATTGGAATCACTGACGTCACAAACAACACACAGTATACATTGCTGTGAACATATAAAGCCTAGTATTTCATGGTCAGAACGACCTACCCAGGTACTATCTTCCATCAACAATGACAATGTACATTTATAAACAATATATAATATAAAGCAACCAACAATATATTGTATATTACAATTTTCAGACGGAGTGTTAAATAATGTGTACATCATCATTTATTTCGCACGTCTTCGTCATTGCAATAATAATTGTCTCAAGTACTATTTTCTTTAAATAAAAGTCAATTAATTTGTTGTGATTGTATGCATTTATATTTATATTTGTATTTAGGTATTTAATTAGTTTCCGATGACAGAATCACCGAAACAAACTCAGTATATCCCCGCAGTGTCTTTTACCTGGGTTGACTCTAATTGGGAAATGTGATCATGATCCAATCAGCTATTTGCGTGGTGAACAATGAACAGCGAAGCCCGTCTTTTGTGTTGTAAAGCATACCACTCTAATTACAGAAAATACATTATGAGATACAGCTTATTAAACTAATTTACGTGTAGGAAACCCAGGCAGCGCAAAACAAACATATAATTAAATTGTGAAAAAGATCCTAATCATCGATCATAAATGTAGGACATGACGTAATATGTCATTAGCATATGCTACGTCGACCAGTAGTTGTTACTGTGTCGTGAGCTTGATTACTATGTATGCTTCATTCTAGGTGGAACTGAAAGAGGCGTGTCCGTGATAGATATGATGCATACGAGGTACTCGGAAATAATTTGGCCGTATACTAATTGGAAGAAATTGTTGATTACATCAGGTGGGTTTGTCTCCACGTACGTAGTTCTTCGATCTAGAAGACATCCTTCAATGTTTGTATAGCATCCATCGGTGTGTTGACGATGCCAGGTAAATCATGCAGAGTACGGATATCGGATTATATTTATACCGTACATGATATGTTCCAAAGTCCGGAGGAATAATGGCATGCACAACTGATGCTCGGCGCAAGTACGGCAACGGTAAGGAATACAGTAACTTGAATTGCAACCAAGATGTGGCCTTATTTCAAGCAATACAACACGGGCGGGTGAACACTGTTGAGGGACTATTGAGAACAAACTTTTCAGCTTTTGATATAGGGTTCGGCGTCTCTGGTAGTCCATCTCGTTCGACTCGGCGCGATAGTGAAGAAGCGGAACTTCTTCTAAATAAGACCAGGACATACATTGCTAGTTTGCAAACTAAGATTCAATCTCCAACCCATTCCGATTACGAAGACAAAAGAATCGCAGCTACTTTCAAAGCTGCGTTGCATTTAGCGGTAGAATTTGGATCCACTGAAGTTGCTAAACTCTTGTTACAAAATGGAGTTGACGCCAATGGGCAGGGGAGAATTGCGATTAAAGGCAGGGATATGTATACGGCTGTCACACAATCATTTGGGAAAAACGACACCACCGAACCGACGAAAACAAACAGTGATATTCACTGCATTTTAGAATTGTTGGCACGTATACACCAACCTCCATTATTCTTGGCTGTTTCGAAAGGAAACGTAGAAATGGTACACCTACTGCTTGATCACGGTGCTGATGTCAATAGCAGGAACTCTCTTGATAAAACTCCACTGCATATCGCAGCCGAGGCAGGTCCAGATGGCCACGCATGCGCAGTTATTTTGATAGAATATGGCGCGTCTATTCACGTGCACGACATAAGCGGCAGAAGTGTTATGGATATTCGTCCCGAGTTTCAGACGATGCAACAATGTAAAATTGAAGACGCTATTCAGTTCTTTGAGGTCATAATGAATTTTACTGCAGAGAAAACGGCTGTTTTTGAACATTTAAATGAGTGGTTCCCTATGGTGGAACCAAAAAAATATTTCCCTAAGATGTTGAGTAATTTTAGTAATTTTTCAAAAACTAACAAAGATAGATCGAGTAAAGAAAGAAGAAGTGCTTGCAGAAACAGGCAACCTGAGTATGGTACCGATAACTCTCGTGGGAAAACCCGCAGAGAAAGTAAAGAGAGGAACTTAAGTTGGTTTGATAAGCGAAAAACATCCCCTGACGCAAATTGTGATATAGATTCCATCAGTCGTACAAGCTCAATGGAGGACCCATCTCCAGGACAACACTGCCGAAGGCAGAGTTCCGATAAAATTCCTGACTCCGATGATGAGCATATACCACACGCAGGTTAGTTTGATACCGCATGGTTGTACGTATCAGTATTATTATGTTATAAATTAGAATTTACATTAATTTGGTTTTATAAACGTCGCCGAAGTGTAAGCTGTTTCACTAAATATGTAATGTAACAAATCAAATGGCCAATCACCTTTATAAACACCTCCCAATACATATTTCACCCTTCCAGGACTTCTGCAATGTGAAAATGACGTATGAATTGTCGTTCATACAGACAAGTCTGTTTGGCTGTGTAGCCGTCTGCCATTTTGAATGCAGCAAATCTGTAAAAAAATATATTGTATTGATAGACGACCACAAATAAAAATATCGTAAATGTTGCCCACTTACGTCATGGAACAGCATCGTCGCAAGAATGCTGTAACGTAATACATAATCAGAAACACGCTTCTTCCGAAGGAGGGGGCGTGGCATACGAAACAAACCCGTGACCATTTAGTAAGAATGTAAAATTAACTAACCATCAATGCGTTTTTTTTTTGTTATGTTTTTTGTGTTCGAAACGAAAAAAAAACGCGATAGTCAAAAATAATACTAGTAAATGGGAAAGCTGTATAACAGATTTCATTAAAGCGTGAGCGTCTCTATAACTCTTTTATGCTTGATGGTATATGCAGTTAGTGATAGATGATTTACATCATACTGTCAATGCATACAATTGTTTCTATTTTTAAAATTCACAGAACAAAGTTTAATACGATTACAGCGCCTTGCCACCAATCCAGAATGTGTGTTTCGGATACTATCTGACCTACTGCACTGTATTCCAGGCATGATTGTATTGTCTAATACTATCATAGGCTCCGACATTACTAGGCACGTCAGTAAAGTTCTTAATACGCTATTACAGGTACGTATAATGTCATGTAATTAACATACACATACAAAATAATGTGAGCTGTGTTTTGCCATTTTTCACAGTACATGATAAAAACAACAAAACAAAGTAGAGATGTCACCAATCTGATTAAAATCTGATGTAGTGTACGGGCTTTAATTATTTTAGCTATGAAGTTATTTTAAATTTATTTTTCATTACTTTTGTTATTAATGCCCCTTTTATTTTATTATTTTACTTTGATTTGTTTTTAAATTCCGCCCTACCTACATCTGATCCGACGCCTATGTAAGTCCCGTTCAAATCTCGCGTAAGTAACAGCCAATCACAGACGCCCTTTTATACAGGCTGTCGGTTGCTTATTTTTCAGTGTATACGGGCAATCTTTCTGTACATTATATTTTGCCCACTTGAATAAACCATTAATAGAAAATTGCTAGTATATTTTTATTTGCAAAAGGAATTCCACAGCATTTTACAATTTTTGTCATTACATTGAATATTTTTTTCACTTCCAACAAATGTGTACACTTTCAGTCATCGCTTCAATTTTACATCACTGAGCATAATTATCTAGAATGGAAGCAAAACAATAAGTAAATCGTAATGATTAGAACACTGTAAACAGCTATAGAAAACATGCAAACTGATTTTAAATTGTATAACGGCCCACGGCATCGACGCAGACAAGTGGAGCAAAATAATATTTCCTGATCAATTGCGATGTGTTCCAAATAAAAAAAATATTTTATTCCAGTCCAAATCAGCTCAATTACTTTAATAAAGAGTTATTGTATAATGTACAAAACATTGATACAAGTTGATGAATATTTACAGCTACGGCTTCAATACCGTAGACGATTTTGGCCCGATCGTCAACAAAACATCACCCGTCTCCAGGGCAGGCGACTGGAAAAAGACACCGGTATGGTCGAACCGGTGGAAACAAAATCGTCACTCCCAGAATAACTATGTAAAATAACGATCTAAAGTCGAACCATTCGAGCCACAATATTAACATAAAAATGACTTTCGTTGCATTTGACAATGATAAACTTACCGAAAAGCCGTGTCATTCTCGGTCGCTAACGTCGGTATAATCTGCCATTTTATTTGAGTCTGTTTGTTACCTGACTCTGCCCGGTGACGTCATCATGTACGCTATAGAAGGAGGTCTGTGATTCGTTGACTAAAATCGTCGATAGTGGGTCTCGTTGAAATCTCGTTACATAGGCATCGGCTCAGATGTAGGTAGGGCGGAATTAAAAAAAATCACAAAATCAAAATCAAAGTAAAATAATAAAATAAAAGGGCATTAATAACAAATATACTAAAAAATAAAATTAAAATAAGTTTATAGCCAAAATAATTAAAGCCCGTACACTACATCAGATTTTAATCAGATTGAGATGTCACCAACATGACGTTAATTCGAATGAACAGTATTTTATAAGGCGGGAAATCGATTGAAGCGGGAGGCTCGTCACCTGCGCACGCGCGGAAATTGAGTCCCAAGCGACGATGACAGCATACCGTCACGCTAAAAACGCAAAGGCTCATGGGTAGACGCTTGTTTGTAAACAATGACACGCTATGGCCATCTGACGCATGCGCAGGTGACGACACCCGCGCTTCAAGATCAACAGATGGCGCGTGTTTATCAACACGACGACGACGACTTGTATGACATGTGATATTTAGAATAATCAATTTCAACTATATTTAGAATAATCATTGCTACATTGTTTCTGACTATCTTTGCGTCACAATGTGTTAAGTCTAGACACTATGGCTGTTTTAGGTTCATGAAATAAAAATATAAACAAGTACACAGAGTATAGCAAAAATCAGTGTATTCCCAATAATTGAATTCTCAGTGCACATGAACCTTGAAATCAAGATGCATATTGGCTGAACACGTTGTTGCTTTTAACATACTTACTTACAAACTTACAACATCAATCGCCACCTACTACACATTTAATGAAATTTCAGTAGTAATCGGTAGACAAACAGCTCGTTTTACCGATCTGACCCCAAATGTCCTGGGTATGTCATTTCAAGCCAATGCCACATGTGACAATAGCCCGCGTATATGAGTGTCTCAGGGGTTACATTGGCATTGGGCTTGACGGTACCCAATTGAATGATGACATGGCCCGATGAGAATAAAACAGTGCAACAGTCTGTCAATTTCACACATGCTACTTTATTTAAAGGTGGTCCATAACCTTTTTTTTCAAATAAGTATAACTGACGACAATGATCAGAATCTGTACAATATGTAGTACCTGAGAATTACCAGGCAATGCAATGAACCAATAATAATGAAAAAGTGACTGATTGCTATTCTAACTAAATGAGTATGTGTTAATGTGACATACGGAATGAAATATTTCATCTTCATTCCGTAAGCTTAATCTAATCGACTGATTTAGCTCTTTTGTAAAAACTTACAATTTGTAAAGTGAGTGTCATGTGGATATATGACAGTTTCTAATTCTAAGGGCAGAGTTCGTTGATCCCATGTTTTTTTAATTCATCCTTGTAACATGAAATGTCACATATGTAAAAATAAAGAAAATTACATTGTTACATTGGACCGACCAAAGGTCATTTACTCCATGTTCGTTTTCTAAAAAGGCACAAACGTCCATATTCCGTCAATAATCATTTGATATCACTTTCCTTCTAGTGATATACGTTATGTTAAATTTCAACGAATTCAGGCACTTGAAAGTTAGACATAAACAACGTTTTCTGCCGAGCTGGCAGCGTCAGGTGTCACTAGACCGCAAAATACCTCAGAGGTTTCTATTATAAATCACAATAAATTACACATTTTAATATAAGGTGAATTTTTTTTTCCATTGATTTGTATTTGATTATTAAAGTGCAAATTCAACCGCTCCACTAAAAGAACATTTCACAGCTATTGAACTATCAGTTCAATAGAAACAATATTAACTACGTGGGTGTTTTCCAATAAGAAAACTGAATTATTTATTATGTAAGAATTATCGCCAAGATTGGTCATGCCGCTATTGACACTAGTTGTATTCAAACATTTCAGCTAGTTTGTAGTTTTAGAGGGAACAATAACCCATTACAGACTTGACTCTTATATAATTTATGTAAAACTATCTTTAGAGTGGCATTTGAATCATTCCAGTTTAAAATCTGTGTCTGACATTCAGTGACCCCTACTCAGATCTCAGGGGCAATTTTCTAGAGAACATGTGAGATGGCCTCAGTTGACTTATTTTAAAAAAAAATATCACGAGATGTAGCCGAGATCATTTGTAAAATGGCTACATTGCTCCAAATAAATTTTTAGAGAATCTTCCATCGTAGTACCTATTAATTATTATGTTGATTAAGTTGTAAACAGATTTCTTTCTAACGATTCATACATGAAACATGTAATGCCTGACGAGGGGTAGGTAGAGAGGTGCGATATCTAGGCACAGATTTTGTCATAAATTGCGTACAAGCGCGTAGTCTCGGTAGAGACAATAACCCATTACACTCTTACATAATTTATGTGAAACTATATGCAGAGAACCGAAAAATAGCAAATGTCCATGTCTAGGGTTCCTAATCATTTTCAGGCTGTAATCGGTGTAGGACGTTTAGTATCTTCTATCATAATCAAAAATTCTCAGTGAACGGTGGTAAATAGTCTTAGTTTACTTATGCTTTGCATGGAAAACACTTCACAGCATGTGAATCGAGATCATTTAGAACATTTGTTATGAATTATGGCCATATTGCCTTTATCCATATCATCTGCTAATATTATTATGAGGGGTGAGAACGGACAATAGAAGGAGGGTAGTTAACGAATTGTTGTTTATTTTTACCGACTAATACATGAGGTAGGTTGGCTGCTGATACCACTATTCTAGTCCGCCCAAGTGTCGATCTAAGCATAAGTTTTTGATTAGACAATAACCTATTAGAAATTTCAATCTTACATAATTTATGTAAAACCATCTTCAGAAGTATGCAGAGAACTGAGGTAGCCAATTTCCATGTCCGGGGTTCAAGGTAATTTTCTGGTCGAAATCAGTGTCAGATAATTAGTACCTTCCACGCGGATCAACATAGTGTCATGATTTATATTTTCATGTATTTCGGTGAGGCCGCTTTTCGCAGTTATAACGACATTCCAATGGTGATCCCTGGATGATCCACACTTGCTCGTAACTTGTCATGACCAGGTTCATTCGCATGTTAGGGAATTAGTGATTGGAACATCTGGCTAATATAATGGTCGACTATGGAAGTTGGTTAAGTCAACGAGGCACCAATAAGTATGAGAGTTATGTCCCGACATTGGGGGCAATTAATCTGACATTATGGCGTGTTGAGTACTTTGCGTGATTGGCTATATGTGTGAAGGCCACGCCTTAGAGTCTTTTAAACTTCTCTGTAATTGGTTAACAGTTGGAATGTGAATAAAACCGATCTCAGTTAGTTGTAGCAAGCTCTCGACGAAGAAAAGTCTTGATACGGCCGTGGGAGAGTAACAACGCGGCTGAGACCAAAGGTGACACGATTCGATTCTCTGTGTGTCTTTGTTCGATAGAAAGGTGGAAAATTCCCCGAATTTGGTACCTCTGACGTGAAGGTTTAATAACACTCAATTAATCTTTCACAATAGTTCCAATGGACATGTTCTAAAAAAATATAACAAGATGAAAAAAAACTTTCAAAATTTGGAAAAAAGATATATATATATATAACATGTCTGATGATTAACCGCATGATATGTATCTTTGATGGACCTCTGTCAGATTTGTTTATGCCGTGACGATATCATTAAGATATTTTCGAGGAGGGTTGTACACGAATTGTTTCTTATTACTATCAATCTATACATACTATGTTTAACAAGGGTGGGTAGGGGGTGAATATAATCCGTCCGTACCATGCTCAAATTGCGTACCTAGCCTATTTTCCTAAACATAGTTCAATGTAAGGGCATGTACAAATATGATATCTTATTATCATCGGTTAACATAGATCATATTACAATTTTGATTTCGTAGCATGGCAAGCGCAGATAAATTATTTGTACTTTTTCCCGTAATCTGAATCCATACATCTAGATCAAGTATGGAAAAGTAACAAATTATCCATTAGCGCACAAATAAAATATAGTAATCAAATGTGCTGATCGCAAGTCGTACATACTGATGAAAGCATAGGACAATGCACGTAATTATTATACCGAATAAATAAATAAATAAACAAACAAACACATGCACAAACACATAATCTCTAATGATCCCTATTTAATTAAGTAATTAATTAATTAAGTAATTAATTAATAAATACATTAGAAATAAAAAAGATCATGCATTATGATATTTGTAACTTACATAAAACAGCAAAATTTGAAACACCAAATTTCCTAAAAAACTGATATGCTTGTTCAAACATGTTTGAGAAATTAAATAATGTAACGATTTTCTTTTGCAAAATTAGCAATTGTGTCAGTAATATTGTATCTTTTCTTTCGTAAGTGAACATTTTGCGCATTAGAACTTACCCAAGCGTAGATCTTTGTACAAATTATTACATTATTGTGACTAGTCGAGGCCCTGTTTTAATTTATGCAAAATTAATTATATATAGAAGAAAATGCGATGTTATGGTTTTCTGAATTAGGCTCCAGAATATGAATGACAAAAAATGATTATCATTGCTCAATAGGAAAGTCAAATATTTCTCAAAAAGTAAGCGAAACCAAATGTCTCTGCTCATCCATTTGCCCAAGCAAGAATTACGTCTGTAAACAAATTCGCAACGCCTGTGTGTGTTTTTACCAGCAACTGATATTGTTCACACACAAAATCTAGAAAGAGCATTTAAAAAATTGAAGTTAGAATTTACACTGCCACTCTAACATGATAAAATGCTAGTTCCAGAGCTAGTTGACATTTAATTTTACATTCCCGTCATTGGACGCTTTTATATTGTTGTCATCCTAAAAAAATACAGAAAATAACATAATAGTAGCAACTGTGAATAGAACATACAAATATTTAATGATGTATGCAAAAAATTTAATTGTCCATTGGTATAATTGTTTTTTTATTGTTTTGCCAGACGTGTGCCAATGTTGATGATAATGCAATGCCAAGTACACTAACAATCGATGATAGTCAAGAACACAATTGGCGTCAACGATCGCTATGTATGTTGCTACATTGTGCACTGGAGTTTATGTCTGGATCAAACTTATCATTGCAGTTCACAGCATTGACAATTATCAACAAGGTTATTCAATGTGATGTTTCGTATCGGCGGCATCAGAAATCCAATGAATGTTCAAATAATTCGGATAGACCTTGTGTGAACTCTTGCAAATCTGCTGAATACCAGGAATGTGGCAATACCCTCTTCTGTGAACAAATATTTCGACCAGAACTAATGTTTACTCCTACAAGCCTGATGATTACAAGGAATGTAGCAATGCCTCCTTCTGCAATAAGATCGCCTAAGTATGTGTTCCGGTCGAAGACTTTCTCAGGGGCTAATATTAATACAGACCGCCAGAAGGAAGTATCAGTGAGGACCCCTTTGATTCCACGAGATAGAGATGACATATCTATTGGAAAGAAAAATGGTGCTAGGAAACTATTTTTGTCATCTCGATGGTTGGAAGCCCGGCATTCTTCATCTGGAATACGGGCATCCTTTAGAAGGAAACGAAAAATAATGTCAATGGCAGATAGTAAAAGTACGGAAAGTATTAATTCGTATTGTGGAGTAACGCCAATACAGACTCTCGAAAGATGCGATCCTTCAATTTTTATTCATATTTTACATAGTACAACTGTACCACAGGGAGGTGCCGTTGCACCACACAATCATCGAAACCAGGACACCGTTGAGTTAACCGAGTGTCCCTTCAACACCATACAGTTACTGTGTGGTAGGGCATTAGCACTAGCCGCCGTGCATGGAAAAATACAGCAACAGCTTATAACAAAAGGACATTTAAGAAGGTTGCTGGACATAATCACAGTCACAACTAATCAAGTAAGTATTGTAATAAAAAGGCGAAAATAACATACCCTACCATAGATCCTTAAACAAATGTGATAATCAATAAAATGTGTAATGGATGTGTAAAGAACAAGATGAAAATACAGCCACCTTTGGGGGATTAGCTTACAAATGCCAAGGCGATTCATATCGTCAAAGTGACCATTTTTTTATTATCTTGTTTAGCGGGGGAAGACATGGACGCGAGATACTGATATCTTGTAATAAATGGGCACTTGAGGTAGCAACAGGGATAACAGGGGTTAACAATTGATCTGTGCTTCGATCATTCTCTAAATGTTATTAGTCATGCTTACTATTGAATCTATACTTAAATGTTTCTTAATACAGTAGTTTATAAGACTATTCTGACTATTCCTAGTATTGAAATCGCCGTGTTTTTTTACAATTTTCATTCATGCGAATAACTTGTGTCTAGTAGTCAGTTTTGGCTTCAAAATTATTAATCAATGCATCCTGGAAACCGTAGATATATTGATGGTTTCAAGAATTCCTTCCTTTATTGCATGATGCGAATGAAGCTCATTACAGTACGATTCGTGTTTTAGTTGTTCGAATATGAAGTCTGTGAAACAGATATATGGCATAAAAATGATATTATATTCGAGACCTTGCAATATCAGATTTGTTAAGCGAGGTTCACTCTATTCAATGGTATAACTATTTAAATTTGCAATATGGACGCGTGTATGCAATTTTTTAGTATCTGTTTAACACTGTACATTGATAGATACATTAGACTATGATTTATTATTAACTCTTGTTCGTGTAGAACATATCTGAGTATTCGTTCAATGAATCAATGGAATTCTGTATTACGCATGAGAAATATTTGTTTGGTATGTACAGTGGTTTCGATTATTCACCTACGAATATTGTTGGGAGTTTTTCAAGAGCAACATGTTTAGTTTGTGGCAAATCATGGTCAGATTTACTCCACAGTATAGAGTGTTGAATAACAAAATTAAAAAAATACATGTTTTTTATTCATATTGCACTTTTAATTTGCATAATATATAAATACCTGTAATTGTAACAATTATGCGAAAATTACTAAATTCGTTGCCAATGGTGAACAAGTACATCGACCACCGTAAGAGGCGTTGCAACTATTAAACTATTGACAAGTAAATTAATGATACGGCCGTGACAGTTATTGAGTAGTTGGACTACCATATTACAAGAAACTCCTTGAAAAGGTATTGAAGTGGTAATAACAATTACCTGGAACAGTTCAACCAATTTACTACAATATATCACGTAAATGTATAGGTCACGTGATTGTTCGCCTCAGTCTTTCTACCAGGGGGAGTCGAACAATATTAAAGTTTACGCACACACAAAATAAAACTCACAAGAGTAAACTATTAACAAGTAAAAATCTCTTAAGGTTAATCTTGAAAGACAAATTAGAGTTTAATGCTTGGTTGTGTACACTATTTCTCTTAAAGCAGAACCTGTTACTCTATTGTGAATATTATTTACCACGTTGTGACATGAGCAACTGTCATCCGTATACATATGAAAATCATTATCCCCCAACCTGCATACCATTAATGAAAAGGAGAAAGAATAGGATTGACTCCCCCGAGGAACATCAATTTAACTCTTCTCATATGAACTTGAACTATCACAAACATTCGCTCGTTGATTCCTACAATCTAAATAAGCTCGAAAACAGTTAAAGGAACAAATGTCACATTTATAAATAGAATGTTTAGATAAAATCAGCTAATGATCAACAAGATCAAATGTTGCACCCAGGAGATTCCCTTTGTCTATGTTATTGTAGCAGGAATCGATCAAGTTAAGCAAGACCGCCTGACATGAATGAAATTTCCGAAATCCAGACTTATTTTACTCTGTAGAAATGCATAGAAATTAGAATATACATGCTTTTCAACTGCTTTAGACAAAAAATGGTAAAATGGATACAGGTTTATAATTGGATACAATGTGTTCATGATCTTTCCTAAATAAACACACAAACAAATATTTGTGAATCTAAATATTCAAAAGCCCCCCAAAATCGTTAACCACGATTTAATTTACAGCACATACATTAACCTTATCGACACAATTTTGATGTCCTGAAATGTGTAATAAACATTTTTTTAGTGTAATTTAATCAAGCTCAGTGAATCGTGTCAGAGTACAACTTTAAACGGCATTAGTGTATCTTGCCATCGAACACCATTTGCACATAATACAGATTTGGGAAAGTAGGGGTTTGGTTTGTGGTAGGATAGACGTCCGCATATTTCAAAAGTTTTGGTTAAGTTTTGAAATGGTTTAGGATTTGACACATTGGTAAAATACAAACCAATCTATGGAAATATAATACAAATTTGAGAGAGTAGTAAAATAAGAGTTGTATTCAAAATGGCGACGTATGCCTCGTCTACACCAACGCCATTCAAACAATTTACTAAACGTAATGTTGTTATATTTCTCAGCATTTACAGTGTTTTCTGCTCCACGCCGTTATGACATTAGCAACTGATCCTGAACGTCACGATGCGCTCATACTGTCTGGAGTACCACGAGTTATGAGAACGTTATTGTCGCCGGCTGTGAGTGTTACTACTTCAGATGCAAAATGTAGAGCCTATGTCAGATGGCTTGCCACGAGGATAATGGTATACATTGGCAAATTTCAGTATAAGTCGGATCGATCCTTCATGCACATTATCAAAGGTAATATTCCATGATTATACTAGAATGAACATGGCGTTAACGCATTAATAGTTTCAGGCATTAATATTAGTTTTAGCTGTAAGTAACTGTGCACGAGCATCGGTGTATGGGAGGCTGACAAACACACGTACATTTACATAGCGATCAGTTTAGATGCAGTTACGCATTTATAGACAAGATTGTAATTTACAAAACCAAAATGTGGCTGACTATTACTGAATGTGTTTACTCACAGCCTGACATTTATGGCTCAAAAACGGACCGGACGGCACACTGCTATAGGCCGTCGTACTTGTTTACGCTTTGTGCGCTAGTGTCCGTGAGTAGTGACAGTTAACAAAAACCGGTCGTTTGCACTTGAAAATGAAATAACGGCGTTGTTGTCTGCTGTTGCCATTAAATATACAAATATATATTAAATATATATGTGTCCCTGTTGATAACGCCTCTTATTATAGGCAACGATGTCACGGAGATAACGAGCTTGTTTTGATCAATGAACGATATTCGTTTGTTATTAAACATTCGCAAGCTGGTTTGCGTAAATATAAACAAATGTGGTCACAATACAGTATTTGGCTACTTGTTTGGTCGGTTTCAATTGTTATCGAGTTTACATAAATTCCTGGCAGAGGGCGTAAAATCCATCATTTTCAAGCCGACGTTAAAATTACAGCGTAGCAAAGGCATAACTGTTACGTTACTCGTTAAAATCATTATACGCGGATCAACAAGATGCAACTCTTTTTTATTCATATATCATGCATGACCTTTGACTATAAAATTCGAATACACAGTCGAAGGGAAAAGGTGAAATTTGTGCAAAAAGCAAACCGTTGAATGTTACGTATAATAGTTCCAATGAAAACCAATTTAAAACATCAATACACTTATATGAATAGGACACTTTCCGTTTTGGGGTGAAGCGTAAATTTGCACGCGTGATATTGTGCTTCTGGGTGTACCAATAAAAAATAAAATTGTCTTAATATATAAATAAAATACAATTACCAGACTCGGGATATACCTTTCTATAAGTATGGTCTTTTTCACGTAACGAAACTTTCGGCTTTGCCAATTTCTGCAACCAATAGAGTTACTACTGTATCCGGGGAACATTTTCACAACATAAATAGCGTCCTCTAGTGTCAAAGCGTCTCTGTGATACTAGTATCCTCGGGGGGCGGACATCCGGGCATTTTCAAACAAAGGTGCAAAACTCGCATAAAACGGTACTTCGGGATGATTGTTGAGACTCCTCTGAACAGTGCAACAAAATTAGCCCTACGTGTGTAACATATATAAATTTGGTTGTTCGGGATTATTTTAAAGTTGAGTTTGTGTTGTTTTCTTGAATTTTCACCGGCTCCACCGGGCGTTCCACAGCAGCGCGCACAAAGCCCATAGAAATGCATGATACAGTGGTGCGCGTCTTAGCAACGTGGAACGTCTGTGACGTACCTCCGCCCCCAAGGATACATCTAGTGTTCACAGTTTTTGAAAAACTTACCAAGCACAATTATTGTTTTTAATTGATTCGACTCATTTACATAATATTTACGTCACAGAAATTACGTAACTAAATGTGTGTATATATGTAGACGGGTCTAGCTGTGGCAATTTTATAAAAAAAAAATCTTAAATTTTGGTCCGACGCAACATTTCGCGTTTCTTAAAATGCATTGAAAAAATAACGTTGCCACGACTGGAACAGTTTGGTATATGTGTGTCGACGCTTCTTCGCGGCTGGATATTATTTCTGCAGGGCTTGAACATGTTAGAATCAGAAACAACATCATGAAGAGGAAACACTTGGGAATAGATACATGGACAAATGTAATCCTCTGACAATAGACTCGCTGCTTAGTACATAAAGCAATCTTTTAGAGTAGTTTAACTGTTGACAAGTTTCCCCAGTGCGCTATTAGTATTACACTAACTATGACTTAATACTTTAAAAACTAAGCTACCTACTAGCAGAAATGCAGAACATTTAGAAGTATTATAATTCTTGATATGTTTTTTAGCGATTGGTCATATCACTAAATTATGATATCGAAGATGATTGCCTCCAATGACTGTGATATCTCATTATGCGGTCATTTGGATTTGACAATTGGTAAAACTACTCACGATTTACATCTACTCACGTTTCGGTATCCCACGCGTTTTATTTTTTTCAAATTTTCAGATTGCCAGTCACGCGAGATAAGCATTGAATTTCTCGTGTTAGCAAGTATTTATAAGATTAGGCTATGCAACTTTCCTAATCGTATACGTTGAATCTCAGACTAGTAATCTAAGTACAAGTATTACTAGTCTGAGGTTGAATGCAATGGAGATCTCATGAGAAGCGAACGCGTGAAAGCGAATCTATTGCGTGCCCGTCAATCGAACAAAATTCTTAACCAATAGGGACACAGAATGCAGTGGGTGCTTGGAAATGTTCGAATGCGTAATTACAGAAATGGGAGAGACTATCGCAGCGCTCAAACACAAAAACGGAAGTAATGCGCAATTTTCAAATGTTAAGCATCGACACTACCTAATAAATATAATATAAATGAAGACGAATAATTTCTATAACAGAATCACAGACATATATAACATTTAGCGCGACTTCTTATGTGTTGGTTAATTAAGATGGTTGTAGCCGAAGATATCATTTCGTCATAGTTTCATTATCATGGATTCATGCCAAACCAAGAATGAAAAACAATGAGGTCGCCGTACAATTTTACGAAACACGGGAGTTAGAAATGTAAGGGGAATTGGTCAAAATTGGCATTTTTTTACACTGTTTTTTTTATGATATCTCACAATTTTTGCTCTGCATATTAATGGACATGCAATTTAGTGAATTTCCAGGGCAATAATAGTTTTCCAGTGTAAACAACGGGAGGTTATCTCCTATAAGATCTACATAATTCTAGAGAAAAATGTTCCCGGAACATGTGAGAAAAACCTGATATAATAACAAATAATTCAACAGGAGAAACTATATTATTCTGTTTAGCGTCCATAAGCTGTCGAAATTCTTCATAGCCAGTGGCACCATTGTGTAAATCAATATATGCACTTTAAAGAAATTAAAGCCTATACTATACGGTGTAGCTTTTATCTGATTGAAATTTCAAGCACAAATAGCGTAAGATGGCACAACAATGCCGCTACGAGTAGCTAAACTATTTATCTGGCACTGCTAGTATGGTTCGGTGAAAAAGGATCATATTTTGATATTGGTTATTGGTTATTGGCGTTATTGGTAAATCCACGTCGTGCATGTATACGTTGTAACCCATAATTGGTAATACATGCATATTCATGTATTTATTAGGCAAAACAAATATGTTTCTGGTCCAAGGTTTCTTTTGAAAACACATGGTGATGCGACTTTTTTTCTGAAACATTAAAGGGCGGTAGTCGTCGCGCCACGCATGCGCGAGATATATGGGTGTCATATAAACAAGGATGGCGACTTTGACTGCGCAGATCAACGAGTACAAACTGAGACGTTACGAAACTTTAATTAGGTATTTTCAGGTGATTGGAAGGTATCGAAGGAGTCACCGACGGTAATTAGCGTAAGTCACGTCCAGGTCAAAACTCATACTTGTGATCTCCATTAAAAGAGCGCATTGGATTGTGGGAAAATCAATGTTTACAAACACAAATGTCGCACATGCGCAGCGCGACGACTGCCGCGCTTTAAGAAGGTCGATCTGCACATGTAGAACAAGATATTGCGCCGCCAACGACAGGCACATTCCATTCCCTCTTTTTTCTTTGTTTTCTAAGTGCGGCCTTTGGAAGGCGAGCACGCCGACCAAAACAGATCCAACTTGTTTGATCTTAACACATTGATATAACGCAGACTTCATAAAGTATAACAGTAAAAACAATAACAAACAATGTTTAATAAATCTACTGTGAAAACCCGTTACGTCAAGTCAAGTGGATTCTATTTTTCGTTTATAAACATTATATTATTAAAAGAATTTGTTTTCCTATTCCCATAGGCCACTCACTCTCAATTGATGTTTTTAATCCTAATGTAAATTTGTCTACCTTTTCAAGCAGTTCAATATCAATGACTGTTATATATTTTTCAAATTCTAATTTATTTTTAAGATTTATAGTGGTTGTTATCATTGTAAATGTCTTCCCATTGTGATATGTTATTTCCTTTAATTTTGCGTTTAAAAGTTTCGTATCAGTGTTTATAATTAGAGTTTGATCTATCTTCGTTAGTTGGGGTCTTACTTCGACGAACCATTTGCTGTTTGTTTCGTTATTCACTTGTGCAGATTCTTTGAATAGGAAGTTGTCTGTAGTTGATACACTGTATTATTTAATTAGTTTTTTATAATGTGGCCATTAGACTCAATCTACCCAATTCTTTATATATATATACCCATTATCGGTGTGTTTTTGATAAAACTTAGAAGTTATCTGTGGTAATTGGTACGGATCTCCCAGGCATCATTCATTGGAAATATATATCTAGAAATGACCGGATTAATTTATCAATTAGCGACAGCGTTTTAGTTATTTTTATATTTTATTTATATCTTATTTTTTCTCTTTCAGTAAAAATTAGGCCTTTTTTGCTCCCTCCTTTTTAGATTTGCCAGTGCGTCTTAAAATTTGCCAATATAGCTCAATGTGACTCGCAGATAATTAAATGTTTTTGTCGTGTTTATTTAGCTGTCTTCGAAAATGAATAGCTTACCGCCTATAAGCCAGTTGCATTTACTAAAGATCACAGCTTTTTTTCTAATGTCGTGTGCTATTATATGTCGCCAGATGACTGTAAACCATTTTCTTTAGAGTTGGAGGGTCATTGTTTTGAGATCAAAGATATCTGGCAGATCGTTTACGGGAAAGTGGTCTCTAAAAGCCCGAGGGCTGTCACATAACATCTATCACTGTGACATCGGATTTCAACTCCATATTAGATATAAGCATGAGATATTATTAATTAATAGCATTTTCCATGTGTTTTATTTCAACTTTAACATTCTTTCCAAGTGCAGATGAGTATAATTTTTAAAAATTTTGCTTTCAAATTACTTGTCGGGGTATACACGTAATACCCCGGGGGTGCTACTCGGTAAATAAGACTTTTCAGGCAATGATTTTTTATCAGCAGTTTTATTTTATTTAGTATTGGGTAACCAACAGGAATGAGGGCTCACCTACAGGTCCTAGCAAATACACACATCTTGCATCTGATGTTGTAACACTCACAGACAAAAACGTTCTCATAACTCGTGGTACTCCAGGCAGTATGAGCGCATCGTGACGTTCAGGGTCAGTTGCTAATGTCATAACGGCGTGGAGCAGAAAACACTGGAAATGCTGAGAAATATAACAACATTAAGTTTAGTAAATTGTTTGAAGGGCGTTGGTGTAGACGAGGCATGCGTCGCCATTTTGAATACAACTCTTATTTTACTACTCTCTCAAATTTTTATTATATTCCCATAGATTGGTTTGTGTTTTACCAATGTGTCAAACCCCAAACCATTCCAAAACTTTTGAAATATGCGGACCTCTATCCTACCACCAACCAAACCCCTACTTTGAAATAATCTTAATTCCAAATCTGTATTATGTGTATGAAAGAGAACTTTCTTGAGTAAATGTGATAACGAGGAACTAGAACGTTCTATCCTCGGGGCGGACATCCGGGCATTTTCACCGCCTGGCAACCCTCGCGGTGGAAACAAAGGCCTAAAACTCACAGAAAACGGTACTTTGGGATGATTGTTGAGACTCCCCTGAACAGTCTAACAAGATTAGCCCTACGTGTGTAACACATATTAATTTGGTTGTTCAGGATTACTTCAAAGTTGAGTTTGTGTTGCAACGTGGAACGTCTTGTGACGTAGCTCCGCCCCCGGGGATAGAATCATTATATAAGGGGGGGGCAGTGATAAAGTGCAATGGTTATATGTCGAGAATGGTACGCCTATTGAATAATAGCGGCAATTTAATATAATTACAATAATTAGGGAATTAAGAGTGTGCAATGTGTGTAACTACGAGCAAAATACATTCCATTATATTATGCGCAATCAGATATTATTAAATTTGTACGTGATTCCCGGTCAAAACATACTTCGATCATACATAGTGTAATTGCCTTTTGCTTTTCTTCTGTTTTATTACCATACTTGCATACTTTTTTTCACACTATAGGGCCACAGTCAGCTGGCGCATACGTGATAATAAAATGAATACGATATTTACTATATGGGGCCGCCATCTTGAATGCAGTCTCTTATTTAGTATTATGCTGCATTCAAGATGGCGGCCCCCATATAGTAAATATCGTATTTATTTTATTATCACGTGTGCGCCAGCTGACTGTGTACAGGGCAGGTTTTTTTCTGAGAGCATTTTTCTTTGATTTCAAACGCACATCATTTTTCCCCATAATTCTCCATCTCCTCATATTTGAAATGGAGTACCCTTTAGCTTGATGCGGTAAAACAAACTTTCCTGTAAGAGCTGGATTAATTGTATCGGTAAATATCGCGTGACTACCACCACTAACACATTGTCGGGTTGGTTGTCTTCTACACGTAGCATGTTGTATCATACTTTATGGTGCAAGATTGTGGAACTAAATCAAACTCCCGAGTGATGAAGCACGTCACGCTGCGGCGTAAGCGTGGAATATTTATTTTTCATAAGAAAAACAGTCGAAAAATCACAATGATTTATGTTGCCTCTTTATGTTTATTCACGAAAAAAGGTGCTTTTTCTGGTTGATGTATATTTCGCACAATCTGACCAATATACACTTTTAACAAAAGCGTGGGGGAAATTAATGCCGTGTTGAAGGGTACAGTAAATAGAAATACAGAACCAGATGCAATGGGTAATATTCGATTAGGCTAGGCAACCATGGATGTTACGGTGAAGAAAAATGGATTTGCTGTGTGTTGCAAATTGTGCTATAGTTGTCTTATGTGCCAGATAATTTGAACCGCGAACGTCCCACCTCGTATCATAAAGTTGCAGAGCGTATAGTACTCCTCTGGGACAAAACAAAAGTGTCTCACTACCATGTTCACGGAGGCGGATGGGGGGGGGGTCTTGGTTTACGTTGACTGGCGCATTATCTGAGGTTCTATAGCTCGCTTGGTTAAAGTTTCACTGTAGTCCGTTTTTTATTGTCGGTAAGGATTTTTTATTTCGTCCGTCGTTGGGTGATCGCGCCACTGGTTCTTAGTTGAAGTATTGTAAACATGATCCTCAAGTGTTAATCCAGGGTGGGCGCAATCAGTAATATTCGAGTACGCTTGACAATCATGGATGTTAGGGTAAGGAAACTGGATTCCACTGCGAAAATCCATTAATATAAGTTGGCGCCTGTTTGTTGTGAATTTTGCTAGAGATTTACTGAGGTATTGTCTACATGATTTGTCTAAAGTGTTGATCCAGGGTAGGTGCAATCGGTAGTACTAGTATTCGAAAGGGTATTAGTCGGCTGAACAATCCAATGGTTGTTAGGATACGGAAAGAGAGATGGATATCACTGCGCAGATTTCATAAACATGTCTTGGCGCCTTTGTGCTGCGAATCGTACTGTAGTTTCCTGAGGCGTTGTCTGCATGCTCTGCCTGTCTATCGGGGGGGGGGGGATGCTCAGATTTGTGTGTGCGTGGAGCTAATGCACGACTTCAGCTTCATTGTGCGGGTATGTGTGTGGAGGGGCAAGGGAGTGCCAAGAAACAATCTGCAAAGAAAAAAATTATACAGGTATTTAACAAACCAATTTCCTTCATGTGTTCATATATATAAATTTCCATGCCAGTTGAATACGAGCGCAGTTCACCGTGACGTCATTTGAAAACGGGTCAATGTTACTTGTTCAGTTTTAATTATCAAATATATAAATATTTATTAAAATGAAAGGTGTCGATAGTAAAATGGCTGAAACACAATATCTATATACGAACACATTTAATACAAAATCGTTGTACCTTAGAAAACATATTTTCTATGGTATCATGTCAGTACGATAACATTGCAGTTATCCAGAAATGAATACTTACGTGGTTCACCTTAAATTGTCTGGCTTTTAAAGCTCATCATTTTCTTTGGAAAAGTTGCTGAAAAAGTTGAACAAAAGTTGCAGACGACTGAACCTACGTACTGTAGCGCTAACTTTTGACCAATCAGATTAGAGGTAGCGAATGGAAACACACAGACAATTGTGTTACACCGCAGCGTAAAATAGTCCGCTAGATTCGGTAGTTCACGACAAAGGTAGCTAGTAAGCGAACCGTAATTGTGTAAATTGGTTATGCGAGCAATTTGTGCCAACTAATCCAAAATATATTGACGTAAACCTTTTAAAAAGAAGATTATCAATAATGTGCGCATGCATACATTTGTATGTGCTCTTTAGCGCACTACTTCCAATATGGCGGGTAATCCAAACGTTAAGTTGACGTACCCAGAAGATGATTGAGCTATCAGCTGGAGCTGAAATAATATGACCTCGCTACATGTTGCAGTGTCCCGGTTGAAACAATGGCGTTCGATTACTCAGCGTCAGTGAGGTAAACACATTCTTAAGTTCAACAACTTATAACCCTGATCCAGTCTTAGTTCTGTGCGATGGATGGATGGCCTCTGCAAAGCCAACAACCCGTTCGCCGCAGCCCAATCAACCGGCCTGTCTGTACTCAATGCTGTAGAACAACTTGAAGTTCACGGCTTCAAAATAATAATGCAGGTTATGCATCTCGGAGAAACCATCCAAGACCTACTACGCGTATTTCAGACCTGCCCAGTGTAGTAATGGTAAAATATTGGCGACTTTAACTTCTTAAAAGATTGGAAATTGACTCTTACAGTACAATAATAATAATAACTTTATTACACTACTAAAAAAACCTTCAGAGGGTTTTTGTATGGTAATGTAAATAGTAGCTTCGTGTTGAGTGGCTATGGTGGTGAGTTGCTTTTGCAGGGAGTGTAGGGCTTTGTCGCAGTAATTGGTCCCATGTTGACTATGCTCCGGACCGTTTACTTATTTAATACTTATTAGTGTCTGACTGGTATATACAAAATGTGACCGAGAATAAAAGCCAGTTGGCCGTTTCAAAAAAGCTACAGAACCAAAACGGTCTGTCAGTCATCGCTGTCCATACCAGCGATATTATTTTACACATAAAAATTGTGAATCATAATTGCATAGAAATGAACACTAAATACAGCTATCCCCGCCATCAGTCAAATCATCAGTACATGTGCAGAGTGACTGGTTTGCATTCAGATACAGTAAAACCTGTCAAAACCGACACCTGGATAAACCGACCTACTGTCAGAATCGACCAATTTATGTAGCCCCGAAATTTCTCCATAGACGCCTATGTTAAAATAACCTGTGAAATCCGACCACTGTCTACTCCGAACACTGACCACATTGATCGGTCCCAGGTCCAATATTCACACTGAATACATCGATCATCCGACCAGTTGCACCACGTTCGCTGTCTAGTAATCCGGTCTGCTCGACCTAAAGTGTGCATTGTGTTCAATTTACCGTGAACGTCACAGAAACAATACCAAATCTCACACTACAAGTAACGTCCCAAGTAAAACAATGGCAACTGATTAAGTTTTTCACACCACACGCCCACGCATCGCGTGGTGTCTGAACAGTATAATGACCCCAGATATAAACAAATGATCATCGCTTTCATCATCACTTTCATCACTTTCAGTTGCGGTGAAACGTGCTACATCACCTTTTCAATGAGCGAAAGACATTGAGTTTTCTTCTTTTCATAACGATTCTGATCGATAATATTGTGCTTTTGAATGTTTCCGTGAAGGGGGCTTCAAGATTGAAATTGATGATTACGAAGAAGCAGACAACAACAAAGAAATCGGAAACCTTATTTAGAAAGTTGCAGACCCTCAAACACAGTGTAGCGACGTATGACCTCGAGAGAGAGCAACATATTGTTGATAATTTGATTGGAGACAAAGAAAGGAATCTACAAACAACGATGACATAAATTGCAACGTCAGTCAAATTATCGACTCCCACAACGACAGTGATTTGACGCATGATGATGTGCTAGCCCGGGTGTGCTAGACATGTTGACGAGATTACAGAACTTCGCAATGAACAAAGAAACCAGTTACTTGACAGATATCCAAGATCTCAAAATTCGAACGGAAAACAAAAATGTTGAAAAAAGATATTCTTTAAAGCAGTCAAAACTTGATGATTTTTTTACATCGTAATTTAATTGATTGACTTAACAGCAAAATCAACTGTCTGCATAAATTATGATAATTACATGTAGCTCACGTTAACTTGCGTTGTGATGTCATTCAAAATGGACACCTCCAGTTACGATATGTGATACTTACCCGGTCTGTTCGAACAGTTATTTTATTATTTATTGATTTTATGTACATGCCATAATATTCTTGTCTTGTTTGGTAAATTATTTTATTGAAACAATACAATAAATGTAAATATAATCACTGGAGGCAAACTCCAGTGTCTTTCATTTTTCCCGTGTTTACAGCACATGTAATTTTTGTTTCAATCGAATTGAGTTACGCCCACCCTGAATAAACTCCCTCTGAAAACCAACCATAGATCCCAGTCCCAGTCATGGTCGGTTTTGACAGGTTTTACTGTATAAAATAACTGTTTTATTCGCTGTTGTTATTAAATATACATGTAAACAAGTTGAGGGCAATGTTTTCGCAATAAAACGCAAGCCTGTGTTGGTTGGCAAAAATGTAAACAATGACGTCACAGTGTAATGGCCTATAACAAACAAGGAAAAAAAAACTATCGGTATATATTCAAGGGACAGAGACTGGAGACCAAATCTTCAACTTTCACCCACTTTCAAGGCCGAATTAAAAAAATGCCTCAATATAGGAATAACATGAGGAATAGCTGTATTTTTTGATGGCATCCCAGCAACCTGGTTGATTATCAAGGCCAAGCAATATAGGGGCTATATCACTGTTATGATTTTCTTCTTCTGTCATTTATTTATATATGAAAACTGCTGAATGGAGTCTTCTTGTGCATGTTATGGCTAATGTGAACTGGTGTACCTAAATTTTAGTTGGTTACATGGTTTTGGAAGCCATAGTCCGGATGTATTCCATTTCATATACTTTTGGGTACTCAGCACTGCCAATATCACAAATAAAAACTAATCATATCAAGTGGTTACTTTAGGCAAGTGGTCTTTATATACAGGTCACTTTACATGTAAATAGCTTAGAGACTACCCAGTGGCATTTACTATGAACAGGTAGTCTTTATATACAGGTCACTTTACATGTAAATTGCTTTGGGACTACCCAGTGGCATTTACTATAGACAGGTGGTCTTTATATACAGGTCACTTTACATGTAAATTGCTTTGAGACTACCCAGTGGCATTTACTATGGACAGGTAGTCTTTATATACAGGTCACTTTACATGTAAATAGCTTTTGAGACTACCCAGTGGCATTTACTATAGACAGGTAGTCTTTATATACAGGTCACTTTACATGTAAATAACTTTGAGACTACCCAGTGGCATTTACTATAGACAGGTAGTCTTTATATACAGGTAGCTTTTCATGTAAATATCTTTTGAGACTACCCAGTGGCATTTACTATAGACAGGTAGTCTTTATATACTGGTAACTTTACATGTAAATTGCTTTGGGACTACCCAGCGGCATTTACTATGGACAGGTAGTCTTTATATACAGGTTACTTTACATGTAAATTGCTTTGAGACTACCCAGTGGCATTTACTATTGACAGGTAGTCTTTATATACAGGTTACTTTACATGTAAATTGCTTTGAGACTACCCAGTGGCATTTACTATAGACAGGTGGTCTTTATATACAGGTCACTTTACATGTAAATTGCTTTGGGACTACCCAGTGGCATTTACTATAGACAGGTGGTCTTTATATACAGGTCACTTTACATGTAAATAGCTTAGAGACTACCCAGTGGCATTTACTATGGACAGGTAGTCTTTATATACAGGTCACTTTACATGTAAATTGCTTTGGGACTACCCAGTGGCATTTACTATAGACAGGTGGTCTTTATATACAGGTCACTTTACATGTAAATAGCTTAGAGACTACCCAGTGGCATTTACTATGGACAGGTGGTCTTTATATACAGGTCACTTTACATGTAAATTGCTTTGGGACTACCCAGTGGCATTTACTATAGACAGGTAGTCTTTATGTACAGGTCACTTTACATGTAAATAGCTTTGGGACTACCCAGTGGCATTTAATATGGACAGGTAGTCTTTATATACAGGTCACTTTACATGTAAATAGCTTTGGGACTACCCAGTGGCATTTACTATAGACAGGTAGTCTTTATATACAGGTCACTTTACATGTAAATAGCTTAGAGACTACCCAGTGGCATTTACTATAGACAGGTAGTCTTTATGTACAGGTCACTTTACATGTAAATAGCTTTGGGACTACCCAGTGGCATTTACTATAGACAGGTGGTCTTTATATACAGGTCACTTTACATGTAAATTGCTTTGGGACTACCCAGCGGCATTTACTATAGACAGGTGGTCTTTATATACAGGTCACTTTACATGTAAATTGCTTAGAGACTACCCAGTGGCATTTACTATAGACAGGTGGTCTTTATATACAGGTCACTTTACATGTAAATAGCTTTGGGACTACCCAGTGGCATTTACTATGGACAGGTGGTCTTTATATACAGGTCACTTTACATGTAAATTGCTTAGAGACTACCCAGTGGCATTTACTATAGACAGGTAGTCTTTATATACAGGTCACTTTACATGTAAATAGCTTTGGGACTACCCAGTAGCATTTACTATGGACAGGTAGTGTTTATGTACAGGTAACTTTTCATGTAAATATCTTTGGGACTACCCAGTGGCATTTACTATAGACAGGTAGTCTTTATATACAGGTTACTTTACATGTAAATTGCTTTGGGACTACCCAGTGGCATTTACTATAGACAGGTAGTCTTTATATACAGGTTACTTTACATGTAAATAGCTTTGGGACTACCCAGTAGCATTTACTATGGACAGGTAGTGTTTATGTACAGGTAACTTTTCATGTAAATATCTTTGGGACTACCCAGTGGCATTTACTATAGACAGATGGTCTTTATATACAGGTCACTTTACTAAAGCCAGGTAACCTGATGATGCCACATAACAACTCACCATGGTAACCAATTATAACCCATCAATTGAATGCATGAAACTAAAACTATATCTAATATATTGTTACACCATGGAGCCAGTTATTTATAAGAAACTGTAATACTGCCTTGAGGAAATGCTGTCATGGTGTTTCCGTTTTTTATTTCTAATGAAATCAACACAAATTAATATGTGGTTGACAACATGCACTTCAAGAACAGGTTTGGCAAAAAAAAAGTTTAGGGTTGGCGATAAATAATAAATAGGCTTGGGTTATCGCAACCACCATGAAATTTAATGCTTTATTTTTTCAGATAATGAGACTTGTGTAAATATCAAAGATGGAACATTGAGTGTAGCTACAATCGAGTTCCTTATCCAGGGTATTTTGATATCAGACAAACAGCCTATGGGTGAATTTACTGACACGAATCATGTTACAGAGGTAATGTCATGCAGAATTTTATCATTACTTTCATACCATATTGTCTGATCCCTGATACAACATATACAGTTCATCAGTTATCAGCAGTACTGTAACAGTTTTCAAAATTGGTGTGTACAATGTATGTGGTGTATCTTCCGATACTGTTAATACTACATAGTGTATAAAAGACATACGGGCGTTGTCGTCCACAAACCACAGGTAAGTCATAATGAATAGTTAATCACATGGCACAACAAAAAAGGACTTCGTCTAATAGTTATTGTATTCACCTGCTATTAGTTGAATATTGTTTACTAAGTTTCACTGATTATAAGTTGATTAAAACTTGATTTTATGTGGCTGTGAAATTTAAAACTTAATAAAAACATCATGCTGACATGGCACAAGCTGATGGAATAACTATTTGTATTTTCCAAAGTATACTTATTTTGTCCATTGGCACATCTGTCATTTACGTACAAAGCATGTGTGATATATGTACCAATAGATTTCAGTGGAATATGTAATTATGTAACTTTATGGTGCTATATGAAAAACAAAAGGATTTCTTAACGTGAATGAATCATAATAATGACAAACCGGTAGGCTGGTTGGTGATCCGCTTCGCTCAAAAAGATGGTGCCATGGTAGGACATGTAAGGAAACACCATGCTATAATTAAAATCGGACCCTGTATATGAAGTTCACAAAGAGCTTTCAGTCTCAAGAAGTCACTACACTTTATTACTACTGTATCTTTTGCTCTTATCATTAGTATATTCATGCAAGGTAACCCTTTGATTTCGATAAGATGACAAACTTTTTATTTTATTTCCGCCATATTCCATTAGCATTGTGAAATGAAAAATTTTTTTTTTTCTTTTTACCGTGACACGGTTACTAAATTTTAGTTATCGTGCGTTCATCCTCTGTATGTTGTGTCTCCTGTAGGCAGTGTCTATACACTACATTGATCACCCTAGCCCATGCACTCTGTTGACAGTTTTATTATGTATGTTTTCTTTGAATGTTTCTACAGCTCTTGTCATCTGGTGAATTCCAAATACCTGTCTCCGAACGATCGGTATTACTGTAAAATCTGTATTAGAAGCCGCAGCTTCTATTAAAATGGTACAATGCAACAGAGTGGATGCGGCTTCTATTAGAGCATGTACACATATGAGAAATGATGAATTTTTTATTCTAAATTATTCAAAAAGAATGGGTGCGACTTCTATTAGGGATGCGGCTTCTAATACAGATTTTACGGTACTGTTTCAGTGTAACACAGCTAAATTTGTTCTCATCTCGTAGTGCTTGGAGTTTTTAGTTTGACATAATACTGAAAGCCAAATTGAATTACAAATATAGCATGTGTGACTGTTTTGCAATTGTATTTTCTAGATTCCTTGAACAGCTCAAGTGGTTTCTTATCGGTGCGCAACTTAGCAACTTAATAATAAGCATGATCATTTGAACACTGGTAGTAGGTAATGCATTTTATGCGAAAGTATTCAAAAATCAGTTTTTTTGGCTGTTGCTATGGCAACGGTGGGCCAAGAGTTATTTTTACAATTTTACCACCTAACTAGAGTGAAGGTATGCCAAGTTTGAGCAAAATCAGGCAAGCCAAAATAACTCAGACGATTCAATACGCGAAGACACTGGAAATCACTCACATAGACTTGCACATACATTGTAATGTACACGTCTTATTATCGTTGTAATGACACACATTGAATTAACTTTTAATATAGTTGCGATATGAACTCGATTAAAATGCGTTCCTATAAAGGGTTGCGTTTTAATTTGAGTTTAATTAAACTCAATTACAATGCAATTTAATGTAAAATTCCAGATTAATTAAGTTTAATTAAGTAAAAGTTGAATATACCTAAGCTACGCAAACTTAAATTTGATTAAATATAAATATAGATTATGAAAATACTGAGCGTCGTCACAATCTAGGTTACTAACACATGCACACAAAAGTGATTTTAAGGGCAATCCTAGCGGAGCGGCTTGTCAAAATGATTTTAAGGGCAATCCTGACGGAGTACTGATCAACCAATGAGAACATGCCATTATACATGTAGCAGACAGTATTATAATTTTTCTTAATTTCACTCACTTTACATTCCATAATTTGTGCTCTGCCATTTATTGTTGATTGTTAACAGTATGCTTGGTTCGGGTGTGGACGTTTACCAGTGAATGATGACAACATAGAATTTTCTGGTACTGACAATGCTGTAATTTAAGATACACATAATTTTTTAATGTTGATAATTTTGTTTATACTTCCAGAACATTGACCTAAATCTAAATGATCTGTTTCCTGATAAGTTTTGTGACACCTTGCTCTCTGTTCTTCCCACCTACTTACACCCAGTCATCATCCTAAGGCTGTTGATGCATTCCATGTGGACTCTTGGTTCTAAATCACACAGCATGATGAAAGATAAAGCCACCAGTGTGACAAACAATCACACAGCTGCTGTACATTTATCAATGAAGTGTGATGGTATAAGTGAGTTTTCAGAAAGCATGACGGAAAATGAAAATGGTAAAGGTGTAACTGTTGATTGTGATGCAATACACGATGTGCAACGAAAGGTTAGTTATTATGTGGTTAGAATCTGGTAGGCTGAAACCCAGCGATCGTATTCCAGAATCGTCAGATATTCATGTAAAACCAGCCATGCAACAGTTTGGTGACTCTGTCATTGGCTTATTACACATACATATGTTAGTCATTTTGACTGAGGATATTATTAACCGATTCCATTGTCTGATGTGGATTTGTCGCACAATCAGGTTGAATTCATTAAAACTGATCGTGAAGATCTTTTAATTGAGATGTACTAATCAGGAAGTGAACAGAACTGTCGCCAGTGGAACACTGTAGCAATAATCATAGTAGCTCGCTCCATACCTCATACATCTAAGAAATGGTTCATTGCAGCATCCAAGTTTGAAACCCTATCTATGTACTGGATGCGGTCATACTTGTTTTGAACAATTTTAAATTCCTGAGTATTCAACAACAGTGGATGTCTGTTTAGTATTTGTCTTTGGTCACACATTTCTGTAAATTAATTACTGTTCAATAAATTTGATTTTGAGTCCGAGAGTCACCAGTTGCAGCCATCAATTATTCCTCACCTTAGGAATTTAGTAAAAAAAATTGTTTTCAAAACAGTGTCACAAAACAAAAAACAAATTGTGTGTTGCAGTTGTGGTGTACGTCACGTTCTCGCAAGTGCCAGGTGTAAAATTAAATATTATTTATCAACAGGTGTTAACAATATTAGAGAAATGGATCAGCTCCTATCCTTCTGATTTTGAAGATAAAAATACTAAAAAGGAAATTGTTCATTTGATAAGTGATCTTGAAAAACGAGAAGATGTTTACCGTCAATGGGGCAACAAATTGAACTCTTTAGTAATCAACATCAACTCTGATAGAAAACGACTGGGGAGGGAGGATAGTGGTTACCAAGATACGGATGAAGATGAAAACCTTAATATGATGTACACAAAGGTAAATGAATTTTTATTAAGTTCATGAATGTGTGACTGAGTGCACCCTCTATCATTTCTATCTAATTTGTCTCGATTCTAGATATAATACTTCGTTTTGAGACAAATTTTACTGTAAAACCATTTATTTTCACTAGCATTTAATTTCACTATTTTAATGTTTTGAACAAATTCACTGGGTTTTAAGTCCACAAACTTTGCAGAAAAACAATGAGATATACTGTAGAATACTTCATTTTCGCTTGGAATTAATTTTCGCTATTTTCGCTGAAGGAATGATTCAGTGAAAATAAAATCCAGCGAATATACCTTTTTTCCTATATTTTACTTTAAACTTGTCAAAAATCAGTGAAAATTAATTCCATACAAAACATCCAGAAAGTCTTTTCAGCCAAAATAAGGTATTTTACAGTAGTTAAATTTACATGCTCACATTAATTAAATTCAGTGGATTTTTTTTGTACGCAAAAATAGCGAAATAAAAACCAGTGAATAATTAAATATGTTTACAGAAATATTGGTTATTGTATCTAGTCAGACATCAATTATATGGTTATTTGGGATTTTCATGCTCGTTGGTAATAAGTACTTTATGTGATTGTTGTATCTATACAGTCAAATATCAAAAGTAGCCCTTCAGCAAATTGAATATGGTTTTATACTCAAGTATATGGAAACCATTAACTTTTTAAAAACATAGATGGCTGAATCTACATTAGTGCAACCCTTACACTGAACATTCATTTTTGTTTTTATTAAAAAAGGCCTTGGGGATTACTGTTGGAAACAATGGGGAGGGGGTTAAAACTACAGCCCTTGTAAAATCGGTATAATCCTCGCTAATGCACAAAGATTTTTCATTTCAACTACTCTTGGTGTTTTATAAATGTTTGTTAATTTCATTGACATTTGAATCAAACCAGCCAATCAACGAACAAGCACAACGATGTCATTTGAAAATGTTCCGATGTTATTCAATCGGCCAATAGAAAACTCCCCTTTCAATTTGAATTGTGAGAGTTATAAATATTTATAAAGATGAAGTGAATGCAGATGTAGGTATGCTATTCCTTGATGTAACAGAAAATCATAAAGTGATATGGTGATCTTGAAAAAAATCATCTAACTTTATTTAGCAAAATGAAATTTACATTTAGAAAGAAGTTGTTGTAAAAACAACAGAAATCAGGGCCACAACATTTGAGTTTGCACCTACAGAAGTCCTGAACAATCACATACAATCTTTTTTTTTTGACAACCCCTTTCCACAGCAGTCAACAAACTGACCCAACTTGATTTTTGGGATTCCATTTTGACTCAAGCTTCCTTCAAAATCAGTCCGTTTAGTATTTAGCTTGATTGTCTTTCCACAATGAAGTTGCTGTAAACAATTTTGGGGGTTTTTCTTTATCATATATACGTTTGTATGTGGGCTTTGTATATTGTACCTCTGTCACCCCTGCCCCATAAGTTACAATGTACTGATGGGCAAATTTAATTCTGGTAATCACAAATGACAGTTAGAAAATGTGCTTTGGTCAGAATTTTACCAAAAATATAAAATAATCCAGAATTATAATAGCATTAAATTCAGATGCTCACTGACATCAGCTACTTGATGGTATTTTTTACAAATAATTAGAAATATACCATGATGTTAAATGTAGTTGCCATTTTTGAGTCTAATAAATGATGCAAATTTGTTTTGCTCTATGTCTAGTCAACTCAGCTCTAATTGTATAGGTCATGGTAATTTGACGTCAAATGTTTAGATTTCTGCGACTGTCTGATAAGAAATGTCACTCAGTGATCAGCATTAGTAAACGAGCTGTTGTAACAACGTTGCCCACAAGTTGTTTTATTAACAGGAATACCTGCATTTATATTTAAATACAAGGAAGGAACAACACCATCGTCTGGTACGAACAACTGGTACGTTCCTGCCAACCATTTACGGTGCACATGCACATGTGCAAAACGTAAACATGTGCAAAACGTAAACATGTGCAAAACAAACACGTGCAAAATGTAAACACGTGCAAAACGTAAACATGTGCAAAACGTAAACATGTGCAAAACAAACACGTGCAAAATGTAAACACATGCGACAGCCTATTAATTGCTGAGAGTAAAGTCTACAATGTCTGCTGTATAAGCGAGTGAATGAGTACGGTAGCAATGTCTAATATTTAACTGGATCATATTGATTAAAATAATGCTAATAACATTGTTGAGAAAAATGTGATGTATCCAATCCTCCAGCAGAATTTACAGTGTCTACTTTAATATCCTCCAATCAGCATGACAATCATCATTGTGGTGTACTTGTGTATTGTAAAGTGACCACAGTACAAACATTACAGCCCCCTCATTGTGCATTACTATAGGTATTCTTCTCTGTGTATAGATAAACGTTTCTAGATGCATTGCCAGCATAGTTTGGCTCACTTCACCTGCTTGTACGTACCACGGAAATTCTTTGTTAGTTGGTTGAGGTGAAGTTTTATGAAACCTGGAACTGTAGATCGAAAAAAATGACACATAATCTGAATATGGAGGATCTTCAGGTATTGTTATACTTATTACTCTTTACGTATTCAATCTAGCTGCTCCTCGATTAGAACTAATTTTAGTTTTGAATCATCCGACTAACTAATTCATCCGAATAAATTTTATTTCACAAAAATAAATATTAGAATTGAAATACAGATCCTTAAGTATACATCATTGTTCACATAAATTGGAGCAGAATTGTTTTCATAGTCAAAATAAGTCATATTTTAATGATTCAATATACAAAAAATGTGATTTTTGATGGAGATGAGCTACTGTTGTTGGTGTGCTTTTAATAGAGCAAATATAGTATTTTTTTTACTTGGTGAATAGATTATGACTTAAATTTAACTCGACATGTTATTGTAGTAGTGTATCTTTTGGTCCTCATGATGAGTTAGATAAAAAAACATTTATTTATTATTTAACCGTTTAATAAAATTAAAAAGTTACTTATGTTTACTTTTAATACTGTGAAATAATATTGCGTGGAATTAATTTTTACTGTAGGAATCAATGATTCGGAGAAAGTAAAATCCAGTGAATGTACCTTTTTCCCTTATTTTACATTCAACTCGTCAAAAATCAGTGAAAATAAATTCCATACAAAACACCCAAAAAGTCATTTCAGCGAAAATTAATTCCAGCGAAAAAATTTTTTTTTTGTATTTAAAACATTTTTTATTGAGTCAATTTACATAAGCACTTTACGTAGTTACATGTATGTGCACCAAAAAATTACATTGCACAACAAACAAGTACAAAAAATAAAGTATTTTACAATATTACAAGTTGGTATAGCTAGGTCAATTGATTTGTATGCTTTACACACAAAAAAAAAGATGCAGATTTACCAGTATACTGTGAACCATTTTATTTTCCCTGCTAGAAATTATTTGCAGTTTGATGGCATTCATTAGGACAAAATAGTTGTGAAAATCGCTAAGCCTTTGTGTCTATATTTTGTGAAATTCATGATATTTTGTCTTGTGAAAATAGAGCAGTTTTCAGAAACATGGGTTATTGAGATTTAGCCAAATTAAAAAAGATTTATTTCTGATCCTGAAATTTTCACACAAATTCTTTTATATAAAAAATTGCTATAAAATCATGATTTACACTCAACTTTGAAACACAACATTGATGCGTGTGTTGACTGGAAACAAATCCAGGGCTTGGAAGGGCACCTATTTTAAAAGCAAAAATTGATAAGATTGCCTTGTAATAATAAGTGTATAAGAAATGACTATTTTTCAAAGGGCATTATACCAATTACTTTGATGACTCCGTGATAGTTATTGCCCAATTGAACTCTACTTGGAAGTATGTCTTATTCATTTAGCCTCAGTTACTAAGTAGAATAAGTTATAATTAATTATAACTTAATTATAACTCAATTAATTAATTATAACTTACCGGTATTAGTTAACTGCTTGTTCGTGTCAGTGGTTTATCGCTAACATTGTTGAGATTCCGTTAGAAAAGAGTTAATATCTATTTTTGATGATAAGTATAATTCACTATTAAAATTAAATCTACTTGAACATATAAAATAACAAAACAACTCATTGTTTCATTGGCAAATTTGTGAACTTAACCAAAATTTTTCTGCACTTTTTGCTTATATTCAATGTTTCTGGAAATAAACCTTGATTTTGGAGCCAACAGACAAAATTTGAGTTAATTTTATGTTTTTACTCATAAAAATTGACTATTTTTGTCTCAATCTTCTGAAAGAAAGTGCAGATTATAAACAGGATTATTTTGTGAATTTCTGATAAAAATAGAGAACTTGTGGTGGAAAGATCAAAACCCAGTGAATATAACATCAGTATAGCAAAATTAAATGTCGGTGAAAATAAATGGTTTTATAGGATACAGAATATGGAAACTAATAATTTATTTATTGACTTATGTATAGGTTTTATTATACTTTAGTACAAATTTGCGTGTTAGATTCAATTTCATACATTGCACTCAGGGTAAAATTGACTTGTTATTTTGCTGTATATAATGAAGGTTTAAGGAAAGTCATTTGTATACCTGAAACTAACAAGTATTATGTTTCATCGCTGTTATACACACAAAATAGGTTTGTAGTTAGGGGGCACTAATTAAATTGAATCACCCTAGCTACACTTGAAATGTTATTTTTTTAATAAGTTACTTCTTTTTTTACAGGTGGTCATTTAAGTTTCTCTAATTACTTTAATGGTTTTTATATTAAAATGACTCCAAGACACACTTGATAGTTCTCGATTGTTGCTAATGTCATTCTAGTCTCGTACAACCTGTTGATATCGCATTCTTACTATTATTCTCGTTGGTTGGCTGGCAACTCTTTTCTGATGTTTTTTCTTTTTCTTGCTATGCATAGAATTTTACTGACTTCAGTGTTCCAACCTTTCACCTTAGAATATTCTCAAATTGACAAAGTTCGCAAAAAAAGAAATACCCCTTTCTTGTACATGAAAGTAGGATATATCAATTTTATAAATTATAAAATTTGCAATTTATAAAATAGCTCTTTGATTCCCTTAAAAAAACAGTATATTTCCCTTTTTCTGTGGCAATTTGCAAACATCCCTTTTATAATAGTAAAGTTGATTTGTATTCCATTCAGTATATGCATTCACTGACTTGTAGGTTAATGCACCCTAGTTTATTTAGTTGTATAGCTACCTAGCATTTTGTATGTCATAATCGTTCCTACCAAGAATGTTGGTGCAACATTTTGTGAATTTTTATGTGATTTTCAATAATATCTTGTCTACATGTTTTGTTTAAAAATTGTGAAAAACAAAACAAAAAACATGAAAACATTTTGTGAAAGTTGAATTGGGAATTCAAAGGGTTGAGCTAAACTGTGATGTCATGTGGCAATAATGTCTTTGGACCAAAAAGGTACAAAAGGTTAATCCCAAATACTTCGCAATTTGCAGAAATCTTGTGGAATTTCTGCAGCACAGGGGTTAAAAGTCAGCCTTCTTACCAGATTAGTGTTAGGGTAAATTGACTTTCTTGATTAAAATTGTTATGTCAACAATAAGTAGAAAACAGTGTTTTGCAATGCTTTGTGGTGCAATCACTAGAGTTATGAAAACAGTTGAAGGTATAATTTACCATAAGGTTTTTTCAAAAACACAATTGTAGCACCACTTGGTGTGTATTTTCTCATAGGCATTATCTTTGTGACGGCATTTTAGTAGCACACAAGTCATTATAGCAAAACATAAGGGGCATTATAACATGGCATCCCAGCAGCACATGGTCATTGTATCATAATCGGCCTATTTATCGTACTTTGATTTTTTTAATCACTTATATATTTATTGCTGTAAACCAATAGAACATTTGTAATTCTAAGGATGCAATAAAGTTATTATTATTATTATTATTACATGTACTTTTAGTAGCTACATGGGCATTACAGTAATACACAGGGCATTATTGCATGATGGGAATTATAACATGGCATTATATATCATAATCGGTCATTATATACATGTACTTTTAGTAGCTACATGGGGCATTTCAGTAATACACAGGGCATTATTGCATGGTGGGGGCATTATAACATGGCATTATATATCGTAATCGGTCATTATATATACACATACTTTTAGTAGCTACATGGGTGCATTTCAGTAATACACAGGGCATTATTGCATGATGGGGCATTATAACATGGCATTATATATCATAATCAGTCATTATATATACACATACTTTTAGTAGCTACATGGGTGCATTTCAGTAATACACAGGGCATTATTGCATGATGGGGCATTATAACATGGCATTATATATCATAATCAGTCATTGTATATACACATGTACTTTTAGTAGCTACATGGGGGCATTTCAGTAATACACAGGGCATTATTGCATGGTGGGGGCATTATAACATGGCATTATATATCATAATCGGTCATTATATATACACATACTTTTAGTAGCTACATGGGTGCATTTCAGTAATACACAGGGCATTATTGCATGATGGGGCATTATAACATGGCATTATATATCATAATCAGTCATTGTATATACACATGTACTTTTAGTAGCTACATGGGGGCATTTCAGTAATACACAGGGCATTATTGCATGGTGGGGGCATTATAACATGGCATTATATATCATAATCGGTCATTATATATACACATATACTTTTAGTAGCTACATGGGTGCATTTCAGTAATACACAGGGCATTATTGTACCACATCAGGTGTTGCCTGTTAATGATAAACCTGTAAATACCTGAGACTGCAATCAAACCATATCATTTAGGTTCTGTAGTTTGTTTGCCATTTTTAACCTAGTAAGTAAATTTGCTATAAGGATTAAAGTGAAGGGATCGTCCCTTGTGCATGCCAGGAATTGAATCCCAAGCGACGATAATAATATTAAAAGGCAAATTTGTTTTACGTTACAATTTTTCTGATTGAGAATATTTTTTCTATCCAGATTGGTATTTTTATCTCAATTGGGGTTGGTCTCGACTGAGTTTTGTTTAGTGCACTAAGACGTTCAAAGACAAAATATCATGTTGATATAATATATTCTGCTCGAGATGCACTTTGTGTCCTGTTATGGATATGTATATCCCATTTGACAGTTATATAGTCCTGATGCATGAAGGCACTGCTACATCATAGTAAAAAACAGTAAAAATAATTGTGGCACCATTTATTGGCGATAACTGGATTTCAGCGTGAACACTGATAATATGTAGAGGACTATAGCAATGCTAGGCTTAGGTGAACGGCATGTAGGCTTACCGAATTGATGTCAATTACTGGAGTCATGTTTTATACTCAGTTACAATATGTGAAGATCATTCCCTAAATTCAATGCTTAACAATGAGTCATATATAGTTTTAATGGGTGGAGATGAATGCAAGGGTGTGGCAATTCTGGATACATCACTATGTTGTATCCAGTATGCAAGCAGAGCCACATTCTTTCACTTGATTATACCGTAATGTGTTACCGGGATGTGATGTATTTAATTATAAATAATTATAAATTTGAAAAATACTTGGATGCTATAAAAAACAAAAAAACACAGAGTAGTATTAACCGAATTTCGTATTTCAGCCCACTTCTTGCCAATTGAAATATGCTGTCACAGGGGAATAAATAATATTGACAGGGTATGTAACAAGTGTGACTCTAATGATGTGGGTGATGAAAAACACTACTTTTTTCATTGTGACAGTTTTTGAGAACACCGGAAACAATTTCTCTATGCACTGTTCGAATACTCATCTGATTATCAAACCTTACCAAATGGAGAATTGTTTATTAATGTTTTCTCAAGTGTAGACAAATATGTTTGTAGTATATTAGCTAATTTTGTTTTTCAGATTTTAAAATTACTTTAGATTAGTTGTGTTACTTTATGTTTCTTATATTGGACTTTACTCAAGCATTGTTTTTGTGTACGTTCCCAAAAAAATATCCTATTCTATTCTATCCTTCACCAAAGGTCAATCGATGCATACCTTTCTTCTTCTCATACTATATGCCCCATCCCACCACCCAAGCTTAACTGAATTCAAATTTAATATATAACTTTGTTTTCACTCGTAGCATAGTGGTTGTCGCATCAGACTCATGATCGGTAGACCCAAGTTCAAATCCTACCTCAGGCTGAACATCAAAGGGTCGACACCTACCCTGGGTGAGTGTGCCACAGACTCAATGGGAAGGCCATTCCACTGGCCGAGATTCATTCACTAACGAATGTGACTTTGGGGAACCTTGGTTAAGGTCCACAGGTGCTTGTGTTCGACTGGGCCTGGTTGACGCCAGGATAGTGCATTAAATTGCCATTTGACAGAGAGATGGCCACAAAGCCCTGTCATGTAGTCCCAAACATGAATATGACTTCTGTGGCAAAATGCACTATGTGGCGTCACTACCGGTAGCACTTGCAATTTGGACATACAAAAAAAAAGTCAGGAGAGACAATGTACGGAACTGTCGCCTGGCACAAAAAATATTTAAAAAAAAAACAAAAAAAACAAAAAACTTTGTTTTCACACATTTATTGAGATGCAAATTTTTTCCTGTATTCTCAATATCATGTTTTTGAGAGAAATTGTCTCTCAATCCTGGGAATAAACACTAGCAATTCTCACGGGAACAAATGCACTGATAATCCTTGATGAACTTCTCTTCAATGCTTCTCTTCTTATTTATAATTTGTATAAAATGGCGTATCGCGGCAATAAGTTAGTCTTAACATTGAATAAACATGACTTTTAAGCAACCAATAAGTTCTTTACATATTTCCACACCACAAAGTATTGGCACTAACTTTTCTTTAGAAATATACTACATTTAAAATAATTTTACTAATATTATTTGAGGCAAGGCACATTTCATGATTATAGTGTCCCCAGGATGTATAGTAAAGCCTAATCCTGGATAAGAAAATAATATCTAATGTCACTAAGTTACACGCATGTAGAAAATCACACCTCCCGAAGGTATATACAGATCGTGCTTGTTTTCAACCACTCAGCTCAAACTGTCTTTAAAAAATTCATGGAACTGTTGTTTTCCAAGAAAAAGAAAGATCACTCATTATCTACTAGTCTCTTGTGCAACTCTAGATGGATAAAAGTTCTGTTGAATATGCAGCTCTTGTGTTCAAATTACAAAATTATAAAAAATTTCTGGCATAAAGAACTGAACATTAAAGGAGATTCAAATTTGTTGCTACTGGTTACTGAGCAATACATTATGAGATTGCGTTGGTCATTAATGATAAAGAAATGACACAAGAGACGAGCAGTTTGATTAAAAAAAGGAGGAGTGAGCATTACATGGGCATCGTCTCCGGAACCCTACTTGTGATGCGAATCGCAGATTTCATTTACATCACAAGAGAATTAGCATGGTACTCAATAAAAACAAGGGTGGGCGATCTACATCCTGTTGTTGTTGTGGGTACCATGCAGAGCCACCTGTTTGAATCCAGTTCTGACGTCTGGTATAAACCGAGTACATGGTGCATGAACTGCAATATCAACCCCCTTAACTTTATTAAAAATGTTAGAGCTTATTAATGCTTATTAAGTCTTGGCTGAGACTGTGAGAGCAGAAGGGGTGTGAGCCACATTCAAGCATCATCGCCGAAACCTGCTCCATGATGTGAGTTGCAGATTTAATTCACATCATGGAGAGATTAGCATGGTACTTGATCGAGGCCAGTCAACGCAGGGGTCACCACCCGACTGTCGTTGCGGATATCATTTCCGTGCACAGTCACATGTTTGACTACAGTATTCAGCGATTGGCAAATAGTAAATGCATTTGGAGTGAGTAGGTTGACTTTGTAGGTAGTGAGTGTGTAGGAAAAAGGTCAAAGATGCATATGTATGGAGATTAGATTAGCGACATAGTGTGAGCTGAAAAGATCATATGCAGGTTGTGATGTTGAATTTAATTTTAAACTGCAGTTTCAATCTGTGTATTAACAGATAATAAACTTAATAACCTTTATAAAACTTATACATTTATGCCCCAAGTGATCAAAACTCTCATTATCAGTTTTTAGATCATTTTAACACCACTGTTCAAAACTACAGCCATACATAGATACACAGATTATCTGTGGAGGGAATTTTTTTATCATCTACATAGAAAAGTCATTAAAGTTTGAAAATCTCTTTATGATTGGTCACATGTCTTGGTTGCCATCTTTGATTTCTTCTAAAATGGAAGTAGTTTTTTACTCATGACTCATTCATCCAATTATTTGGAAACCTGCCATGTTGCAATCAAACTCCTTTGGACAGCAAGTAAATAATTTTGATCAATCGGTTGATTTTTTCAGTGATATTTGTGTGAAGTTTTGAACCAATTAACTTGATATTTTGTTTATACCGTAAAATACTTTATTTTAGCTAGAATTAATTTTTGCTGAAGACTTTTTGATTGATTTTTGATAAGTTGAAAGTAAAATATAGGGAAAAAAGTATCTTCACTGGATTTTATTTTCAATGAGTCATCTCTTCAGCAAAAATAGCAAAAATAAATTCCGAGCGAAATAAGTATTTGATGGTAGCATTTGTATAGCATGAAGTGTTTTCAACGCCATTCTGATTTACATAGATTTGCACAAATAATTAATAAATTATGAAAATGATAAATAAATGATTTCATAATAACCACTAACAAAACTAATCAGAAAATTAATATATAAAGTGCATTTGATTAGATTTTGAGAATAATTTAATGATAGTCATATTGTGAGACTTGGATCCTGCATTACTGCTATAATAAGGTAGTACTTGGGTATGTTCAAAATTTGACATTTATTAAGTGATGCTATCAAATACATGCATTAAAAGTTGTTTTGGATCAACAAAAGCATCCTCTGAAACAGTAAACATGGGTATACAAAATTGCTAATAGAAAATGAGTGAGGCGCTGGTTTCAAACTAATAATCATATGCAAGATAATGAGAGGCAAAACCTTTTTTCCCTTTGAAGAAAGTCACAGGATTCTGTAAATCCAATTCTTTAAAAACCTCCATACTGTCATAGAGAAAACATTGAAATCATTTTGAATTTGAAATTGAAATCATTGGGGGGGGGGCAGCGTATCACAAGTTGTGAAACTGCAATTTTTGGTAGCAATGTCTTGTCTGAACATTTATATTTTTTTTGATGTGACCAACAATGGCTCCCTTCAAATTGCATGCAATTTTGTTGGTGTCTAGCTTGCACATTTAAAAATAAATAAATCTAACTGCCACCCCCATTATTTCAAATGGCCCACCCCTAAGCAAATAAAATGCAAATTAGAATTAAAGTGAAATTCGCTTTTTTGAACTGTCACATTGCACGATGGGAAAAGAAGAAATGGCTAATTCTCAAATTCTGTACATCAAATTGCACTTAAAGAAATCGAGTTAAAGAAAAACAACTAACCTGGTACTGTAAAATCTGTATTAAAAGCTGCGGCTTCTATTAAAATGGTACAATGCAACAGAGGGAATGCGGCTTCTATTACAGCTTCTGCACATACCGGTATGAGAAATTTTTGGTTCTCAATTATTTAAAAAGAATGGGTGCGACTTCTATTACGGTTGCAGCTTCTAATACGGTTGCAGCTTCTAATACAGATTTTACGATAATCTGTGTACATGTAGACAGTATATCAAATATGCTTATCAGCTGTAAGAATGAAGAAGTGACTTTTTTTTTTTAATATCCGAAAACCAGACAAATTAGTAATAAATGATAGTTATCTTCAATTTTAGTAAAAGTCATATACGTACACTTAATTGTGTTTATAAACTCTCATTATGGAACGTTGCCAGCAACCACCAGGTTTAACCTTTTCACCACCAGATTTTCTCGCCCAAATTTTTCTTCACTTTTTTTTAGATTGTTCAATATTTCTAGAAATGAACCCTAATTTGGAGCCAACAGACACAATTTGAGTCAATTTTCAGGTTTCTATCAAACATTTTGGCTCTTTTTGATCAAATCTTCTAAACGGGTCTATTTTGTGAATTTGTGGTGAAAAGAGGGAACTGATGGTGATAAGGTTATTAGCTGTTTTTGTTTTCTTATCTTCTATATTTGTCTTTCTTTGAGAATTTTTATTTTTTTGACCTGGTTTATTTCCTGCAAGTGATGTTCATGGTAGGATCAAGGTTTTGACACAAGCAAATCCTGAAGAATTTTTACAATTTCTGGTACCTTCTGGCAAGTTTATGAGTAGATTACAACTCTTTATTAATTTTATAAAGACAATGTGACGTTGTTGGTTAAGTTAGTAAAGGTTTTTCCATAATTGAAAATAAAATTAAAACTACCCATGGATATTAATAAAGGTGAGACAAGTTACAGTGTGTAAGAATATGGCATATTGAGCATTATCTTTAGTTTAAAATACATTCCTTATGTTTTAACACTTTTCAATGTACTTTTTCTTTGAAAAATGAAATGTTTTGATTATATGTTCTCATTCAGGGATTGCGTTAACCTCATATTTTGCTTCCCGGACTCCATTTATGGAAGAGGGATCCAGTTTTTCAGGCAAGCTGGGGTCCAATCTCTAATAAAGTTATCTAGGGTCAAATTTAAATTCTTAAAATTTTGTAAGTGGGACTCGTCTTGCCGAGACACTAGCGCAAACCCTGTCATTTATAAACATAAGTGAGCATATGCCTAGATTCTTCCCCGATGCAATGTACGTGCCACCTGATAATGCGAATCTGGTTTGAACCGAACACATTGGCCTGTCTGATAAAACCAACATCCTTTATTTCGGCAATTCACAGCCGCAGAGCAAAAGTTCAAGTACAGTGTAACTTATTTGTTTCAATAAAGTTTCTTGGTTAATTAGTTTGATTTCACAGACTAAGTCAATATGTATGGAACATGTGCAGATTTTCAAAATTTCTCTGTTGTTTGGTATAACTACGGTACTATATTTGTTCTCTCAAAGGCTCCTTACCCAATATACACATATTGTCAAACCTTACTGACTGAACTTGTCAAACTTGCTGGTAAAACTTGTTGCCAAACTTCACTTGCACACAAGTTGTCAAATTACAACCTACAGAAACTTGACAAAAATGGCAGTATATAAATACCATGGTGGTGGTTGACAAATATGCTTTGCTCGAACTGAAAATGTACCTTGTATGCACCTGCTTAAACTGCAGAAGTGATGCTATTTTTTGGCACTAAATTTGCATTTCAGTGCATTTTTAGTCTGATAAATTTTTTAGCAATTTAAAAAAAAAATAAAAAGCACCTAATTATACATGCAATTAGTGAATTTTGTATGACAGTTCCAACTCTTTGATTCAAATCCCCTCCCCTTAAAAAAAGAATATACCTACTCTGTGCTTGAAATTCATTATTTGGACACCATAATTTTTAAAATTTTGATTATTCATAGCCTCTCACCAGTTGGAATAAATTGAGGTCTGCATGTACATGCATTGTCGTTGTGATTTCTAGCTCTGTACATTTGTTGGTTGGAGCTTGTTTTGATTATTCACAGCCTCTCACCAGTTGGAACAAATTGAGGTCTTCAGGTACATGCATTGTGCTAGGATGAATCAAAGTAGTTCATACAGTGTACAGTTAATCATAATAGATTCTGAAATATAAATAGACCCTAAGGGGAAATAGGGTACTGCTTTTAGTAAATAAATAGTTGACTGAAATAAAATACAGGGCCGAGATGCCCACCTAAATGTATTGATGCTTTTCCAAATACTCAATTTTTTTCACAATTTAAATTACTCATTTTTAGAAATTTTTTGTCCTGAATTTTGTTTTTTCCAGAATATCCTAGCCTTGAAAATAGTTTATAACTCAGTAATTACCTTGACCTATAGTGGAATCAATGTGAACGATATGTACCCACTGCTTGCATTGCTTTGTTGCTACATCATGTGTAACCTACTTTTGACCAGTGTAATATAAAACACATCCGTTTACACTAAACCTGTCAGGAAGTGTCGAATTGGCCGATATATGTAATTTAAGGCTGTGTATACGTCTTGCAGAGTTATGCATGCGTTTCTTTCTCTCAATCCTGACATTATAGGAAAAGTTGAGAAGATTTTCAAGACCAAATTTTATAAAATTAACTTTGAAATGTATGTGTAGGAAATTATAATATGTATGATTCAAAGTATGGCAAGGAAATTAATTTTGACGACTTTGACATGTTCATGCTCCATGGCATTAACAGGTGGGGGAAGAATTTGAAGCCTGTAGGATATTTCTCCCTAACCAATGTTTGGTAGGGTGGGAACCATTAAACTATAATGCATGTAAAAACATATATAGCATAGAATACTTTGTATTCACTTTTTTCTCTGAAGATCAAAATCATTGAAAATGAAATCTAGTGATATTGCTATATGTAATTTTGTACAAATTAGTGAAAATAAATTGGCTTAGTTAAGAAAAAAACACCCCATCATAATTTGTTCATTGATATAAATATAAGACAAAAATCTGGCCTGTTGGGGCGTGTGTGTGTGTACATGTTTGTGTACTGTAAATTATTTTATTTAGCTGGAATTAATTTTCGCTGAAACAAATTTTTGGGTCTTTTGTGTGGAATATATTTTCACAGATTTTTGACGAGTTGAATGTATAGGAATTAAAGGTATATTCGCTAGATTTTATTTTCACTGAATCATTCCTTTAGTGAAAAAAGCGAAAATTAATTCCAACAAGAGAAAAAAAAGTATTTTACAGTAGTGATTCATAGGGCATCAAAAACAATAATTCCACTGATACAACATACAAACACCTCAATTTTTAGGTTGTTCACACATATCTAATTAAGTCAAGCCAAAGATACATGTATCATTCACCATATTTGACTCTGATCACATGCATTTATTGTGTACAGGGATTCACTTGTCAAAATAAGTTTAGGAAATTTTGTGCAAAATGGCAACTAGTTCCATGGGACATTTCTAAACTTTTACCATATTTTGGGCGTAAAACAGTAATTGTAACAGAAAACCTGGAGGCCCTTCGTTGTTTAAAAAAAATGACAATTAATGTCAGGTGAGCATCTGAATCACTGTATACGTAGTGAATTGTGTGGGTTTCGATTACAGATGAGCTATGAAAACAAATAAATAATTCATGTAACACGAACTAAAGATGATATGTATCTTAAGAACTAATATTTTGTATCAATGTTTTCACACATAATTACCTACAATACAAGTGGAAACATTTATTTTATAAATAAATGAATTAGATAGGTTTAACTTGTCATATTCTTGGGGGCGGACATTCAGGAATTTTCACTGCCTGGCAACCATCACGAAGAAAACAAAGGTCAAAAACTCTCAGAAAACTGTACTTTGGGATAGTGAGTGTGACTCCCCTGAACAGTGTATTAAACAAGATTATCCCTTCATGTGCAGCATATAAAAATTTGGTTGCTCAGGATTAATTCAAACTTGCGTTTGTGCTGTTTCTTCAACTGCAGCTGTTTTCACTGGCTGTTCGAGCTGTGTTCCACAGCAGCTCGCACAGAGCCCATAGAAATAATTGGTACACTGGTGCAGGTCTTAACAACTTAGAACGTTCTGTGACTTAACTCTGCCCCGAGAATTGTTAATAAATATGTAGGTAGAGGGATATCAGATAAATCAATATGGTGACCTGCAATTAGACAAAGTCTACTACATGTAGTGTCATTCAATGTTTTCACCTTGTAGTACACTTTATTACCATAGCTTAAGTGGCCTTGTTCAGTAAACCTCGTACAGGCTTTGCACATGCCATTTGTAACTAACTTGAGTGGTCTTGTTACAACTTGCTTGACACAGTTGCAATTTTTACACACATGTTGGCCATAGTCTGATAAAAGGGCTTGGTCTGTTTTATCATACTAGTTACATAAAATCAGTTTAAACTAGATTTAAAATTCAACTGAAATATGGTATATTCCTTGAGTAAATGAAGTTACTCTTGTTTATTGCATTTAGTGAGGAATTGAGGTAAGTCCATTAATTAATAATAATTGATGTTGTTGTTGCCCAAGAACAAGTGGTTATATTCATGTTACGAGTTTATTACTACTAGTAGTTTGTGACATGTGATTGCTATACAGCGGTATCTGATTTGTACCTCTAAGCAAAATAAACAGAAGTTTGTGTTGTGATCTATTAAAATTCAGTTTCCTGGTAAAAATGTATAACTTTATTGATTTAATGTTGTACTTGGTTTAATTGGAACTTGTAAATATGTTGCACCTTAAAAAAATGTAGTCATGGTCTGTCTCATTTACAATGTAGCCTGGCTGTCCTGTGTGGGCGTTACTGTATGTTTTTCAAATCTTTATGTTCATAGTTACATCCATCAATTTTGTTGTTAGCTAAGAAGGTTTGAACTGTATTACGTGTCATGTTTGGCATACGTTCAGTATTATTGGTTTATCAGAATAGTAAAAAAAAAACACCTGAATTTGGGTCATCAGCTAAGTTTTTAAAATATAAATTTTTTCTTGGTGACATGGCCTAAAAAAGTTATATTATTTATATATACCCTAATATTGTTAATATCAAAAAAATTCACACAATTTAGTCAATTTACAGTACACAAATGTATTACATATACATATATAACAGAATTAAGTCCATTGCTTATTTTCCCAGTAACATGTCGGTAGTGAAAAAATTACTTTTGATTCAAAGTACTTTAAATAGCCAAATTTTGTTTCATGGCTGCTACTATTATTTTGAAATAAAACATATTTTATTTAAAAAAATAACCTTAAAGTCTACAATCTAGATTAAAATATTGCCAGATTTGTTAGTCAAACTAAAAACTAATATAATGGCAGAATTTATTAGGAAAGAATATATTTTACAAGATGCAATTTGATTGGCTATAAAACCCCATAATCAAGCAACATGTTTTCTGATTGGGTTAGCTATGGCTGAGTATCCAATTATGAAATTGCAAACTTTGTGATGGCAAATACAATACGCAAGTGTTCACTACATAACTTAAAAAAACAATGGCTGTTCGTCGTCATCAAAATTATTCATTTTTATTTTATTTAAAATAAATTCTATGTTTTGTCAACACTTTGCCTTGACCCAAATCCACAATGTAATGTTTATAATGTTTAACCTACTAAAAATTACATTAAGGGGGGAATTGAAGATTATGTACTTTCATTATTATAGGTTCATGTTTTCGGGATGCTAAAAGTAAATGAAAAAAAAATTGGGGTGACCAGACATTTTTTTGACATACAAGAGTCCCAAGTGTCAGGTGAAAAATTGCCATTCCTTCCTAAAAGATTATTTTTTCCTGTCTCAATATTAGGTGACCTAGGATGAAAAAATCCTGTGTTATTTTAGTTTGAATATATTTACTTGCGAAAACATTAAAGAAATTTACATATAGTTCAGTGAGTTTCCAGGGTGATAACCTTCCATTGTATGTAATGAAACTGCTATCTCCCATAATGCATTTCAAATATAGTCAGTATCATGCTCAGTAGTGAAAAATTTGCTCAATGCTGCCATTAGATGTAGTGGCGTCTGCTCATAACTCTAATATATTTGTTTCATGTGGATTGAAACTAGAGTACATTTGAAGGTTCTACTTTTAATCACTTTCATATAATGCTGATTATCTGGCCGAGATCTCAAAAATGTTGGAATTTGGAGATTTGATATTATTTGTTAAAGCGGGGGAGTTGTCACCTGTGCATGCTTCAGATGGCCATAGCGTGTCATTGTTTACAAACAAGCATCTACCCTATAGCCTTTGCGTTTTTTAGCATGTATTTTTAACGCTTGAGACTCAATTCCCATTTATGCGCAGGTGATGACCCTCCCGCTTTAATACTCCTGAATGCTTTTGTTGTCAATAGAGGTACCGGTAAATAGTTGGTGGTAATTACCACTAGTGGGTGTGACATACAAAGCAAAGTCCAGTGAAGAGAACCATTTCTATTTAGAATGAACTTGAAATCTACTTCTTTTAGATTTGCACAAGATTTGTTCTTCAGTTGATAACAGGCGTGAATTGATGATTTATTATGAGCATAATATCGGCTTATAAATATGTTTTGGGTTAGTGTTTTGGTGCCATCTGTAACTGTTGATTTAAACATTCAAGTACTTTTAATATTTACATATGATTATAGTGATATGGTGCGACAGAATCAGTTGGGGAATATTGACTTATTGACCTTGGCTAAGGACGATATTAAGAATTACCATTATGTTATAGTGGCTGTTATTGGTTAAACTCAAAGCTAACACTCACCTAACTGAGCTTGATGCTAAGCTGACATTGGGAATTACCATTCCAAAGGTGATGTTATTGGTGAAACGCAGAACTAACTCTGACCAAATCGTGAGTTAGACACTGACTGTTATTTAAACACTGAGCTTACACTAACCTGATTATTAAACACTATGTCAACATTGGGAATTACCATTCCATAGGTGATGTTATTGGTGAAACACTGAACTAACACTAACCAAATCGTGAATTAGACACTATATGTTATTTAAACACTGAGCTTACACTAACCTGATTATTAAACACTATGTCAACATTGGGAATTACCATCTCAAAGATGATGTTATTGGTGAAACGCTGAACTATGTTGTAACACTAACCAAACTATGACCTAAACACTGAGTCAACATTGGGAATTACCATTCCAAAGGTGATGTTATTGGTGAAACACTGAACTAACACTAACCAAATCATGAATTAGACACTAAATGTTATTTAAACACTGAGCTTACACTAACCTGATTATTAAACACTATGTCAACATTGGGAATTACCATTCCATAGGTGATGTTATTGGTGAAACACTGAACTAACACTAACCAAATCGTGAATTAGACACTATATGTTATTTAAACACTGAGCTTACACTAACCTGATTATTAAACACTATGTCAACATTGGGAATTACCATCTCAAAGGTGATGTTATCGGTGAAATGCTGAACTATGTTGTAACACTAACCAAACTATGACCTAAACACTGAGTCAACATTGGAAATTAGCATCCTAAAGTGACTGTTCTTGGTGAAACATGAGCTAACACTAATTAAAAGTATTATTCCATAGTGAATATTGTTTGCTCTTCAATACCCTGAAATACTTCATGTTTTTCGAATCTTATGCGATGTCTTGTCATCACCAAACTTCTGTTATCTTTTGTTTGTCCTGTTTTTACATTTGATTTCACACATCATTTTTGAACAAGATGTTTCTGCATAACTGTTCTTGAGATAGTTGCAGTAGGTTATTTCTAGACTACTTCTCATATTTCTGTTACCTAGGCTGTGTAAGTATTATTGCTATGGTAATAATGAATATCATTGTGCTGAATTTTATGATATTGAACTTTGATTTTATCGGTCTATTTTAATAACCTGACTTGTAAATCGTGGTAGCGGTCGTCATGAAATCCCTCCATTAGTTGGACAAGCTTTGCTTCCGCCCGAAAATGACTTAAGAATTTACATCTGTTTGTGCCCTCATGTGTCTGATAGTGCATCTAACTGTGCGTGCAACCTCATCTGTTTCTTGGATATGCCTGGGCTGATCACAATCATTCATTTTGAGATAAATATTCACAACAATTGCTATAATGATCCAATTCAAAATGGCTTTTTCAGATCATATTTTAAATGGCCGACAAGTGGCCATTTTATTTTAATGAATGCTGTTTTAGAGCCATATCTCTGACATGTAGTGACTGTTCAAACCTAGTGTATTCCTTAATCTTGATAACTCTATGCAATAACGATACTTGTTGCACCCTGTTCAGATGAACTGGAGGACTGACCTTTGTCTGTGTGTCCAGTCATATTTCATACATGCTTAGGCAGATCATGTTCAAACTTTACACATACTTCATACGTCATATTGGACATTCATGCATTTGTTTTATGATCTGATTCAAGATCTGATTCATTATAAGGCCAAACATTTTTCTAAATCACATATTTTCACCATTACAAAACCTGATCTCAGTCATGCATGGTTTTTGTTCAAACTTGGTACATTTTATTTTTCCTGTTAGAGTTCAAATTGGCCATCTGGTGGCCATTTTGTTTCAAAGAATGCAGTCCTTATCCATGTATTTGACATGTCAACTACACACATGCACCATATATTATATCGGACAACTGCACATGCATTTTCGTCACCATCAAATCCAAAATGGATGACTGGCAGTCATCTTATTCAAATGAAGCAGGTTCCACGGACACGTATCTCATACTAGTACATGTCTGGACCAATTAAGTTTTAAACTTCACATCATTAGGTCATACATGTATCCTCGCATCTACATATATATAAAATATAACAGGGACATTAACAATGACTTGTACTGTATCAAATTATCCCTAGTGACATTTCTAATTCTACAATCATATTAGAGCTTTCTGTAATGACAGCGTTTTCCTTGAAGATTTTGATTAGCATACAGCTGCCTTCTAAGGAAACTTCTGAATGAGTGCCCTCATACACCATTCTCATATAATCTTCTGTTTTTAAGGAAGGAAACACAAATATTTTGTCATTACTAAGCCAGATTGAAAATTCAAACAAGTTGACTAATTAAAATGTTTCTGTTTAGAGGTCTTATGCATATTGAATTTCTAGATAGCTAATGATATCAGATTCACTGATTAAAATTGCTGTTAAAGAGGGATTCCAATCTATGGCTTTTGATCAAGGTCAAGTTGTTTTGAAGGTCAATGAATATTACAGCAAAACACACATTCAAGTACTAATTCGCTGTGGTTCATGTTGTATCAATGCTTGAATCTTGTCATCTTGAATTTTCAAAGTGTATGATTCCAACCTACTGTCCCCATTTATTACCTTTAAGTATCTATAAGAAAGTGACATATGTTAGTTGTGCTGTTAAATAAAAAGAAATGTACATTTATAAATACTGTTATACGTGTATGTCTTCTTGACATCTGGGAAATTCTCATCATATAAAAAACATCACCCAGAAAATTGAATAAAAAACCAAAAAAAATTGGTGAATTATAAGGCGTTTTTCATTGCTTTAAAGCGGCGGAGTCGTCACTGTTTACAAACAAGCGTCTACTCATGAGCCTTTTCATTTTTAGTGTGTGTTATCGTCGCTTGGAACTCAATTCCCCTGTGTGCGCAGGTGACAACCCTCTCGCATTATAAGGCGATGGTCAGCATATGTTTCCAAATTTCATGTAAAAAAAATGGATTTTTTTTTACATTTCTATTAGTCCCATATCTAACAGAACATGTCACATGAACATTGTCCTTTTAATGTTGTTTTTTTCCGGGTTAGCTAGATAGTAGTATTTACAGCCCCCCTCCCCCCACCCGCAGATAAAACTACTTTACCCTGAGGAAGTACTACTATATTACTGTGACAGTAGTCTTATAGCCTGAGACAAGTAAAGTAGACATTTGGACAACTGCATAGTAACTCGCTTGCTTTAACAGATTATAGTAAATATATAGGCATCATAAAGTTTGGACAAGTCAGTTTAAAGTTGACTTCAAGCACTTTCTACTTCACTGCTCTTCCAATGATGGAATTTCGAAAAAGGTTAATGCATTTATGATATCCTCAAATCAGGTGCATGCCATAAGTGTCTGTACTGTACATGTGCCATAACAATGTAAACTGTGATTCTCTAGTCAAATAAACTATGCAGTATAGTTTTACTATACAGTAGTCACATGGGGTACAGAGTGAGACTTCTGAACTCAGTTGAGGGCATGTAAACACCTCCTATGCTCTCTGATCCTAATTAGATCCTGTTAGCCAATCAAACTACTGTTTGCCTGTCAGGAGACTCAGTGTCGAAACCTTGAGATTCATTGCACTCAACTTCACTAAGGATGGGAGGATGGATGACTTCATCACTATGAAATCACCAGCCCAGCAACGCTATGTACTTAGGATTATCCAGCTGTAATCTTACCATGAATTCGGGGCTGTCTACTCCCAACATGAAAGGTCTGACTTTTTGCATCTGTGTCAGCCCCAAGCTACATCTTACTAGTTTTGATACTTTAATATCGGGCGGTAGAAGAAGACGTAGAAGGGCTGTTAGCGCACCACTGGGATCTACATCTTCATCACAAAAATGCATTTCACACGGTATACGAGCAAATCATCCAGACTTGGTGGGTATTTCTCTGTACTTGTAATTCTAAGAATGTAACATATGCTTAGATATTGCATAATTCCATCCACCGTTTTGAAAGTTTTGCTTGTAGTGTCATCAACTGAGTTTTTTTTTTTTTTTTTTTATCAGTCTCCGCAGTCAGTAGTACTTATATTTTATAGTCTGCCTTTGCTGAGATGGATATCCTCTTTCAGCTAGTGGTAGTCCAATTATCGTATCTTGTTCAATTTCCTTATAATAACAACAATTAGTTTCACTATAAACTGTTTCAGCTGGAATCTAATATGCACCAGTTTCTATTACTTTTTGTGTATATTTTGCTTTTGTTTTATAAAAATGTTGCATGCCATACAGCCAAATGTCACCTATAATGTGTGGGGGTAATTTGTGTTGTACCTAGTGTGTTACAATGTCACCTTTTATGGTCTAGTCCAAAAAACATTAAACACATTCTTTTTTTGAGTTCCTCCCTTTTACAATATAGCTCAGTATTCATATACAAGGCAGAATTTGATTCAATGAAAAAACCTCTCTCAAAATAAGCTGCTCTCTGATTGGTCTAGCTATTAGATGTAATGGTTTGAGTAGCCAATCAGACACAATCTTTTATTATCAAAGTAGCCTCCCATTGACTCTACAGTGAATATTGAGTAGATTTGAAGACTTTGGTTCAAAGTACTTTTGTAAGCTCTAAAAGAGGTGTAAAGCAGTATGATGCAGCTTAATTTAAGCAGAGATTATCTCTTATTTGTGAGATCCACAGGTCACACCTACATCCTGGTAAATTTGGGGGTATAACTGCACTGTTTGTGTGGAAGTGAACATTTCTCTAGGGTCCTATGAGTGTTAGTGACTTTTGCGAAATAATGTTTTTGCAAATATCGTATTATTTTGGCCATGAACATTTCTAGCAGTAAAAATTAAATGGTTTACAGTGAGCTTTAGTTCAGAATGTATTGATTGGACAAATAAACAAAACTCCAAAAATTCTGTAGTGATATTTTAATTTAAAAAAAAAGAAATAATACTTGAATGTGTTTTCAATGTGGTCCATTTAAAATACAGTTAAGGGATTGACCATAAGTGACTTTGCGGGGAGGGGTGATTTAGAAAGAAAAATCTGTACAGAAAAAAAACAAAAAAAACATGAACTTTAATGAAGAAAAAAAAAATGGTTGCTTTAACATAATCCTGAAAACAAAAATTGAGCTCAAAAATGAAGAATAGGATTATGTTGATCAAAATATGATCAAACTGAGGTGGGCGCGATTTTTTTTATTATCTCCCCTCTCTGAGTTTAACCAAATTTCAACACGTAACATGTTTTCAGAGATTTAGAAAATAAGTGGATCATGTAGTGCAAGTACAACTGATATGGTGTGAATTTAGTGACATTGTTTTTGTATACTGCCAGGATAGTGCCTGTTGCACCCCAGTGTTTGGTTTCAAATTAACAACTTATTTACACTCTCTACAAAGTATGGTGACATCTCACTATAGTGAATCATGTATACAAAATACCCTGACCTACATGGGGTATCATCCAACATCTGTTTTTTACTATGGTGAGAGTGCAATGCCTCAAAACTACTGTTTGTCAAGTTTGTTTTATCACATGAAATTGAATCTGGCTTGTGATACTGATCCTTTTGGTATTTAATGGTATTGATTGAGGCATGTAGACTCATTTTCCTTGATGGTCTTGTAATAGATGATTATAGTGACAGCCCTGTCCCATATATCATAAGTATCCAAATTTGAGGTTTTTATGATGTCTTACCTTTACATTATTGCATGATAATGTAAATCTCTACACAAGTAAATTCATTTCAACAAAAAGCTCTCAAATTTAAAATCTGTCTAATTTTGATGGTAGTGATTCATATAGCAATAAGAATAAAGTCTCTCTGCTTCATCCACACATTATCTTGTCATAGACGTCTCATCCAATAGTGTTGTTGTAGATTCATTATTCTTAAATTTGTATGCAGTATGTTTTTGGCTGTGCATATGTATTTGGTGCAGCTTTTATCATTTTGGTTCATTAGTGCTTTACAAGCCTATATAACATACTGTTAAATACTTAATTGTCGCTTCTAATTTATTTTTGCTACTTTTGCTGAAGGAATGATTCATTGAAAATAAAATCCAGTTAGATGCTTTTTGTTTCTATATTTTACATTCTCAACTCTTCAACAATCAGTGAAAATGAACTCCACACAAAACACCCAAAAAATCTTTTCAGGGAAAATTAATTCCAGGATAAAATAAAATATTTCAAGTACATGTTTATGGAGTTTTTATGTGATCTACAATGTGTTCCTTTTATTTTAATGTCCGGATGTACATTTTGCAGCCCAAGGTTATGCAGCATGCCGAGGGCCACAAAAGCCTCTCCATAAAGGTTTTATCATATACCTGTGTAGGTTCCACTAAAAAGAAATGTAATTGCTTCTAAAGTTCATAGTGTGAGTTGATATTTGCATGCTTGTTTCTATAAAAAGATGAGCAAGTGTTCCAACATTCGATATCTACTAATGTAAGTGTAATTTTTTTGAACCAGAATCTGAAATCTCTTGAATGTTGTTAGTTTTCTACTCAAAATATATTTCTTTATCTGGCACTATTTGTATTTGTAGCTACATGGGTGATCAATGTTTTATAAAGGTGAACCCCACAACAAAACAGCATAATTCTCTACTGTCAAAATCGAAACATCAAACCAGCTGAAACTGGTTCAGAGAGCACAGCACTTTAAATGTTAATAGAAATGATTTGGTCAAATATCATCTAACAGGTCTTAGTGTGCTATGCAAAATTGTTAGGGACGACGTCAAAAGATCGATGTCAGATAAAAAACTTATTTCTTTTAGTTTGGGGTGGGGGTTTTTTGACCTCTAAAAGTTTCCATCCTACAAAAACGATTTTATTTTTTAATGAAGTCAAAAAAATCTTGGAGTATTTGTAGTTCGTTTTTTTTCTATCCAATCATGGACAGAAATAACCGAAAAGGGAAAAAAACAGAAAAATGGTTTGGTTCAAGTTTGGTTTGGTCTGTGCGTCAAATGAGGTGCATTTGTAAAATCTTTTTACACCCACCCGACAACCAACTGCTATGCAATACTACTGTCCGATTATCAATTTGTATTTAATGGTGAATGTAGTCTGACGCCATGATCAATATTTATCAATTGAGTTTCAGTGGGGGGTAGGGGGTTTTGGAAAAAAAAACTAAATGAATTAAGTTTTTTATCGGACATCGATCTTTTGACGTCATCCCTTACATAGCTTGCTCATCAGGTATCTCATACCGTTACAAGGCTGGCAATATGAAGTGTATGATAATCCCAATTCTTACCGCTACATGTGTTTGCTGCATGTACACTTCCTCAGTGTCGGCATGATACTGATTATTATTTAAATAATCACTTTTTTAATTTATGATTGGGAATCTCAAATTCAATTCCTTCCTAGGATTGAACTTCTAAAAAAAAACTTTCATATTGGGTGAGTAATTAAATAGTTCGTTAGATAAAAGCCAAGACTTCGATGTCCCCAGCTGCTTTTATTTGCTCATCCTGGTTACTGTATGTAAGACTTGCTTGTGCACTGGACAACTAACAGTAAACTAAGCAATTAGGAACTGCAAACAAACAAATTATTTAATCAATTAGGCAAGTGGGTTTTGTGGATAGATCTGAACATTATCCAGACAATAAAAATCTTCATTGGATTTTTCTTATAAAATCTTTATGTTTTGGGGAAAAAGTTTAAAATATTTCCATTGTACACTAATCTTGAATTTTCTTTAAACGATGTACAAAAGGCAGAAACTTCAAAGAAATGATTGCTAACATTGAAGCAGCTGAACAGCAGCAGTGAATGTGATCAGACAGTGGCATTGACAACACTCTTCCAGGGTCTCGCATTTTAGTGTGAGTTCTTTTTTGGGGCAAATTAAAAAAATATATTTAAAATGAGATCTGACAAGTGCAAGTGGGTTGAAGAACAAGGAATTTTTTTTGTCTGGTCTTAAGTACATCTACTTTAACTACTGCTAATAGACTTGTCTATATTTTCGACCTTCAACTATAGACCACCACTAAGTTTTTAGTGTAGTGTTCAAAAGATAGTGAACTTTTTGTTTATATATATACATACTATAGTTTATTTTGGCTGTTATTTATTTGGATAAAAAACAGATATGGTATGTAGTTCATATGTAATTTCCATGTTCCATGCAGAACAAAAACTCGGAAAATGTGCTTTACGCCAAAGAAAAAAAATTCTATGTTTTTAGTAATAATGTGTTTTATTTTCACTGTCAATGGACTAACTTTTTATTATTTGGTTAATCTATCATGCATTTATTACAAATTAAAAATAATTAAAAAATGGCCACCAAACGCAGTTTTTGATCACACATCTAATGAGCAAAATCATTTTTGTTGTTAACTTTTTTGCCAACATTTATTGATTCACTTTATAACATTCATTGGAATGGATGATAATGGATACAACGCACAGAAAAACAAGACAAAAAGACGAAAAGTTACATGACAAAGCAAAACCCACACACAGGAAATAAACAATTAAAAAAGAAAAGGTGACATTAATACGTCAAATTTTTTATGCAAATAACTTAAAAAACTGCTAAAATTCAGGTATGAGTTTCACTGAATGAATGGAACGGTAAAGTTATCAGAACTGGAATTGTTTTTGTTACTTGGCCATACATGGGCAACAATGTGACTTGAAAACCAGAGATATTTAATGTATGGAAATAAGTCAAGTAATAAAAATTTGAAAAAATCTATTTTCTAGAATCAAATCAACTCATAGTAAATATCATCATAGCAGTTTAAAGTCCTAAAAGTGAGGCCTATTTCAATGACATTATTTCTGACAATATTGTAAAATTTGATCCAGCAGAATATGATCAATAACTGCATCAGTCCACCATTACAAAACCATATTTTGTTCTTCACAGGTACGTCATAGGCAATCAAACCATTAACTTTAAAATTATTAATTGGAAGTATACAAAACCTTTATATTATAAACTGTCACTGAATTTGTCAAAATTTAATAACTTGCAACTACATTTCACAAAAGCTACTGTGACAACTCCATCTACCTGAGCAAACCCAGCAAAATTTCAATTTTGAGATTTTCCCAAGCTTGCAAATGTTGTCAGAAAAATTGTGGTTAAAAAGATACATGTACTAGTATATGAATAATTGTATTTAGATTTGTTTGATTTAAATGTAGATGGTACTAAATATTCGCACTGCTAGTAGGAGAAATAACCATTTTATAATCAGTACCATATTATTCAATAGAAATACGCATCCATGAGAGAACCAACATCTTTTCTATGCAATGTCAATTGTGGTATTTTTTACTTTATTTTCTCTATTTTGTCCTATTAATGTTTTTCTTTTATTTTAATACTTAGTTTTATCATTTTAGTCTTTTGTTATTTGTTATTTTTACCATACTAAACCCCCTGATGGTTTTGGTTGTGTAATAAAGTTATTATTATTATTATTAATCAATTAATAGTGTATCTTCCATAAATGTGCTTATGAGCAAAACATGTTTTGGCAAGATTTTATTAATACTATGCACTTAAGACTGATAGAACAAAATACTCTACCCATATCCCATCTGCTTGTCCTTTCACCCACTCATCTGCCTGGCTGATGTAATTTCTCAGACATGCTTTGTTTGATTTTATCTTGTATAATGGTCATCATAATTGGGCTTGTCAATTAGTTATCATTTTGGCGATATCAATTGGGTGCCTTGTTTTATTTGTAATGTCTGTTCTTCATATCTCAGACACTCTTTGACTAAGCAAGACGTAAGGTACTACATATGCACATTATTATATTAAAATTTTGTTGATTCAACGTTTCTGACTGGTTGCAGATTTTTGCATATACATGTAATATAATAACCAGGCGGCTGTTTCATTCAAACTTCATTATTATAATGTCACTGATTATAACAATGTACCGGTACATAAATTTGTAGCTACGGTAATTAATAGGCACCTATTTTAACCTCATCTAATCAGATCTGCCAATTTTCCCAAATGTTATTGAAACATGGTAAACATTTTTCTGCACTGGTGGAAATAGGGTACAGAATTCAGGAATCAGACAGAATCTTCGTCGATGTCAGATTTTATGTAAGAGCCCCTCAATGAAACAAGGAGTCCAGACACATACAATAATGGAGGGTAGTCAAAACTTTGTCTCAAAAAACTCATAGTAGCAATATTGGAAAGAGATCTTGTGAGTGAAGTGGAAATAAATCTGAAGCATGTATCATAATATGAAGATTCAGTTTGTGGGAGCCAAGTGTGCTCCTTGGGAGCCTGGAGATGATTCTAGTAGCAGCGGACTTTCCAGGGTCCCTACTTCGATCCCTGAGTTCTTGAGATATCAGTGAAACAGATAGGTGCACAACACAGAATGGGCGAACTGTAATACTCATTCACATAGGAGTGACATTTTTAATCCTTCATGTTTGGAGAGAGATTACAGCAGTTGTGTTCACGTTAGTCGGGACCCACTTGGCTCGTGCCGAAATCACGCCCTCATTTGTCGACCTGTTATTTGACTCAGACATGGAAAACATTATGCACATGATGATAATAATAATTGCTATATTGAAATTACATTCATTTGTTATGGTATTTATGAGTCATCGTGCACATGGATGACAAAGAGGATGCGAAAACAATTATTTTTCCTGTAAATGTAGCATTGCAAGAAATTACCAGTTGCAGCAGCACATAAATATGCGTCGATGACAGTTTGCATTCCTTTCACTTAGCTCCATCGTCATGTCATACTAGTATGAATAAGTATATGTTCTCTTAAATTCACCACCAAGGGTGTGTTTTCAGTTCGTGCCAAGCGTTCAGGCAGCAAATCTTTGCACGTGCTGAGTTTCGGCCCGAGTATCTATCAGGAGTTTTTTTCGGCATGTGCCGACTCGACCTCGACTGTTCACACACAAGTTTCGGCAGGTGCTGACTTGGTCCTGAGTCTCTTGGCACATGCTGAGATCTCTTTCGTGAACGCCACTTTTGTTTTCACTGGTTTTTGTCAAGTGAAACAGTTAGTTCTGTTTATCAAAATTGTAAATGTTTGCATGTATTTTATTTAGTGGCAGCTAATTCATATATATGCAGTAGGAATGATATTTAATACACCTTACTTCATGAGAAACTCCAATGCATTTATTGTAGGGTTCGTTAAAACATTTTTATCATTTTACCATAGATACCACATATATATAAGTATGCTACTGATAAAATAGGAATCAATGTATATCTGTAAACAGTCTGTGGAGGGTCTTGTATTCAGTCATGAATGTTGGATATTAATTTTTGGTGTCATAGGTGATGCCATATTATTTACAATATCTAGCATGGTGGAATTCCTTGCGTATTTGATTAAAATTAATAATCGTTATATTTATGCTTGTGTTAATACATGTGTAGACCAGTGTAACATATGGGGAAGGTCGTAATTTTAACTGCTCTTTGTGAATTTAATCTGAGCCCTACCCAAACAGTCAGTATGTATTAAATAAATAAATGGCACCATTTCTACGTCAGCAAAATTATGAAGGAAACTCTGTCCCTTTTGTTACTTATAATTCTACTGTACAAGTAGATGCAGCAATGTTCTGGATTTCTCTTCGTTTCTGCCTTTATAATGTAGTATTATTCTGGTCTGACTTCCTCCAAGGGCTGTAGTCTGAAGTCCTGCAACATAATCATGGTTTTGCTACATGTGTGGAAAAATTACATCTTAGTTAATTTTCATGTTTATTGTTTGTACAGCTAAGTTTTATACCGTATTTACTTTATTCTCGGGGGTGGAGCGACGTCACAGAACGTTCTATGTTGCAAAGACATGCAACACTGTACATGTTCTTCTATGGGCTTCTGAGGAACGACTGTCGAAAAGCTGGTGAGAACAGCTGAAATCAGGAAAACAGCACAAACTCAACTATGAGACAATTCTGATCAAATTTATATACGTGGGTACACTGTTCAGAAGCGTCTCAACAACTTGTCCAAAGCATGTAGTTTTTTGTGACAAAATAAACATATCAGCATGACTCAGAAAAAGCTGCAAGTATAAAAAAAAAATGTCTACACGTTTTGAATTATGTGAAATGAAATATTTTTTGCAATTACAATAATTTGCATAGAAGTAAATAATCTTGAGCTTATTTGCATATGTTAGTAAAATAAATAAATTTGCAGTTTCCCCCAAAAATATTAGTAGAGAAATAGCAGAAACTCAAAATTTATTTGATGTGGCCCCAGTAAGAAATCTGTAGCATGATGGCAAACATCTTTCAACCTCATGACAACTCTTCTTTTTGAGTAAACAAAAGATGCAGGCATGATGAACAAACTGTCAGTTAGACTAGTAAATTAACATGTGGAGATATTTCACGCATCTGAATGACGTAAAAAAACCCTTCACGTGTCTATCATCTCTATTGGAAATTCAAGAGTTGTTATGGCTATATGTTATTCTATTTCAGTATTCTGAGCTTTAGAAGTTTTGACAGAGAACCGATATGAGATGCTCTAGCATTTGCTGTAAAATCATAATATCGTACTTGCTCTATTGAAAATGTACATAAACTAAAAATAATGTGCTGTGTACTGCGTCATCATTCATTAAAGTACATCTATTGTTGATAATAGATTCACGTAGTGTACGTAAGCGTATTCGATACTAGTTAATAGAACAAATACAGTGTATGTATTTTGGGCAAAGATGAATTATCTCGAGTTGATATGAATATGAATTTTGTAGAATCGTAACGTTTCTTATAAAAGTCTTAATTATGTATAGGTCAATGAACTCATATTCTTAGTAGCCGATTTGTGGCTTTATGTTAAAGCGTGGCAGTTGTCGTGCTGTGCATGTGTGACATTTGTGTTGATAAACATTGATTTTCCCATAATGCAATGCACTCTTCTAATGGAAATCACAAGTATAAGTTTTTAACTGGACGCGACTTGCACTAATTACTATCAGTGACTCCTTTGCTACTTTCCAGCCTCCTTAAAAAATGCTTAACTAAGGCTTTGTAACGTCTCAGTTTGCACTCGTTGATTTGCGCAACAGTCAAAATCGCCATCCTTGTTTATATGAGACCCATATATCTCAGGCATGCGTGGCACGACGACTACCGCCCTTTAAACATTTGAATGTAAGCGTCAACATTTTGGTTCTTTCATAAAACCTACAAAGTTTCTATATTTGTCAACAGTTTCGAGCAGCCAATGAGAAAATATGTTCATTTGCTTCAAAATTAATAATTTAAAAGAAATTAACAAAAAATAGCCTTTTCGAGTACTTATTTGGAACGTATTTGAAGCTCTGCAGTGGAAGAAACCCAAAATGGGTCAAGATTTTGGAAAAATACTAAAGTTTGTTTACATAATAAATGAAACCTGCTGAGAATTATTCGATCAGGACGAGGTGCGATGCGACGACCACCGTCCTTCAAGATACCTCTTTGTTGCCGTACATGTATATATTATAGTTTCATAATGTCTGCATAGCTGGTGGTGACTTGCTTCATAATGTAAACTTGTAGTCTAAATTTCAGCACATTGACATTCGTTTCATGTACACAATGTGCATGTAATTCTTTTCAATGTTAATTAATTACTTTGAAATTGTTTAAACTGAAATAAGCTAATTGAAGAAATGTTGCTCGAATTGTACACACATAAAATACTGAAGTATGTGATCAGCATACTTACAGTGATTGCTGTGAGTTGCCTGCAGCAACATCGCTAGATTCAATTACATTAAGCAGTTCAATCCTGCTACTGTTTAATTACTCCATAGGGAACATTAAGCAAACATGTTAAACAATTTGTCATAAAGTTGTGGCTCATTAAATTGCATTTTCACATTAGTCTTCAATTCTTGGTCAAATCTCACCAATGTTTAAAAATTTTTTTTGCTCAGTTTTTTCTGGTTGTATTCTCTACATGTGATAATATTAATATTCAGTCTCATCTGCTGACTTCTTACTTAATACTGTAGAATACTTTATTTTTACTTGGAATAAATTTTCACTATTTTCGCTTAAGGAATGATTCAGGAAAAATAAAATAAAGTCTTTTCAGCGAAAATTAACTCCAGCTAAAATAAAGTATTTTACAGTACTTGTTTATATTACATTCTGTCCTGCAGCAAACAGTATCAGATGGAAACTGTTGATTCAGTTCTGTCTTGTTGCATAATTTTTTCCTTCACTTTTGTTCTGTCCCCCTTGAGTTGAAGCTGAATCAAATACTCAATTACATACATTAGATATTTGCAACAGTGAATAAATGTCCTCAGTGGAGTACTCACTGTACTAGTGTGTCCAATTTTCTGAAAACTGCTATTATTACATTACCAAAAAAGGTTTGCATATCGAGCATGTGGTCCAAGTTTTATTTTAAACAAAAGAAATTGCTCCATCTCATAGCAACAATACATTTTCTATTTGTGGTGTGATACATACTATTGCGGCCTATCAAATTGTTACATCAATATTGATTCACACAAAAGTGTATGAACATATTTTTTTTGAAAACATGCAAAAAAGAACCTATTTGAAATTATTTCTATAAGAATGGCTCACAAATCGCCATTTTCACCATAGGAACCAATGGTAAATGGTCCACAAATCGCCTTTCTCACCATAGGAACCAATGGTAAACGGTCCACAAATCGCCATTTTCACCATAGGAACCAATGGTAAATGGCTCACAAATTGCCTTTCTCACCATAGGAACCAATGGTAAATGGCTCATAAATTGCCTTTCTTACCATAGGAACCAATGGTAAATGGCTCACAAATCATCATTTTCACCATAGGAACCAATGGTAAATGGCTCACAAATTGCCTTTCTCACCATAGGAACCAATGGTAAATGGCTCATAAATTGCCTTTCTCACCATAGGAACCAATGGTAAATGGCTCACAAATCATCATTTTCACCATAGGAACCAATGGTAAATGGCTCACAAATTGCCTTTCTCACCATAGAAACCAATGGTAAATGGTCCACAAATCGTCATTTTCACCATAGGAACCAATGGTAAATGGCTCACAAATAGCCTTTCTCACCATAGGAACCAATGGTAAATGGTCCACAAATCGTCATTTTCACCATAGGAACCAATGGTAAATGGCTCACAATCGTCATTTTCACCATAGGAACCAATGGTAAATGGCTCGCAAATCGCCTTTCTCACCATAGGAACCAATGGTAAATGGTCCACAAATCGTCATTTTCACCATAGGAACCAATGATAAATGGCTAACAATCGTCATTTTCACCATAGGAATCAATGGTAAATGGCTCACAAATCGCCTTTCTCACCATAGGAACCAATGGTAAATGGTCCACAAATCATCATTTTCACCATAGAAACCAATGGTAAATGGCTCACAAATCGCCTTTCTCACCATAGGAACCAATGGTAAATGGTCCACAAATCGTCATTTTTACCATAGGAACCAATGGTAAATGGCTCACAAAAATTACCATTTTCATAGTTTGACACATATTTTGTGCATCAAATAGTTTGGTGGTCATAATTTATTGTTTAAAGTAGATTTTGTGAGCAACATCATAAAAAAAAGCCATATGATAAAAGTCAAGAAAATCTGGCGATAAGGTTTAATGGTAGCCAACTTTTATAACTTGCTGCACTCTCATTTGGTGACTTTTAAAGGGTAGTGGTCACCAGGCAACTCACATTCAAACTTCATGTATTGAACTTTACATACATTGTACATATCAAATGGAGCTAACAAGACACATTTTGACAACTACTGCCTGTTGAGTGTCAATTGAAAGTAGAAAACAAAAATGTTACTAATTCATCATCCTCTCCGATACCCTTGATGCGATTCAGATCTTTGCAACAAAACTTCACATTCAGTGTGTAAACTATGTGATGCATTTAGGGAAGGTACAGAGCCAATGTAAAAAATGAGCAGTTTCTGCAATTATTAATCTTTTCACCACCAGTTCCTTTTATCATCACAAATCCACAGAATAGTACAGTTAATAGCCTGCACTTTCCTTTCAAAAGATTAAGACTAAAAATAGCCAAATTTTGTGAGTAAAAACTGGGCTTCATTTTCTGAAATATTGAAGAATGTAAAAAAAAAGTGCAGAAAAAGTTTGGCCTGAAAAGGTTATTAATAGTTTTTTAGGAATCAGAATTTTTGGTGGGTGGAGATATACTGGGTACTTTTTATTGATGGACAGGTATCACATGCTATTCCCATCACTATCCTAGGTAGGAGGAAATAGATGCATGGGGAGGTGTACATGTGTAGTAGAGGTTGAGTAATTTTTGATTGGAAATTACCTGATATGCATGGAATGCATCAACCCTAAATTTGTTTCCAAACCAAATACAGTGTATTAGATAAGGACACTCATCCTGATACACAAAAAAATCTCATTTGTGATGAAGCTAAATTATCTTATGATTTACTGCACGATAATGCTAACTCAAGCTCTGTCCCAGTCCTGATCATCAAACACGATTTTGGCTGCATTTAAATTCCGCGTCCTTTTCGATACGAGTCCCATGTGACCTTTACAATGCATGTACAATACATTGTTTATATACACTAATTATGAGTGTACAGTGATTTGTTGACATGATATAGAGATCTCAAAATATCCCTCGAATAATGTACAGTATTCTGGAGAGTTCAGACTGTCACTATAACTATAGAATATACATCAACTAGAAATAAAACTCATGGATTAGTATTTGGAGAATGGCCAATAAAGTGAGTACGTGCTTGGCAGTAAGACTCAACAAGAATCTTCTATAATACTGGAGGTGATCGACAATTTTAACAATACTTGTTTCCAGACCAGTTGACAGAGTAACTTTGTATATCTGATTAGTTTTTGATTGTACATGTATATAAAGTAATTCCTTATTATAATGTCAAAGCGGCTCATAATAAGCTTACAGTCGAATACCTGACTAATTACTTGACAACAAATATGTGAAAATTGAAAACTGTATAATATTCTCATTTTCGTGGTGCTCAGTTGCACAGGTTTCACTGTATTTTTCTGTAAGAATGAACTTTTTATATTGACCAACATGGAAGTAAGAGGCTAAATTTAAAGATCAGTGTTTTATCGCATTTAGATTTAGTAAAAATTCTAACTTGTAAATTTATACAGACACTGTTTCATGCAAATAAATGCCTTGCTGAAATTTGCTATAAAACAGACTTGTTACAGTTTTATATAAACTGTAAATAAGCTTGTTGATTCCAATACATCAAATATAGTTTATATTATTGGAATTTGTCCCAGTGCCCTTAAAAATAATTATTTATTTTTCTCACAATTGGCAATTAGGTTTGTTCATAACAGTTATTGCAAGTCCAAATTTAACCCACAAGTGTGATAGTTTCAGTATAAACTAAAAATAAGAAACTGAAATTTTCGTGCATGCAATGTCATGTATTGTTCTGTTAGAAGCTTATGTGCTTACAAAAATTACTGACTGAAGTGTTTTTATGGTGACTCAGTATACAACCAATGTGATGTTTGTATGCACTTCTATTTGAGCAAATATGGTACTGTAAAAGGGTTAATTGTTTTCTGGGTTTTAATTTTGCTTATTTTGCTGACTGGAAAATGCGCTAAACTAAAACCCAGTGAATATTTAAAATTTAGCATAAAACACATTACCTAAATGATAAAACCGCAAATTTAAAATCCATTGAATATGCCTGAAATGCTAAATCAGTGAAATTTAAACTCAGTGAAAATTAATTCGTTTACAGTACATGTATTTGAAGAATTGCCTGTGTGTGTTTACTTGTAGACCTCAATACAGCAATTCTACTGGAACCTGTTATATATGGGGCACGTTCGTTCCATGGTGCAAATAAGATTGATAGAGCATACAAAGTATTCCATCCGCTCTGGTATTTGTGCTGGTCATGCTAAATATTGTGTTCACTCCTAGAGAGTTGCAGTTCTTCATAGTTTGTTATCTAAACTGTGTAATACTTTATTTTCGCTGAAGGAATGATTCAGTGAAAATAAAATCCAGCGAATATACTTTTTTCCCTATATTTTACAATCAACTCATCAAAAATTAGTGAAAATAAATTCCATACAAAACACCAACAAGTGTTTTCAGCCAAAATTAATTCCAGCGAAAATATTTTACAGTAAATTACACAAATGTCATGTTTATTCAACCACCATTGTATACCACTTTACATGTTGCATGCACAGAGTTCTTGCTGAAATGTCAAACATCCAAAACGAAAAAGTTGACATGTTCCTTTCCTTCATTTCTCTCTAATTAATGACTTGCTCACACATGTATTTATATATTCAAGTTTTAATAGTTTGCCCTGTGTTGAAGGGTGGCAGTTGTCATACAGCATGTGTTTCACATTGTATGTAAACAAGCAATGTATTTTCATGTGTTGCATACGTTCCATAGGGACCATATTGAATACCCCCTTTAAAACACTGGGAATATATCCACTTCATAGGTTTTGGGATGCCAGTATATCAATCTTCTTTGAGCATCATAATTTCTCCCGCCAAAAGCATACCTTTATAGCAAATATTCAGAAAGTGGTGATCAGTGTGTTTACTGGAATTAAATATTTTTTTTTTCCCCCCACTTAGGTGTAGTATATCTAAGTGACATTAATCATCGTCCAAATTAATGCATCTGTATATGCTATCATCTTACAAATTTGTTAGGCACATACAGGATCGTCCTGGAAACTCCTCAATAATTATTATGCAAATATCATGCAAAGTAGTATGTTAATATCTGTCAAATTTGTATCTACATGTATATATCATAAACAATTATTATGTAATCATATCATATGAGTTTATTATTATACTGAAATGATTTTATACTATATATTAAAAACCATAATATTGTGAACACCAAGTCAGTCTTTCACAAAGTTTTTTTTATGTTTATTTAATCCAAATTAAGAAGGAAATTGTGAAAACATACATTGGAATTTCCAAATTCATTTTTTGTAGGAAAATTGGTGTTCGGTGCATAGGTTGTACATGTGTTGAGTGCCTTTACTTTAAAAGTATTGGCAATCTCTGGAACTCTGTTACCAGATCATTGGCATACCTGAGCATGTCCACTAAAGGGAGGTTTAATCACAAATTCGTCAACATTACGTGACATTATGCAAATTATAAAGGTATTTGACCAGTACAGTAACTCAACCTGGGCTTCTGTAGTGAATAACAATACTATAAAACATAGTGTATGCATTGAAGTGTGACAAAGGCTTTCTTTTCATGCCAATGAGGTGGATATAAGGTCTGTGAGCAAGTTACTACAACAGGGACACGCCCACTTTACAATGGCTTTAAGTAAACCCCAAGTTGCTTTCCATTCATTCATTCATTCACTTACTGAAGCAATGTGCAAACAAGATTGTTCTATCACGGACGACGTCTGTAAGATAATTACTGTCTGTCCAGTTTATATCCTGTGTAGCTATATCTTGTGTCATCTAAAAATTTAAAACCATGGTCAGTCTTTTTTTATTTTATGTAAAATGCCACGTGTCTTTTTCAGTGACAGTGCATGTACTGATACCGTACTTGTACACAGAGTGATGAAAAGGCTTCCATTGTTAAAGCCTTGATTTGTTCAATGCATTCTCACAGTTTACACATGGTGCATTCTTTGAGTTGCTGAGGCTTTATTTAACCTGAGCAGCCGGAAGTTGATTTGTTCTTTAGTTGAACTTATCATTGTAGTACTGATATCATATCAATTTATGTTATGTCTAATATCATGTTTCAGCTCCAGCAATTAATAGTGAGTGGGGAGATTCCATGTCCTCAAGAAGAGGCCATCAATTTAGCTGGCCTACAGTTGAATATCGAAGAGCTGTGGGAATCCAAGATCAAGTCAGATGAAGACAAATCTACACAGGACGAAAACTGCGACACTGGAGGAGACAAGATGAGGGAAGGTGTGAGGCATTTTGCAACGGCTGATACATCGTTAATTGATGTTGAATCAAGTGAGAGCAATGGCAAATCAAGAGAAAGGACAGACTTTGTGAATGAAATGTTGGAAGTAAGTCCGGTTAAACAACGCAAACAACCTGCTGCTAAATCAGGAGCATTCCATTTGCCATGCCAAAATACAGCTAGATCAAAACAGGACGAGTTACTGTCATATAGTCGATACTTAGGCTGGGAGAGCAGCCGTGAGAAGGCGAGAGTGTTACGCGAAAAAGCCAAAGTGAAGTCAATTGCTTTAAAGAAAGATAAACTGCATGGTTATTTACCACCAGGCTATATTGAAATTAAAAATATTGCCAAACTTGTGAAACGACAATATCATAAATATGGCGAGTTGATGGGAATGGAAGCTGACCAAGTTAGTGCTGAACGACGTGCAAAACAAATATATGTGCGCATGTGTATGGATTTGCCTGGATATAACTGTAAAGTGTATTTCGTCAAGGAACTTTTTGGATCAAAGTTTTCTAAGACGGTAAGCTGGATTTATTTAAATTTTATTAGTCATGAAATAATCACACAACTATTCATCAGCTAAATCGCCTTGTATATATGTATATGTCTATGATCAAGCTCTCAAATTTTAAGGCAAGAAAATACATAATTTGTTTCTGGTCACTGTTTTCGTCAATTCTGAAGGGGGCTGGCCGCTCACAATTTTTTGTTTTGTTTCTTGCCTGAACACTGCAAAAAAAAAAAAAGTAATAGTAATAAAAAGGTGGACCACGTACTGTACCATTTTTTTGGAACATCTCAGAACCAAAAACAATTCTTCTTATGCTTGTTGTTTTGAGCAGTATACATTTGGGGGGGGGGACTTCTAGTGAAATTACTTTACTGTGTCACCATAGAATTCATAACAATTTCTGGTTGCTGATTTAAATATTCGCATGATACATACTGTTGATGGGTAAACATTGCAGACCAACCTCAAATGAGCCTGTGTACTAATAAGATATGACATACATGCAAACCCATTAATTTTAACCTTTTCACCACCAGACTTTCTCGCCTAAATTTGTTTGCACATTTTTCGTATATTCTTCAATATTTCTGAAAATGAACCATAATTTTAGAGCCAATGGACAAAATTTGAGTTAATTTCAGTTTTTACTTAAAAATTTTGCTATTTTTGTCCTAATCTTCTATAGGAAAGTGCAGACTATAAACAAGACTATTTTGTGAATTTGTGATAAAAAGAGGGAACTGGTTGTTAAAATACACTGCTCACCTGTATACATCAGACAGATTGTGTTTATATTTTAAATAGAATAATTAATCACAGACCTTTTCTAATCTCACCTTAAATCTAAGCCTAATCTCACTCAAATCTACCTAACAGATTAAAATATCAACAACAACTTATTATTTAATAGCTTGAGGGAAACAATAGTGTGATAGTGCAGTCCCAGACCTTTTCTGCATTATTTCAGCATATTTTAGGGTTGTTTTTAATTAAAACTAACATTGCATTAAAGAAAATTAATTGCATCAATAATTGGTGCATTTATAGGGATTAAGAGGTTTCTCTGTAATATTTTATACTTTTAATAAAAGAATATGTGCTTGGCTTGCCATGCATTTGCGCAATATTGGTCCTATATACCTAAACATAAATGGCAACTTAGAGTACTGCACAGATCATGAGTACATAAAAACTTTAGCAAGATTTAATAACAATGTAATTGATTTGACTGCATCACATTCAGATCAAAACTGGTTTGTGATCTCATTTGATTGCTGGGCAGATAAATGAGCACAAACAAATTAACCAATTAAGATTTAATAACTATATAATTCTAGGAATAATTTAACTGCATCAAATTCAGATCAAAACTCATTTGTGAATTCATTTGAGTGCTTTGCAGATCAATGAGTGCAAAAAAAAAAAACTTACAAAAGTTAAATAACTGTGTAATTCCAAGGATGATTTAGCTGTTTCGCATCCAGATCTAACATCTCAGTTGTGCTTGCACTGGGAAAGCATAAAAAATTGTAAAAAGATCAATATTTATCAACACTAATCTTGCACATGGGGGGGGGGGGGGGGGGGTCACAGTGACCACTGCCCTTTAAATATAATAACAGATGCTCTACTACATATACTTGTGCTCCACAAAAACTGTGGGTCTTTTGTTGAATTTAATTATCAGAGCTTGGACAACTAGGACATTGTTTGAATAAAGTAAATGAACCTCACTGAATGACATCACAAAACTTTCATGTTGTGATTCACAGCACAACAGCTGAAATACATATACCATACTTGTTCTATTAGAAGTGCATCCCAAATAGAAGCGCATTAAAAACTTTTGTAGATGTCTTAGTGGTGAAAAATTAGAACTGGTTTCTAGGGGTACTAGGGTCCCCACGATTCCCGATTATATTTGCACCAGGAGTGCTGTCGAGCAGAACTTATCATATGAGTGATTGTCCGTCCATGTCAACTTTTTACTTTTTTTGACTTCTTCTTGAATACTACAAGTCTGATTGCTTTGATTCTTGGTGTATGTACCTTAGGTAGAACTCTCTTAGATTTGTTCATTTCGTGATGATATCTTTAATTCTCTAATTTTGGTAAATATTTTTTTTTGATATTTTCAACTTCTTGTTGAAAACTAAATGTCTGATTGCTTTGATATTATACATATAAGACCTACAGGTTAAATTCTCTCAGATTTATTAATTTTTTGATGATAACTATTCTTTAATTGAAAAGTGCATTGCTAAACAGTGGAGCTATCTCAGCCAAGAGACTGCTTGTTAATAATTGTGTTGTACCCATACTGAACATGATGCTGTGCCACTTTAATTATGCAATTAATCTTTGAAGAATTCAAAGTAGGTGTTAGAAACTCCTCATAAAATTAACTGTCAAAGCTAACTTTTTTTTGTTTGTAATAAAAATTTCTATGTAGACTGTCAACTGGTGTACATGTATGGATTTAATGAACTCTATACACATGTTTTTTTTTGTCCTAGTTAAGGTCAAAACACTTTTGTTTTGTCAAGTTGTTTGCAGAAAAACAGTGTGCATACATTTTCCCTTTCAGCTTTTGGCTACAAATTATATATCAACAATACATTGATTGACTGGATCTTAGAGGCCTCTTGTATTAGTTGAAATAAAACTGCAAATGTCAGTAAATATGCTTTTTCTTTCCACACTACTCATGTCTGAACATTTACAAAAAAACATGAAAATAACTTGGATTTCCTAATCAATTAAGTGACTAAAAAGCATGTAATTATGAAAAAAAACGCACCTGCTATCTCCAATAAATACTTTCAGTGGAGGATAAAGGCCATATTGTTCATTTTTTTCTGTAAAACATTGTGCCAAATTTTCTCTCTCTGCTGTGGGTCCAGTACGTGCTACAATTCATATATCAACAATAGATCAACTACATTGACCGGATGTTATAGGCCTCTTGTAATAGTTTTTAATAACAGTGTAGGTGTTAGTGACTTTAACCAGACTACTTGAATTTTATAGATCTGAGTAAGATGATAAATCATCAACCTTTTAAAGGGGACTCTTGAAGGAGGCTTTATAATGTATCTTAGGAGTCATCAAAACACCACAGAATAGTGGCTGAGTACATGTGTATCCTTCCGGGAATAAAAACTTCATTGCTATTTACTCTCCCATTAAATTTTGTGATTTGGAGAAACTATGATATACCCTATTTAACTTATGATAGGTTACACATACAAGTGTGAACTTTTCATAAAGCAAAATACGTGCTATTTTGTATTTACACATGTGAACTTACATAAAACAAATCGCATGCTATTTTATATTTACACATCAGTCAGATTAAAATCTCTATAATGTGTGTGATAAGTTCTGGACATGAAATTCATGAAGGTAATTGCTATATTGATGATATTAGACGATAGTTGGCCATCTCTGAAATCATCTGGCAGGTGGGGGGTTGCTGAAATATTTCAAAAAAAAGTAAAGGTAGACATAAAGAGAAAAAAAAATTGCATGCAAGGTGTTCATGATAGCACATTAAAAAAAAAAAAAAAATTATACAGATTAGACACTGCAAAAAAAAAAAAAAAGCACTTCTCACACTCTTCCATCCACCCCCCCATTTTGATTGGTTGACCCCTTAGTAAGGCTTAACCGTTCTCTGGGCATGCACATGGTGAAAGGAAGTTGGATAATTAGTGAGCAAAATGTTAGAAGAATTTTGCTCACCAATTCAAATATTACAAGAGAACTGGTGATGGTTGTAGAACCATAACTGCCTCAGCTCAAAGATTGTTATGTAATACAGGGGAATGTGAAGGGAAATGTATTGTAATGTTACCTCTGTGTAATTTACAATATATCTGCATTAACCTTCACTGTGAAGGACAATATGGGAGTTGACTTAAATGACTGGTAAAAGCAAGGCTGGTCAAATTCTGCGAAATAGTATTAGAATTTCCAGATTACGCAATCGACACATTGTGAGATATCAAAATATGGATAAAAAGCAAGTGATATTTCCAGAGATGTACCGGTAGTTGGAATTCGAGCAAATTGACTATTAATCCATGAAACATACTCAAACATATCCGTACATATCATCCTGTCTTATTGTGTGTGGGTAAAGCTGTCATGCACACAATCTCAAAAATATGTTATTACTGTAAATAATTATGAACAATAGAAACTGAAAATAAAAACTATGTACAATTAATAAGGAAAATATGTGATTTGCTATGCAGTTTCCAGAAAATTATTACAAGTCCCAGAAGTGCATACGAGTCGTCAAAACGTACAGTTTGGTAACAGAACCCAAATGAGAAGTCTGGATTCACGGCGAATACTTCTAGCGAGTCACCCCTCTAAAAACTTCATTACTGTGCCAATGACATTGAACTTTGCTCTTCCATAAAGCAGCAGTTTTCATCGTCAAATAATCAAAATAAACTTGATACCCTGGCGAAGCATGTCTATTGTTTCACAACGACTGTCCCAGGGGATTTTCATTTTCTCAATTTTTCAAGATAAACGTCCCAGGGTTGTTTTGTGTACTAGAAGGACATGTTTATTGGCAGCATTTCTTGTATTAATTTCCATTGCACACAAAAAAAAGGAAGAAGCAAATACTGTTACTGAAGCACAGAATTTGCATGAATTTTTCTCCCTGGCCATTCACGCAAACTGCAAACGAAGTCTTTTACCTCATCCATAGTTGTTGACACTTTGCAACCGCCTTGATGGATGTATTGTGACGTATTTTGACCCCGGATTCTGACTTTGCGTTCCGGCTACATGTACTGCCTTTTCATACCAGTTCAATTTCCTTTCATTATTACTTCCAAATGTCGTGATATTTAATATTTAAAACTAACCTTTATTTCACAGTCACTTTAGTTTTCACTTTTCTAAAATTATTTTACTGCTCAAAAGACTTTTCACTCCCATCATGCAATTTCCAGTAGTACTTCCGCAGACACAGCGGCGATCGCCAACATATCTACAAATAACCTTGCTCTCAGGAGCTGAGGAATAAAGGAATATTTGTTTTTATGAGAAAAATTAGTCCTTGAAATTACCTACATGTATCAGGTGTTTTTCCCCAATTCATTACAGTGATAAGAATAACCTACTACCAGTACTAAGTAATTGCAGTTAGTCATTAATATTACTATCATCTTCTGGTCATCCACTACATTAAAAAAAGTAAATTAACAAAATCATTTTTATTGAGAGAACATGACAAATCTGCATAATAATCAAATAAAAATTGACTAAATTGCATAAAATAAAAGTTTATTGGAAACCTCAACCTGATAACAATTCTTGAAATTAAATTGTTAGCCTTGAAATATAAATTACATGCTGTTGTTGGGGTGCTGGGGTTTAAACAGATATGCATGTAAACATACAAAACAATCAATGTTTTCACAAACTACTTGTGTATGTCTAACAATTGACTATATCATGACTGTTTGTTATGTCTGAGAAAAGTGTAATCGAATTAATCAGAATTCTTTGATGAATGTGTTTTGGTTGCTTGGAAATGAGAGCGTAGAGTGGACAGCTCCCTGGTAATCTTGATGAGACATTTTGTTTGCATGTCTCTTGGAAAGATCAAATAGACCATTGTGGATTATTGCTAAACATGCATTGCATGAGATAAGGGTCTCATATGAATAAAGATGCCGACTTTGTTGCGCAGACCAGTACAAACTAAGACCTTACTAAGCTTTAATTAGACACAAAGAAGACACTGTGGGATAATCCTCGGGGGCGGACATCTGGGCAATTTCTACCGCCTGGCAACCCTTGCGGTGAAAACAAAGACCAAAAACTCGCAGAAAACGGTACTTTGGGATGTTTGTTGAGACTCCCCTGAACAGTGTAACAAGATTAGTCCTACGTGTGTAACATATATAAATTTGGTTGTTCAGGATTACTTCAAAGTTGAGTTTGTGTTGTTTTCTCGAGTTTTCACCGGCTCCACTGGCGTTCCACAGCACAAAGCCCATAGAAATACGTGGTACAGTGGCGCGCGTCTTAGCAACGTAGAACGTCTGTGACGTAGCTCCGCCCCCGAGGATTGGTGCACACCGTGGCCAGATCAAAACTCATACTTGCGATTTCCATTTGAAGAGCGCATTGGATTGTGGGAAAATCAATGTTTATCAACACAAATTTTGCACATGCGCTGCCTGACGACCTCTGCCCATTAAAGCAGATTTTTATTTTGCTTGTAATGTATTCAATATTGTAGATGAATTCAAAATTCAAAGTTATGGTATACCAAAGATTTATATGTGATAAAGATTCTATTCCTTGTGCAGCATGTTTATCAATTGTATTTCTAACAGCCCTCTACATTAGAATTTGAGGCTAGGGGCATGCTAGCCCCCTAGTATTTAATTTGGGAGCCATTCCGAGATTCGTCGCCAACGAAACTTTTTCACATCACAAGAAAAAAACAGTAACATGTAAACATATTGAATCTCTTAATTATACTTGCATATGATCTGCAATTTCGCCAACGATTTTATTAACCATTCCACCACCAGTTTCCTCTTCTCATCACAAATTCACAAAATAGTCCCGTTTATAGTCTGCACTTTCCTTCAGAAGAATAGGACAAACATAGTCAAATTTTTTGAGTGAAAACTGAAAATTGACTCATATTTAGTCTGTTGGCGCCAAAATTAGGGTTTCTCTCCAGAGATATTGAAGAATAGGAAAAAAGTGCAGAATAATTTGGGCAAGGAAATCTAGTGGTGAAAAAGTTAAAATAAAATATTCATTTGCTGTATTTTTTTAGCTGGCATGTTATTTTAGCTAATTTAGCTAATCTAGTTTTGCTAATTCAAGATGCAGCTAATTTAACATAAAGTATTTTCTCACAATAAGATAGTCGCCACTTTAGCTAAATTAAGATTCATGCAAAGAGTCAAATCTACTAAAATTGCATGCAGCTACATATGTATTCCAATGTGTTCTACAGTATTATTCAAATCACCAATGAAGTTTCTAGTTATGCATGCATGTTTACAAGAAATTTCAATTCATGAAAAGCCAAAATATTGTACCCAGCTTGATCTTGATAGAAAAAGAATGAAGACACTTTGTAACATGAGAAATTCGTATGTATATTACAGTGCTCACGAAAATTAGTTTCATACTTAACATGGTTTGAATTTATTGGAGGTATTTACCTTTTCCGGGACCATGAGTCTGTCACATATGCAGTGTTTATTGGAGAAAATGTGCGAAAACAAATGATATTTTTATAGTGGGAAAATAAAGAAAAAAGCAAATAAAAAATGTGTGTCCTATTTATGATTTTGCCATAAAATCCAAGGAAGTAATTTGCAGCTTTAATTTTTTTTAGCTTACTTCCAGGTTATTATAATAGTTCTTAGACAAGAAACCCAAAAATGTCGTATCCAGTATTTTCTGGTCATACAAATTCTCTGTCAATGAAAATTTCTTGATCAAATTTCCCGAAATATTAACAGCACTTATTATTTCGAAGCACAACAACGTTTTAACATCGCAAACATTGAGTTATAATATTGGACATTATTTCTGTTATAGGACAACTACCGGTATGCCACTTAAAAGTACCAGGATGTGTGACCTTTAGGGGTCACACATAAGTACCAGGATGTGTGACCTTTAGGGGTCATGGAAACGACCTATTGTGTTCCATTTTTTCTACTGGCAGAAAGTTGATAAAATGTGATTTAATGTTTTTGTAGTATTATATATACTTCATTACTATAGAGTATGATTGAAATGAAAACAATCTACATGTGCAGTTAATTATTAACTGGAGGCACTTACAGGTTAACAAAGTGTGATAATTATATGGCCAGGAGAATGAACTCTTAAGTGTTGAATTAATTTAATTGGTTATCAAGCTAACATTTTTATTGATTAGGCCAGACTTTTATTATCCCTTGTTTTGTGAATCCGTCGAATGAACAGGAGCCAAAAATAAAATAAAAATAAAATTTTATTTCAGCGTAATTTCTCGCGCCCGCCGACTTGTATGTGCAAAAAATTGCTAAAAAAAAACCTAATTTTCTCTTCATTTTTTTTATTTGCTCGCCGCATAACAAACCCAAGTTGCATTTTCGTGGGAGTATCATGATCAAAGTACGGAAGTCTCGCGCAGATAAGAAACAAGGTTATACATGGAATAACATTTTATTTCATTTCTTCTCTCAGGTCAATGATCTCACTTACAATTCTTTGAGAATCACACAAATCTAATGGAAAAAAAGAATTAATTTTTTTTTTCAGTCTCCTCAAAAAAATTGCCTCATAAAAACTCGAGAAACAAGAAATAAAAAAAGTCTGGTCTTACCATAAAAACTGTATTAAAAGCAACGTCCCTAATAGAAATCGCACACATTCTTTTTAAACAATTGAGAACCAAAAAACATTTCTCATATATGTGGATGCTCTAATAGAAACCACATCCCCTCTGTTGCATTGTATCATTTTAATAAAACCGTGACTTCTTATACAGATTTTACAGTACGATTAATTAGTGGTTGTTATTCAGATCTCAATTTGTCTGAAACATTGAAATTTACAGTAGCCTAAGACTCGTAAACTATTTTTCACAACCCAGACATTAATGAACTACTAATATTACTACATGTATATGGCATTCAACTTTTCAAAATTTGTAGCCACACTCCCATATTTGAAAAAAATAAATTGCCAATTTAATAAAATTACTAATAATTCACAGAATTACTGAGTTTTAGTCTAGTTGATAATAGTTAACTAGGGTTGAAGAAGATTAATAAATTATTAACTTTAGTAGCCAGTTAAGGTTTGAGTAAATAAATGCCAATCCAATTTTTTTTTTATAGATGATGTACTGTAGAATACTTTATTTTGGCTGGAATTAATTTTTGCTGAAAAGACTTTTTGGGTGTTTTGTATGGAATTTATTTTCACTGATTTTTGACAACTTGAATGTAAATATACGAAAAAAAGGTATATTCGCTGGATTTTATTTTCACTGAATCACTCCAAGCGAAAATAAAGTATTTTACAGTATGATGATTGTCACTGTATTCTCATTTGCATATATGGTTGTACCAGAATGTGGAGGACAGTGATGTGTCCCGAATTTCTGGCCACCAGGCCAATGGCCCCAGACCTAATCACCCAACAAAAAACTCTGATGAATTGAATGTTTACTGTTATTACCGTATTTTAATACCTTTTCAACACAGACTATGCCTCTCATGAGTATTCTAAAATAGTTCAAATGCTTTATAAAAAAATGTTTTATTGTGGAAAAAAAATCTTTGAAGTCCAGTAAACATAACCAGATGTGTCAAATAAACTATATTTAACTTTGGATGAGTAAGGGCAAAAGTTTATATCTCTGCATCTGGACAGATGTTTTAACTGTTAACTTGTATCAGTTACAATGTGAAAGGGATATACTCTTCCAGATTGTGTTCAACTTAATAGATCAATTGTCTGTATTTTCAGGAAACTGGTACTGTAAAATACCTTATTTTAGCTGGAATTAAATTTTACTGAAAAGATTTTTTGGGTGTTTTGTATGGAATTTATTTTCAATGATTTTTGACGGGTTGAATTTAAAATATAGGCAAGAAGGTATCTTCACTTGATTTTATTTTCACTGAATCATCCTTCAGTGAAAATAGAGAAAATAAATTCCAAGTGAAGATGCTTGCCTATATTTCTTAACTTCCTGTATGTAGTTGCAGTGAAAAAATGTTCACTATCCCATCATCATGCATGGAAATTTGCAAAAATATATATATTACCAGCTACACATTCTTCATACTGTATACTACTGACATCTAGCAAGCTAAGTTACTTATGTCATAGAATTAATGTACTGATTGATTTTGTTTTAATTGTTTCAATTTATCTTTTGACTCAGTTGGCATACATTTGTTCTGGGGCATTTCTCAGACTTATAGGCACTATTCATTATATGTAAATATATTTGGATTAAGTGGTTAGCAAAATTTTAAGGTAAAGTTTTGCTCACCAAATCAAATGAGAAATCCTTGTTTGGTAAACATTTTTTTCTCTTGAATAGATTAAGGGTTGACCAATTTAAATCAAGGGGAATTGTTTTCACATAAACATTTATCTACAAATTTCTTTTATTCAGTATAGGACTATGGTCATAAATTTTGCTCCATATTTACCCACCCCCTATATTGATGATTCACAGTAAATCTTTCTACAATAATTAAATTAAATTAAGGATGTAGAAAAGTTCCAGGACCTTACAAATTTAAATTTTTGTAAGTAATTACATATAAAAATGTGTAAGTAAAAGTAAATAAAAAAAAAAAAAAATTAAAACAATATACTAGTGAAACCTTTTAAATTGCAAATTATGTTAACTACTTAAATACACATCACGTTGGTTAGTTCCAGTCATAAGTGCTCATGATTTTAATCAGAGGAATATGTTGAAATCAGCTACATTGCAATTAGTGTGCAATTGGTTCTAGTTTGTATTAAAACTTTTCAGGAAGACATGTCAAAATCAAATAATATGTAAATTATATAATTAATATGCATAATTGGTTCTAGTTGTTATGTGTTTGTAAACTTCTTCAGGAAGACATGTCAAAATCAAATAATATTCAAATTATATAATTAATATGCATAATTGGTTCTAGTTTGTAAACTTTTTCAGGAAGACATGTCAAAATCAAATAATATGCAAATTATCTAATTAATATGCATAATTGGTTCTAGTTGTATGTGTTTGTAAACTTTTTCAGGAAGACATGCCAAAATCAAATAATATTCAAATTATCTAATTACTCTGTATTCTACATTTATTGATACAGACTATTGTTTACCAGTTAAATCAACTCGCTGAGAAACATGATAACCTTTTTTTTGGTTCCGCTGGCACATGGTAAAAAATAACATGTTTAAATGTATCACGCCTTGCTTGAACTTTTCTCAAATCTGTATAGTTGCCTGTATATAGTTAGACTGTATTTCTTTTTCTCCCTGTCAGTGCAATCACCCAGAACAGATCCAGTTGCTTAACCAGGTCAAATGAATTGACCCTCTGTTAGGAATAAAATATCTTAAAGGCACGGCACACAATCATGAAATTCATTCTAAAGTTTATTTGTTATGGTTTTTATCTCCAACTTCCAAACTATAATTTATCATACTGCTTTTATGAGTTTCCCAGACAGATTCTGTACAACAGTTCTGTTAAAGGAATGGCTGATATCCTTTTATTTCATTTATAATTGAATAATTAATCTGGGTGTATAGAAAGATTAATGGCATCTGTTATGGCAATATGTTATGGGTGGCATAACAGCTGTACACGTTTATAAAATGTTATAATATTCAAATTTGCTAATTAATATGCAAGGATTGATTGAATGATTAAAAACCTTAATTAACATGCTGAAACATCAAAATCCTGCATTACCAAGGCAAACATACCACTTTATCTATGCATTTTGTGGTCTTGTTTGTAATTGATGTCTGGTAAATTTAGGGCAGCTTGAGAAAGATCACCATCAGCCCCAAAACATTAATCCTTTTTTTCTTCATCATCACCCATATCAGTTAAAAATGTGCAGGCCACAAATTTTACTTCTGTGTGTTTTGTCAGAATTTTTGAAAAAAAGAAGAAAAATTAAATTTTCATGGAAATTTTATAATGATTATTAAAATAAAAATTATAAAAGACATGTGAACACATTGATTTCTGAAAACGAATTGTCCAGAAACATATTTTTGCTGGTCCTAAGAGAATCTCTCCTTCTATACATATCCAGCATCCAGCATTGCACTTTGTTGGAATTTGAATGTTTATTGAATCTGTTCCGTACATACAAATATGATGTGGTTCTATGTAAGCCAGTAACTGTCTGTTTATTTTCAAAGTCTATATACTTTTTATCAGAACTGCATTTGTTTCTTATCACACCGTAATAACCACTAAATTGCTAGCAATCAATGAAAATAATCACACTTGGGTATCCTGTTTTAAGTCTAATCATATGACAGACTTACGTAACAGATATCCAGGTTGAAAACCGAAATGTATACAACGCTGTAAAAAAAGTGTACAGGCAATAAGTTAAGCCCTTGATTTTAATTATATAATATAATTGTAAATTAGCTAAAAAATTTGGTTTTCCGAATGGGAGAATCACAATTTGTGTTACCAAGGGAACAAGCAAGGTTATCCTTTCTACTTTCTTGGTTTATTCTTGTCATTACTCAGCAAAATATTGTGCACTACCGTTTGTTTTTCTGCATGTTAAGCTGTATTAGTTATTTAGGGAACCATCAAAAAAGCATTTTTTTTATTAAAATCGGAAGTTTTGCATGCATAAATGATAATTACAATGTACATATTTCTGCAGATTCACATCAGATTTTGGAACAAACGAATTCTTGCAAAATTTGTTGAGTAAATAAAAATCATGAACTTTTGTAGCGGAAATTTTACTTGGGCCTACACCATGAAGTGTCAGCGACTTTTGCAAAATTCATGAGTGCTGTTAAATTGCTAAGAGCCACCAGCGGAAACTACGATTCTGTATATAGACAATATTAGCACAGTTCCAATAGGAGTTGTGCTCACCAATAACAAGGGCAATGGTGCAGTGGTTAGCGTGTTCGCTGTACACCAGGGAATCTTTTGAAACAATTTCCGAAGCCGACTGTGCACTCAGCAGTTTAAATCTCAGTACAGTCTTTCCTGCCTTCCATACACGCAGTATTAGGTTTGTGAGACTGGTTTGCAAACAATAACTTGCAATTAGCACCTAAGACAAAAAAGACAGGAGAAATAGCAGTGACTTCAATGTTCGAAATATCACCTGGCACCAAAATGCAATATCAAAAGAAGCAACAAAAAAAAAAACATTAATTGCTGGATACCGAATATAACAAGACTTCTATGACCGTTGACATTAAACGCAAATTCATGTACAACTAATAGAGCAAATACTTGTGGTTAGATATTCCCTTAACAATTTCAATTACGTAGTCTTAAAAAAATGTCTAGTGTATGCTTTGAATTATTGGGTACTGTCAGAAAAGTGAACTTCAATCCCTGGTCTTTCAACTTGTATCAATACACAGCAGGCTAAATAAACAATTTGTAGACATTATTAAATTTAAATCAGACTCTTTATACTCACCTAATTAGGAAATGAAATGTCTGATCATTTCATGTTAAAAACACATGTGCAGCCAAGATTTAAATCACAAGTAAAGTTCACACTTACTTTGAGTTTACAATAGAGGATTTTCCGTACAATTGCGAGATCTCGCGTGATGTATGAAAAACGCGCATCGAACGTCTGCCGCAAAAATCGAACGATTTGATTTTGAACTAGAATTTCTTTATTTCGTAACTCACATCGACCGGCCGATCTTCGACAGAGGAATATTGCTTCCGAATACCCTTACTTAATCAAAATTGCCTATCATCAAATGTGGACAGCACATTATTAAGCATGGAAATGTCCCCCAAAATACTTCGCGTTTGTCGAATCCCACGCGATGTTTGACGCCACTACGACGCTATGACCTTTGTTTGTCCTGTTTTTACGTTCGTTTTCACGCATAACGCGTGATTCTCGCAGTGAACAGAAAATGGTCTATTCTTTCACAGAATTAATCTTTTCACCACTAGACTTTCTGGCCCCAAATATTTCTGCACTTTTTAGCCCTGCAGTCGACTTAGTCGAGCGGAGCTTATCATACGAGTGATTGTCCTTCGTCGTGTGTGCCAACTTTTTACATTTTCGTCTCCTTCTTGAAAACTACAATTGTTATTGCTTTGATACTTGGTGTATATGTACCTTGGGCAGACCTCTCACAGATTTGTTCATTTTGTTATGATATCTTCAAATCTCTAATTTTCAAGGATATTTTTGTCATTTTTGGTAAAAAGTGATATTTTCGACTTCTTGTTAAAAAACGCAAGTCCAATTGCTTTGATATTACATATATATGTACTTTCTCAGATTTGTTCATTTCATGATGATATCTTTAATTATCTAATTTTGATAAATATTTTTGTCAATTTTGATGAAAAGTGATATTTTTGAATTCTTGTTGAAAACAGCAAGTCTGATTGCTTTGATACTATACATATTGTTCAATTCCTAATGATATATTCAGTTCTTTAATTGAAATGTGCATTGCTAACAGCGGTGCTATCTCAGCCGACATTATTCCAGGAAATGAACTTTAGAGCCAACAGACAAAATTTGAGTCAATTTTAAAAATTGACTGTTTTGACAGCGACTAATTTGTGTTTAAAAGAGATGAATAGGTTAATTATTTACTGTTTAATTTTCATCATTTGTATAGCCAGATTTAGCCTTTGCCCAATATGAGGCTCTACTCTGTGTGGCTTGATTGCCATGAGCAGATTTCTGTGTGTGTGTAATAAGCATAGTTCTTCGGTATGTAGATGCCCTGTGGTCAAGGGTAAGATGCAACATGTAACTTGGCAAATTGAGCATTGGTTTGAATCACACACAGTACATGTTTAATTTACTTAACATAGTATTTACTCTGTTGTGTACATAATGTTTCTTCTACAAATTGAAAAAAACATTTAAACTGTTAATTTTTCTGTACTTTTCTTAGTATATTAGTATATTCACATAATCAGATTATATGAATTTATTGGATATTTGCAATATCTGAAGAGCTTTTGGTATGAATCTGAATCATGCATATCGATATCCTAATTTGCATATCAATAAATTGAATCATTATGGGTTCAAGCTCACTTCATCCATATAACTAGTTAGGGTGACCAAGATACAATATTAAAAAAAAAATCCAAATAACAACAAATAAAACAAAAAAGTCATAAATTAACAAAAATAACAATCAAAAAATTTAAAAATTGCTGATCCCGAAATTTTTGTTTAATTCAATCCTGGAACAAGGATGCAAATGTATCCGGTACTGAAGAAAGACAATTCAAGATTCTACCGCTGCGAGTAAAATCTGTACTTCACCCACCTTTACAATTATTGTCATGTTTTGTCTTGCAGGCTCAGAGGTTACTCTGTATCAACTCAGGAATCATATCATTGTTAGATAACAATAAAAAAACATTGTCCAGTAGCATATCTATGAATGAATTGCTTGATTGGCGTGTTGATGATGCTGGAGGAGGCAGATCAAGAGACTGTTTAGTGTTACAATTTCGCACAAATCAATGGACGTTACAGACACCATCAGCATCATCTCTGAAAGCCATTACAACAACGCTGAGGGACACGATGAGGTCTACTAACAAAGGAAAATATGACAGCTCTTCAAAAGGTATGTCAAAATATGAGTATCATTCTGTGGAGCATTTAATTTTTACAGCTGTCAACTTTTGCATTAATGCAATGTCATTTTTCAAAGCTTATATAAAGTTACATTCTGAGTGCATTTATAGAAATTTATTGGTTACTTGTGAATTGTGAGATACATGTATATCTATTAAATGTTCAAATTTCCGTGCTTTTCAGCATGTGTGAATGCTGGCGATCGTTGTGCCTTTTCATTTGATTGTGTGTTAATTTTTTTTAATTAGTACTAAGTATTTCACTGTGCCTTGATTCACTTACAATAATTCTCTAAAAAACTGAATTATCACAGTACTTTGAAAGAAAGCAGAATTCTGGTGAATTTTCACCACCAAATAGGTCTCATAATAATTCCAAGACCCCAATAAAGTTCTATAAATGCTCTTGGTAAAACGTCAACTTGTCATACTGCCATTATAATAGAAAGGTGGTTTCTCAAAAATTCACTACTTGTAAATATAATTGAGAAAAGACAAACAGGAAATTTAAAAGTAAATTTAACTATTGCCTGGCACAAAAATATTTAAAAAAGCTTGAACTTTTATAACTTTAATTCCTTATCAATTTCAATTTCAGAAGAGGATAAAAACAACCAGTAAAAAGTAAATTTATCTATTGCTTGACACAAAAATATTTAAAAAGCTTAAACTTTTATAACTTTAATTCCTTATCAATTTCAATTTCAGAAGAGGATAAAAACAACCAGAAAAAAGTAAATTTATCTATTGCCTGACACAAAAATATTTAAAAAAGCTTAAACTTTTATAACTTTAATTCCTTATCAATTTCAATTTCAGAAGAGGATAAAAACAACCAGAAATCCAAGCATTCCAAGACATATGCTCAAGATTTACAACAATGTGAGAAACTTCTTCATTTCCCGGAAGAAGTGGCCTCTCTGCTTACAAATACTGAGTATGACTTGTTCAATAGTATACCTGCCGTCTACTACATCAGACATGTAACCACTGATGTAACACGTAAAGGGGTTGCCAGGACTGATATAAGCCCAACAGTACAAACATTGGTAGACAGATTTAATGAGGTATTATATTATATACATACATTTCTTATTAATCACATGCAGCTTTGAGATGTCATGTCATGAAAAGACCTACCATGAAAATTCTGAGATTATTAGTTGTAGTGGATTCCAGACATGTTTCTGATCTAGGCCACCCTTTGGAAGATACATTCATCAAGCTCATTCAACTTAAAGCATTAAGACAGTACATTATTGTCTACATATACATATATATATATATATGTTGATCTCATTAAAATGTCCGACTGAAAACCATTTATTGTACACATCCGACTAAGCGCCTATGCTCGGCTAAGCACCAAACCCAATTTTGTAGTACTTCTATTTTCGGGTTCAGTACTCATTCTTTCCAAAATGCCTGAAATTTGACTGTCTAGTCATAAAACGTTGTCTTTGAATAATGTTAAATTTTTTCGAGTACTGTTAATCAAATTTATATAATACAGTTTGGATATTGACTGCTGCAGAAAATGTACATGACATTTACATTATTCTTCACTGACATATTTATATCTCATAAGCAGGGAAATATGTATAATAACAATGTTATCAAAAGAATATCGCAAAGTATGCACCCAAGCATTACAGCGTTGCATTAACCTCTGTACTTTACTGTTTTTATGGCTATTTTACGGCATTCTTACTGTAACCTCTTAGTATGCTCATATTGGGGCATCAATTCATGTCACTATGCCTTCAACCATTGCTATGGGGTTTACTCATGTTGAGAGTCTGAAAAGCCATCTAGATGGTCTGAAAAGCAATGACGTGAAATGTTGTTACTGTAAAATGACTAATTTTCACTGGGTTTAAATTTCACTGATTTACCATTTCAGGCATATTCAGTGGGTTTTAAATTCACGGTTTCGTCATTTAGATAATGTGTTCTATGCTAAATTTTACATATTCACTGTGTTTTAATTTAGCGCATTTTTCCAGTCAGCGAAATAAGCTAAATTAAAACACAGTGAATAATTACCCCCTTTACAGTATAATATTTCCTGTGACTGACTATTTGAAAGTATTTTAAAAATATTACCAAGTACTAAAACTAATTTTTGAATTAATTATTAATTTTAAATTCAAATATATTAATATAGTACATGTAATATTATTCTGAAATAAAAAAGTCATTGTTTCCATGGAAACAAGTTTCCCTATTTAAATATAGGTCTTTGTCCTTTATTTGATGGTCTTTTTAACTTTCCACATTTTTTCAATACTTGCCTGAGTTCGAATGATGACTATCCTCTTGTGCATGCTAGAACTTCAGATTGATGTAAAAAAAATCAGTTTTCATGAAAAATCACAAATTTAATAACAATTTCAGAATAAAAATGAGGCCATCTACCCATGTCGATTTTGGAAACAAATTTGAGTAGAACATGGTTGGCCTAACATGGTGAACACTCTCTTGGCATTTCAAGTCTGTGATGCATTTTAAAAATATGCAAAAATGTTGTGACCATCTGATTAGCTGTCCGAATATTTTATTAATGACTTATTATCATGAAAGAATTTCAAGAACTCTCTCTTATTAAAAGATTTCCTGTATACCTGTAAATGGAGTTTAAAGTATAGCTTAGGTTTTTGAATGATTCTTGATAATGAAACTGTTCAATCAACATATCCTATTATTTTAATACTTCAAATGCCAACATTTCTCTTTATTTTCTATAATTTTTTTTACGAATTTTTCTATTACTCGGTATAACTTTTTGAAATAATTTTGAACCGAATTGGAATAATTGCCTTTTGGCTAAAGATCTTGATGGAAATTTTGGAAAAAAATATGATGCACATGTTTTATTTTGTGAATGCGAACAAAGGTTTACTTTCACACTCAAAGAAAATATCAATATCAGATTCAGACTGATGTTTCCTTAGATTATAAGTTCAGTGCAAAATCACCTACATACATGCGATAACATTGTTACTATCTTTAAAACAAACAACTGCAAAATCCAATTTCTATGTAATATTAAATATCCACCTTCAACTTGAATGCAAGTGCATACTTTAATTGTACATGCAGTTTACTTCTTTGTATGCATTTCACACAAAACCTCATTTTTTTTTTCAATATTTGTTCACAATTTGTATCAAGATCAGTAGCCAATAGGAAATTTATCCATTTTGTAGAATAACAAAGAACTTACCATTACTGTATATAAAAGTGTCATTTTTTAGTGTATTTTCTTCTATAGTATTTTTCCTACTAGATACGCATAATTCAAAAATTTAATTTCAAGTTATTGTAAGATGGATATTTCAAATATGATTTATTTTGTCTCCTCTGTCGGTGTATTTTGATGCACTACTAATAGAGCAAATATGGTATGTGCATGATATTGCATTCATCAAGCTCATTCAACTTGGAACATTAACACAATAAACTATTGTCTACTTATACATATCTATGCATGTCGTTCATTTCTATGATCTCATTCAAAATGGCAGACTGAAAACCATTAACTGTATTTGTCCGATTTAGCACCAAACCAAATTTTGTAGTATTTTTATTTTTGTTATGTTTTTTTTTTTTATATAGGTTAGTTTGTGGGTAACAAATACAGTACTATGTGCACCAAGTACAGAAGATAAGAAAACAGTCATTTCAAAGTTAATACGGATAGCCAATGCATGTTGGAATATTGGCAACTTCAACGCTGTTATGGAAATAATATCTGGGCTGAGGTTAGTGTTAACTCTCATCACAGTGCGTTACTAATGACATAAGTACCATGACATGTTGTACATGTTTAATTGCATTTAATAACTGTATGCCAGATTAACCTCTGAACTTAATGAACTATTTCAGTTGTCAAATAAAATGAACCATGTATTACAGGTATTGGCTTCTGGCCATCTTTTTTTTCTACATTAGTTAGTTTCACGTTTTTTTTTTTCAAATTGTCCCATTTTTGGAATCCTTGATATTTCTCTGTTTTATCATTGATGACGCTGTGTAGTTCTCATGTGCTAGTCAATGTTGTTTATTAACTGTAAATGCATTAATTATTCACTGGATTTTGTTTTCACTAAGGTCTAGACAATTTTTATCTCTGCTGTTATCGAAGATGACTGAGTAGAGCTCATGGGTTGACCACACCTGTCACCCGTCCGTCAGATATAGTCTCTCAACTTTTTTCATTCAATAGACTTCTTCTCCGAAACTGTCAGGTGGATTGCCTTGCTATTCATACCACACCTACCTGGAATGATCCTCTGATAATCATGACATCACATGTAAACCTCTATTTGTAGCTCCGCTGTTGACTTTGTCGAGCGGAGCTTATCTTGTGAGTGATTGTCTGGCATCATCTGTGTCAACTTTTTACTTTTTCGTCTTCTTGAAAACTGCAATTCTTATTGCTTTGATACTTTAGCGTATATATACCTCGGGCAGATCTCTTATAGATTTGTATATTCCATGATGATATCTTTAATTCTCTGATTTTGATGAATATTTTTGTAATTTTTGGTAAAAAGTGATTTTTTTGACTTCTTGTTGAAAACCGCAAGTCCAATTGCTTTGATCCTACATATATATAGGTACCGGTACCTCAGGTAGACCTCTCTCAGATTTATTTATTTTGTGATGATATCTTCAGTTATCCAATTTTTGATGAATATTTTTTTATTTTTGAATTCTTGTTGCTATCTCAGCCAAGAGGCTGAGCTTGGGAATATTTTTGTCATTTATGGTTAAAAATGATTTTTTTACAACCGCTCGTCAAATTGATTTGCAATTTGGCATGAATGTTGTTGACTTAGATTACACTCAGACTCATTATGAACATGTGAAATCCATTTTTTTCAATTCTGTGCATCTCAAAAAACTTAAATATCAAATTACCATTTAAAATTAATGCGTTTCATTGTATAAAAAATGTTTTGTTTCAAATTGGTTACTTAATAGACTGGACTGGCTGAAACCACTTTGGCTACAAATGCCAGAATCAGAGAAGGAATCTGTGAGAGCATTGAGGGAAATAATGAGGGAAGATGCTAAAGACTATCGTGAGGCTGTTGAAAGAGCTTTACATACTCCTGGCTGTAAAGTAGTGCCATATTATGGTTGGTTTGTGCAAGAACTTAGAAATATACTCAATGAAAACATGACTGTTATAGCATTACCTTTGTATAATGAACACAAGATTGAAGTAAGTTTAATGTTTGTTACGTAGAATCAAACTTTGCTATAGTTGATAGACCAAGCATTGTATTATACTGTAAGACGTTTATTTTTGACTATTTTCCCTCATCAGAAAAATCCCTATTACTTTCAGCAACAATTTAAGCAAGGGATTTGTCACCTGCGCATGCGTCAGATGGCCACAGCATGTCATTGTTTACAAACAAGCGTCTACCCATGAGCCTTTGCATTTGCGTTTGTTGTTATCGTCGTTTGGGACTCAATTCCCACGTGTGCGCAGGTGATGAGCCTCCCACTTTAAGTACCGGTACTCTACAGGACTTTATGAATAAAACAAACCTGCCACTAGGGGGCTCTGTACATGAATCACCAGGCTTTGAGATATTTTCCATTGCAAGGATCATGTATTACAATAAAAATTTTAAAAAATGAGACATTTCTAAAATTTGTTGCAACCAAATTTGCATTCCTTTTAATATTCCATTTTCTAAATATTGCATTTATCATATTCTAGATCATTAAAATTATTTTGACCATAGAAACATTTCTGTTATTTTGATGAGTTTTTTAATATAGCAATACAGTTACCCTTTAAAAGCCTTTAATAATTTTGTTTCTGACAAAAGTGTTACACTGTAAAATACTTTCTTTTAGCTGGAATAAATTTTCGCTGGAAACGCTTTTGACTGTTTTGTATAAGGTTTATTTTCACTTATTTTGAGGAGTTTTTTAAAGTTTTATTTCTAAATATTCACCCTTTCAGCGAAAATAGCGAAAGTAATGTAATTTACAGTAAATAGACTATTGTTAGAAACAACTGTAACAGTGCTGTATTTCTTGCACAGATTATGAATCATCATCAACTTCATCATATCTAATATTAATAAATTTATTATATTTGTAGTATATCTCAGAGTATAGAGGAGAGGATAAATTCTTGTCCCGTGTGGGTGTCGGTGGAATCATAAACACAATCAAGGTGAAACAAGCCCATTGGGTGCTACATGATATACAACTATGTCAACAGTCGCTACACACTGCCATTACAGAAATAGATGCTCGGTAAGGAGAGAAAAAACAAAGTTATATTGCTATCAGTTTGTTGAGGGCGCTCTGACTACATTCATTTATCATGGTTGCATGCTTGACATTAATTAGACCTCATAAAATAAACAAAACAAAAATTCAGATCAAATTTGTAAAAAGTAAGGCGATTTTTGTTTTGTTTTGATGAAATGGCACACACATTTTGCAGTTTTGATAAATGCTTCAACAGAAATAAAAAAAAAGATTGACCCACATTTTTCAGATGGTGCATACTCTGATCAGAAATGTAATTTTTCTTATTATGTATGTAATAATTTAATAAAATGCACCCTTTGTATCATTATATAGACATTTGTGAAATACATGTGCCAGACAGTCTTTCTAGCTTGTGTGGTAGCATATTAGCATATGAAAACAGCTATGGTCTTTCTGAGTGTCCGATTGAGTATGAAATGATCACTTTTCGTTGGTGCATGTAACATGTTTGAGTATGAAAGCCAAGGTTACACTGACGTTTTTTTTCCCCAATGTCTGTTAAAAAGAATTTATAATAAGATTATAAACTAAATACAAACATTTATTTTCTTTTGCATTGTCTGATTTGGCTTTGTCCTCAACACTACACTACACTTCCAGGACAGTACCTTTTGCTGTACCATGTATTTGGACATAAATCCAAATTTTGTTAATAACCTTATACTGGTAGTACATGTATGTGTGATAAAAACTAAGAAGAGTTTTATAGGTCAGTAGAATTATGAACAGTTCTCATGACACTGTGCATCATATGTTTGTTTATTTAGAGATGACAAGTCGTCTGTGGATCTGAATGATAATTTTATTGAAAGCTGTGAGCCGATATCACAGTCTGATTGCCCGAGTCATCAGGTGCAAGTGATATGGACCAAGCTAAGCGGTTTAGACATGCACTCTCTACACTGTTTGTATAGAGGAACATTATGCGTGCATTGGACACAAGAAAATGAAAGATCTGCCATGTGTCATTTGAAACTGGAACAGTGCAATTCAATATTACAGTGGACAAGACCTGGAGATTATCTGATCACACCACCATCATCACCGTCTTCTCCTACGCCAGCAAACAAATACCAAAGAACGGGAAATATGCTCCAAGATGGATTAGAGGAGGGATACATTGATTTGACTTTTGCGAAAGATGTCTTCATGGGATGTGAAGAGGTTGATTTGCACACTGTATCCCGCCGCCATACTCTCAGTGATTTACATCGGACAGATCATTGTTTTTCCATTCTTTATGGCGCTAATATCGCTGAAAACAAACTGGTGCATTTTGTAGCACCAAAGTGCATATCAGCATTGTGGTATCACGGATTAAAGAAACTTATAAAGGCCAATCTGAATCAACAAAAGCACTTTGCTGATCGGAGAATACAGTGGCTGCAGAAGGAATATCTGAGATTATTTTATGACAGTGGTGGAAACATTGGTCCTAATCCTACTGATGCAATAAAGGTACTGTCAACTTTAATATTTCAAAATGAGGGTTTGTATGTTCCAGGTATTTGACTTTGTCACATGTATATGGCAGAAGCCATGTGATAAAGCCATGTGATTGCAATTTGATTGGTTCATTCACACAATTAGAGACTGTCACTTCATCAACTGACAATTTCGTAGGAGACCAAAACATGGCTGTTTTGCCAACTACAAAATATATTTTGATAACTATTTGAAATATGGTGAATTTAAATGTAATCAAATATATTGATGGCCATTTTGTCTTAATCAATGCGGTTCTAGTTAACATTTTATATATTCATTATAAACCATGTCATAGATATACACATTTATTTAAAATGGCCAACTGGTGGTCATTTTGCTTTAATTAATGCTGTTCCAGGACAATTTCGCTCCATATGGACAAGTACTTGTTTGACAATCAGATACAAGATGAATTAATGTCAACCATTTTAATGTTAAAAAATCATCATAATCAAGTATCAGCTTCTGGATCCATATCTCTGACATGTTTATGTTCCAACTGTATACCGGTAACTATAAACAAAACTATACATCTTAAATTTGTTAACTGACAGGGACTAAGGTGTTGTGAAAATCAATGACAACTAATTTTGCAATTTTATTTGTTTAACTTTTTTTTCAATATGGCACAAGAATTAAAGCTAAGACATACAAATTAAAACACGACTAGGAATGATAAAACTATAAAAGTTAGAAATCAAAACTTGAATATTTCCAGGAAAAAATAGGATAAGAGAAATTTACGACACAACAAAAAAGATTATATAATTAATTTTTTTTTTTATAAAGACTTTGCCTTTTGTTTAGTCTGGAAGTAAACATTTTTGTTTTGTACTTTGATATTATAAGTATTGTAAGTATTGAAAGCACTACAGCCAAATGTAGCTTTTCTGTTTCCAGGTGAGCTGCTGCCATGCTATTAATCAGAACAATGCTTCATTGATATGTGTGGAAACACCACAAAAAGGTGAATTGGAGATATTAATAACACAATACTGTTAATTCAAATCGATAACCTAACCTAGATTATTCTCTTAATGGTGATTAGGTATTTGGTGGGAAAAACTGGTCATTGATGACAAGACTGCCAAGTTATCGTGATGGTAAATCCTCACCCCCTATTAATGAACATAAACAGGTTAACCTCAAGAGAAGTGGCACAGCCACAGCTAAACTACTTAAAAAGAAAGGCGCACAAGCATTGAAGGTATTCTATTCTATTCTATATTATATTATATTATATTCTATATTCTATTCTATTCTATTCTATATTCTATTCTATATTCTATTCTATTCTGTTCTATATTCTATTCTATATTCTATTCTATATTCTATTCTATTCTATATTCTATTCTATTCTATATTCTATTCTATATTCTATTCTATTCTATTCTATTCTATTCTATTCTATTCTATTCTATTCTATTCTATTCTATTCTATTCTCTATTCTATTCTATTCTATTCTATTCTATTCTATTCTATTCTATTCTATTCTATTCTATTCTATTCTATTCTATTCTATTCTATTCTATTCTATTCTATTCTATTCTATTCTATTCTATTCTATTCTATTCTATTCTATTCTATTCTACGTATGACCAAATGCAAATATTAAAACTTGAACAAACAATAACATGAGTCTATTAGTTCATTCAATTAAAACCAGTCTTTCCAGACACAGTCAGGTCATACCCAAGTTGAGCAACTATGTTGGTGTCAATCGTTCATCAAATGTATTGCATGTGTGACTCAAAACACACACCAATGAATATTTTGCCACTCTATGTGACCTAAGTTCTCGATAATTTTATTAGGATGAAGATAAACATTTCAAAAGAAGTGAGAGCATGAGGATTATCAAGACGAGTGCTGTTCAACTCAAAGCTGCGATGGACAAGTCACATGGTACTCATAGTATGTAGGAATCTTATTGTGTTGTAAATCCATTCATGGGTTATGTGTGTGTTATTCTCTCTTGTCGTAAAGTTTGGGTTTTCTACAAATGTTGACATCTAAAAATGCAATAGGCGTTGTTGTCACCAATTGTTACATAATATTAGATAAGCAAACAATGTTGCAAAATTTATTTAATATCCGGATCTTGTATATCCAAACTTTCAGGAAAAAAGTTGCATTTGTTAGTCCCTGATTCGATGAATTTCGATGTTGGCTGGTCTCTGAGTTTTCTGAGCCTAGAAATCAGGTACACTAACCCACTATTAATTGCTTCCTTTGAGGTCTCACATCTGGTATGTATCCTATAATATAAAGTATGTCTGTGTACATTGCTTCCTGTCTAAGAAGTATAGGGCAAAGGTAAACTCCGTTCAAGTTTATTAATACTTGTTGGGATGTCAGGCTGGTCCAGTGGGAAGTGTACTTAATTTTTGGGCTAAGCAAATAGGTGACACAATTGATGGTTTTAGACCACCCTTAGCCTCATATTTTAATCAGTGGGCCAATCTAAGGTTATTTTTGGTTTATTAATCATCTTTCATTCTTACCATCAGACGACGGGATTTTGAAACGGAGATGTTCCACAGCAAGTCTTGGAAACAAAGATAGTGTATTGAAAGGCTCTGGAGGTGACAGAAGACGTAGCTTTACATTTAGTTGGTATGGCCGAGATAAAACTGGGAAAGTGAGGAATACTATTGATAATAAACCACCAGCACCACCTATCACAATGAATACAAACATGTCATTTCTTGGTAAGTTAGGTTTTTATCTTGTTCCTTATTAGGATTGTTGCACACACTGAATATTTATCATAATAAATAAAGTAGTTTTAAATTAATTAATTTCAGTTTAAAATATTATCTATATTTTTAGCTCCGCTGTCAATTGAAGATGACAGAGCTGAGCTGTTAATATTTGTGATTGTTTAATGTTTGTCCTTTGTCCATCAATAATTCTATTTGCAACTTCTTTTTGAAAACTACCAGACTTGATACTTGGTATATACTTGCCTTGATCTCTGTCAAATTTGTTCATTTTGTGTCAACGTCTTCAATTCTCTATTTTAGCAAATATTTTGGTCATTTTTGATAAAAAATGCTATTTGCAACTTTTTTTCTTAAAAACTATTAGCTCAATTGCTTTGATACTTATATGTATGCAGGGTAAATGGGCTAACCTTCATGAGATATGTAACAAAATGATAACAAATGCAATTGCCATGGCAACAACCAAATTAACTATTTTGACTGTTAGGTCCCTTGTTCTTATTATGCACTTTGGATGTGAAGAATATTCTTGAATATTCACGAAGAACTCGTGTAACAAAATTGGTAGGGATCATGATATGTCCAAAATTTCCAAGCATGTTGATAATATTTCTTCATTTATTTGCCCATAAAGAATTTGTAGAACTCTTCAAGTCATTCAGTCTCAGATGTAGAAAAGATTTGAAAGATTTATTTGAGAAGATTGCAGTCCCAACTAGTACTATAAAAGATGTTGCTGCAAAGCTGCTTGCATCTAACAATGGTTCCAGTGAAGATTTTACTGTCATCTCAAAAGGTTTGTCATTATTGTTTTTCATGACTTGTCCTCTCTCATGTCATGAGGTATTTCAGACTAGTGCCCTCTAGTGGTATTAGATATTTCAGACTAGTGCCCTCTACTGGCATTAGATATTTCAGACTAGTGTCCTCTATTCGCTGGTTCCCGGCGTCCTTTGCGAATGGCAGGTAGGACGCAGGTAACTAGTAATCGCCATATTGTTCCATTTGGGCCGGTTTTCCGGCCGGAAGGAACGCGACTGGGTGACGTAATTTGAAAACATTCCAAGTTCCGTTTTGCGTAAACGTGTCTGTAATGCTACAATAAAGCCATGCTCATACATACTGCCTGCTTAGATTTACAGATTTGATATGTTCTATGCAAATTTATAACAAAAGAAACAGTTTTTTTTTATTTGCCCAACTTTCGAAAGTAAAAGGAAACCCCTGAACGGCCACGAGCGTAAGCGCTGACGTCAGGTAACTAAGGGAAATGGAACAAGCAACGAGAAAGTGGTGTACCAATCAGAATGCCGGAATCGTTACTAGTTACCGGCCTCTTGTGGCTTGGTACGCCATGACACTTGAGGCGGGAACCAGCCAAGTGTCCTCTAGTGGCATTAGGTATTTCAGACTAGTGCCCTCTAGTGGCATTAGATATGTCAAACTAGTGCCCTCTAGTGGTATTAGATATTTCAGACTAGTGCCCTCTAGTGGCATTAGATATTTCAGACTAGTGCCCTCTAGTGGCATTAGATATTTCAGACTCGTGCCCTCTAGTGGCATTAGATATTTCAGACTAGTGCCCTCTAGTGGTATTAGATATTTCAGACTAGTGCTCTCTAGTGGTATTAGATATTTCAGACTATTGCCCTCTAGTGGCATTAGACATTTCAAACTAGTGCCCTCTAGTGGCATTAGATATTTCAGACTCGTGCCCTCTACTGGCATTAGATATTTCAGACTAGTGCCCTCTAGTGGCATTAGATATTTCAAACTAGTGCCCTCTAGTGGCATTAGATATTTCAGACTAGTGCCCTTTAGTGGCATTAGATATTACAATCTAGTGCACTCTGATGGCATTAGATATTTTTCGCTGGTTCCCGGTGTCCTTGGCGATTAGCAAGTAGAACGCAGGTAACTAGTAATCACCATATTTTCCCACTGGCCCAAAGTCACTAAGACTAAGTGACGTAATTTGAAAACATAACATTTGTTTTCTGTAAATAAGTCTTCATTATGCCATGCCCATACATTCTGCCTGCTTAGACTTACATATTTGTGATGTTTCTGGCATTTCTCACTGTTTCTGTGCAAATTTATAATTTATTCCATGAAATCTTTTTTACCAGAGAGTCTTACAAGAAACACTGCCCAAGATAAGTTATACGAGAGTAATAGACGTGTTACTGATGCTATTGCTGCATCTAGTGTTGCTAATAATAGTACTGGGGTAGAGACGATATCATTTACACCGTATGTAGTTGGAGTTAATCAACTTGTGGATTTTATGCTCAATGAACAAGGTGAAGATATAACAGAGACTAGTGCTATTGAAATCATACAGGTTAGTATTTTAACTTTTTAGTTCCGGTAAGTTAAACTTTTTTTTCTAAAAAGTCTCCTGTTTTTCTTGGGATGAGTTAAATCCAGGTCAGATAAAATGAGCTTGATTTTTAAAAATGTTTTCAGGCCAATAAAATGTCAAACTTTGTTCAAAGTTGCTGGTGTTCTGGTATGACTTGGTAATTTACAGCTGTTATAATAAATAATTCTTGATGGTTCATTTATTGAGCCAGCATGCAAAAAATCACTGCTTAATGCCGCATTCTTTCTAGTATTCTTCTTGTTTGATCAATGCATGTTATTGAATTAAATTTGTGCACTACAAGACTGACACCTATGAAATATCACTGATTAAATTTAAAGCATCAGCAGTAGAGGGCAGGCATCATTTGTGAACGTCTAAGAAACACAATGCTTTAGTGGTCCAGGGAGTGACCACTGCAAGCCATGAAAATTTGATTAATATTTTCATGAATAACTATTTTGTGGCACAATAGACTATTTTAAGGATAGTGTTGCGTTCAGCCAAACTGTTCTGTTGTAAAGGATTATGGGTATTTTGAGAGACAAAGTAGCAAGTTTTAGCTATTGCTAGTGTGACTGCCCTAAAAAAAGCGAAGCTAGTCATTTTTTTTTTACATTTTTGATCGATTGGTTTTAAACTTGGTATTATCTACCTTGGTAGACTTTCTCAGATTTGTTTATTTAGTTTAGTTTTTGTTATTCTCTTATTTTAGTGAATATTTTATCAATTTTGATAATTTCTGACGTCTTATCGGTTTCCTTGTTATCTTCAAAATGGCAGTGATATATATCATATGAAAAGTTGCTTGTTTCTAATGAAACTGGCTGAGCGTGACTTATCCTTGAAAAGAACAATTTTACCGATAAAAATATGACTTACAAATTAATCTAAGGCATTAACAGTATGTGTCTGCGATTTTTCATTTACAGAGACATGAACCTAAAGTATCACTGCGGGAACAGAACTATTTGTCTTTTGAAGGCTTTGCAAGATTTATGATGGATAAAATTAACTATGGGTTTGTAAATGAAGAGACTCCTATTAAATTACAGGTAATGTGAAATACCAAGGATTGCGAGTCCTGATGAGAAAATAGTGTATTGTCACAAATGGCATGCTTTCTTGCTCCAAAATAGGGATCCTCTCCTAATAATTTAGGGGTCTTAAAAGTAGAATTTGGGGTTGACACAGTAATTTCTTGAAATTCTTGAAACTATACCATCTGACCGGCTATTTAAAAGCCAGAAAAAGACGGTTAGTGCACCTGAACTAGTTTGTATTTTATTGTATGTACAGCTGTCAGAGTGAGGCTTAACGCTATATGGAAATTAGTCAAGTCATTGTTTCCATGGAAACACATTTGAGTAATCTTCCCATCTTGTTTTTATGTAATTTTTTTTAATGGAGTTTTGAATGATATTTTTTTTAATCAATTTAATTGTTATAGTGATGATCACGCTCAAAGGGGAAGCCAGTGTGACTGTGGTATTAGTTCATGTATGTGTGTGTGCATAGAAAAGCATTGAAAATTTATCTTTTCATATAAAAAAAAAATTGCGTCTTATCGTGTTTACTGGTTTTCCTCCACAGGAGCTGCACCACCCACTGTCGCATTATCTGATCGAAAGCTCTCATAATACCTACTTGACTGGGCATCAGCTTAGAGGAGAATCATCAGTAGAGATATATGCTCAGGTAGGAATAACTGCTTTCTAAAACAGCGCCCTCACAGTCAAAGATATTCCTATTTTCATTCACTGCCTCTAGAGGGCACTGTGATATGACTAGTTTTTACTACTTGAACCAAACACCTGGCTTAAATTCTTAATCTGTTTTCTTATTACATATCAAGAATAAACTTTGTTTTAAGAGTTTTTCTTCTACTTTTCATTTACAAACAAATGCTTTTTTTATCAGGAAAAGTCCTTCATTTCACCCTTAATATATTAGATGGGAAGTAAACCTGTTGGTATTATTTGTTGTTTTTCTCATTAGATTCTTCTGACAGGTTGTCGATGTGTTGAACTTGATTGTTGGGATGGTGACGATGGCTGGCCTATAATTTATCATGGACACACGCTAACAACAAAAATCTCATTTAAGGTATAAAACACTCATGTTGCTGGTATTTTTGAAATTGACTTGGTTGATGATTCGTTAGTTAGCATTTTTGCCTCACATCAGGGAGGTTGCTGGTTTGATTTTCAAAGCAGACTCTTTTATTCAGCTGTACTAGAGTACTTCCTTCCAAACCTTCCAAATAAACAGTAAATCAGGTTTGGGATTGACATGCATGTGCAAATAACACAACAAACAAACAAACAAAAAATGTCTGGAAAGACAGTGAATACTTCATTTCAATTGCCGGCCAAATTTTTTTTATTAAGTGGTGGTGGTAGGGGGTTGTCGGGAGACACTGTAAAATGGACACCAAGTCTGAGAATCCCAAATATTACAGAAAGGGGTGTTACTTTCGGGGAATTTTAATTACACTAATAAACAAGATCAAGTTCAGTGATAGATTCCAGATTTAATTGTAATTTTCATATCCTGTCATGTGTAATCTAACCATCTGACATTAGTGTAATTATAGTCTTAAGTTTTACTGAATAAAGCAGTTATCCTATGGTCGTAGTCTTGTCTATGACACCTTAACACTGCCTCGTTGTATAGTTGTTTCCAAGCTACTGAATTCTCTTCTGCCCTACTCCCACAGGGGTTGGGGTCTTTTTGTGTTATGTGTACATGTACGCATACATATACTTGTTCATTGTATAGAACAATCGTAGTCATCAATCTCAACCAGCAAAAATATTATAATAGTTAATCAAAAATGTTAACAATCAATTGTTTTATTTCAATTTCTCAGGAGGTGGTTGAGGCTATAGATAGAGCAGCATTTGTCACGTCTGACTATCCCATTATTCTCTCCATTGAAAATCATTGTTCCATCCCTCAACAAACAAAGATGGCTCAGATATTCAATGTGAGTATAGTATAACTATTGTAACTTTATAAATGCTAAAGCCAACTTTTGTCCCTTTTCACAAGATAAACTTCCATTTCCATATTTTTATATTTGTATGGAATGTAAAACTACCTATGTTTGTTTTGTTCCACAATTTACAAAGAAGTTATCGAGAAAAAAACAGAAGAAAACAAATCATAGAAATGAAAGTAATTGTTAACCAATCTATCGGTACGTCATTTAGGCATAATAGAATTTAATGGTGTATTGAATATAACAGAATTGGTATTTTACCGTACTGATTTTGTAATGTTGGGGGTTTTATTTACAGAATGTATTTGGTGATAAACTGGTGAAAGATTTCATTTTTGATTCGGACATCAGTGATAATCCACAGCTGCCATCTCCAGAGCAACTAAAATGGAAGATTTTAATCAAGAATAAGAAATTACGAGCTTATCAAACTCCTCTTCATATCCTAAAACACAGGGTAAGCATAGGTAATTTGTAAAGAATGATACGTCTATCCCCGTTATTGAGCAATTATTGCACTAGGCCCATGACTTCAGTTGAATACCATGGCCAAAAGCCACTGCTTATGTAAAAACTGATGTAACTTGGTTTAGAACTTGTTTAGTTCAAAGTTATCAAATCAAAAACAATACATAAAAAATACATAAAAAGCAAAACATTCATCCATATTTTAAAAAGAAAATTGTTCTAAAATATATGTATTCTGTATTTGACAAACAGTTCATTCGACAAATGAAAACTCGCAGGAATATGTTTCAGCTATTAGAACAGAATGATAGAGTTTTCATAATAGTAGTTTAAAAACGCATTTCGAAGATTGCAGTGTTTGAAGATGTAAATTCTCAGGAGGCAACAGTACTGTTGACTTCTCCCTCCACTGGACACCAACTAACTATTTAAGTTGATTTGCATACAAAGCAGAGCTTGCAACATGATAGCTATTCATAAAGGGTGTTTTTTTTTTGCTTTTCATGTAATACAAAAATACTTGGACAAAAGCCAGCTAAGATTTTCTGTTATCTTGCATGTTTTATGAATCTATTCACGTCTAAATGCAGAACTTTTTTTTTGCGATGAGGCATTTATTTTTATACTAAAATATCTGAATTACTTTGAATAAAACTGGAAATTATGTCCCTTAAAATAATTAAACAAATAAGGCACCAATGTTTTTGTAAGATATTTACATTTTTTAAGGACATTCGGTAGACTGATTCCCCACTGTTGGTTCAACCCCAAAACTTGTTTGTATTCAAAATTAATTATGACAATGCACATTTATATTGAAACAAACTGTGATAGAGGGAATTATATTATATAACAAAGGGCAAGGTCACCAGAGTTCAACTATGTTTAATATTTCTGAAGATTTTCTTGAGTATTATTTGTTTAAATTGTTCATACAGGTAATAAATATGATGAACCAACAGAAACTAAATAATGTTACAAGCAATGTCACTGGTACAACAGCATTACAAGAACAGTCTGATGAAGATGATGATGAAGAGTTTGAAGAAGATGAAACTGTACCCTTTGATGGTAATGAAACTATAAAAAAAATACACAGTGAAGGGCAGAAAACTGTACCTTAGTTTATAAACATATTTATACATACAGTTTGTAAATACTGATCATCAGCTTTCCTTCAAACTTTTTAAAAGTCAACATCCTTAGATTGACATGAGCACAATAGACATGTTTTGAGTTCTGTCATTACCCTAGAAACTAGCGCTACATGTTACTGATTATATATAACTCTGAAATTGAATTCCTTTCAGATACTTTTCATATGACGACTGTGGTTGGTAATCCTGCTGATGGTGATAGTGGCTTGCCGACAACCACGCATTTCATGAACGGTGGACATGAGATGGTGAAGAGAAGCCCATCAAGTGACGACAAGAAATACCCTCTTAGGTAAGGTTACCCAAATGCTTTGTCATAAACGTGGCATGCTTTTCCTGCTACTTTTCTGAACTGATCATTGACTGATACAGAGAGGTAAAGCATCATCTGATGCATGAAGTTAGCTTTTTAGGTATTTTTGATTATTCGCTGGATTTTATTTTCACTGAATCATTCCTTCAACGAATATAGCGAAAATGAAGTATTTTGCAGTATGTTTCTCTGTTTATGCAACAACTTACGAGAAACATCGTCACAGTAGATCATAGTCAGTGACTTTTGCGAGAGACCTACATGCTGGTTGACAAAAATGTTACCTCCTATATACAGTTGTAAGAATAATTTCTGAGTTCACCTTTAAAGAGTCATCATCTTTTCACTCTTTTCCTAATTTTTCTAATAATCATCAGTTGAGGGATTTGGCGAATAGTTCAATTTCAACTTCAGTGTATGTATGGTGTATGTTAAATGTAAATTCAATGAATTGTTGTCTTTTATTACACAGAAGAACACCCAGCTCAAAATTCAGCCCCAGCACACTTCCTGTTTATGGAGAAGATATGTTTCTAATGCCACCTAAGAGTACAAAAAAGGAAACAAGTCAGATTGCCAAAGAATTATCAGATCTGGTTATCTACTGCCAAGCTGTTAAATTTCCTGGTATGTTTGTTATTTTGTTGTGATCCAAGTCTTTCTTGAGACCTATGAATTAGTGAACCATAATTGTAAGAACTTTGATAAATTTTCACTGTAGAATCTCTGTCAAAGTGACCTGATTGTTATAGTCAAATTATTGTTTCCATAGAATTTAGAAATAAGTTTTTTATACCCTCCACTGAAACCTTGCATTCTGAAAAAAAAAATATCATTTTTTGTTGCTGTGGGAATTCGGTTCGAATAAATCGCCACGTTTAATAAATCTCCACAGAACATACAGTAGACTAAAGTGATAGAGTTCAAAAGAAAGTCGTAATGACTTCTTTATTCATGGGTAGAACGCTGAACATTTTGACCAGTAATTACATCAGTAGTACAAACTTCAGCATTAAACTGTGAGTGCCCTTGATGAGGGGCAAAAGAGTGAATAACTTGAGAAACTATGAACTAAATTCAAATGTGGACTCCATTGATGACCGCCATATCCATCGAAATTAGAAATCATGTGTACACTTGCATAATGATTAGCATGTTTGAGGTCGAATCCATTGCTCATAGGGGGTAACTCTTAATGTAAGAACACATGTAAACGATCTAACAGTGAAATAATAGGGTAATTTCCTTAGTTAATGGGAAATATGAATAAACTAGAATAATCTGAATAAACTGTTTATAAAGATAACATTAGATAAATAAATCTATCTATTAATGTAGAAATGTATTAATACATATTCTTATGCATTTAACTAACTAACAAACACACATGTTGACCTGTGCCCCAACATTTTTACTGGTCAACCAAACTCACGAGTAATATAAAGTATTCTTGAATAATTTTTTTTACAAGATGATTATACTTCAATATTTTACTACATGTGTATTTATTTGTAGGGTTTGCAGTTCCTGAGGAAGGTACAGGCACTATAAAACAGAAAAATCCCACCAAAAAGGCCCTACGTCAGCTGTCGTCATCTGGTGCAAGCTCACAGAATTTAAGCAGTTTAGCATCATCACAACCAGTCACTGGTAAGAATAACCTTAGATCTATAAATTATTTGAATTTTATAAAAAACTATGTTTTTTTCCAAAATGTGCTAGGTCACGTCTTTACGTCACAAATGTATTGAAAAAATAGTCAGTTTTGGCCAAAATATGCCAACAAACCTCATCTGCTTATGTTTTATTTATTTTTAAGAGTCTGATGGGAGCCCAAAATCAAAAGATCTAGGACTAGGACATGAAAGTAAACAAGCAGCTCAACAACAAGATACATTTTCAAGGTTTATGCAGACACCTAAATGTTACCACATCTCATCAGTGAATGAGACTGGTCTCAAGAAACTTTTCAGAAAGTTTTCTTATAAATTCCTCGAATATCCTTTCAAAGCTCTGTTCCAGTGTAGTGTATTTGTCATTCGAGTTGGTGTGGTAGTTGGGTGGTTGTGGTAGTTGAGAGAGGGCATACATATTATATATGTTTCCAAAACCACTAATAACCCTATGAATACAAAAGTTGTTTCCATTAACAAAAAGAAATCATTTTATATTACAAGAATTAAAAAGTACAAACAAATTTACAAAAGCCATTTCTCTTGCACCTTCTAACATTCAAGAGTCAAAACTGAGTTAGTAACCACTTCTCTATACATGTAAAGAACAGTCCTAAAGCATAGCGTATATGTAACCTTTGTGTAAGGACCACCTGCCCTATGTGACCACCAATTTAGTGAATTCGAGTACTCAATTGTGAAATATTTCAGATTACCCCAGTAATTAAAATTTGTATTTTGGTTCACAATGCAAGGATTTCTAACAATTTGAGTCTTTATATGTCTACACTATCACTGCAATAACATATATATGTGCCTTAACATATACCCAAGCATACCGAATATCAATTGATGAGAACTTATCCCGCTGGTATGAGAATAGACTCCTCAAACTATTGTCCTATTATTTATTGGTCATTTGGTATACAGCTTGTATCATTGAATTATCAAACTGAAGGTATGTAACGTAGGAGCTATCATTTTTATACATGTACCTGGATTTGTTTTCAATAAGCTCGTTCCTGTCATTTATTTTTCAGCTTTACCCCAGTAGTGCCTTTTTATATTCATCTTCTAAGTAATTTCATTGTCAATAGTTTAAAGCGAGGGAGTCGTCACCTGCGCATGCGTCAGATGGCCATAGCGTGTCATTCTTTACAAACAAGCGTCCACCCATGAGCCTTTGCGTTTTAGCATGTGTTGTTATGTGTCGCTTGGGACTCAATTTCCGCGTGTGCACAGGTGCGACCCTCCCACTTTAATCTCCTTTTAATCTACTTTTTCATCAAATATACATTAAATTTTCTATCAAATGTGTATATTACACTTTTTTGCCTGCAATTTTTGTTTTTGTTATTTAATTTTCTTTATATTTTATAGCCGAACAGTCATACATCTCTTAATCATTAATCCATTATCAAAATTGATTTTGTTTTTATCATGTCATCTATTTACTCATATGATTTCTCTGATATTTTAGACTTTTAAATTTGTTTGTAGTCACTGTCTGTACTAATTATTATTCTTTACTCTAGACCTAAATATGGCTTTGAACAGTGCTTTATTTGAACAAACACAAAGATGTGGATATGTACTGAAACCTTCTTATCAAATTGACAAGTCACACTTGCTGTTTAACAAGTTTAATGCTTATGAGAAGGACTTTGAAGATATGAACCTCTGGGCTGTAAATCTCACAGTGAGTTCAGTGTCATTATTTTCGGAAACATTTACATTCCACAATACTATATTGTATAGTTGTTAATTGCAGACATACTGTGAAAAGCAAAGAATGATGACATCACTTACACTGAATGAAACTCGAAAAATTGTGGCATTCCTTTCATTGAAACACAAAGAATGATGACATCATTTGCACTGAAACACAAAAAATTATGACATCATTTGCACTGAAACACAAAAATGATGACATCATCACTGCACCAAAACATAAAGATGGATGACAATATCAAAACATACTTACATAGTTTCTATGCAAGGCACAAGCAATTTTTTCAATATTTTATTGTATGCAATGTTTTTGTACCCAATTACAGTATCCTATATTCTATTTTGCTCTGAAAAGAAATTAAACTACACCCCATTTAATTTAACCAACATTGCAAGACTGAATAGATTATAACCCTTTGCTTTAGCTTTGGTATGTGAATTGTTTAAAACTTGGCACGTTTCTTACAGGTTATCTCTGGTCAGTGGGTGTGTCCAAATAATCACACTGGTAGCCCAAGTGTTGAAGTAGAGATACTGGGAATTCCTGTAGACTGTGCTCGAGGAAAGACTAAAGTAATACACAGAAACGCTGTAAACCCTATATGGAATGAAGCATTTACATTTCAGGTAAATCAATAGAAGGATGTACAGAAAGGAACATGTAATATAGAATCCCTCAATTGCTACTTGGTGGCCCGGCTGTGCATTTTGCTTTAAATTATGGTCAGTGTCACTCCATCACATCAGCGTTTTTGTTTGTGGGTGTGGGAAGGGGGATTTTATTCAATGTTATAGTCTCAATCAAATCAAACAAGAGAAGATTAGATAGGTACAACCTCTGTTCTGTAATGTGCTCATGGTGATCTTTGCTATTTTGATTTATTAGGTTTATAAATAAAACCTTTATCCATGCATTAGTATCTTCCACTGTAACTAACTAAGAGGGTTAAACTTTGTTATTTATTCTTTCTTAGGTTGTGCTTCATGATCTTGCATTTGTTAGATTCTCAGTCACTGATACAAGCGGCTCTGGTCTAACAGCTCACAGAGTAATTCCTTTGAAAGCTCTCAAAACAGGTAAGGACAGTCAATCAATATATCACTGTTATAGCAAGCTTAGGAAGAATGACCAAAGGCCGTTAACAAATCCTGCAAGGCCCCATCTTGAATCATGCTCAACTTGCTTGTGAACTAATACCTCGACTTCCACGATTCACATGCTTTGACGTTCGATGCTTATGTCAGTTCTATTTTTAGTGGTCAATTAACTGCTTGGCTGTGCTCCTCATTAGACATAGCCTGCTAAATATTATCAATTACAGCAAGAGCAGAAAGTGTGTACTGAATAGTGATACCACATTTGTAGTTTGATGATTTGATTCAAGATGGTCAAATGATGACCATTTTATTGTTAAAAGTGCATTAAAATCAAGCATTCCTCCCATTCTGGACCCGCATATCGCTCAATTAAGAAGATGACTTACAATGGCTGATGTATGCATAATATTCAAACTTGCTAACATGCTTCATATCTTTTTTTGTCTTTTTTTTTGTCTTGATAGGATACCGACATATAAGGCTGCGCACACCTCAGAATTGCCCGTTAGAACTGGCGACATTGTTTATATGCACCAAGATTGAAGAACAACAGTCACAATGCCTGGGCTGGAATAATTTAGATACTGAGGATCAAAAGCAGATGAAGGCAAATATTATGTATTATAATATTGGGAAAGATAAAGATAATAAAATGGATTTCAGTGAGGTTAGTTACAATTTAATTATTATCTCACAACATTCAAGTTCAAGTGACTGTTTGCCATATTATTATTCGTACAATTGGCCATGGTCAATAAAAACTTTACTGCGCCCCAAATACTCTGGATGTTCATATTGTAAAACCATGTAATATAGTGTTATTTAAGAAATATGTATAGTTCCGCATTTAATATTCCAATGTTTTATTATTTATTAAATATGTGATGAATATTCATATGGCTCTGATTGATACAAAATTATCAGTTATCCACATGTCTGTTGACGTCAAACTATAACATTTTGATTCATTTGTACATACACATTCATTAGTCTCTTATTTGGCTGGCTGAGCTTCATTATAGAAAGACCGTTCAGAAAGTTTTGAGTGACATATCAGATCAATCATACACAATGTTATCTGAAGGTATGCAGCAAGGTTCTATGTATTGGTAGTATCACAATCCCTTCTTTAGTTCTTGTTTCTTGTTAGTGAGCCTTCTAAATAGGACTGTTTTCGTACAGATCAAAATGAAATCCCCTAAATTAAGTTGAATCAGTTTAACTGCTGGAATAAGATGTCTTCATAAAAAAAATTATATGTGACTTTGTTGGTCGCTAGGGGCCCAAATGAAAATGTTGAGTCTCTTGATTTTCACATATTTTTTTTCCTGAAATGTGAATTTTGTTTTACCAAAATACAAAAGTATATATTAAGACTTTTGTAAGATATGTCAATGTGCAATTTTCTGTTGCATCAATAATGTACCAGTGAAACAGCCCCACTAGTTACATCACAGCAAATCTCTGTATGTCAGTGGCATGTCATACCAGCTTAAGGGGCACGCTGACATATAAAATACCAGCTTAAGGGGCACGCTGACATAAAATACCAGCTTAAGGGGCACGCTGATGTAAAATACCAGCTTAAGGGACACGCTGATGTCAAATACCAGCTTAAGGGACACGCTGATGTAAAATACCAGCTTAAGGGACACGCTGATGTAAAATACCAGCTTAAGGGACACGCTGATGTAAAATACCAGCTTAAGGGACACGCTGATGTAAAATACCAGCTTAAGGGACACGCTGATGTAAAATACCAGCTTAAGGGACACGCTGATGTCAAATACCAGCTTAAGGGACACGCTGATGTAAAATACCAGCTTAAGGGACACGCTGATGTAAAATACCAGCTTAAGGGACACGCTGATGTAAAATACCAGCTTAAGGGACACGCTGATGTAAAATACCAGCTTAAGGGACACGCTGATGTCAAATACCAGCTTAAGGGACACGCTGATGTCAAATACCAGCTTAAGGGACACGCTGATGTCAAATACCAGCTTAAGGGACACGCTGATGTAAAATACCAGCTTAAGGGACATGCTGATGTAAAATACCAGCTTAAGGAACACGCTGATGTCAAATACCAGCTTAAGGGACACGCTGATGTAAAATACCAGCTTAAGGGACACGCTGATGTAAAATACCAGCTTAAGGGGCACGCTGATGTAAAATACCAGCTTAAGGGACATACTGATGTCAAATACCAGCTTAAGGGACACACTGATGTAAAATACCAGCTTAAGACACGCTGATGTCAAATACCAGCTTAAGGGACATGCTGATGTCAAATACCAGCTTAAGGGGCACGCTGATGTAAAATACCAGCTTAAGGGACACGCTGATGTAAAATACCAGCTTAAGGGACACGCTGATGTAAAATACCAGCTTAAAGGGACACACTGATGTAAAATACCAGCTTAAGGGACACGCTGATGTCAAATACCAGCTTAAGGGACACGCTGATGTAAAATACCAGCATAGTGGCATGCTGAATTGGGATACAGTCTTTTTCATCTCCCCTTAACACTGTGACCAACTCAGCTGTGCCAAGCTATTTTATGTAACATGAGAATGAAATCAATAGTTACTTTACTGGAATTTATAACAATGTACAAACTAGATAATATCAATATTCATACAAAAAATAACCTATTTCTCCTATCTTAGGTTTTTGGGGATAGCAAACTGAAAAGAAGGACATTCAATGTTATAGTTTTCGGTGTGGTTCTTTCGGAATCATGTACCAGTTTGAAGGTCACCCAAGATACAAATACAAGAGAATGTATTGCTCAGGTAATTTGATTGAATTGTTCAGAATAGATTTAATATAAGTACCTATTATAAATGCTACAATTACAAATTAGAGTTAATTATATGACGATTTGTGAATTAAAGTTGCCAATAATGTTGCCAACTATAATATTTTTGTTTTTAGGCACTAGGAAAATCTGGCAAATCATTGGATGAAATAAATGATTATGTGATTGTGGAAGAAGTACAGGAAGGCTGGGGTAATGAAAAATCACAAAATAAGATCCAAAGAGTGTTGGAAAAAGATGAAAAAATACTAGAAACCCAGGCCAAATGGAAAGGAAGTGGAAGGTTTCTATTCAAACATAGTGCAGATGTAAGTGATGTCATCAGTGTCATCCTAATTTTAATGAATCTAAGTAGTGGTGAACTTTATATTTATTTTTATTCCTTTCAACGGCATGATATTTCTCATCAAAATCTTTGTGCTGTAGTTGTATGTGTTTAACTACAGTTCACATCCTACTAGAAAAAATATGGGAAAAAAACCAATACTTATTTTTCGCTAAAGTGACATTTAAACGCTAACTGTTCAAAGGGATAAACTATCAGCTAAATATTACGAGTCCCTTCTCTAATCATTGCATATTTATTCAATTTATGCATATTAATTCATCAGACTGATTCTAAACTGGCTCTAAAAATGAGCCAAATGAAATGATCACAGTATATCATCAGATCATGTTTTCATCTTGTCTGTATTGTTGCACTCATGTCAAATCATGTTCTTATATTTGTTTCCAATTACTGCGTACTACATGTATATGCGTTGCACGATATTAGGATCCAAGTACCAGAGCTTGGCTAGCAAATGTCTATCTAAGCCAGCATATGGTAATAACATATTGATACAGCCTTCCCACACACTGTCTTGATAGCTTAGGAAATCCTATTCTATCCTATCCTATCATATACCAATATATCAAATTAAGGTTTCACACCACATTTAGAAATGGGATGCTTGTTTGAAATATTTTGATATCAGGGAATGCATGACGTGCTTCCTTAATCAACTTTGAAATTAAAGAGAATCTTTTTTGAAATTTTATAAAAGCAATTAAACCAAACTATCAGAAGACAAAAGCCATAACAATGGGAACTGAATCTGACTTGTAATTCAAAAAATTGTATTAGAACCTTCAATACGGAGAATGTTTTGTGGTGTGAGACCACTTATAAATTATTGTCTATATCTTTTGCATGTGTGCACGTGTTCATGCTGTTTTCTTTGTTGAGTTGTACGTGTCGGTTTTGCACTGTAAACTTTGTAAAATATTACTGTGTACTATATTTTACGATTTGACATTTTACCTTAAACATGTACGTCTTTTGATATTTCATTTATGAAAATGTTATATATAATGTTCAATCCCTTACGGATAAATATGTGATTTTCCTATTCACTGTGAGATAGAATGTCAAAATGCCTATAATATTGCTTCATTGAAATTCGCTATAATTATAAAATGTTTATGCACTATGTACATTTTAACACAAGATCTAACGCCATTTTAGCGCTAGATCTAGTGCCATTTTAGCACTAGATCTAGTACTTTTTCAGATTAGTGCTACTAGCACTAACTACTCGCACTACGCCCATTTTGACACATTTACATACCTCTATATTATTAAGCATCAAAATACCCCAAAGAAGTTTAGCATTTTGTGCATTCTACACAATTTTTGATGCCACTGCAATGACTTTGGATTTCACACATAATGCAAGATCTTGCAATGAACACAAAACGGTCTACATGTTTTTGACTCTTTTGTGCAAAGCACACAATGGGAGTCTTTGCACTTAGTCTGTCTGTCTGTATGTATGTATGTATGTGTGTGTGTCTGTCTGTTCCACTTATTTCTTAGGTACTACAGTCTGTTTTTGATGAAAGTTGATGCATAGATGCTCTTGGCTAATGCGCAGATTTGATTTAGGTTTTGTGGACATTTATACTAATTACCTAATTTGCATAAATGACCAATTTTCAGCTTTCACCCTGGTATCTTGAGTACTAATTATTCCATTGCAATGAAACTTGCTACATTGATGCTCTAGAACAGACACAGACCTGATTAGTTTTGGGGTTAAAATCTGTTCATATTAATTCCCTAATTAAGTCAATAATTCATAATAATTTGGTTCTAATCACATTTCAATGAAACTTGGTACATACATGTAGATGGTCTGTTACATTGCACAGACCTTATTAGTTTTACACTCAAATATGTTCATATTGATTACCTGATTTGCATAATTGGTCAGTTTTCAGTTTTCCCATCACTATCTCAAGTACAAGTAATTTTGAATTAATTTTTAATGTGTCTCAAATACTCTCATATACTCAAATACTTCTTTCTAAGCTTCCTTTGATTTTGTAACTGAAAGTATGCAATCTAATGTTGGTAATTTGCAGAAGGATTCTGGTGTTGGTGATATGACAGATGTTGATGATCAGACATTTCTCGTCTGTGTTTATAATGTATCCAAAGAACAACCATATACTATATTCCGAGCTCTGGTTTCAAGTACTGCACAGGACATTATAGCACAGGTATGACAATCTATAGCAATTCTCGGGGCAGAGCTACACCACAAAATATTCTATGTTGCTAATGCGCACACCACTGTATTTCTATTTGCTCTGCGCGAGCTGCTGTGGTCAAAGAGTAAAATTCGTGGAAATGACACAAACTCAACTTCTAAGAAGTCCTGAGCAACCGAATTTATATATGATGCACGTATAGGGGTAATCTTGTTACACTGTTAAGTAGAGTCTCAATAACTATCTTAAAGTACAGTGAAAATGCTCGGACGTCTGCCCGAGGATAGTAGATAGAAGATTTCTTGGTTTCTAGAAAAGATAAATATAGGATGTCAATTAAAATCCCTTTAAGAGTTTTAATTCATACATCCCTCCCATCCACCATCCACGTACATACAATGACAAAGGCAAGATCTGGCAACATATAAATATTACCATATTTTGTTCTGCAGTCGATGGCTAAGGCAAGGCGCTTTGGAGAAGATCCAAGGGAATTCGTCCTAGTTGAACATTTGACAAATGGGATGTCTGCAGACAATCAAAGTGTTGTGAAAAAAAGCAGTAGTGGAAGTGGACATTCATCAAAAAGAGTTATGGGGGATATGGAAAATGTTTTCCACTCACAGAGTTTGTGGAAATCTACTGGAAAACTGTATATCCGAGAGAGAGAACAGGTAGGCTGAATCTTGCCGTTTATTTTGTTACCCACTGGCTAACTGACATGTATACTTTTATACACTATGCAGCAAGGTGATAGAATTATTCAGATTTAGGTCATAACATAACATTTCTGTAACAGGCTTCTTTCTCATAAGATTTCAGTCTCATCTCTATTGTCTTTTTCAATGACTTGTTGTATATTAGCCTATGACTCATTTCTGTTATTTACCTATAAAGTGGATGCTCTAACTAATAGAGCAACAATATGGTAATTATGTTATTACATGCAGGGACATTTACAGTGACTTTTTGCTATAATTATATTAAATAACAAATTAATTATATTAAGTTAATTATATTTTCAAATTCAATGTGTGTTCCCTGTTCATGTATATCATCCATATATGTATCACATCAGTATGATTGACCATGTGATTTGTATTAACAAACAAATTCAATGTGTGTTCCCTGTTCATGCATATCATCCATATATGTATCACATCAGTATGATTGACCATGTGATTTGTATTAACAAACAAATTGAATGTGTGTTCCTGTTCATGCATATCATCCATATATGTATCACATCAGTATCATTGACCATGTAATTTGTATTAACAAACAAATTCAATGTGTGTTCCCTGTTCATGCATATCATCCATATATGTATCACATCAGTATGATTGACCATGTGATTTGTATTAACAAATTCAATGTGTGTTCCCTGTTCATGCATATCATCCATATATGTATCACGTCAGTATGATTGACCATGTGATTTGTATTAACAAACAAATTCAATGTGTGTTCCCTGTTCATGCATATCATCCATATATGTATCACATCAGTATGATTGACCATGTGATTTGTATTAACAAACAATTTAGGTGGTCGCTGTACATCGCTTGTTTGAATTTTATTTAAACAAACAATGTGTTTTACATGTGTTAGTTGTGTATGAGTTTCATATCGAACAAGATGTGGCGTAACAACTACCGCCTATTAAATTATTCTGTTTGTTGTGTTTTTTTTTTTGTAGGAAAAACGAGTCAGTTCATTTTCCTTGAAGCGATTGACATCTGTTAAAAAACCTACATTTGCTGTGTATAATACTCCAAGACAAAGTTCTTCCTTACAAGGTTAGTTGTTTAGTAGTTACGGTATTTCACAGACTTTGCTCCCAGTGACCTCAGCTGAGAAAATTACACTTTGATCTAGAAAATATCATACTTGTCTAGCATAGCATCCATAGTACCCAGGTCACTAAATCAGGTTTTAAGAGAGGTAGGCACATAATCGAGCACTCATTTGAAAAATTTGCCAAAAGACAATTTTCGTTGACCATGTGTGAGATTAGGGGGAATAGAACATCTTTTTTGTTTGCAAAATGAGCTGCATCGTCATTGATTTCTACAATACATTTACAATGACGCTCACAATATTATTTACATACTACAGTAACAGTGGTCTTCACATTCGGACGATATTCACAATGGTCAATACCCATGCTTGATTACCAATTTTTTTGATAAGCAATCTTCAAAGAACAGTTACTGTAGTTTATAAATTTATAAACGCTGCTCGGACTGATAAATATGATATATAGAAGATAATACATGTATTTGGAATCGTAGTCCTAAATAACTATTAAAAATAGCTAGACGTTTCGAGCAATGGCTGTTTATCGATACCATAGAAGAAAAAGTTAAAACGTACAGGTAGAACATAGGAACGTAAGAACGCGCATGAACTATAAATCAGAATCACAAAAAATTCCACAATAGAACAAATAACGCGCCTTAGGTAGTGAGCTCAACAAATGAGTTGAACTGTTTGTTAATTCCATGGGGTTCTTTAGTTCCAAGGCGGAATATAGTTTCCTCCTCGACTCGCCTGAGCTGATTTTCGTTGCCATTGACAACACATACACCAGAAATAGACATATCTGTAATGTTATGTCCACTAGAATTAAAATGAAGTGAAACCGGATAATAACGATTTTTCTGTCCAGTTTGACGTACATGCTTAGCAAACCGATCACCCAATCGACGAACTGTAGAACCTATATAAAGTTTCCCACATTTAATACATGAAATGCAATATACAACATTCATGGTAATACAACTGAACGAATATTTGACCTCAACATCTCCCTTGGGACCAAATATACAATTAGAGTCTGTAATAAAAGGACAAGTATTACACCTAGGTCGATTACACGGGACAGAACCATATTTTTCTGGGTCTCCCCTTTCACTCGTATGTACCAATAAACTCCTTAAATTAGTGTCACGGCGCCAGGCAGTAGTAGGCATTAGTGGAAACGTAGAACTAGTCTCCTCGCTGGTCTGTAAAATGTGAAAATGTTTGTTCATTATGTTTTTAATCCTGACATTTAAAGGATGGTATGTAAGTGGTAGTGTTATTTCTGATATTTCATGTGTGTATTGTATGGCGGGATTAAAGTTGTTAACAAAGTCAATGAACTGTAATAACTCATCCCGACTGCTTGACACGGCACCATAGCCATCATCAATGTACCTGACATAAAATTCAGGTTTAGTGCCTTGAAAAGACGAAAAAATTAACTCCTCTTGATATGACATGAATAAACATGCATAGCTTGGACCAAAACAACTGCCCATAGCCACACCTCGTTTCTATATCTAATGTTTACCATTAAAAGAAAAACAATTCCTGTTCAAAACTAATTCCGCTAGGCGCACCAACACAAACGTAGGAGAATCCTTAACTGCCCTTTTATTCAGAAAATGCTGTAAAGCCAACAGTCCATCAGTGTGCGGGATAGATCTGGGTTTATCGGGCGTGAAACGAAATAACTCTAGTTTCCTAAGCGCATCATTAGTATCCTGAACATACGTAGGCTGTGACGTAACACAGGTCTCAACATAGAATCCAAATATCATGCTATGTGCTCAGTCGGACAATTACATGCTGAGACAATGGGTCTATAGTCAGGATGAATTTATCAACAATATTGAATGTGACCATGACTCTGGGTAGAATATGCCAGTCTATATAAATGAATGTATATTCCCCTCACGTTGATAAAAAATGATGTTGGCATCCGTGAATTTTCTTTGGGCTGCCATCTTGGATTTCAAAATGGCGCCATAATAACATATTGAAAGTTGTAAAATGTCATACCTTGGAAACTATAATAGATAGAAAGATGTTTTTGGTACCAAATTGCATTGTTTTGGTGCACAAATTGTATGGAATCATAAAAATCAGCATAAAAGCAAAATTAATTTTATAAGCTGTTTTACAATAAATTTCAAACTATTTATTGAATACATTAAGCAGATATTACTCATAACAACATGATCAAAATTTTGAGTACATGTTTCTAGATTCAAATTAGATGTATGCATAATGTAATAGTGTTTTAATTGATAAAATAAATTTAAATACCCAATAATATATATTTCGGAAGTATATTTTCATTCCTTGTTTTTATTTTTATTTTACATCACTACCAATAACTGATGCAAAACAACATGCAAAACAACATAATGCATAATAAGCTATGGGAAGTGTAAAATTTCAGCACATAATGAAACAACAACTAATGTACATTAAACTACATTGATGCAATTCATCGTGTCTTGATGATATATCATTGTTTAATATGTCATTTGACTCGTATAACAGCTTTTATGAGTTACTATCCTTGTCGTCATCATTTAAACTACCATTGTATGGATTTTGACACCAGCCTTTATCAGCTACAATCGAATTTGTACATGTGCATGCAGCAGTACAGCAAAGACCAGACCTAGTGCATCGACACTGTCTACATTGCAGCCCTGATTGTGTACACCCACAGGTCGTCACTTGAAGATAATCTCTTGAAATGCCAACTTGCTTCATCATTATTGGAATTAACCTTCCACTTTCTATCTTTCATCTGGACTTGGTTGATTAGGTTGTGTAACCAATGCATTATGCCATACAAATGCTTGAAAGTTAGCTCAATGGATGTGCATCAACAGAGCATCATGAGTAGGTGGTAAGGCTTCAAGGTTTTTCGAACATTCTTGACCTCAACAACTGGATGCTGCTGACTGAGGAAGAAGGTTCGTACAGTCTACAAACAAACTGTTCTGCATTAGACTACTCAATTGTTCATTACCGAGGTCTTCCAAGAGCTTTGCATTTTCATCTGCACAGAAAGCTTTCCACGCTGATATTTTGCCAATGCCAGAAAATTGTGATGTATCTGTGCCAGTAATGGAAGGAAAGGCAATAAAACTAGTCTAAGATTTAACTTGGTTAGAAAGGTCAATCTTATGTACAGCAACAAACTTTGGTTTGCGACTAGTACCACTTTTAATCCACACTTCTGCTCTGTGAATTTTAACCTGGAATGCCACTAGTAGAACCAAGACATCTGTATCTCAGGCAACAACTATAATAATACGCTCATAACCACAAGACACAGCTTCATGGGTATGCAGAATTATTCTCATGTCTGCTTCTTCGTGTAGAGACTTATAAGTGGCGACATCATGGTTGTTATTTGATGTTACAGTCTCCTTACAGTCTTGGAATCCACCACTCACTATCAGTTCACAACCACTTCCAGGATCAATCTTGCTCAGTTCTATAGACAGGAAGTTTACCAAATTGTTTTTGTTATTTTCCAATGCCAAGTAGTTATTCCAAATACTGGGCAATTTTACATTACGGTCCTCAATTAACTTAAGAATAGGCCTGATTCCCCATCTTCGTTTTGTTCTTGTTCCTGATTTAATCAAAAGTGCTCCATATTGATCAAAAATGACATCGACTCTGGTACTGAGAAATGTGAACAAACCGAATGGATGATGGTATCTGCTAAATCACCAAAGGTTCTACACTGAGGTGGCTTTCCTATCACATGAACTAATGCTATCTTATCAATGACAGTGCATACTTGTTTTTCAGACACTGGAAGAGAGTTATTTATGTTTCCTTTCTCAAGGATGTGACTCAGTTGTAACTTATTTGTTGATCTTAGTGACCCATCAGTGTTGGCCAGTGAAAGTGGAAAGGGATCAACTCTTTCTGACGAATGTCATCAAGGTTCACTTCACGGTTTGATTCTACAGAAACAACAAGCCTATGAAAAAGGTCTCGATCTGCCTTGATTTGTGTTGTCTGGCGCTTGTCAACAGCTACTGATATTTCAAACAAAGATGCAAACGTTTTACATTTATTCTTGTGTAGAACTTTATGAAAACTAATATTTATTTCCATAAGCCGGTCTTTGATAAAGTTATCCAGAAACTCCTTGGCTCTTTTTGGAGCTCCAAGTAGGAAATTTGAGATGTCCTCTGTGGCAACATCACCAGTTGTTATGCTAAGTAAAGCTTAAGACTCGCGTGTAAATATATGATGTTCATAAGTTTTTTTACATCATTTTCATCACGACTCAGCCTGGAAGAGCCAAGATCCTTGTGATCAATCTCACAACAGTCATCCATTTCATCTGGTTTCAATCCAAACAAGGCCCAAGGACATTTGGCAAGCTGACTTCTTTGATTGTAGGCCAAACTCCAAAATCTATCACTTCTTGTGATTCCAACCAAATCACCAGCTATTTTACCAATTTTGTTGATATGTTCCAATCGTTGACCGTCTGGAATCATGTTGAATTGATGCCGTGTCTCCTTCACCACAAAATCACCTTTCATGAAGCCATCATACACAAATGGAGCGTGTGTTTCAGGTTGCTTTGCATCTGCCAGAAATATGCTTCCCCATCTGGTGTAATTTGTGTGGTTATACGGTGAAAAGTATGGAAGCATTTCAGCTAGACTTGGAAGGAGGAGTATAGACACTATTTATATATATTGACGCCAAAAGGTATATGTAGGATTATCTTCTTTGATTTTGTCATATTCGTGTAGAACATCATAGAGCTTCTCAAGTGGAGCTAGTAAATCATTGGTTCCTTGTGTGATCTTATCTGCATCTTTGCTACAGAATCCTGTCCCTATGCTTTTGACCGATTCCATGTTACTTGGATCAAGAGGAAGTCCACTTCCTTTCACCCATTCCTCAAATGCAGGCCACAAGCACCTCAACAAAGCACCCAGTGTGAGCTTATGTGCTCTGATAGTACGGTTCCAGACCTTTCCTTGTAAAATCTTGTCAGATGTATTCTCCCCAAATACTCCAGCATTGACCCAAACATCTTTCAACCCCAAATCTTCCATTTGTTGTCCTATGGCCTTTGCAAAGTTAAATTGTGTGTGGAACCCACTAAGCATCATTGCTGAGACGATAACTGTTCCATATTATTATGATGGATGCGGTCATAAAATTCAATGAATGCATCATCGTCATACTTCTGTCTTTCAGTGGATTTTTCTATCAGTTTTTCAAGTCTCAACTGAGGGTCTCTGGTGCTATAATTTGGGGAAACTGCACATTGGCATATAACACACTTGCTGAAATCAATGTCTGTGTCATTTCCATGTAGCTTCCATCTTTTTACAGCTGTATCATTACTGAAATATTATATTATATGTATATAATATTTTGAACTGGAAAAGTTATAGAATTCATGACTCTTGGTAGAATGTTGATTCACATACCCCTCATGTTTATAGATTGGCCATTTGTTTTAATCTAGCCCTCTATTTAATGGCATTATCGTATCCGTAGGCCTCAAATATATACATTTTGACTCTAAAAATTAATTTCTACCCTAAATAGAAACTGAGATATTTCAGTTTATCTACCAGGAGGTAATTTCATGGCGGCCATTTTGAAATCCAAGATGGCGTCCACAAAAACAAAATTCTCGGATGCCAACATCTTTTTTTATGAACCTGAGGAGTATGAGAATCAATTTATATAGGTTGGCATATTCTACCAAGTATCATGATCTCATCTCATTTCTAGAGTCTTTTTTTCAGAATTCCATCCTGACTACTACCAGGATTGTTTACCTTGTGAATCTTAGGTAATAGATAAAAGACTGGTGTTCGTGGTCTGCGCACTACAAGATTTTTAGCCTCTTTCGGCAAATCACCTTTAGCCATATAACCATTAACTACATCAACTATTTCCCGATGTATTTCATTAGTTATATTCACATCAAGTGCCTGGCAGGAGTCTGTATCCTATAACTGTCTCTCCGCCTCCACCAGATACAAATCTCTACGCCAAACCACAACTGCTCCACCCTTGTCAGCTGGCTTAATAACAATGTCATCACGTCGTGACTTAAAAGAATTAAGTCTAAATACACTTATATAATGATCCAGAGTATCATTACGACCAGGTGGTGGTGTCCAATAAGACACAGATGGTGGTGCTCCAAATAGACGAGCGTTGTGAATCGTATCCATGTCCTGGCTAGCTTCATCGCGATCGTGATCAGCGTCCTGCGCATGGTACTACATCAGTCTTAGTCGGCGAAAAAAACTGTCAGCGTCGCGTTTCACCTGAAATTCATTTACTCTGGATTTAACCGGAATTAAATTCAGTCCAGGACTCATTACGCTACGTTCGAATACACTAAGAGGGAGGTCCTCAGAGATAGTGACCACCCGGCGAACATTTTTGCGCTCAGCAACAGACAACCTGTACTCACCATTTTCTTCATACTTACCTGCACAGAGTCTGTTCAATTTCATTAATTTGTGTATTCGCAATGAATTGTATATAAACGCTTATTCAGAGAGTAAACAGCTGTGAAAATTGCACTTATCTGGGTTGGTTGGCACAGGTTATATAGTGAATCTAATGAATCGAGACGCTGTTTATAGTGAAGCTTACATTTAAAAACTTTGTCCCGAATAGTGGGAAGACTAGATGTACCATCCACATATTTTTCATTGATGCTTGCCTTCAGAATAAAGTAATTCCTGTTGGATTTAGACTTAACTTCAAGTAGCAGTGTATCGAACGCTTCTCTACGACACTGTAATCAACGCCTTATTAGATGTTCGCGCAGCCTTATTAATTCTACTATTCGGGACAATGTTTTTAAATGTAAGCTTTTACACATTATCTAAATGACGAAACCGTGAATTTAAAACCCACTGAATATGCCTGAAATGGTAAATCAGCGAAATTTTAACCCAGTGAAAATTAATCATTTTACAGTACATACCATCCTTTAAATGTCAGGATTCAAAACATAATGTACAAACATTTTCACATTTTACAGACCAGCGAGGAGACTAGTTCTACGTTTCCACTAGTGCCTGCTACTGCCTGTCGCCGTGACACTAATTTAAGGAGTTTATTGGTACATACGGGTGAAAGGGGAGACCCAGAGAAATATGGTTCTGTTCCCTGTAATCGACCTAGGTGTAATACTTGTCCTTTTATTACAGACTCTAATCGTATATTTGGTCCCAAGGGAGATGTTGAGGTCAAATATTCGTTCAGTTGTATCACCATGAATGTTGTATATTGCATTTCATGTATTAAATGTGGGAAACTTTATATTGGTTATTCAGTTCGTCGATTGGGTGATCGGTTTGCTGAGCATCTACGTCAAACTAGACAGAAAAATAGTTATTATCCGGTTTTACTTCATTTTAATTCTAGTGGACATGACATTACAGATATGTCTATTTCTGGTGTATGTGTTGACAATGGCAACGAAAATCAGCTCAGGCGTGTCGAGGAGGAAATTATATTCCGCCTTGGAACTAAAGAACCTCATGGAATTAACAAACCGTTCAACACATTTGTTGAGCTTACTACCTAAGGCGCGTTATTTGTTCTATTGTGGAATTTTTTGTGATTCTAATTTATAGTTCATGCGTGTTCTTACGTTCCTATGTTCTACCTGTACGGTTTAACATTTTCTTCTATGCTATCGATAAAGAGCCATTGCTCGAAACGTCTAGCTATTTTTAATAGTTATTTAGGACTACGATTACCAAATATTTTCTTCAAAGAACAAGTTTTATGACCAGGCAATCAAATTTGGAGCATTTTGGATCTGGTGAGCATCTCGCTGAACGTGAACTGAATGAAAATAGAAATGCCCCAAAAGTGAGGGGTTGACAATCAGCCAAGTCAAACGAGTATAGTATTTATATTCATCCAAAGTCATAGTAGTCAGTTGGGTGCAAACATCACTTGTCTGATCTACCCACCATCCAAAGGATGTGTTAGCCATTTTTTAAACACAAGGGTGGCCGAACAAAGAAACAAGCAGTCTGTCAGCTGATATTATCTCCTATATTTCAGATGCATAATTATCAAATTAATCAGTGTAGCCATTTCCAAGATAACAAGACTTTTCACTAAATAGGAAAGTTATCAATGTTAGATTAATTAATCTGACAAAGGAATCCAGTCAATTTCACTGTGGTCCACCCAAAGCTTCCACATATGCAATACCAAAACAATTAGAATAGCCGTAGAAGTTGAAAATATTCTTTAAAATTTAGAATTGAAGATATTGCCACAATTATTAACAAATTTGAGAGAGGTTAACAAAGGTATATACTAAATATCAAGTCAATTGGACTTGCACTTTTCAGAAAAATTTCCAGAATGCGCAAAGCTGGCACAAGCGATGACAATGATACACACTGTATGTAGATGACAGACAATCAGAAATATGACTAGCTCTGCTTGATGAAGTTGATAGCAATTGAAATAAAAAGACCTAAATCCTTCCCGATGCAAGGTGAATTTGCTAACCACTGTACCATCACCAAAGTTATTTGTCAATTTAATAGATGTGCATAAAACATCTAGTAACACATGAACTATGTGTCTTGTATCTTTAGAAGCTGACTTATCAGAACGCTCTAAAACACTGCCAAGTAATTTCCGTACATTTTCCGAATCTGGTCATAGTAAAAAGGATGCTAAGACTGAGATTGATGATGAGGCCAGAGATGTACTGCCTGCAACTACAGTTGAAGATTACAAGAAACGTCGTTCAGTCGCTAGACAATCAGCAAAGCAGCTGAAGAAATTGTCTTTCAGTAAATTTCGAAAGAACTGGAAATCAACTGAATGATGGGATGATAGTTGTTTTGTTTGAAGATGAAAACAAGAAAAAATCTTTTTAAAATCCATATACAAATATGGATTACATGCAGATTTACCGTTCCATTTACACGAATAAACAGCAAGTTGCTACTAAATGGTGTAGGACCCTCTATCACAATTGTTTTTCCATGATAATTGTCTGTCCAGTAACCACATGTTGGGGAATATTACCTTCCTCAATGGACCATTGAAAAGTGCGCAATATCTTTATGCCTCTGCACTTTGACACAGACAGCATGGTCAACAAGCTGTATTTTTTGTATTTGAAATCATGCAATTAAGCTTAATGATTCTGAACTGTATGACTGAAAATGTGCTTTTTGCATTGAAACTGTATTATGTCTATTATGATTATTTTATTGAAGAAGCAACCAGAATCAAAGTTTGAACTGCAGGATGTAATCTACTTATTAGCAACTGGGGGGTTATTCCAATCATTTTATACAAATTGTATTGTAGCACAAACTTGCAGTTAAGCTGTTGTTGATGCATTTTAATTTTTCTCTTTGTACATTAAAGACTTTTTCAACTTTCTATTCATGTAAATACTATGTACATAATTATATAACTTTTATATCTGTGTGATATGTAATCGACTTGTATACAGAATATGAATTATTTAACCTTTCTTCACTACTGTGTAATGTATAGTTATTTTGTTTACCTTTTGGTTTATTTAATCAAGATCTAAATCAGGACCGAAAACAATACTTTTCTACAATGCTGTGACTGTATATATTAAACTAATTTAAATTTGTTTTTCGATTACTTTATATTTTGCAAGTGTTCAAAAAGAAAGCTACACAATATACTTTCTGAACGTGCCTCTTACTTCACTGAAATGATAGTTTATATATTATTCATCTGTATAATATATATAATGATTTATCTGCCAGAATAAATGATAAGATCTAGATTCAGTTATGCCATTTGATTTATCTGAGATTTATTGCCATTTGTGGACTGATGCAAATGCCAGGATAAAGGGACGACAAGGAGAGATTTTGTTTCAAATGAATACATAATTTATCTTCTTTAATTTACTAGTATTTTGATAGTTGTACAACATTTAAAACAAACAGAGTCCATCCACTAGTATAAGTGGTACATGCCAGTTTTTTGCCAAGAGATGTTGTTCTTGCACTTGAATCTGCAATAAAACAATTACAATTACCTGATTTTAAGAAAGGGTGTGAATCAAGTGTTTCATATTTGATAGATCCGCATATTTACTATCATAGTCAGTTATAATGTTGCTTTTAGACAAGCGTTCAATGCTTTGAATGTGGTATATATGAGAGTTTGATTGTGAGCATGATAATCCAGTGTGTAGATAACATGTAAATATATACTAGACGGTGGACTTAACAATATGCAATATGTCTTTCATAGCATGGCCAACTCCTTGGTTAGTTTGGCAGACTAGACAAAATGCATTTAGTGTGTATCTGAGCTCATGAGATATGTTTAACCCCTGATCTTGTCTTTGCACCAGTATATGTTCAGAATTATATTGAACTAGTGAACTGCATGTATGGGGAAAACACTTTGTACAAATTTCAGCATGAAATTTCAAAGGCAAAAATGAGAGAAATCATAAGTGTCCGGATTTTCACAACTTTTGAATATTTATTCATACTTTTAGGTTAGTGAGGAGGTTATAATAATTTTTCATTTCACTTTAACTTTGTTTTTTACACCCCTCAGACCCCTTTAAAAAGTCACTTCTGGTCATTGTAATGGCCACTATATTTTGTAATGGCCAGAATATCAACCAGAACTTTTTTAATGGTCAAAATATTGACCAGTATTTTAAAACCGGTAGTTATAATGACCACTATTTTTATACTGGTCAGGATAATAGTAATTTTTTATTTAATGATGGAGTGGGTGACAATATTTGTTTTAATGGGCAGTATAATTGATCATTTTATTTTTCATTACATAAATAAATAAAATGGTCGTTTTTTTATGTCACAGATATAATGGCACATGGACATTGACAGCTCTCCTCCTTTTTCTTCCTCGCTTCAGCTTGCTTAAATGTTAAGCCAGTACAATTGTAGGTAAATATAAAATATTAAATATTATATAAACGTAAAAATTTGAAATATGGAATTACATATCTTGACAAAATATGAAGTTTTGGGTTAGTTTATTTTTAAAAATGCAGACATTTTAAAATCACAACAAATCGTGCACTTGATACTGTTGATTTAATAATATGTAGTGTAATGCAATAGGTTATTAAACATAGAAGGTGACCTGTGTTCAAAATCCGGTCTAGACCCTTATCACGGGCTAACAAAGTGTGTGCAAACATTGAGCCCAGGCTAAGCACCCAAAATACCATTGTACTCAATGTCCATCTGAAAGTTTAACTATTATATTCTTATTCTTATTCATAACTATACTAATCTTGACAATCAATGCAAGCACATTCTGTGACATTATTCTCGAGATAAAAATGGACTGACAATGAGGCTCTGTACTACTTTTTGTGTTATAAAGGCAATATCCAGCATTATAATACCTTGAACAAATAGACAAGACATTCACCACTGAACCTTTGAACAGTGTGCAACCCCCAAAATACTCGGCAACTGACTTTCCACCAAAAAAAGTCACATAAACAGCTAGTTACTCCAAAACGTCACATGAATAGCGAGTTATTAATCCAAAAAAAGAGCAAAATGCGGTACTAAGTATTCTGTGTCTTTATGAGTGGGGTTAAGCTCAAACATAAACAAAATTCCCATTTTAATGACAGAAAACTAAAATTCAGTCTTCAAATACACCCAAACTATAACATTTTGAATCAAAATACTTAACCAGTTACTTTTCATAATGTGTGTTGTAAACTAGAAGTTTATGTTAAAGGGTCGATGGCAGGCGATTCACGTTATTAATGCACAGAAACAGTATACAGCCACAGTCCCGAGGGGCTGTGCCTGAACACAGACTACTGTGGATCAGTGATGTTTTCTAATGGATTACCCCCCTGATGATTACATTTAAATAACAATGGAAACTAGCAAATCACTGGCATCACAAGGCTTTTGTAAAATTTTCACCGTTTTGTATGAAACTATTTTCATAACAACATGATTAATATGTTTTACAATAAATTATACCAAACATATGTATAATTTAGTAGCAGTAAAACTTTTTAAGTTTTTTGAATAAAGAATGCACCAATCTCACAAGGAATCTATTCAAATCGAACCCTATTAATGTGCTATTATTGGCTCATCAAAGATATTAACTAGTCACTGAGTATTGAATTACTGGAACACACATCTTTGTAAAGTTTCAAAAACTAAAATATTAGTTCATACTCTACCTCCTCTCACGTAACAGTTTGTTAAGAAAATACGTACATTATTTAAAATCATTTTAAAAATGCGACTGAAATGTTCAGGCCCAAACTTCTGCTGTTGCAACATCCGTCCACTTCTGCATGTACATGTAATTCTTTCTCTGAGATTCTGCATGCAGTCAGTTTATATTTAGAATTGAATATCACTTATTTAGAAGTTTATTTTTACAGATAACACTATATAATTTAACAATTTCAGGAATAGATTAGATTGCTTGCTATTCCATTAGAAACTCTTACTTCAAAGTGTGATTTTCAACAAGCGTTCAGATGTTTAGCTAACCCAAAAGGAACAAAAGTATAGTGACAGGAAGTCACCACAGCCGAAAGTACGACAAAGGCTTACACTTAAAACAATGACTGGAAAGTAAATAATTTATAACCAAAGACTATCTATGCACAAACTAAAGATCTCGGAGGTATAGCTCTGCAAAGTAAAAAAGTCATGGGGGGTAAGAAAGGGGAGGACTCCCCCCCATTACTGTTTTTCTCCTAGGGTCTATGTGTCAGTGAACAAATTATAAATCAAAGCTGAAAGTGACATTGGTCACAGGGGAAACTAATTTGTGATTGTTGTTGAAAGCTTTCCCTATTTTCTTCAGAAGGTTCACAAGACAGATTTTACCATATAACTGAAAATAGTTTGAAGGTCTATGGTTTTACTTACAGTACAGTCAAAGCATATTTAGCTTGCTTTTAAGCAGAGTGATTTGGGAGTGTTAGATGGACATTTTTGACTCCCATGTGCGAAGCATACAATGGGAGTCTTTGCAGTTAGTGTGTCTATATATGCATGTGCGTGTGTGTGTGATTGTGTATCCGTCTGTTCCACTGCTATCTCAAGAACCATACATCGGTTTTTGATGAAATTTGGTGCATATATGCTCTGGGCCAAGGCGCAGATTTGATTAGGTTTTGGTAGAAATCCATGCGTATTAATTACCTAATTTGCATGATAATTAGCTAATTTTTAGCTGTTCCATGACTGTTCCACTGATATCTAAAGAACCACTCGTTGGATTTTGATAAAACTTGGTACATAGATGCTCTGAACTTATGTGCAGATTTTATTAGTTTTTGGTAAAAATCTGTGCAAATTAATTACCTAATTTGCATGATAATTAGCCAATTTGTAGCTGTTCCATGACTGTTCCACTGATATCTAAACAACCATTCATTGTATTTTGATGACACTTGGTAGATAGATGCTTTGAACTAATGCTAGGTTTTGATTAGTTTTTGGTGAAAATCTGTGCATATTACCTAATTTGCATAATAATAAATATTTGGGTAAATTTTTGGGTTTTCCACTGGTGTCGAAGTACTAATCATCACATTTCAATGAAACTTGGTACATAGATGTCATAGGACACTGCACAGACCGGATAGTTTTAAGTACATATTAATTACCTAATTTGCATAATCAATTAATTTTTAGCTTTTGATATTTCAATTAGTAAGCATTTCATTTCAATGAAACGTGGTACATAGATACCTAAGGACTATATATATGCAAGAAATTGATTGTTTTGGGATAAATATTTGTGCATATTAATCACCTAATTTGCGTAATTAGTTAATTTTCAGCTTTTCCACGGATATCTCAAGTACTAATCATCACATTTCGATGAAACTTGGTATATCGATCCTCTAAGACTATGCAGCGACCTAATTAGTTTTAGGGTAAATAATTGTGCATATTAATTACCTAATTTGCATAATTAACCAATTTTAATTCTGAGTTAAAATCTGTACATATTAATTACCTAACCATTTTGGGCTATCACACTGATATCTAAAGTACAAATTATTCCATTTCAATGAAACTTAGTACAACGATGCTCTAGGACAATGTACAAACCCGATTAGTTAGTTGGGTTAAAATCTGTTGATATTAATTCCCTAATTAGCATTATAATTCATATGGTTATTCGCGCAGAAGTAATTTGATTTTTTAAGGGATTGCTCAGGTTGATACTAAGGAAACTTGGGACGATTCTGAAATAAAAGTTCGTGCCGTAATTTCGGAGCAGCTTGGTATAGAAGCCGACTCTGTAAAGCGTGGTCCACCACCTCAACCAATTGTTGTAAAATTTACCAAATATAAAAATAAGGATCGAGTATATCACGTGTCCAGAAACAAACTACATGGATCTGAATATCGTATTTCCGAAATTTTTTCGCCTATGGTTCGCAAAGCAAGATGGAAACTAGGATCGTTCTAGTGAAGGCAAGAGAAGACGGCAAGAAAGCGTCCATGAAATATGATAAGCTATTAATTGATAATGATATTTATGTGTATGACGACGAAACTGATGAAATTAAGCAAATTAAGATCACATATAAGTATGGCCAAGGCCAGTATATGCACCCAAATAATGTTACTAATAATTGTATTCATGAATTGGCAAATAATATATCTAAATATCCGGATTATAAATTCTTTTGTTGTGGCGACTTTAACGCCAGGACGGCAACATAACCAGACTTTACTGAACATGATAACAGGGATTTTTTCGTTGATCAAGTAAATATACCAGAACCCGAGTTACCAAAAAGGTCTTCACAGGATCGTGCAATTAATTCATTTGGCCATTTATTACTAGATTTATAAAATTATGTAAAAACTCTGATTTAAGAATTCTTAATGGACGATTATTTGAAGATAAAGGACTAGGCCATTTTACATGTATTAAATCTACAGGTGCCAGTGTAATTGATTACGTCCTAACATGTTATGACAATTTTGAACTGTGTAGTGATTTTTCCATAGTTAATAGACCCGGTTCTGACCATTTACCAATCACATTTAGACTGAAAACGCTAATACAAAATGAGAAAGAATCCTCAATTGAAGGCAGTATTTTTACTAGATATAATTGGAATGTATCAAAACAGAACCAATTCCATACATTTTGGGAAGGAGAAACTGCAAAGCTCTTGGTAGAAAGATTTCACACTTTAGCAAATATGGGCGATACTTTTGAAGCTGCTAATATTTTATCTGATTTGTTATTTAACGCAGCTGATGCCATGAAACGTAAATGTAAATTGCCGCAGACTATAAGAAAGTTTGATAAGAAAAATAATTGGTTTGACGATGACTGCAAATATATGAAGCAACAGACCAGGAAAGCCCTAAATCAGTTTCGAAATTGTAGATCTGTTGTTAACCTTGAAAACTATATTACTCACAGCAATAATTATCGTATATTGCTAAGGGACAAAAAGAAATTATTTAACAATCTCAAAAAACGTGAACTTTAAATCTCTGCAAACAATCCGAATACAAAAGACTTTTGGAATTTATTGAATAGTAAGAAAAGTGGCCCATCTACAAAAATCCAACCAAGCGCATGGCATGTTTATTTTTCTCAACTTTTTGCGAGTACATATTTGAATTACGGGAATGAAAGCAACATGTTTTTAGAAGAAGTTCAAGACTATCTTGATAATTTATTAATTTTGCCAGAGTCAAATGCAGTTATTGACTATCAGATTTTAGATCAAGCCATTACAATTGTGGAATTGGAACATGCAAATAAGACAGCTGATATTGATGGTTTATCGGCGGAAATATTTAAGCATATTCCTATGATATTTAAACAATTACTAGTTAAACTTTTTAATACAATACTTAATACTGGTATATTCCCTCCACAACGGGTACATGGCTTAATTATTCCTGTCTATAAGAAGGGTGGAAGAGATTTAGTTAATAACTATAGAGGTATTACATTATTGCCATCGATGACAAAAGTTTTCAGTGATATTATATATCACCGTCTGCTTAATTGGGTCAACTTGCACTATCCTATGGATGGCTGGTTTCCGTAAAAATTATTCATTAGTTGACAGTTTATTTGTTTTATCAACCATTATTAATCGTTATTTGTCATTAGGAAGTAAATTATACTGCGCATTTATAGATTTTGAAAAGGCATTTGATAGGATTAACCACACCTTACTCTTTTATAAACTAACAAAATCTGGAATGGGTGGCAAACTATTTAAAGTATTGAAGTCCATGTACCAAGATATCAGGGCATGTGTTCGCTCCCCAGTAGGTATTTCTGAGTTGTTCAAATATGAAGTAGGGGTCCAACAAGGTAGTGTTTTATCGCCACTCTTTTTCTCTCTCTTTGTAAATGATCTTGGCGAAGCAATACAACACAGCCACGCCGGAGTTTATATAACGCCTATAAAATTATTTTATTTGTTATTTGCATACGATTTGGCAATTTTTAGCTCTTCCATTATGGGTTTACAACGTCTTATGAATAATTTTGATCTCTATTCAAATAAATGGAGACTAAAAGTTAATATTGATAAATCTAAAGTAACGGTATTTAGGCGTGGGGCAGATTGAAATCAAATGAGCAATGGTGGCTTGCAGGACATAAACTAGAAGTTGTTTCTTATTATAATTATTTGGGTATAGTATTGTCGAGTTCTGGGCTTTGAAACTATGTCCAGTCTAGTTTTTCCAAAAAAGCGTCAGGATCGTTGTTTGTGATCAAGAAAAGTATTTCGCAATTTGACGGTATTGATGTAAATATTGCGTTTAAAGTCTTTGATGGTAAAATCCTACCAATTTTAATGTACGCTAGCGAAGTCTGGGGCTTTCACAATGGCAATAAAGTTGAAATTATACAAAACAAATTCTGTCGATTTATATTGAAAGTCTATCATAATGCACCAAATTTTGCTACAAGGGGAGAGTTAGGTAGGTTTACTATTAAAACGTTTAGACTTATTAGGATTATTAAGTACTGGCTTCGCTTTTTATCATTACCCCGACACAGACTGGTCTATTTATATTACATGTTTCAGTTCCATGAAGCAGAAAAGGGTGAAAAGTGTTGGGCCCTGAATTTAAAAATGTTACTTTTTTCTTATGGTCTGGGTGAGGCATGGCACAACCAAGGGGTGGGGAATTCTGAATACTTTGTAAAGCTTTTCAAACAGCGATGCTTGGACATTGATATTCAAAATTGGCAAAGTGGGCTCGAGTTATTTCCGAAGTTGTGTTTTTATAGAAAATTTGAATATATATTTGGTCAATAGAATTATCTTAAAACAGTCCAAAAAGACTGTTACGGGGAAGCATTGCGTCGCCTAAGAATTTCTGCCCATTGTCTAAGTATTGAAACTGATAGAAAATTCCATAATACACACACAGAAAGAGTTTGTAACCAATTGTGTAGAGGTCGAGTACCATTTTTGCATTATCTGTCCGTTTTACCAAGAGTTGAGATTTAAATACATCCCAAGTTATTATTATACATTTCCTTTACCCGAAAAATTTATATCGCTATTACAATTACAAAATGCAGTAATCTTGCGTAATATTTCTAGATTTATTTTGGTCAGACAGGTCACGTTCTTCTCATATTTTCTTGTTCTTTTTCAGTCACTTTAAATTTACATTGTCTTCTGTAAAATATTATGTAATTACAATGAGTATACCTTGAGGCCGGAGGCCTACAGTATTATTATGAATAAATTATAATTCATAATTGTGTGGTTCTAAACACATTTCAATAAAACTCGGTACATAGATGATCTGTTACATTGCACAGACCTCATTAGTTTTACACTCGAATCTGTTTATATTAATTTTCTGATTTGCATAATTAGCTTTCAGCTTTTTCATCAATATCTCAAGTACAATTAATTTCGAATTATTTTTAATGTGTCTCCAATACTCTCCGCACATGGGAGTTCTTTCTAAGCTTTCTTTGATTTTGTAACATGTCAAAGCATATATAAACGGGGTGTTATTTATTCAAAAGATTGACTATATTTGAGAGAAGTATGTTCGGAAAAATGTCTGAATTGTAATTTTTGAGGTGTTTGTGCGTTTTCATACTGATTTTAATAATTTAAAGTAGCGTTTGTATTATGCATATATCTAAGGAATTGTTTTGAAACACATTCAAATGATGGCACCTCTGTGATAAAAATGGTTTGGTTACATTGATGCAATACAAAATTGCTGCGCTGTGATTTCTTTTAATAAAGTGCTGGCATATATGGTCAACAGAGGCGGTGGCACGAAATTTTACATGGAGGGGCGAGATCTGCTCACAACCTCGTCCTAAAGGCGTGAACTTACTAGGGGGTCTGGGGCGTGCCCATAAACAATTTTGAAATCTAGAACTTCTGAAACGCCATTACCTGCATTTTAAAGGGGCAAATTTTGCTGACACAACGGGTTTCAGCTTGATTTTGGAGGGGGGATTATTGTTGTTTGGTCAAAATGGTTGCACGTCACGCCTGACGTGGTGCATAATATTAATATTTCAGTTTTTTTTTTTGGTAAGATCTGCTACATATGAGGTCTTATTGCTAAACTTCTGGTTTATTAAATAATGTTCGAATTGATTTTAGACAGCTTTGCCCGTGTATTGTGTATATAGTGCACCGAAAAGCCACTGTCATGCTGACCAAGGGTTAATTAGAATTACCTGGATTTCAGTCTCAACGGAGAGACTAATGTTTTAAAATATTATATACTGGCGTTTTACAATATACAGTGTGAACGGCATTGAAATCATTTTTCCATTATCCCCAACAGTTTTGAAATTTAGGTTTGATATAGGTCACATGATTATAGACATGTCTGTTTAGAATACATGATTTCAATTTGTGTAAACGACTACTCAAATCAGCATCGACAACCACGAGGGCAGCTAATGCTCTTCTATGTAATTTCATGCACCTAAATAATATTCTTGTTCTAACTTATCAATCATTTACAGTTGTATTTCAAATCTACAAAATATGTAGACATGGACGTGAAAAGTAAAAACAAATCACTAAAAAACATACTTTAAATTAAAAATGGGCTGACAAGATACCATATCCGATACCATATGTAGTTATATCACGCACTTATGTCAAATGCATGTTCAACCTGTTTATTGCAGTTGAATCGTCAGTGAGTAATTAAACTATTGAATAATTTAACTTAATACACCTCACACCAGCAGCATTATGTATACATTTCTGATTACTATAATAGAAGTACATGGTAAATGTAAAACTATGCCATATCTAGAAAATATGTATTACATTTTGCTTCACTTAAAATTTAATATTTCAATCAACTATGAGGGATTAATTATCGTGTTCTCAAACGTTATATCAGGTATCCGAGATCGTTACGTTCGTTACGTCCGACCAAGCAAGGACACACACACACATATATAGAATTCGAGTCTACCCCAAGTTGTCACGCCCCGTGGAGAGCTCGCCTCTCGGAGAACTCACCACGACTCCCCAAGACTAGCTTTATTCACTTCTCAAACTTTAACCTATCACATGGAAGTTTAAGACTTTGAGGCGTGGCCTCCACACATCCACTCGCATGTAGCCAATCACACGAAGTACTTAACACGTCATATATACTTGATTAATTGTCCGGCGTATTAAGAGACTACAAATACCAAACTGTCAGTAATAACAATCTGTCAGCTAAGTTTATATCTGTAATTAGTTCCAATCACTGACTCTACTTCCATCCAGGACCTTGTATAAACCTAAATGATGACAGGCAAGTATCGAATGATATCAACAACTATTCACCAGAAATCAACTATCAAGTCGGTATCTAGACACATGGAAATAAATCCATGACACATCCCCCTCTCAAACTAAACTTATGCCTCCTGGCATAACACGTTCATAAATCAAAGATATCGTCATTCACTCAACACTCGTCATGCAGGTCAAACACAATATTAATATAACAAAAGGTATAATTTCAAATGAATGAAAACCATGATTAGGTATAATGGTTATAAGTCTGCATACACTGGTCATAAATCCAAATATCCAGCTCTTCCAGGGAGAGGCTCAAACCATCCTACTTCTCTCAAAATAAGATAGATAATCCCTCGCTGCACCGTTCTCCCGTTACAAAAGGTTACAACTCTCTATATATTAAAAGATCAAACACTAAGGCGTGGTTGTGTAACCATGCGATCAGCCACTGCAGTCGTCGGCACGATCACGTGATTACCAGATATGTGTCCCACGGTCAAAGCATTCAAACGCTCGCCACTACTAAACAATAAGTAAACACTCTATTTATCAAATCATGTGACATATGTTTATAAACTTCACCCTAAACACACAATTCGTTGAATCTAAACAATAGTCTAACGGCGTGGGATTGGAATGTGGAAAAGAAATCGCTATCATAATACATTTCTCTTCTGACAATTAAGATGAAAAATCTAAAAGCACAAAACATTCCAGTTGAATCGCCAGTGAGCAATTCAACTTGTGACTAATTTTAGCTTTGCACATCTCACAACAGCAGTATGTATAAGTTCCTGATTACTACAATACAATTACATATTAGTAGTAACTATTAAAAACTACATCATATTCAAAAAAAGTATTACATCTTGTTTCACTTGGTACATAATATTTCAATCAACACAAAGCTCACAGTAGTTTGAAGGGCGGTGGTCGTCGTGATATTGGTCATATATTAACACAGATGACGACATGCTATTTTCGCAGATCAACGCGTACAATGAAGAGACACTTCATTTCAAGTAGGCAATTCCTAGGACGATTAGGAAGCATCGACATACTCTATGAAGTGAAAGTCTGTATTTAGTGCACATTGTAAGCAGATCGAATCTCGCACTCACCGGTAGGGTATAAAGGGTTCTAGGGAAATTGCCGTTCATCAACAGAAATATCGCAGGTGATCGCGACGACAACCGCTATTTATGAATAGTGTTTAATACTAAAAATGTATCGTGATTAACTCCAGTTGACCAAAATATTGTTATTGTTAAAATACAAAATTGTTTTTTGAGTATTTTCAGTTGATTTAAAGATGGCGAATTCACATTTCAGTGACCAACTCATCGATGCCGAAGCTACTGTCATATAAATTATTCTGAGATGTGGGGTCATTGTTCGTTTCGTCCATTTCGAGTGAAAGATCTCTTCTCTCTATTGGCCTATATACTCCGCGTTTATTTCTTCTATTCACGACAAAGTATATGACAATGCCGATAACTAAATCGTTAATAAAGAATTGAAAAAAAAAGACACGAGTTAGTAGAGTAAGAGAGAACGATGCTCCGTAACAGCAATAGTTTCAACACTATAATAACAGTTTGAGCAAATTTACTATTTTAATATCTATTTTAAAATATTAAAATACAACGTACCTAATAAAATAATGACAGAACAACTAACTGCTGTTATATCTAGCACACTTAGAATGTCACCAGAACTACCAGGATCCTGCATTAAACAAAACACGTATAGTGATAAAATGAGTTAAACAAAAGAACGGGAAACTGCGACGAGCAGTGTGTCTCTCTACCCATTTAAGCCCCCTTCACATTTCCCATTACCCGTAATTCAGTATGCAACATACATATGCACGTGACCAAATACTCAGCACGCTACATAATATATTGCCTGATGTGACCATACATCGCGGAGATTACACTATGGGGAAACACGCATAATTACAAACAAGCACAACGCTACAGTAGTGTCATCAGAAACGATTTAAATATAATTAGAATATGACTCATCCTTATGACTTATACATACGTTTAGTTCAATAGCGACAACTGTGGTCTGAGACGGTGTTGTCTTGTCACTTACTAATGACACATTACCTAAATATGAAAAATGTAGACATAAAGTTATGTTGGGCTGGCAAATCATACAATGCAACTCGTTCACGCGGCGGCAATTGCTAACTATTTGTATATCGCATTATTACATATTGTTGAATCCGACAGCGGAATTTGGAAAATGCTCTATTATTCAGCAAACAACTGGCTGATCAAATGAAGAAGTATTATTGAGAATATTATAATAAGTAGTCTCACATTCATCAATTCTCAATGCACTATCTTTGTAAGTTGTATAACCATCAGGACAAGGCAGACAAGTCGCACTTCCAATGCCAGGCTGATAACTTCCAGGTGGGCATGGTAAACACTTAAACGGAGCATCACTTGAGTGTTGATAAAAACCAGATTCACAGTCAACTACAGGAATGAATGATCAATAAAAAACACACAGCGTTATTTGTATGGCTGTAACAGTGGTATAACGCCCAGGAAACCTTACTATTATAAATAGCCAGTAGAACAATATTTATTTTAAGGTTGATAAAGATATAAATGATATTAACTTACCGCATATGAATGGCAAGTTGTCCATCGATTCTCGTCCATGTGGACAGACTGGTTCAATATGTTGATATCGCAAGGTACCACTCTTCATGTTTATAGGTATATCGTCTATTGTGAACAGATATTTATCTTCATATGATGCATATTCCAATGCGTTGACGAAACGTTCAACATTTTCAACACGTTCTTCGAAGATTGATTGCAGTTCTGAGTGCACCATATTTAGGTCATTCATTCTAGACGAATTAGCTCCCTTTATAATCAAATGCACATGACCGTATATTAATCCGTCATCTATTGTGGCATTTAGTACACTCACTGTAAGTAGCAATTCGGTTTGCCCCAAAATATACGCAATGGCGGCTGAGAATTTCCTTTCTAGATTGCTTAAAGAGTCGTGGTGAACTTCTGGCTTGTTTACAGCGATCGTCGACTGGTAGAATTGAAAATTCAGTTCAGCAGTGGCAATAGCTAGGGATGTTTTCAAAACCTTTACTGACATCGTATTCGATACGTATCTGCCAATTGAATTTGAAGCCTCACATCGGTACCATCCCATTTTAACTGTATGTATGTCATCAAATAGCAGATGTGTTCCACCACTTGAAAATATAGTGAATGTTTGTGAATCAATAGAATAGTACCAAGTGACATCTGGAGTAGGTCGTCCAGTGACATTGCACATAATTTGAAACGGTGGTTCTTGTCCAGCAATAACAGTTTCGTCTTGGAGGAAATTTGTGACTGTCGGTGGTGTTAACACATCAATAAATATTTCATCAGATGTAACGTTGATGACATGATTACTTGCTGCACATTTATACCAGCCTATTGTTGACAGAGTTGCATTACCAAGCAGTAACTTCATATCTTTAGAAATCAAAGTACCATCTTTATACCAAGTGATGGTAGGTGCAGGGTCGCCAATCGCATTGCAAAACAATACTATTTCTTCATTTTCTGAAATCGTCGTATTAACGAGTTCATTCAATATCAATGGGGGTTCAGCACAAAATATTTTCAACGTCACTGTTTCCTCCAAGACATCTAGAAATCCAGAACTTATTTCAAGTGCGTCATCAAGTCGGAGTGAGTCATTTCGTAAAATACGATAAAACTGTGTTTTACTTTTCATTATAAGATTTCTCATGGCGTCAACATCAAGGAAATCAACATCTTCATAAAGACTGTAAAATTTATCAAATGTCACTAACAGGCAGTCTTCAAACGAAACACACTCTTCCTTTGTAAATATCTCACTCGTAATATTTTCCATTGCTGCTTTCCATGGCCCGACGATTTGGTATTCTGCTGCAAGCTCTAATGATTTTAAACTGGATAAGTGCGATGTATTCAGAACAGCAAATGCCTCACGAATCGCAGGAGATTCTGACATATTTACTTTCGAGATCTCCAATTCAATGTCTTCCTCTGTGATATTGTAATTAACATAGGCTTCAGTTATGTTGACCTCACTCAAATCTACATCCATGAATGTGATATTATCCCGTAACATGATTAAGTCGTTGAGTCCCTCGGATGCATTTTCTCTACTCTTTTTTGAATCATAGGCAACCTCATTAAGAAGAGACATCGCTTGAAACAGAAAGTCGTATATGTTTAAGAATGTGTTACAGTTCTTCTTGAAAAGAAAAAGTCGCAAACCATTTTCATTTTCGTTTGAAACTCCAGAAGCGTTCATATATTTTACGTATTCACTTTCAAATGTTTCAATGTGAAGTGTTTGATTTGTATGTGCAGATGGATTGGAGTAAGTATCAGCTCGGTCTGCATATTCAATTGAGCGTTTCTTCTTGAGTGGTATCAATATATCCGATAAATTTTCAATAACACTAACTGCTACTTTCCAAATACTTTCAGCTAAATTTCGGAAATTAATAGTCACTTTAACAGTTCTCATACCAGCTCGGAATAGGTCAATATCCATTGCAACTTCAAACACAAACAAATCTGCAGTAGACACTTCTATCTCAAACCATATACGTTGTATGTCTACTATCGCGTTGAGGCCATGTCGAATGATAAAATTCAACACATCTATTCCAACAGCAACTACATCTTTCACCAATTCAAGCGCACTGTTTGCAGTTCCCAAGGCAAATTTAACCTCTTCTAGTGTTACAATTACTAGATCTAGTGCAAGTTCAGCTAAATCAAGAACGATTCTAGCTCCGTCCACCACAAGCTGTGCAGTGACAACTGCAAACTTGGCAGCATCTAAAGCTATCATTGCAACTCCTACTGCTTTTTCAGCAATCCCCAAAGCTACATATGCAACTGCTCGTATAGCTGCACATATAATATTTGCAGCAATGCATAATGGATCCGTTATTTTAATTCCACAGCCTGATAGATAATATGAAGGAGATGGAATCCTTAAAAACCGAGTACGTCGCCAATGGCATTTTATGAAGGGAATGCATATTTTGTGACAATTTCGCATTTGACAGAGGTTATCAATGTCAAGACGTTTTTCCCTTAACCAGTCTTTTGCAGATTGCACATCATCTTGGAGACTGTCAATCTCTGCTACTGCATTGTCTAACGCATTTACAGCTTCGTCAAATTTGTTGTTTGCCTTATCAACATCTTCTTTTTTGTCTTGTAACCATTGTTGAGCTCTACTGACACCATCCTGGGCATCTGTAACCAAATCTTGGGCTTGTGTCAATCGCAAAGTTGCCTTTTCCCCAAATGCATTGGCTGCATTTATCAGTGCATCTGTCATTCTCATTGGTAAAGACTGGGTCCCAAAACCAAACTCCCCTCGTACCGTCCACCTTTGATCAGACCAAGGAACAAAAACTGAAGCCTGCGCAAATATTGTAGCATAACACACATCCCAAATATATCCATCAATTTCAAAATGAATTACCTCGTTGGTGACAAAAACATTCGCTTCTGCATTTACACCAAGAATATTAACGCCACCAAAGAATCGAAACAAGAACTCGTCTGTGTCTGGTGCTAAGGCAAACACGCCGCCTAAATACTTATGGCCTATTGTCAGTATTTTGTATTTTATGCTGCGAGCCAATTGAATTAAACCTTTTGTGGCCTTATCATCTTTAAACAAACCATACAGATCACTGAATCTACTGCATTCACCTAACATGTTTGACTTTACAATTTCAATCTGAACTGACCCAAAACCCAATGCAACAATATTGAGTTTTGCTTGAAACATCAGACCCACTCCTGTGTAATCTTTCCTTATTTTCAATACGTTTTCCACATATAGCAGTGCACATCGTTCAATATTACTCTGTAACTGATGTGCATAGTTGAGAAGCGAGTCGACACTACCAGTAGATAATCTTGTGGATTCATCAGCAAGTTGTTGTTGTAGATCGGTGCATATGTACATTATTTTCTGGGCACGTGACCTTACAGGCGATAAGATATCTGGTAAATCACTGAATAATTCTCTTCCAATGACAATAGTTTCTAGGTCTTCTTTGAAACCAATTAGTTCTAATGTAATTTCTCTGAGTGCTGATTGGGTAAATTCAGAAACGTTGTCAATAAAGGTATTGATCAGTAACACCATCTCATCTATACTGGGAAGTATGTCTACGATAAGATCTATAATGTCACGTTTAGGAAGTGCTGCGATTTCATCAGAAATGTCATATGTAATGAATGCATTGATATTGGTATCCAGTGTGACTCCAAACAACCTTGCCATCATTGAGTTACCAAAAGGATTTGTAGACAGTTGACCACGAAAGAAAAATCCAGGTGGATCAGCACCAGAACCACACCATCGTCTTTCAGTGCCTGGTGGTTTGATGAATATAAAGTACATGTGTTACTCAGCTAATGAATTCAAATTCATACCAACCAACCAAATAATTTTTAATTCTATATAGGTGAAAGTGTCATAATTACCGCCAATTGAAAGAAATGCATCCGCCCTTGCATCTGTCACTCCTCCAATCTGGATGATGACAGGATGTCCAAATACTTTGAATGTAATGTGCATGTCCACCTCTGTTGTGAAAGTGACAATCGCTTCCCAACGACTAGCAAATATATGAGTTAACATCTGTAGAAAAAAGATAGTGAATGCAAATCAATCACGTTTCATGTTGGCATTACACACTGTTAAATAATACGATTACTGTAAAAACAACGGTAATGCATTACCTTGTCTATGTCATCGACCACCAGCATAAACACTAGATCACCAGAAAGTGAAAAACCAATTGTATCACTATCTCCGAGTAGGTTATCATTTGATATTGAGAGAGACATCCATACGTTATATCCTGAAGAGAGCGTGTAGGTAAACATATGGTCACCATTCCACAGTTCAATACTGGTTGTCTCGAATTTGAGTTTCTTGTCGACTGACATGCCAATTCCTATCAGGTTAATTACCCAGCCTTTGTCACTTAAAGGTTTAAGAAAATCAAATTGACTAATTTTGTCCCATAAATCTTCTGGGAACATGAGAATATTGGTTCCTAAAACAGTGTCGCATACATCAACCAATAAACACATTCCACTGACTGATGGTGGAAACTGAATCGCTTCACCCAGTACCGATATATGTGTCTTGCTTTTGAATTGAAAAACAGAATACAGATCGTCATCAAACACAGGGGCTCGACGACACACACCATATCTACTAATTTCGCTGCCATGAAGAACCATCGAACGTATACCACTAAATTTTATGTACACGTGTTCTTTATCAGTAATACTAATCCAGTCTGGCAAATTCAGTGATATGCCATTTAAGAAGGAGTTCGCAAACGAATTGCTCTCGGTAAATTCCTGAATATCATATACAGTAAAGGGAATTTCTATGCATTCACTGTTTCCATGACCCGAGATCATGGTACCAATTTCTGGAGAATAACGCGACGATATACTAGACAAGGTAAATGATGAAGTTTTGATGACGGCAATGCCATTTAGTGAGATTGGAACAGAAAACTGGTTAATGTCAAGGAAGACAACACCGAAAGTGTAACGAACTAGCGAATTACTTGTTAATTGAAACCAGGTAGATGTGGATGATAACGATAACTGTAAAGCTGATGGACACTGGAACAGATATTCGACATAGCAGCCAGTGGGGAGTGTCCCAAAAGGTATATTAAGCTTTTCAAATGCCGACATGACTGATGCTACTAAGTTTGGTAAAGGTTTGAAATTGTTTGCACTGATTCCAGACAGTGCAAATCTAATATCTAGTACTCCAGATGTTGTTGGCGTGATCGTAACGTCAGTAACAGTTTTTTGATTAGTTAGTGAGACTACTGGAGGATCGAACACTGCTTCATTGGAGAAAAATGATATTACAATATAATGACTGGGTTGCGCTGAAATATTGAAATGTTGTTGTTCCCCAATCCTTAGTTGTGGTAACTGTGATAATTTGACTACACCATGTTCGCACATCTCTCCATCATATCCGGTGTCACTACAGTTGCATGCTGGGAAATTATCAGAAGTGACAAAACAAGAACCACCATTGAGACACAGGTTAGGTCTGCATATATCTGTGAAAGATATTACATGATTTATAATATTGTAGGTCACAAAAGACAATGTTTTGTATTCATAATATATGAATGATATCTTTAAGGTCACCCTAAAATATAAGATTTTTTGAGCTTATGTAGTAATCTTCATTTGAATTTATTTTATTGAATAACAAATACTACAACGGCTTGATAAATCTAATATATTTGAAGGGTGACAAATTACATGTATAAAGGTCAACTGAATGTCCAAAATTAGCATTTAACACCAGAATGTATGAACAGTAAGTGCATGTAAATTAGGTAAACAAATGAAGTTATATTGTCAACACATGATCAGAAATAAAAGACTTTAAATAACACTTTCGAAACATTAACACTCGCATCACTGCATAATACCATTCTGAAACATAAACGATTCTGCCTGCCATGGTACATAAATGACGATGTCAGGCATGCATACTGTTTTTTTAGTAACAATTCAATAAGATAAAACTTCGAAATGGACACTAAAAATGTTTATGCCGTGTAAACCTTTTCGTTCACTGTCAGAGATTATGTTTCCGCCACGGGCTATAGCACTTTTGCATCTGATGTTAACAAAATAATTGTTAATCCGCCAGTCACGATGGCACAGTACACACCAAATAAGTGAAAGTACGTTTTGGAACGAATACAGATACATATTGTCTTTACGGAACGGTAAATTGTATTGTTTTCAGTGCTAAATATAATATATATATATATATGTATTATTATTATGTATGTATATATATATTGTGAGAATAAACAAGGATACCTTTCGTAATCTGTTATCAATACTAATCAATAAATAAATAATTAATGAACATTAACTGAATGTAACCCAATATGTATATTACTCACCAATACACGAGTGACCATCTCTATCCAAAACAAAACCACGGTGACAGTAACAGCTATAACCTCCAATTGTATTATTGCATAGGTGTTCACAAATTTGGTCTTCCACACATTCATCAATATCTATTAAATACAAAATGTTGAAAAACAATTGAGGGCATATCGCTGTTACGTCATCATAAAGCAGATCTTTTTTATAGTAAAATTGGATACCAAGTATTAGTATATTTATGAGTACATTAGACTTTCTCGAGTTTAAAAACATCAAGTGAAATTGTTTGAATAGATGTCATGTATCACTTTTTCAATAACTACCTGTCATAACTAAAATCAGTCTAATTTAATATCATAAATTTGAGTACAATTTCAAATCATTGAAAGACTAAAAAATGGGATATGTCAGGCTAGACAGTCAGTCAGCATAAGAGTTAACGATCTAGATCGAAAAAAACTTAACTCTTAGACGACGACGAAACAGACATGACCTGACAAGAAAGGTGAGTCGCGGATTTCACACTTTATGGCCCCCTGCATAGAAGTTGGAATACTTGTATTGAAGATGAAATGTCGGTAAATTACAAACCAATGCCAATCCAATATCATGGTAGGACTAGTCACGCTTGGTGATTGGTTGGACGCCATAGTCAGGCACTCAACTGAAAACAGAGGTAGAAATATGAAGGCCATGTTTGCTAAATGCTGTACTTTTGACTGACAACAGATGGAGAATGACACTAATTATCGTGCAGCTGGAAATAATTCTACCTTGAAGTAACAGAATGAACCGTGGGGTGAAGACGAATTTCGACGTAGAGGGCTCCTGACAACCATGGGGCCAAACAAAGTTCCAGAAGAGTGTACGTGTAAAACGTCATGACGAGACTATCACTTTATGCAGTGTGCTTGGTAATGGTTTGGATTCTTGCAAGTAGTTTTACACAGTTGGCAGAGAGTACTATTGTAATTCACAAACTTACCAACACAACTTGTTGCATCACTTTTAAGTTCGTAGCCAGTAAAGCAGGAACATACAGCAATGCCACTTATACTTTGGCACAGATGACTGCAACCTGGGTTACCACTTTCGCATGCATCGTGATCTGAAAATTAATGAAACGATAGAGAACTTTTTTTTATAATATTTTCTGCATTAGCCATGTATGCAGTTCAATTGGTAATTAGGAGTCCGCAAATGTTCGCACTTGTTATGTGTATTATAAGACAGGTAGTGTGAATATATCCAGAAATGTGTGAGCGCCGAGTCAACGAAATTTGTTTTTTTTTAATTTGGATAGTAAAAGGTCTCAAATGATCTCGTATCTTATTGATAAATCGTGCCACCCATGAGTAGTTGTGTTTGTAAAAATAAAGATATTCGTGATGTCATTTATTACCAGAGCACGTTTTGGCATTGGCATCCAGGATGTAGTTACCATTGCATGTACAGTAAAAACTTCCATCAGTGTTAATGCAATTATGTTCACATTCATCAGTACCAGTTTCACATTCATCAACGTCTAGTGAGGAGATATGTTAGCAGTGAGTATAAACAAACACGTAAATGTCAAACGAGGGAAATCAAGTCTATAATAAATCAACAGCGAAAAAATATATTTATGTATTTATCCTAGCATTTATCATTTAACGAGGTTCATTACCATATATGGTGATCTTATATGCTGAGCAAATCAGATGTATACTTTATTTTATCGGCCATATATTCATATATATATATATATATATATATATATATATATATATATATATATATATATATATATATATATATATATATATATATATATATATATATATATATATATATATATATATATATCCATATATATACAGGCTATTGCTTTTGTCCAACGCCTTCAATATAGCGTTAGTTACATGCTTGTATATGTAACAGAATTCAACATATTAAAACGATGTCAATTCGGTATGTGTTATGAGCCGTGCCCCTTTCCCATAATACATTACAAACATTTTAAAATGAGAAATATATTCAAAATTCTTCTCATAAACCGCTAGTCGCAGGGTGGGGGTAGTATAAGTGAAACTCTTAACAATAACCTCATGTAATGTTGTTAAGACTAAAATTATGCAAATGAGATGCAAAACAATATTTACAAAAAATCTAGCAGAAAAAGTCACATGACCGATAAACGTATTAAATATTACACAGTTTCGGGGAATACTGTTCAAAATACGCATGACAAAAACAAACATAGTTGAACTCTGGTGACCTTGCCCTTTGTTATATAATATAATTCCCTTTATCATAATTTGTTTCAATATAAATATGCATTGTCATAATTAATTTTGAATACAAACAAGTTTTGGGGTTGAACCAACAGTGGGGAATCAGTCTACCGAATGTCCTTAAAAGATGTAAATATTTTACAAAAACATTGGTGCCTTATTTGTTTAATTATTTTAAGGGACATAATTTCCAGCTTTCTTCAAAGTAATTCAGATATTTTAGTATAAAAACAAATGTCTCATTGAAAAAAAGTGCTGCATTTAGATGTGAATAGATTCATAAAACATGCAAGATAACAGAAAATTTTAGCTGGCTTTAGTCCAAGTATTTTGTACAGGTGTCTTTCAAAAATTAATGATTCACTGAGACAAATATGAACTGCCTCATTGTGTGACTACTGTATTATATGAAAAGTAAAAAAAAACACCCTTTATAAATAGCTATCATGCTGCAAGCTCTGCTTTGTATGCAAATCAACTTAAATAGTTAGTTGGTGTCCAGTGGAGGGAGAAGTCAACAGTACTGTTGCCTCCTGAGAATCTACATCTTCAAACACTGCAATCTTTGAAGTGCGTTTTTAAACTAGTATTATAAAAACTCTATCATTCTGTTCTAATAGCTGAAACATATTCCTGTGAGTTTTCATTTGTCGAATGAACTGTGTGTCAAATACAGAATACATATATTTTAGAATAATTTTCTTTTTAAAATGTAGATGAAATGTTTTGCTTTCAATGTATTTTTTATGTATTGTTTTTGATTTGATAACTTTGAACTAAACAGATTTTCTATTAGCTTCAGATCTTGATCAAAGTTAGGCACCCAGTTCATATGAGTGCTTATATTGATTTTCTGACATCTTGTTTTCTGTAAAGATTTTATTGGTAGGTTTGCAAATGTGTATCAGACTGTGCAATCTCTCCATGAGTTGGTTTTGAAACCCAGTATGGGATTCTGAGATACATTCCCAAGGATATTATTACAAGATAAATCATTTGCTTCATTGAACACATACAACAATGCATATTTCCACTGAGATCAGTGACCTTTGATGTGTATCACCAGTGATCAGTCAAGTAGAAACAGTCAAAATATTTTATCAGATTTTCTCAATTTTTGCATGATATTTTCATACAGGACATCTGTTGTTCAAACTCAGGGAAGACTTTATACTGATGAACAAGGTGACCAAGTTTGATAAAGTTTGGAATAGAATTAGTAAAGTTATTATGCACACAATAACAATTATTAACGACGACGACGACGATGACGACAACAACAACGACAGCGCCGGACAAAATTTTACCCTTAATATACCTTTCCCTTCCATCTTTGATGGCTCGGGCAAGGTAAAAATAATAATAACAAAAGCTAACTTTTCATGTAATCGTAAACTAATTGGTAAAATTATATTTATCACTTAAAACATAAACTAAATAAATAAGTATAATAATGTTAGCTAATTGATTATAGAGAAGCTACAAGTAGGAACGTCTTACATACAATCTAGTCCCAACTGACAAACTAAGACAATACATTGTTTACCCAAGCCGAATACTCTTTCTAAATGTATTTTCACCAAAGTTTCATTATTTATTTTTTATTTTTAGACAATTCAAAATACAATAGACTCTATTACTGAATTAAACATTAACCATATTTTAAAAACATAAAAAAATACGTCTAACATCATCTAAATGTATACTCTACAGTAAGATGTAACAGTTGTATTACCTTGACACAAAGTGTCAGCATTTGGTACATATCCTTCAAAGCAGGCGCATTCATATGAACCAGGCTTATTGATGCATTGCTGTGGACACTGGTGGTTACCCTCGTCACATTCATCAATGTCTGTTTGTATTAATGCATAGACAATGTAAATGCACAGTATGACACACTTGTTACGATACTCTTATTTTTTTCGCGAGCGAATATCGCGAGTCGGCGAAAATCGTGAATTTTAAAGCAGTAAGCATTTCTCTCGGTTTCGTGTGCCACGGAGTATCGGTAATTGTCGCGAAATGTTGTCTCCATGTGTCATAAAATCATGAAATTGCGAAAATTTAAATGTTAAATGGTTTACAGTAACTTTGTCATATTATATACCTTGTTTCAAAATTATTCCCACACTTACCATTACATGTTTTACCATTCAAGTCTAACACAAATCCATCTTCACAAGAGCAAATAAAACTTCCTGGTGTGTTACGACAGACATGGTCACATCCACCACTGGACACAGTGCACTCGTCTATATCTGCAATGTCGAAATATGTACATATTCAACTGGCACAATTTATAATTAACATAGCTAAACTATTAAAACCTTGTCCATTCAGAACATAGATTATATATCAAATGTATAGATGAATCACAAAGTGACGATGTATGGCAAAAGTGAGTATAAAGGTATTTAATATAACATATCAACGCAATCTGGCTGGTAGTATTAAAGAACATGTCTAAATTGAAATTGTTGACAGCTGTGATTTATATGCTGAATTGTTCAAGTTACGGACATCGGATTACGAACATCAAGTTATGAAAACATTGAGTTACAAAAATGACCACGCCCATATTTTAGAAACCATGTCCACTTTCTCGAAACCATTCCCAAATTGTAACTCGATGTTCAATTAACAGGTAACTGATACAAAACAATTACAACATCTATAAAAGCCAAGTTCGGACTCACATATCACACAACGTTCTGTGTGACTGACACCCACCTATTGCAAATCTGGAGCAGTCACTGATATATAAGTTCGACAAAGAATACAAATAACTTTGTAGGATTTATAGAATATTTGAAATATTCTATTTAAAAATAGAAGCACGGTTTACTTTTCTTATTCTAAATTTTCTGACTTAAAAATCTTTTTTTTCCCAACATTATATATCTATATTTTGCATAATGTCTGCTCACGATGTCTCCAACCTTGATGCCTTATTTATGATATTATGTTGCTGAAGTTTGCTTTTATGACGGTTTCATCTTTTATCCTCTACTTGTTTAATATCAAATAACTCTTACCATTGCAGTGACCAGACGAGTCATTTTGGTATCCTTCGTAACAAATGCATATGTATGAACCAATAGTATCAACACATAACTGTTCACAAGGCGGTGTAGTAATGGCACACTCGTCAATATCTGTTGAAGGTTTGGGATTAAAGTGAATGAACTTCGAACAAAGAACAACTTTTGGTAAAGACATAAAGCTGATTTGTAGTAATTGGATAGTATAATAAAAAGGAGACAAACATAATATGGGAAATGGGAATGTAGTTTCGAACTTCTACATGCACTTCAATATATTACCATTACAAGTCTTCCCATCAGACGCCAATACACCAAATCTACAGTCGCATTTAAGACTGCCTTCTGTATTGAGACAAAATTGGTCACAACCACCATTCTGCTGCAGGCATTCATTAACATCTTAAAGAAAGATTTATGAACGTTAAACACATAAAGTCAGCAGGAAATAATGTCAGAGATATTTAGTTTAGAATAAATGGTTCATATGTTATAAACAAGAACACAAGACTACCTTCACACGTCTCGCCATTAAATCCAATGGTGAAACCGGTAAAGCAGGAGCAGAAAAAACTACCAATTGTGTTGTTGCAAATATGTTGACAGTTTCCATTATTTGAAAGGCATTCGTTGACGTCTTGGAAGTAAACATAAAATTACATTATTAGTGATTGTAAAATCGGGAAATGCGTTTAATTAATAGTAATTATGTATGTTATGTTCAATATAATACGAGTATTAAAGCAATTTAATCACATCATTTTATATATTATTAATCTGGTGCGTTGATGTATGCGACGGTGTACTATCTGAGTGCATACTTTTAGGTATCGCATTAGGAATTCGCATTTCGAAATATGGTAGGAAAATACCCCATAAAATACCGCAAAATTACGGCACGCTGTGACCTATGGCGTTACGATGACAGATGTATAATAATAAAACATAATACCTTCACAACGTCTTTCATCATTAGCAATCTGATAACCGTTTCTACAAGAACATAGATAACTTCCTACTGTGTTGTGACAGTTGTGTTGGCAGCCATTTCCATGGGAGCATTCATTGACATCTGTATAAACGACAAAAACAAATCACGAGTCAAATAACGTATTTCAAAATACGTGTTTGATTTGTCTGGTGTTCATCATGAACCATATATTAGTGAAAGAATAATTCATTATCATTTTTCTACTAGTCCACAAGTTAGGTCAGTATATTTGTTTATTTGGTACCAACTATATGGGTCTCTTTTGGTTAATAAATCTTCTGGCTAATAGACTAATCAAGCGAACTTAAGCGAGTAGTTTAATCACAATTTTGTCAGATCAAAGTTCCCCTCTTATTGTGAATGTTATTTGTTATGGCTATGCATGTAGCTACATTTTGAGAATGATTATACCACTAGAGTCCAACAGTCAAATAGACTACAAGATTAAACAAAGGGTTTTGAGAAAAACGTCTAGCCTCAACATTTACTCAGCCAATTGTTTCTGCTGGTGGACAGTAGTTTGTCCCCATGAATAATCATAAACTGAGTGGTTCGTACCAAACAATGAGTACTAGGCTTTCTATGCGTATAAACATTTTATATGTTAACATATTTTATGTTGTGTTGTCCGAGATTAAGTCCGTGTAACCCCGTCTGTTGGGCCATGTTTACTACAGACCATTTCAGGCTGGCTTTTTGTGGTCAGTCATTATGCGTGAGGGGTTGTTAGCGCGTCCACCAGCAGTGGCGAGGACCTACGCCGCGTGAGCGAATCCAAATCTCGTTTTGTGTATTTTCGCTTTCTAGTTATTCAATCAGTCTTGAAACATATACAATGAGGTTGTGATATGTATGCATGTATACATAAATACCTTTACACGATTTCTCATCATCTGTTAGCTCATAACCTTGTCCACACGAACAGAAATAGCTTCCATATGTATTATGACAGGTCTGCTGGCAATCACTTGAAATACATTCATCTACATCTAAATTAGAAATTAAGACATCACAATTAGAGATTATAAGGTTGAAAACTAAGTTCGGAGAATATGTTGATTATTGATCTTGTTATTTAAGTATTATGTTATTTGGAATATTTTGGAATATATTGAAATGCTAAACATTGTCATCACTGTAGAAGGATGCGAAAGCAGTTTGTTCGAATGTTACATACATTTATGAAGAGAAAATCAGAAAATAGAAGCACGCGCATAATTAGTATCACTGTTGATTTGATATATAATAAATCATACTATATACCTTCACATGTTTTTCCATTTGTTCCTAGTACATATCCATCTCTACATGAACAAATGTAGCTTCCTACTATGTTATGACAGTCATGTTGACAGTCGTTGGCAAGCTGAATGCATTCATTCTCGTCTATATTACAATATAACAATGTGAAAAAACAGCGTTACGCAGTATGTGATAATTTTAACAAATTGCAAATCTTACATTTGCTTTACATGCAAAGTATAACTAAATCAAATATCGCAAATAAAAATAAACTTGTTTTATATGTAAAAGTTACCTTCACAAGACTTTCCGCCAATAGCAAGAAAGTAACCATTCCAACAAGAACAATAATAACTCCCAGCAACGTTGTTACACGCGTGTTGACAACCATGTCCACTTAATGAACATTCGTTCACATCTTCAAGCAAGAATCAAAAATACGTAAAAGAAAACCATTTATGCAACATTATGAGTAGTTGATATAAACCGATAATATTCTAATATTTTAAGAAATCTTTCCCGACGATATTAGATATACTATTATTGATTGGTATTTAGATTAGTGTTATGGATTTGTTACGTCACCCTTGTTGTGTTTAAGTACACCTGTTTTAAATCTGTATGACATAACATGTCTATACATTTTCTGTTTCACTAAATTGTATTCACTAACATCCAGTATTATTCCACACTATTAAAGCGGGAGGGTCGTCACCTGCGCACGCGCGGGAATTGAGTCCCAAGCGATGAAAACAACCCACGCTAAAACGCAAAGGCTTATGGGTAGACACTTGTTTGTAATGACACGCTATGGCAATCCGACGCATGCACATGTGACGACTCCCCGCTTTAAAACACGTTTTGCCTCTTCATATCTTTATGTATTTGTTTAAAACTTTTCCAATACTTAGATATTTAACATGAAATCAACATAGTATGTTAGTATACTCTTTATCATTGTGGTCCTTACCTTCACATGTTCTGCCATCGTAAAGTAGACCGTATCCCGTCTGACATGTACAGTAGTAACTTCCAATTGTGTTTACACAGTTATGATCACAATCGCCAATCACAGCACATTCATCTATATCTGCAAGATAATTTTAATTTAATTACACACTATGATTATGTTTATTAATTGTTTTGTGTGTTTGGATTTGCATTTTCAACCATCTAGTCATGATATTAACTCTTTCTTTCTTTCTTTCTTTCCAAGCATGTATTGGATAGCGTTCATAGAAGTGTTCACTTTCACATGAAATAGCTTATGTAACACACCTACCTTCACATCTGTAATCATAGCAGTACCCATTACACACACCAGTAGTATATTCATAGTAATACTCCGTCATATAACTCGTTGACGATCGATATGATGTCCTTATGATAGTCAACATGAGAGAAATAATGTTATCAAAATATGCAAATTTAATACTATAATGGCAATCGCACCATGACGTCATTTTTGTATATTTTTCCAACCAGCATGTTATATTTAAAACAGCGTCCGGATTACTTTCGGAAATTCTGTCGCGTTTCGGAAAGTTTTAATTTTCACAACTTTTGAATATTTATTTGTGCTTTTAGGTTAGTGAGGAGGTTATAATAATTTTTCATTTCACTTTAACTCTGTTTTTTCACCCCTCAGACCCCTTCAAAAAGTCACTTCTGGCCATTGTAATGGCCACTATTTTTTTAATGGCCAGATTATCAACCAGAACTTTTTTAATGGTCAAAATATTGACCAGTATTTTCAAACTGGTAGTTATAATGACCACTATTTTTACACTGGTCAGAATAATAGTATTTTTTTATTTAATGATGGAGTGGGTGACAATCTATTTTTTAATGGGTATTATAATGATCATTCAATTTTTTCATTACATGAATAAAATGATCATTTTTTTTTCATGTCACATATATACCCGGTAATGGCACATGGGGATTGACAGCTTTCCTCTTTTTCCTCCCTCGCTTCAGTTTGCTTCAATTTTAAGCCAGTACAATTGTAGGTAAACGTAAAATACAAGATTTTGAAAAATTTGAAATATGGAATTATATATCTTGAAAAAATATGAAGTTTTGGGTTAATTTGTTTTTAAAATCACAACAGATCATGCACTTGATACTGTCGACTTAATAATATATGCAATAGGTTATTAAACATAGAAGATGACCTGTTTTCAAAATACGGTCTAGACCCTTATCACAGGCGCTAACGAAGTTTGTGCAAACATGAGCCCAGGCTAATCACCCAAAATACCATCGTAAATTTAACTATTATATTCACAACTATTCTTATTCATAACTATACTAAACTTGACAATCAATACAAGCACATTCTGTGACATTATTCTTGAGATGAAAATGGACTGACAATGAGACTCTGTACTACTTCCTGTTCTTATAAAGACAATGTCTATCATTATAATACCTTGAACAAACAAGCAAGACATTCATTACTGAACATTCGAACAGTGTGCAACCCCCAAAATACTCAGCAACTGACTTTCCACCAAAAAAAGTTACATAAACAGTGAGTTATTAATCCGAAAAAAGAGTGTCTTTATGAGTGGGATTAAGCTCAAACATAAACAAAATTCCCATTTTAATAATGACAAACAACTAAAGTTCAGTCTTCAAATACACCCAAACTATAACATTTTACATTGAAATACTTAACCAGTAAGGGACGACGTCAAAAGATCGATGTCTGGTAAAAAACTTAACTACTTTAGTTTTTTTCCAAACCCCCCTACCCCCACTGAAACTTAATTGATAAATATCGGTCATGGTGTCAAACTACATTCACCATTAAATACAAATTGGTAATCGGATGATTATCGGGTGGGTGTAAAAAGATTTTACAATTGCACCTCATTTGACGCACAGATTGACACTCAAACCAAACCATTTTTCTGTTTTTTTCCCTTTTCGGTTATTTCTGTCCATGATTGAATAGAAAACAAACAACAACTACAAATACTCCAAGATTTTTTTGACTTCATTAAAAAATATAATCGTTTTTGTAGGATGGAAACTTTTTGAGGTCAAAACCCCCCACTCCCAAACTAAAGGAAATAAGTTTTTTATCCGACATCGATCTTTTGACGTCGTCCCTAACTTTTCATAATGTTTCTTATAAACTGTAGAAGTTTATGTTGAAGGGTCGATGGAAGGTGATTTTAAAGTGGGTTAGACACAATCAACTAAAAATACCCATGATGCTCTGCTTCATTTTTATATTCTGCTATTTTCTCTATTATGAATGGTTTAATGCGATATGAAAAATATCTGTGAAAATATTCCACGACTACTGCATGTGTACAAAACGGTGTTGGGTAGTTCAGTAAGTTATATGGGGGGGGGTCTAGCATAGAGCTCCATGTGTGTAGCTAGCTAGCTGACTTAGCAGTGAATGGCATGTACGTTTGTTTGTTCAAGGTATTATAATGCTGGACAATAGTAGTGTTCATGGTACATGAAGTACTGGCTAAGATTTAAGCTGATGTTTGCATTTTGACTAGACCCAATTGCGTCCACGCATTGGGAGGGCCAGTCCAGCTAGCACGAGCTAAGGGGCGCCATCGGTCGGTGACCTTTGTTAAGCAGCTGTTTACGAACGCAAAATTTCTGCTGCTGACATTTTTCGTTAAAATTTATGAAGCGATGTGCACTGGAACACGAGCGAAGATGGACCGATTTATTTGGATGCACAGGAACAGTATATAACGGCGATACAGAATGTAGAGTTTTATTAGTGCATGTCGTAGACAGCGAACCAAATTGGAGTTGTTGTATGCTCTACTACAGCGATCCAATCAGTGTGGAAGCGTGTACGGAGTAATGACTGGTGGGATACTCGTAGACAACTTCTCCAGAAGTCGAAGATATGGTGTTTCGCATGGGCGCACATGCCGTTTTGGGGCGTAATGTAAATTTGCACATGTGATATTGTGCTTCTGGGTGTACCAATCAACGTCACAAAAAATCCATTCTATCAACTATCAGCAAACTCGTATCGGAAGCACCACAGTGGTTTTAAAAAAAAACATTATAAGCATTATAAATCAATAAAACATGAAAAGGAATGAAAAAAAAATATATGGTGGTTGGTTCGATAATTTGTGGTTGGTTTAGTTATGGCACTGTACCATTGCTGTTTAATTGTTTGTTCATAATTGCTGCCTCCCTTGGGAAACAAGTTTGGGTGTTAGCCAGTGCACAGACCCTCAAGACTGTGGCCTGTGCTATAACTGTTGGGCCCTCCTGTGAGTGAACACAATTGCGTATAGCTGATATGCAAACATTTGGGATTAGCTTAAATTTTAGCCTGTACTTGGTCAAAGTCCCTCTAAGGACTGTGACTTAATTTTTGGTGTAGCCTGAAACCAGACTACTGTGGATCAGTGATGTTTTGTAATGGATTACCTCCCTGATGAGTACATTTAAATAACAATGGAAACTGGCATATCACTGGCAACACATACAAGGATTTTAGCAATTTTTTACTGTTTTGTATAAAACTATTTTCACAATAACATTAATGTTTTACAGTAAATTATACCAAACATATGTATAATTTAGTAGCAGTAATACTTTAAGTTTTTTTGAATTAAGAATGCACCAATCTCACTAGGAATCTATTCAAATCTAACCCTTAGTGTGCTATTAATAATGGCTCATCAAAGGTATTGAATTACTGAACTGGAACACACATCTTTGTATAGTTTTCAAAACTAAAATATTATTTCATGCTCTGCCCCCTCTCATGTAACAGTTTGTTAAGAATACATACATTATTTAAAATCATTTTAAAAATGCGACTGGAATGTCCAGGCCTAAACTTCTGCTGCTGCAACATCCGTCTATTCCTGCATGTACATGCAATTGTTTCTCTGAGATTCTGCATGCAGCCAGTTTATTTTTTGAACTGAATAACACATTTCTAGAAGTTTATTTTTACATTTCCAGATAACAATATCTATAATTTAACAATTTCAGTAATAGATTATATTGCTTGCTATTCCATTAGAAACTCTTACTTCCAAGTGTGATTTTTAACAAGCGTGCATATGTTTAGCTAACCATCATGAGCTAACCAAAGGGAAACAAAAGCATAGTGACAGTCACCACAGCCGAAAGTATGACAAAGGCTGACGCTTCAAAAAATGACTGGAAAGTAAATAATTTATAACCAAAGACCGTCTATGCATAAACAACTAAAGATCTGGGAGGTACAGCTTTGCAAAGTAAAAAAGTCATATGGGGGAGGGAGGGGGGTTAAAACATTGCTTCAAAACATCATCTTAATTATTCAGCTCGGTTTACAAACACAGGAAGTACAGAAATTGAATAATTAATGAAAACATTTGACAATAAAAGTATATGTAAGCAATATTAAAAGTATGCCATGTTTTGTTTTTGATGTAGTACACAGCCATAGAGACTCTTTTAGTGGATAATAGTATTTTAGGTTTGCAATGTCATACCCCTCCAGATATTTATCAAGTTTTCTTGAGAGGCGATTAGCTTAAGGAGGGGACTGTGCAAAATGTTTTTTCTCCTCTTTGTTTTGTGCTATTCTTTTTCTAGTGTAAAATATTTTTTTCTCCAAGATGTAGGCGTGTCAAATTTTTTCCTATTATTGATCTCTGCTGGATTTTTTCAATAATATTTTCCTGTTAATTATTATTAAGAAGATGAAAGATTGTGGAGTGAGTGTGGGTGTGTACAAAAGGGTCAGCAAGAAGAACTATATAAGATAGCTGAAAATCATGAAATACCAGTTGAAAGATGATGTCACTTTTATTTGAGGGAAAACATGGAAAAGCAATGTACAGTGACTCTACACACTTGAAACTTGGAAAATCTGTGTGCAAGCGTAAAACTGATAAACATGTAAATGCTAAACCATTGCATCCATCAATACTGTTTAAACTTTTTTCTTCCCTTAACGTCCATAAATTCTGGTTCTTCAACTTCTTACGTCCCATATATAGTTTTTTCCTTTTTTTAAATTGTCATTATCTGCAAAAAATAATTCAGTTTGCTATTAGCTTACAATGACCAGTTTTTAATTAATACACTTTGTAACCAATTTTGGAAACAAACATTTGTGGTGTCTGTGTATGCTGACATATTTCTGTCCTCACAAATAGCAATGTCGATAAAATGACATCTTCTCCCCTATGCAACTCAGATATACTTCCAAAAAAAATGATACACGGTACATTCTGATTGAAAAAATATAAATATCGAAAAATGCATCTAGACAACAGAATAAAATAAAATAAAATTGTTTCCTAACCGAATATATTAAGGGGTTGTGCCATATATACACACAGTTTGTCTCTTGAGAGACTAGGACAGTACATTGCTGTACTTAGGAACCTAATTTCTGAGAACAATAGGGGGATTTAACTTCCCACAAGACAAGAGACAAAAGAATGTTATGTAACAATGCAGCTGCATGATTTTGTCTCTCAAAGTAGGAAGCTGTGTACATACAACATTATAGAGTCCCTCCACAATGGGAATGCTACCATGAATGTACAACTTCATCGATCCCCTGGTACTTTCACAAAATAAATAATTGTATTATAATTATGATCCAATACAATACCATATTTGCTCTAAAATTACATTTGTGGATACTAAATCATAAAAATATTACTTATTTCGACCATTGAAGATCTCTGTAATTTACCTAAGCGCATGTGCTGCTAATACTAACAGTTTAGTTTGAAAAATGATATAATGATATTCAGATGGTTATGATTTAAGCATGGACCTTAGAAAACAGGGACATGCAACTCCTGTCTGAGACAAAAGAAAATCCAAGTTTCCTATGTACAATGTGGGTTATAACCTCCCTAGAAGATTTATACATCTGAAACAGTTTTTACTAGTATTCCCATTGGTCAGTGTATAACGAGTGCACTATGCTATATCTGTTCTAAATATGATGAAAAATCCACTTGTTATAATGACACACATTTTCACAGGTCATTGTTTACTTTTAGGCAGTTTTTTTTTTTCTTGCAGAGAAAACTTACCATTTATGTTTCCCTTTCCTGATTTCAAACTGTTAATTTTTAGTTTCACTCGCATCAATAGAATGGACTTGGCTATTCAGTTTTGATCAAATTTAATTTTTCTGATTATATTCCAACCACAAAATTGTCTCATTTTGTGTAGCTACACCCTGGCAGACATGTTTGGCTTTTGAAACAGGAGAGGATGTAACAGTGGTGTTGACATAGATTTATTATCAGTTTCTCTAAGGTGTTAATTTAGTAGAGGATTATAACTAAGGTTACTTGAAAGAGATACCCACAGTAGCATGCCCCTGTTATACACTGTAGAATACTTTATTTTGGCTTGGAATGTATTTTCGCTAAAGGGATGATTTCGTGAAAATAAAATCCAGCGAATACACTTTTTTTCCTATATTTCATATTAAACTCAACAAAAATCAGTGAAAATAAATTCCATACAAAACACCCAAAAAGCCCTTTCAGCGAAAATTAATTCCAGCGAAAATAAAGTATCTCACAGTAGACTAAATATTTTTTGTCCAAGTTGAGCCAGAGTACCCATGATCAATTTGACTGACCCAGGTCAGGACTTTTACTGACTGCATATTACACCTTCATCATAATTTGTTTAATTTTCACCCATTTTCCCCCTGGATCTTCAATAGTAGTGTTCATGCTACACAATGTACGGGCTAAGATGTAAGCTAATCTCGTAAGCTAATGTTTGAGTTCATGCACAGAAGGAAATGATGGTTAGCACGGGGTAAGGAACGCCCAAACTTATTAAGAATAGGCAAAATCTTCAGGAATTTTAACTATGATTGCTCAGTTAGAGGAACTAGGAAGGTTAGTTCTACAGTTATAAAACAATACCAAAGCAAATTCAGAAAGTGCAAATTGCAGAATAACAGGAAGTAGCACAGAGTCTCATCATCAGGTCTTTTTTTTTCTTGAGTAAATCTCTCTATATGTGTTAACGTTGATTGTCATGCAGGAAATGGCACACCGAAATAAAAAGTTATGAGTATAGTAGTAAATCTCCTAAATGAACATTGAATACAATGGTTTTTTAGCCGAACTAAGCGCCCATGCATGTTTTGTTTTGCATGTGCTAAGGCTCTGGACTGACCAGATTTACTCTGTACTTAGTATTTCTTAGCCTGTGTTTATGCAATTTTTTTCTAGCACTGGCTAAGGTATTGTACCTCTTAGTCTTTTGCTAAAGAGCTCTGCTTGAATACTACTACTACTAAGTGTCTTCTGTTTATTCCTTCCTTAGGCGCATGCATTTAGGTTCACTTTTATATTGATCTCTACAACCCATTCAAATGAAATTGGGCTCAAAGATGGGCAAAGAATATTAGATTTAATTGAAATTTAGTTTAAATCCATGCTAAATTAAAAGTTATTTTGAGTATGGGAGTTTTTTAATATATATAGTGCATACATGGTTACTAAATGAGATTTCCCAATGTACAGTACACTATTGCTGGTATTGTCTGAAGAGAAAAAACAACAATATACATAATCTTTTAATTTAAAAAAAACAAAACATTTTGCATTCAGTTAAATTATATTAATAATTTGAAAACATTGCCATGAATGGAAACAAATTTACGTTGATGTTTTTTTGCAGAATTCAGGAGCTGGAAATAACCTTTGTTTATACTTTTCTTGTATTAACAAACATAGGAGCTAATCCTCATTAACACCTACTTGAGCTTGTTGTTTGACAATTATGAATGATAATGAAACAGTACTTACATAGTGAGCCAGAACTGAACAAAAACTTGCGAATTTATTATTTTCCAAAAAATAGGTATGATAGTACATAAAGCAAATGCCACAGTGTTTTTTAATTTATATAATTTTTGAAGAAAAAAAAACGAAAGCCCCCAAAAGACTATCCTGCTACATAAACAACAACAAAAGTATCTAATATTGTATTGAAGTCATTGTAAAATGGTAAAATAATTACAAATTCATACCTTGATGTGCCAGTTGCAGTACTGCAATCGTCCTATGATTCAACACCATCTAAATACTCTGCAGGTTATGTAGTCCACTAGCAGTCACTGGCATCAGGGTTACTATAAAATTTCACTGGGGATCGAGGCATTATTCGCGAAATTTCATTTAAGTGTACTTGCAAGCGCCAGTGAAACTTGAAAAAAATAAATTCCCACATGTATATTGACTCACACGAGGTAGAAGGTTTTTTTCTGGGCCATTATATTAGTGACATGAACAAAATAATGGTCATGTTATGTATGTAATGAAAAATAAAATGACCATTATACTGCCCATCAAAAAAAAAATATCATCAACTCCATCATTTAAAAAACAATTGTAATTATTCTGACCAGTATAAAAAACATGGGTCATTAATACCACCATTTTAAAAACACTGGTAAATATTTTGGCCACTTAACACATTCTGGTGAACATTCTGGCCATTACGAAAATATTGGCCATTATAATGGCCAGAAGTGACTTTTTAAAGGGGTCTGAGGGGTGTAAAAAAACAGAGTTAAAGTGAAATGAAAAATTATTATAACCTCCTCACTAACCTAAAAGCACAAATAAATATTCAAAAGTTTTGAAAATTAAAACTTTCCGAAACGCGACGGAATTCCCGAAAGTAATCCGGACGCTGTTTTAATTATAAATATTCTGCTGTTATATTTAACATATAACAGCGAATAACGACCGGTTCTACCGCCCGCAAAACAATTATGTCATATGTCGGGGAATAAACATAGGTTCCAGGTTAATCGCGGTTACTGGCAATAAAAATTGTATGCTGTAGTATTATGAGAAGCAATGCGGTGATCGAGTGAGTAAAATTTCTCTTTGAGGCCAGGGAGTTGGTTGTTAACAACTCACCATTAGCTGCAGTACTGCGACGCTATATATTTTTAATCGCCGGTAAGATTGTTTCGTCCATCATGAAACTAAATTTAAATATGCACAAAACGGCAATTACATTTAGCGAAAGTGAGGTATCATAAAAAGTGATCACTTCATCACTAATTAATACCACAGATAACATTTTTCGAATTTTTACGGTGACCGCGCGTGGATAAAATTCTTCTTTGAAGCGATAACGTGATACTATTGTTTGTTTCAAAATTATGACGGGAACCCCACAATCTGATTGGTTGAAAAGGCCAATTCTGCAATTTATTTGTTGGCCGACATTGAATTTCACACGAGTATATTCATTCAACAAAAGATTAATTGTTACTCACTTTGAATGGCGACACCGTCTCCAATTCCAAAATCTGCATTTGCTTGTATAACTGGACAGGTAACTGGTTGTTACTTTATAAGAAAGAACTCTTCTCTTTGCTTCACGGAATGTACAAACTGTCCTATTTAACATAAAAAACATCAATGGTTAAGACTTTCATTTTACGAACGACACAAACAATTGCAGTTTGTATCTCGCTTCTTATGTACATTCATGGATAAAAGAAAACAAAAACAAATATATAACAAAATATTGACCAAACATAGGGGCGTTTCGATACGTTTACTCTTAGAATAACATGAAAGTAAAACTTATTTGTTTGGACTGAGAGGGTTGTCTCTCTCAATCTAGAATACAGATTTGCTGTGGGTAAATATGATATACTGGGAAAATAACTTGTTTCACAACAATAATAAAACAATTACTTGTGTAAAATTTTACAAACAAGGGGAGGCCCTCAAATGATAAGTTGCTTTAGAAGCAGGGGTTCAAACATGGCTGGCTCCATTCAATAAGAAGAAATGAGGTTTACATGCTCACGTACAGGGAACGTCCTATTTCCCACAACGTTCAATTTTCTCACAAGAAGAATGTTGTAACGAACACAGTTCTAAATTTATTTTAAGCTAACTCTCGCTCAACTCTCGCGTAGTTTTGCGTGATCTTGTACGAACGTGACGTCAGTGAGATTCGTTCTAATGGCTGTTTGTTTATAAACAGTGAATGCAGCGCGAGATCGAAACTACACGTATTTGTATCTTTTACCATGTTTTTACGTACTCGGGAACTGAGTTTTATATTGAAATTGCGTGGTTAAATAAATGGTATAAGCAGTCAATCAGAACTGCGTTCTTAACGAATGTGGAACATTGAATTACAACAATCAGAGTCAAATCGGTCATGTTGCATTACAAAAGGGCTACCCGACAATCGTCATGATTCAATAATGGTTATGATATAATGATATGATAGTCAAATCAGTAAAACCGGTAATATAGGTTGAAAAGAAATATTACAATATCAGTTAATTATTAAATTATCAGTTCCTAATACACGCGCTACCCCACGTTGTACACGTAATTACGTTACAATTTCTATGTATCTCACTATGCCATACGTTATACGACTTACCTGTCATTCTGGGCAGAGATACACCTGAGGACATTCAGGCTTATAATTATTACCCACGCTATTAAATGTACATTGACGTGGACCGACATACGCCACTGAAAGCCAGACTTCATTTTCCTGTCCACTTCACAGTGAATGTATTTGCTGTGACCGCTTGCAATCACTGTTCTGAAACAGGAACGTTATTCATGTTATATGAAGAATTCAAAATGACTGTGTACACATTGCCAAAAATGGATAATAGAAACTAGTTAAGTAGTTCAGAGTTTGAGGCTAGGAACATAAGTGTGCGAGGTAGTCTTGGTTTCCTTTTGTTCTGTGCCCACTCAATCTCTCAGCAGTAAGCAAATAGATTTAGTGTGCAAACATATATCAGGCTGTCATCATGTCGCATAGTACTGGTAACGTGGGAGGTATTACATTGTATTTGCTAGCTGATCACATGAAGCCATCAAATATATGGTTGTTTGTAGTTGTCAGAGGACGAGATGCCCTTTGGTATACTCTTACGATGGCACTCAATACAGCGACCCGTTAGATACTTAATACAAGACTCTGTGGACAGATTAATCTTCATGATGAGACAAGCATGCACTTAGGGCTTAACTAAAGGCGTTTTATTCAGAGACCATTTCATGCGTCGCGATGTTCCAACTTCAGGCTAGATAGCGCAATGAAAGTCAAGAGCGTGATATTATCCCAGGGGTACTTGCAAAAAATACTGACAGAGGTGTGTAGCAGGTTGTTTTAAACCCCTACTCATTATCAGACAGAAATAAACTCAAATTGCCTACCCCTTTTCAGACAAACTGTGGATATTTGGCAGTCCATTCCAGACAGTAAGCTTAAATGGTACCAAGAGAAAAGCAGGTGGGCTTGAAAGAAAAAATGCAAAATGCTTTGACGATCGAAATGAAGTTACAGAAAAAAAAAACAGCTTCATTCTCCTGATTTTTTGATCACTCAAGCTGTAGATACAGTCTTTGGAAAATATGAACCCCTTTTCAGTCAGAAATAACGAAAAAAAAGGATACAGACAGGGTAAACTAACATACCCCTTTTCAGACAGCAGTGGTGAATTTGGGACCCCTTTTGGCGGTACATATACATATAGCACTTCAATGTGAGTACCCCGGGGATATTATGCAACAGCGGTGTAGACACAATAGTGAACTGAAGAGAAATAAGGGCGTTGGCTATGAATATTGTTGTTGTCGTAAACGCGATTGATATGCAAACTACGTTTGCCTGAATCATTACAAGACAAAAGTCGAAACTGTGATGGAACAATGCACAACTCACAACTCACTCACGTGATGAGGTATTAAATTGTATTTGCTAGTTGATCACATGGAGCCATAAAATAAATGGTTGTTTGTAGTTTCAGAGGACGAGATGCCCTTTGGTACACTCTTATGATGGCGCTCAATACAGCGACCCGTTAGATACTTAATACAAGATTCTGTGGACAGATTAATCTTCATGCAAATTACGTTTGCCTGAATCATTACAAAACAAAAGTCGAGAATGTGATAGAACAATGCACAACTCACAACTCACTCACGTGATGAAACCCCTCTTTTTGCAAAAGTGTAAACGACCAGTTATTGCGGCAATACCGTATGTTGATCTCGTGGTCTGTCTTTTAACAATAAAAGTAGTCTGGCGATAGTGGTTCGCATTTTCAAAATGGGGTGGTTTCACACGGAATAACGGACATTATCCGAAATGAATCTTGATTTACGAAACTACCCGTTCTTAATCGGATTAAAACAGTTAGATTTTTACAACAGGATCGTACAACAATTTCAACGCTATTTTGGGCTGCGAATATTACGTCTACAACTGCATCACCTGCGTCGCCGAGTTCGTTGAACTGGGAAATATCCAGAACGAGGCATATCAACTTGAGTTACCTGCCTTTGATACACTCTTATGATGGCAGTCTGTGGACAGATTAATCTTCATGGTGAGACAAGCATGCACTTAAGGCTTAACTAAAGGCGTTATATTCAGAGACCAATTCATGCGTCACAATGTTTAAACTTCAGGCTAGATAGCGCAATGAAAGTCAAGAGCGTGATATTATTCGGGGGGGGGGTACTTGCAAAAAATACTGACAGAGGTGCATAGCAGGTTGTTTTAAACCCTACTCATAATCAGACAGAAATAAACTCAAATGGCCTACCCCTTTTCAGACAAACTGTGGATATTTGACAGCCCATTCCAGATAGTAAGCTTAAATGGTACCAAGGGAAAAGCAGGTGGGCTTGAAAGAAAAAATGCAAAATGCGAATATTGCGTCTACAACTGCATCACCTGCGTCGCCGAGTTCGTTGAACCGGGCAATATCAAGAACGAGGCATACCAACTTGAGTTATTTGCCTTATGGCATTTACTTATTTTAAAACTGGAGACTGGCACACAAATATACATCGTCCATGGTCGGCCATTTGGAAATCTAGAGGGGTGTGAATATTTAAAGATAATAAAATACAAACTCATACCCACAAAGCAATCAAAGATAACATGCAAATCGAAGACTTTTCCCACAAATCGTTTGGGTCTAGGACAACCGCCCCCCGGACAATCGCCCCCAGACAAACTGTCCCGTAAGACAAATGCCCCCACACAATTATTATTTGTTATTTTTGCAGTGATTTTGACAATCACCAGTCGTCGGCAAACAGTTGTTTACGTGAATTTAAAATAAGTTGATGAATTAATAAGTTGATAACGAGGTGTCGTCGGCAAACAGTTGTTTACGTGAATTTATAATAAATTGATGAATTAATAAGTTGATAACGAGGTGTTGTCGGCAAACACTTGTTTACGTGAATTTATAATAAATTGATGAATTAATAAGTTGATACGAGGTGTCGTCAGCGAACACTTGTCGTGAATTTATAATAAGTTGATGAATTAATAAGTTGATAACGAGGTGTCGTCGGCAAACAGTTGTTTACGTGAATTTATAATAAATTGATGAATTAATAAGTTGATAACGAGGTGTTGTCGGCAAACACCTGTTTACGTGAATTTATAATAAATTGATGAATTAATAAGTTGATACGAGGTGTCGTCAGCGAACACTTGTCGTGAATTTATAATAAGTTGATGAATTAATAAGTTGATAACGAGGTGTCGTCGGCAAACAGTTGTTTAGGTGAATTTATAATAAATTGATGAATTAATAAGTTGATAACGAGGTGTTGTCGGCAAACACTTGTTTACGTGAATTTATAATAAATTGATGAATTAATAAGTTGATACGTGGTGTCGTCAGCGAACACTTGTCGTGAATTTATAATAAGTTGATGAATTAATAAATTGATAACGAGGTGTTGTCGGCAAACACTTGTTTACGTGAATTTATAATAAGTTGATGAATTAATAAGTTGATAACGAGGTGTTGTCGGCGAACACTTGTTCACGTGAATTTATAATAAGTTTACAATGAGATGAATTAATAAGTTGACATAATTATGGCTGTGAATGTTTGTAGACTGTGGACGTAACGGTATTTTACTTTGGAAACTGTGTACCGCCGATCCAGCGTTTTATCAAAGTTGCGTAGTTACGATTTTATGAATGACGGCGTTATATGATCCCATTGTTATTATAATTATAGCAGTGAATATTTGTAGAACGCGGGCGTAATAGTGTTTCTATACTTTGGGAACTGCGTACCGCATGAATTTATAATAAGTTGACAACTAGGTGTTGTCGGCAAACACTTGTTTACGTGAATTTATAATAAGTTGCCAATTAGGTGTCGTCGGCAAACACTTGTTTACGTGAATTTATAATAAGTTGCCATTTAGGTGTCGTCGGCAAACACTTGTTTACGTGAATTTATAATAAGTTGACATTTAGGTGTCGTCGACAAACACTTGTTTACGTGAATTTATAACAAGTTGACAACTAGGTGTTGTCGGCAAACACTTGTTTACGTGAATTTATAATAAGTTGACAACTAGGTGTTGTCGGCAAACACTTGTTTACGTGAATTTATAATAAGTTGCCAATTAGGTGTCGTCGGCAAACACTTGTTTACGTGAATTTATAATAAGTTGACATTTAGGTGTCGTCGACAAACACTTGTTTACGTGAATTTATAATAAGTTGACAATTTGATGTCGTCGGCAAACACTTGTTTACGTGAATTTTTAATAAGTTGACGAATTAATAAATTGATAACAGTGTATTGTCTGCTTTATTAGAAGCAATAATAATAACAATAAAATGTACAATTCTATTCTACACACAAAACAAGTAATAAAATAAGCGTTAGTTCTTCATACACAAAATTAACAGTCGATCTTTCATTGTGCGCTAGGAATTCCTATATAGGGAATTTATTTCAGCATCTTTAGCATAAGGAAGTTACTGTCTACGAGTGACATCTAATCTGTTTATGGTGTACAGTGCGGAAATAGTGCCCTCTTGAGGCACAACTCTTTTCTTTGTATTATTTGTGATTGGCATTGTTGCCGGTTTACATGTAATTAATTATTGTACATGTCCTTTGATTTGTGGTATACTGTCAATATTGCACAGTATAAATTTGAAAGAAAAGGGCTGCAAATAAAGAAACAAATATGATAGACTGCACTGAAACTTCCATGCAACAAGAAGAGTGTGAAACCCAAAGTATGGTGCCCCCAATGGATGACCAAGCTCTGCTGCAGTTGGGAACAACATCTAAGCGTGTATCTATACCAACTGAAAAGGTAATAGAAGAAAATAGAAGGCGTTTGAAAGCCAGAAGAGCGGGTGTATATGGAAGGATAACTGTAATATACAATGAAATCTGAGAAAATAAAGGAATTAGAAAATGTATGTGGAAACTTTCAGGAAGTAGACAAACATTACCATGAGTTATTAAGTCAGGAAGAAAGTCAAGAAGACTATACCAATTGGTCAATGCCGCGTTTGACTTCCATTGATGAATTTAAACAGTGGATAGATAGCTGGCTTGTTCAACATGGTGTATATAATGCAAATGCAGGGGATGTAGAGATTAAACCAGAAGAGAGCGTGTCAGTTGTAAGCTTCTCAAGGAGAAAATCACACAGTAGAGGGTCATCAATAGCTAACACTACTAGGGTGATGTGTCCGTCATGAGTGCAGAAGCAAAATGGGATGTTATAGTAAAACGCCTAGCTGGAAAAGAGCAAGAAAAGTTATTGATACAACGTGAAGCAGAGCTGCGCATAAAACTAAAGAACCAGTTGGATGACATACAACACCAAAGGGAAATACTGAAAATAAAAACAGAGATTGCTGAACAAGATGCCATTGTTGAAACATATCAACAGTATGACTATGGTAAAAATAGTGTTGCAGGGTTGTCTGGATTACAAGCATTATTTCAATCCAAAGCTACCTTAAGTGGAGAACTTAAACAGTAGTCATACCACATCTTATAGTCACACAGACCAACGCAATCAAGGTATAATGCAACAAAGTAAGAACATGACCACCGCTGGGAATGCCATATTGTCTGCAACAGCACATGACATGAACCAAGTCACACCAAGAACCAGTTTACCATGCACGCAGAATAGAAGTACTCCTTTGAGAAGGGAACCAACTACCAGTGCTAGTGATGGTACAGATAATTCTGGTGATGAAAGGGATGTGTCAGTCGTAGCCAGGCTGATGATTGAAAACAACAAACGTGCTGCACTACCGCCACAGAAAATTCCAACATTCAGAGGTGACCCATTAAAATACAAAATTCATTCACTCATTCAAGCATGGGATTGAGTCCAACACTGAAGATTCTGACGACAGGCTATATTTTTTAGAACAGTACACTGAAGCTGAACCCAAACAAATGGTGAGCAGTTGTATCCACATGAATGGAAAGGAAGGTTATGCGAGAGCCAGAAAAATGCTTGAGGATGAGTATGGAAACCCGTATACAGTTGCAGGAGCTTATGTTAAAATAGCTGAAAATTGGCCAGATATTAAAACTGAAGAAAAAGCTGCTCTGAAGGAGTTCATGTTATTTCTGTCACAATGTTACAATCAATCATGGGTGATGTGCATTTGAAAGAAATTGACCACCATAGTAACCGGAGAATGCTTGTAAATTGCCATACAAAATGAGGGAGAAATGGCGAACAAGAGCAGCCAGCATAGTAGAGAGTAGACCAGTGCAATTCAAAGATTTGGTGGAATTTGTAAGCAAAGAAGTGAAAGTACTTTCCCAGTTGATGTTTGGGGACCTGAACTGGACTGCACAACAGAAAAAAATTGGTACAAAGAGCACTAAGAAAGCCAGTAACGGTACAAGAAAGCGTGCTAGTTTTGCAGTTAATGTTGCTGTTGATACAAAGACTACTGACCCATGTGCATGTTGTTTAGAGGAGACTCACAGCCTGGAAAACCGCAAAACCTTCGCAGATAAGACTTACAATGAAAAGAAAAAGGTCATCAGATCGAAAGGATTATGCTACAGTTGCCTCAGAAGTGCAAAAACTCTTGTCAAAGACTGTAAAGACAAGCTGACTTGTGACAAGTGTGGTGGTATGGATGTCTGGTGCAGAGGCTTAGAGTGCCCAAAGAAGACAGAAATTATCAGCGTTTCCTGTGGTGGCCTAATGGTAACATTGATGCACCTCCGAATGAGTACCGTATGAAAGTACACATCCTCCCCCAGTTGTGCCAATCATGCCTTGAAGAAATCAGCTGATGGTAGCCATGATTACAATGTTAGGAATACAATACGTAGCAACTTCTATGTTGATGACATGCTAAAGTCAGTACCAAGAATAGAAGATGGAAATGTATTGGCTAAGGGTTTAATAAAGAAAGAGCCAAGAAGTTAAAGAACTTAGACTTGAAGCAAGATAGCCTGCCGATGGAGTATGCACTAGATATACAATGGAATGTGGAGTCAGACACACTTTGGGGTTTCGAAACAGAATTAAGCAGAAACCTGCAACCAGAAGAGGCATCTTAGCAGTCATAAGTGCTGTTTATGATCCATTGGGTTTGGCATCACCTGCAATTCTTCTGCCCAAGATGGTGTTACAGAGTTTGTGTTAAGCTAAACTGGATTGGGATGAAGATATTCCTTTCAAGCAGCGCAAATAGTGAGAGAGTTGTTTAAATGACTTACCCAAATTGGAAGAAAACTTTGCGGTTAACAGATGTGTGAAACCAGAAGACTTTGGTGAACCTGAAACCTTTAAATTACATCACTTATCTGATCCTAGCGAGTTTGGATATGGCATAGTATCCTATGTCAGAATGGTGAATAAAGATGGTCGAATACATTGTGCGTTCGTAATGGCGAAGGCAAGAGTTGCACCCCTTTCAATACCTCATATGGAGTTAACTGCAGCCACTGTAGCAATTTGCGGGGACAGACTACTGAAACAGAAAATTAATTGGACAGTTGGAAAGTCCTACTTTTGGACCGACGACACTACAGTACATAGGTAATGAAACAACACGGTTTCATACCATTGTAGCTAACCATATAGCTGTGATTCATGGAGGATCAGTGGGCATATTTTGGTACCAAAGAGAATCCAGCTGATGTTTGTTCAAGAGGAACGATGATTGCTTCATTTCTCAAGAATCAACGGTGGTTAAATGGTCCTGAATACCTATGGAACACACAAGATAAATGGCCAAATGCAATTAGTGATACTCGTTTGGATCAAGAAGAGGTAAGACATAATGCAGCAGTGCATGTAGTATCTACAACCAAGACTATATACCCCACTAATAAGTTGATCGAGCACTACTCTGACTGGCATAGGTTAAAAAAGGCACTAGCATGGTTATTGAAGCTGAAGAAGCTACTACTTAAACGATAACACAAAGGAAGTAGTACTGATGAATTTGAGAATATATTAGCCAATGAACTGACAGTTCAAGACCTTCATGAAGCCGAAATTGCTATTGTTGGTTTTGTTCAGAGAGAACCCTTTCCAAAGGATATTGAAGGAGGATTAAGAGAAACAGCAGTATTTATAGATTGGACCCAGTTATGGGAGCAGATAGATTATTACGTGTTGGAGGTCGTCTGAACTTGGCAATCATCCATGAAGATCCATAAAGATGCTAAGCACCCTAAGCTCATACTGCGAGATATCCATGAATGAAGCATGCACTTTGGTGAATCCTACATTCTTTCCTGCAGCGCGAGAAGTACTGGATTCTTAACGCTAATTCTGCAACAAGGAGGATGATCAGTGATTGTGTAACCTGTAATCGACAAAGAGCCAAAGTAGGTGTTCAGAAGATGGCTGACCAGCCAGTCTCAGGTTTGATGAGCCGCCATTCACAAGGGTTGGTGTAGACTATTTTGGGCCTATTGAAGTAAAAGTGAAGAGAAGCAATGTGAAGCGATATGGAGTTTTTTTTACATGCCTTGCTGTAAAAGCAATTCATCTTGAGGTTGCTGGATCTTTAACATATAATTCCTTCTTGAAACATCCTACTAAACAGCTAAATACAACATTATACAATTTTGAACACAGTAACAGTCCGTTAAGAGGAAATTATGTAGATATCAATAAAAGTGAAAACTGATTTTGGCTCTTCCTATATAAACTATTGCTAAATAATATCAAATAATTTGCAATTACATACAAAACGTACATGTACTTTGTCTCAACATATTGTACATAAGGTTAAATTTGAATGATCAAGCCAACTCCAGGGGTCTCATTCGGCGAGATAATGTATTTAATGCAAATTCACATAAACTACATGTTACAGTGACGTTATTTGCCTTTGTGATTAATCACCCAATAATGCATTTTTCAATTAATTCCACAAAACAGGAAACAATTATAACATCCTAGCATTACTCCTTGATTTACAAAAACATTTCAATACTATAAACATCTTTTTCGATACATTGAAAATTACACATCTAGTAAGGACCAAATCCAGTGCCTTGACATGATACTGTAGTGTCAAATGCTTGTTGAAATTCTTTGTACAAAACATGTACAACAGGTAAAATTACCTCCTCAGTACACACACCTGGGTCTGGTAATTTCATGCTATTGACTCTGGAAAACTTAACAGATATCTTCATTGGAACACTTCTGTAGCCATTTATGAATTGTAAACCCTGACAAATAGACGGAGTTGACTCTGCAATAAATAAAACCTAAACCAGGGTATTATATCTATTCACGGAAAAAAGGTTGTCTGAAAAAGTGACCTCCACACAGGTTCTCATCTACTAATCATGTGATTCTAGTATATGTAGTTAAATGTTGCTATCATAATCATTATGTAGGGTCTTCATCAATTAAAATACATAAAAATATTCAGGATCTTGGTTGCTCTGAAAATCAGTATGGCCAAGAACGTACCATCAAGTCTATGTGTAATAAAGGCATTTGATCCTGAATGGAATCACATCATGCTTGTCACATGTATTGTTTTAAACAAGAAAAATTGAGTATAAACCAAACATACCTTTGATTTTACACTTTCCTCTAAGTAGGTATGGAAGAAAATGAGTGCATTTGATTATTTTCTGCTAAAGTATCTTCATCTCCATGCACTTCTTCCCCCTTAGTACATTGTATTCTATATCTTTCAGTGAAGGAAATACCAGTGAAGCTATGCTGTGTTCCTTTGAAATAACATGGAGAAGGCCTAACGAATCAATACCCCTTCTCATCTGGTCCATCTGTATTTTTCGACTTATTATCACATGATGTTGGATCAATTCAAACACCAATACTCCTTTGTTTGCTTCAGTGATGTTGTAATTTGATGCACCGGAAAATACTAGCACGTCACACAGTTCAGATGCAATTGCATCAAGGACCTTAAAAAGTATAAAAACAAGACAAGTAATTATAAATAGCATAGTCCCAGTTAATATTGGTTTTCTAGGCATGACTTCTGAACTATAAATAAATGGCGATTAATGGGAGTTTAAATATCATCAAAACTGAACAATCAAGCGACAAGACATGCTAGGTTCATTTGAGTGAAACCAAAATGTGAAGCATTTGATACCCACTTCCCTTCACTAATCCTAACTTTTTTGTTTCGCTCCCATTGATAAATCCCACAGAACTAGACATTAAAGAAACTACAGAATCAGCTTCCTCGGCCTTATACCTTGATATTTACCTCGAATTTGACAACAATGGTCATCTGTCTACCATATTTAATGACAAAAGAGATGATTTCAATTTCACTATCATCAATTTTCCAAACCTTAACAACAATATACTTGTTTTCTCCGCTTATGGCATTTACATCTCTCAGCTTATCCGTTATGGCAGAGCATGTAGTATGTATTCTGATTTTTTACAACGACATCGTCTATTAAGTCAAGGGTTTATAAGAGAAAGACTAATCTTATCATTTTAACAGTTCTATGGCAAGTATCATCAGCTGGTGGTCAATTATCATGTTTCTATGAAACAGATGGTAATAGAAGCGCTGGATGTGCTCACTCTTTTCGAAATACCTGACATCACCTCTTGGCTTATGCCTTGAGGTCCATGTATCTCTCTCACCTATTTGTTGTGTTGTTGTGTGTTGTTTGTTTTGTTTGTGTGTCCCCTGTGTGTTCTCTGATTTGTAAATATTGCCCTTTGACATTGATTGTTTGGCTTATAGTTGGGTATTGTTGCTTGGATTTTAGACACATGAGTAAATGACTCTTGATGGATGAATGGAGCAAACTCAAAATACAAGAATGCATAATCAGACCAATTAACAATTCCATCAAACGTAGTAGGTGGAAGGGGCACTTGTAAATGTAACATTTTTGTTCAGAACTAACCTTCCGCAAAGTAACAGCAGCATCATCAAGTGTCACATAAGTACCAGCAGATGTGATGTGACCAGTTACAATATATTCTATATTCTATCTATCAAACAATTCTTGGCTAATCAGAAACTGTTTAGTTAGTGGTAGTAGGTGTTCATTCTACCCTTCAAACAAATTCTCTTCACAGTTGCATTTAAATGTATCAAACACCAGGTGCAAGAATTCTCTAGACGGTCCTCCCACGTCAATAGGTTGCTTTTCTTCTCCACCAGATATGAAAGCGACACTAGGATGAATACTCAAATTAATATTGTTTTTGTATATACCAACGATTTGTCTGAAAGGTGACTTAATATCTCTGTCATACTAGATTTTTGGGGGTCTTCCATCAACATCCACTTTACTTCTTCTCCACTCCTCTAAGGACACTACTTCGGTATCTGTAGCGGGTTTAGGAAATGAATCTGTTGCATCTCAAAATATTGAACAGAACTGTGAAATAACTCACAGTTGAACGTGCATCCATTATTGTGAAAGAAAAAGCAACCCAACCAGCAGTATTGCAATATATCTCACTGTTTTGCAAATAAAATAGCAATCTTGATAGTTGAAATGTAACATCTAGTTTGTAATGGTTATCTGGTACCAATCTTCCTACTGCTGGTTGGGTTGCTTTTTCATTGACAGTAATTTACTGGCAATTTTTCACTGGGATGTATACATTTAGCTCATCAATATATAAACAAAGTTAGATTGCTTAGGCTAGTATCACTGAGTTTGCATATATAAATACTGGTAAATTGCTGATAAATTATAAAAAAATACAGTACATACACTACCGGTAAGTTTATACAGACATACCATTAATATTTCTACTGGTAGAACAAACAACTACCAGTATATCATAAGAATTAACTGTATCCACTGAAAATTAAATACAACATAAAAAAATAGCGACAAACCAGACCTTCACTGTTGTAATGTTGATAAGAGTGCTCCACATATGCATTTTCCTTTGCATTAAATGGTTATTGCTTATGATTGCTTACAGTATACATTCCCATGTGTTTTTGTTGGTAAATATACCTAAACAGCTTGTAAAATATAATTTGACAAGCTATTCAGCTACTATATTTCCCGAATTAACTTGAGAGTACATACAAGTGAGCATGCAACCACAACTAAGTTCACAAGGACATTCAGCTGCTTAGTTCCCAACCGTTTAGTTTATACTGGAGCAACCATATCAGTTGACATTAAATATCCATTCAGCTATTAACAGTCAATATACTGTACTCATCACTACACAACATATAAGTCATAACTTTGGTTCAATATATATTAAACTAAACTTAAATGATAATAAGTTCGGTTTTTTAAACCAGAACATGAAAAAAACATGGACAGATAGCACCACGACATAACCTTGCTAAGCAGATATTTGTAGAAATAGTGAGGCAGCAAGCAACATTTTTTTTATAGTCACATGATTTTTATAAGCCATTTATTAGCAACACCCTCATACTGTTGTAACTTAGCAATTACATTATTTCTGTTGATGTTCCTTCCAAGTATTTCTATCAGCGTATCTGCTTTAATGTATGAAGAATTAATGCATACATCATAACATAAGTGCCAATGTTACAATTGTTCAGGAGTTGCATATGTGCCTGAATGATGGATTTCCCAAGATGAAGGATTGGCTGACAATTAACAGCCTACTAAACATGAGATGTAACGCAGATGGTATCTACAATAAACAATAGCAAAATGGTGGTTTTAATTAGTGGTAAAGTCATCATTTTTCATATAATTAACAAATTAATCTCCCTATTCGTCAATACATGTACTGTATAAATTTGTTCTTCCTTAAGACAACATAACATGATTTGTGAATATTACAGCCACATATCTGAGCAAAATTAGATAGGAATCAATAAAAGTTTAAAAAGGACTGCGTGCTGAGGGTATTGAAGGCATAAATTACAAATAGGGAATACTGTATTTAGTATATTACTGTAGAATCATCATCGTCAATTCACGTAAAGCAAATACTGTATTTACTGCATGCTATGTCATTGGAATATGTCTTTTTCTGGCCACATACTTGCTTTTGTCTTGATATTTTGGTCATATACTTATGCCAAAAAGTGCAGTGCTTGAGATGTTAGTTATGGATATTAATAAGGGCACCTGAATCCATTTTCACAAGGTAGGTAATTAATATGCATTGACTTCAATCCTGAAGTTATCATAACTGTGTACGATTCAAAAGTACTTATGTACCAAGTTTCATTAAATTCATGAGTGGGTAATTTATGAAAATGAGGTAATTAGTAAGCATAAAATTTAACTAAACGGAGCACCGTACTATTAACTAAAGTTTGATTGTTTAAGATAATAATGGAAAAGCTAAAGAAATAGTTAATAGGCAAATTAAGTAATTAATATGTACTGATTGCAATCAGAAACTAATCAGGTCTGCGCATTATCCTAGACCATCACTGAAATATGATAAATGTTGTTTTGAGATGAATGATCAATGAAACAATTGCATACACACGGCTACGTTAACTCCAACGATTCCCATTCTTCGCACACAAAACTAAAAAATGGCCAAAATCAGTTGTCAAAGGGAAAAAATGATTTACATTATAAAAGGAAGGTAACATCAGATTGCTGAACTATATACACTGTCTTTTATATATTCAATTAATATATAGTACTAGATTTTCAATAATTTATTTATATTTTTTTTTAGTCAAAGTTCATCCATGTGGGCCAGTTCGTCTAACATGAGACTTTAACAAAAATATAATGAATTACCTTATAATCTTTAGTTAGGTCTGTAGAATTTGTTTCATCAATAGACTGACAGTCTTCATGACAACTCTCTTTATGAATACTCATTTTTACCAGTGGAATTTGTTTTTCACAGTTGATACAAACCACTACATGTGCATATGTCCCACATAAGGTACTAAGCACATGCAAAGAATGAACGGAATCAGTCCAAGGGATTATCCTGTTATAAAATACGAGAATGAAATGATCGCATGTACGAACGAAGCAATGTTATATTCGAATCAAATAATGTCATATATGAATGAAATGAAGAAATACACGGATGAAATATCCGAATGTAATGATCGAATATACGAATGTAATGTTGTAATACTGTAATTTTGGCTTGGATACCGCGCCATAACTCCCCTTGGTGGTAATATGCTCAATACTGCCCCAATCTGATTGAAATCCGATGTAGGTACGAGGTAGGTTTTTTATTTTATTTTTATTTTTATAACCCTTTATATTATATTTATTTGTATTTTAGTTCGAATATGTCGATTTTTTGTTTTTTCTTGCCGTTAATCAGTTCTTAGAAAATCGTGTCTCAGTCGCCTCTAACTACATCTGACTATACAAATCTCGTACAAGTCTCGCCTAGGGACCAGCCAATCAGATCACGGGTTACTAACGCGCCTGAGCATGATTCAAAACATGGCGGCATACGGCAGCTACTTTCGTGAGCTGGACCTCATACAACTTATTAACAACGCAGTTGTTTCGATGATGGATCGTTGTCTAAAATAACAAGTAAGTAGCATTCATTAACCAGTTTGCCTTGATTGTATTTGATTTCTGTTTAGTGGCAGATGAATTACATGTGCTAGTAATGTTGTTTTTTTGCCTCTGGATCGGCGTCGGTGATCCGGTATCAACTTCAAGTCGTTTTATCCCAATCACGATCTTTACTTGAAAAACGTCTTTTAGTCGATCGTTTCTAAACTAAGAATTCATGGAGTATGGATGCCTTTTCTACTGCTCCCGGTTGACAGATTGGTCACAGTCAACACGCATGTTTACGATCGGGCAAACAACGCTATCAATTCACAGTGTTCCATTATTTGTTTTTTTTTCAGGAAGAACGTGACACCCCAGAAACAATTATCCTCCAGGGCAGATGAATGTGTTATTTGTGGATTCAGTTTTAGAAACAAACTACTAGTATTCGCGTGTCCAAAGTACATATTTATATAATTTACATAATATTTATGTTAATAACCTATATTGTATTTATTGATGTGCATTGCTAACAGCACAGATATCTCAGCTGAGAGGCTACAAGCACAGTGTACTTTTTTCGCCAACTCTTATAATGCAAATTTCATACAACTTACGTTATGGGATTAATGCAGCACATGTTAATTAGTATTTTGTTAGACATCATGCTGTACTATAATTTTTGTTCATACCTGTTCTGTTTTTTTTTATAATTATTGATGACTTCATTCTTCTTGTCTATGTCTGATCAGAATTGATTCCATCTATTTTTTAGTCAGTGTTTTTGATGCAAAATGTCTTAGTTTATATCTTTGGTCACACAAAGAAAAGATTCACCAGGTATCTTTAGTATCCATCAATTTGTTATTTAACTAAGATTCTCAACAGGCATTTTGGAATGGTTATTCTATTTTGATAAACAGTACCATCACAATTAACTAATAGTATGTAGTCACATATCCCTGTTGACTTAACAACAACAAAAATTAAAATTCTAAAACTTAGATGAATAGCTGCCAAATACTTTTGTTATTTTTATAAAAGTATTTCCAGTAAATTAGTGATTGACAAACATATTTTCTTTGGGAGATAAATATTTATTGATACTTAAATAAACCTTGTTCTGTCAATTGTTTTTAAGCAAACGAACATGTTATGCTTATGAATACAGCTGGAAAATAAATTAATGGTTTAATATACCAAGATGTCACTTATTTAGGTAATGTGGTTTATTGCTCTGCATGTCGCTGATGCCTTCATTTGATGCAAAATCTTCAAATAAATTAACCCTCCTACATACTGTTACATTTATTATATATATTTTTAATTTACATGATAAAACAAGACTGCTGAGATGGTTCATCATCTCTACCAACTCAACCCGACCCCTGTTTTATAACTTTCAATATTGAAAAAGAGGGATCTAAATGGAGTACATGAGTTGTTTTGATAAAAATGGCCATACCAAAGGCCGTGTGGCAAAATATTAATCTCAAACTTTAGTTGGACACTTGTACAATACTGTCAGTTTCCCTATAGTACATTCGCATATAAAAAACTGACTGGGAATACTTCTCTTTGAAATAATGATAAAGAGCTAATGAACAATAAATAATTGTCGGTGAGAAAGAATCTTTCTCTTCTATTAGTTTGTCAACCATCCAATAAAATATGGATGCACTGTCCCTGACTGACAATCTAATGTTTCCTATTTGAGCAAATGTTTATAGTCTTGCAATCTAGAATAATGTAATTAGGCTGTCTTTCAACTGGGAATGTAGAGACTTTGAGGCAGTTGTGGTCAGTGCAAGGACTGTAACATCAGGTAAAACAGCATAGTTCCCCAACATGCCAGAAAAAATCCTTGAATGCACTTTTTTGTGTCTTGCGCCTGCTTTTTTGGCTGTCATCTATTTTTCACCCCTACAAACAAGATCACAGAAATTATCATTTGAAGGTAAACGTGTACAAGTTAGGACTCCAAATCTAATGATTTCCTGTTTTTGAAAAAAAAAATTCTCTAATAAAAGAAGTACACTGAATTTTTGTAATGAATTGCCCAAATAGCGTAATGAACCAACACAGCTTTGTACACATGCAGTAGTGGGGGAATACTTTCACATATATCCTACATTAAAAATATTCGCATTTTATTAGAAAATATGAAATGATGGGTGGCTAAGCCACTTTTAAACCACATTCCATCGATCATTCAACATGAACGTCTACAATTTATAACACACATAATGCAAACTATGATTTTAGTGAGTGGAAATTTTACCTGAACTTTCAATAATGAACCACAGGAGAAACTATGATAACATAACCAGGTTCCTCAATATTATACATGGGCAGATAAGTGATTTAACCAAATCCACTTGGCAGGATGGCTTGGACATTGTTTTTTTGATAACAGATGTGTTAATGCCTGCTTCTTGCATACCTTAACATTTAATATATCGCAATAAAAAAATGACTCGGCAAATAAATGATTCACGTTACTTGTTCATGCATATTGGTCACAGTTACGGCATGAAGACAAAAACTGTTACTCATATGCGCTCGGACCGTTTAACGGTTAAGGTGGGATTGGGGGATGTTGTCGAAAGGCTAAATACAAATACGAAAATTACTGACATGAAAGCCATAGGTTTATCATAAACTCACGAAAAACATTGCCTGGTCGTAATACATTAACTAATAATGCAATAGTTAGATCGTGAGAACTGTATAAATAAAGTCGAAACTACATGCACGCATGGCTTATATTGCGTTGAATGCGACTCGTTAACATGATCGAGTAACGCCGCCTCACCTGTGGTAATACAAGGTCATCAAAGTTGAAATCCGAATTATCTCAAATGAATTACATACATCAATCGTGATTGCTCACAAAGAATAATTAAGTTTTTGTAAAAGTGACTAAATCTCACATCAAATTCGGAATCCTCTATTGATTTCACATCGGCCCTAACATTACTTGCAGCCATCTTGAAATAAATAGGAACGATGAGTATGGCGCATGCGCAAAGTCAGACAGCTATTTTTGTAAGTCGCACTATGATTGGTCGACAAAACTCGTCGAAAACTGATATCGTAGTACGAGATTTGAATAGGCATTGAGTCAGATGTAGTTAGAGGCGGCTGAGACACTATTTACTAAGAACTGATTAACGGCAAGAAAAAGCAAAAAATCTACATTTTCAAACTAAAATACAAATAAATATAATATAAAGGGTTATAAAATAATAATAATAATAATAAAAAAAAATTGGAGGCTCATACCTACATCGGATTTTGCACGAAATTCCATTATTATCTGTCTACATGTGTCATTGTCTAATTGGCATAGTCATTAAAACTGAACTGTCATTGACGATAATTTGAATTCATGAAATCTCTTAGATGAAATATTGTAGCTAAATATAACAAATGAATTTTATCATGATGCTCACTTTGTGACGAATTTCAAAATGAACTGAACTGTGGGTTACAATTTATCCGCAATTTAATTTAAAACGGAACGGAAATGGATCCCGTATCATTTGTGTGTCTTATATATTGTGTTTGAGTTTGATATTCGGCCGCACAAACAGAAATCATGTTCCAAGTATTAGTTTAGTGAACTGCGATCTAATTAAAATCCAATGTATAGTTAAAAGCTCCATTTCTTTTCTATGTTATTTTTGTCATTTATGAATAATTTTACAGTTCATTGCCAAGTGCTTCATATATCGTACCTCTGTTACCATTGTCCTATGTTATCATAATGATATTCCTTCCAAAGATTTTACTAACAATCTTGAATAGCTGTTATCCTGTTCATGCGACTTGATTTATATTGCGACGACCACATATTTGTATCATCGCAACAGCTGTCTCCGGAAATAGACAAGTACGTGCATACACGTTCTCAAAAAGTAAAGTGTGTGATCAAAAGTCGCCGTTGAATATCTAGTTACTGCTGGGTTTGATTATACATGCACGTATGGCAATATAATTAAGGTAACTGAAGCACGCAAGGAACATTTTTTTACAATTAACCAGCTGCAGACACAAAGAAAAATAGGCGTGTTTTGTTGTGGGCCTCGATCGATCACTTCACTAATAACTGCATGAATGGGTTCAAGTGTTTATTGCGTCGTTATTAAACCAAACCATGTGTACAATGTGTATGCCAAGAATGCTTGGAGAAGTGGATAAGTCTACTTGATGTAGAAATAGGTAAAAAAAATCTCAGGATATGTGGTATTGGTCAACAAAGGCGAAATTATTCCAATGTAAATCAGGTCGATGTTACGTAACGGCGAGGACAAAGACTAGCCTAAAGAGAGACGACGTTATTTGTTTACACTAATGACCAGCCAAAAGAGAAACAACGTTTTTTTTCTATCCATTGAGTCCTCAAGTGGGGAAAGCCAAAAATAATGAATATTTACTGAAGCAGTAATACAGTCCCAGTATGTGGACACACTGCCAATAACAGAAACAAGATGGCGATAGTAGCGACTTCGAAAATATGTTACTGAGCTTCTCTAAATAGAGCGGTTCGTAATACAGTTTTTGTCACTTCTTGATGCTAATCATAAACTGAATTCAAAAATGGGGAACAGCATTCGATAACCCTCTAAAATTGACAAAGTTCAAAGAAAATTTGAGCTACGAATATAGTCGCTATGAAACAAGCAAAGCCAGCCGTGTCGGTGACGTCATTTCCTTGATACATCACAAGCTGATCAAATACTAAAATCTAAGCCATATTTAGCCTGAATGGACCACCACGCACTCGCTTAACACAGGAATGCCTTGCAATAATGCACAAACACGGCGCAAATAATTACAGCAGTTTTGGCATTTTGGAAAACACTTTATGCATTCAAGATTGGTATCACAGGATTGCTAGGGTGTTCATCTATCCATTTCAAGCCGATCAAAATCCTTTACTCAAAAACGAACGCAACTTTTGTCTATAAACATTGATAACTAATGCTATGTCTATGGCATCCGACTGGCACCCGTTACACAATAGTTATGCAAATTAGGTCGATTGTATTGTCAGGCCATTTCTGACAATGATCAGTAATAAAAAAAATAGTTTGAAACTGTCAGATTGACTGTTAATTTGCAGAACAGAACAGAACATCCCAAAATGTTGAATTGTAATATATTTTTTTCTTGTTCAGCGCCAGATATTTAAATTGTGGGACTTGAAAGATTGTGAACTTGTTTGGTACGTGCCTCCAATCAAAGGACTAATTACCCTTTCCTGAGGTCCAACCAGTCGCCAATGTGTCTAAATGTAGTCTTGCCTTAGAAATCATATTACAGAGACCGAGATACTTGTATATATTCTAGCATGATATCCAGGTCTTTAATTGTTCATGTTATGATTCACCATTTGTGAAAATTGATATGTTCAATTGGTTTAAAAGTGTAAGTGAGCTCATAAAATATTCAATGACTAATCACCCATGAAGTCAGTGTGACTCCTTCGCGGCGGAATATCTAAAGTGACATCTGAATTTGATATCCATGATTGTGTGGTAATGTAATTAATTAATGTCACTGGACAATGTAAGGAACTGACTGACACAAAAGACAAAAAGCGTGGTTCACTACCCAGTAGCAAACTCGGCGCTTTACTATGAGCCTGACTGACTGAATGACTGAATATTCTGCTTTGTTTATAACCAAACCATGTATAAAACATGCAGTCCAGTCATAGTAAAATACTGATGTCGCTTGATCAACTGAATTTGTTTTGTTTTTCCATGTCTGATCGGGCGAAACAAATCTCATAAATTATTCTGTGAAATAAAAAGCTGTGACCGTGTGTCTAACGTGACATCATGTTTTGGTATATACTAACATATAAGACAACTTATTAACCATATTCTCGTTGGCACAACAAAATCGGCCCAGCAGCAAACAGTATGTGTTTGCTCTTACTCCTGAAACTATACCGATTTTACACATCTACAAAAAGTCTAGTAGAATTGTTGTCACGACAGAGCATTGTGCTTAGCTCGAGCAGTTGTCCTTGTTCACAGTCTTGCAACCCATTGTCAGTGACAACTGTCAGTTGCGCTATGTGTGCAATTTATATTAAAAGATAATACAATATTCCACTTACCACAGAGCGTATTACTACAGTGAAAACAACATAGAATTATTTATACAATTGCCTTGTGTTAATACTTTGTATGTGTCACGTGATGTGTTTTTCACTCGTGAGACCACAGGATACACACCATCACTGAAATTGTGGGTCTAAACAGTTTATGAACGTGTATAGTACGCTCATCCAATCAATAAACTAATGATCCTTGTCTGAGATGCAAACAGTTGCAGCCGCTAATGTGTCTTATCTGCAGTCCTGTCTTTACTTATAAGATACTTATATTCTAGCATGATATCCAGTATAATTGTTCATAATATGATGCACCAATTTCCAATTGGTTTAAAAGTTTAAGTTAGCTCATAAAATATACAATGACTAATCGCCCGTCAAGTCAGGGTGAATGTTTTGAAGTGATTAATGTTATCTTCTTTAGATAATTTGTACTTTGACCACAAAGCCCCTCGGGCAGAGGGATTCGTAGTATGAGTTGAATAACATAAAATTCACTTTAAAACTAAATCACATAAGCGTATGTACCGCGTCTTACCTTCATATGTTACCTTCATATGCACACCACTATAAATGTTGTCATTCCCTTTTATTGGTACACATGCCCTTAACGACATTTTATGGTATTAAAACTTCATTTATAACAAATTAACTAACAAAATAAACAAATTTAGTAGAAAATAAACATATCCAACCATAGATCATTTAATTCAACTCGTTTAAAGCGGGTGGGTCGTCACATGCGCACGCGCGGGAATTGAGCCCAAGCTAAAAACGCAAAGGCTCATGAGAAGACGCATGTTTGTAAACAATGACACGCTATGGCCATCTGACGCATGCGCAGGTGACGACTCCCCTGCTTTAAGACAATTTATAAGTCCACGAACACAAAACAATTGAATGACAACAATCTAAAAAATATAAACAATAAAAAACAATTACTGACAAGCAAATTGCACGACATAGTCAAATCAGTGAGTGGAAGATATTTGGACTTCATAGTATACATGATGTTGGAAATAACCTCATCAGATACATTGCAGAGAACCATTCTGTCAACTTCATGGAAGATGATGGAATTCCGTTGATATATATGGGGAGTACTGTGAATTTACGAATTTCTTGATATGACTTCAGCAGTCATATCAGTACAGCCAGTACTGATCATAGTTACAGTATCCCAGAATTGATTCACTTGTTTTTCTCTGTACACAATTTTATTCCATTTCATTACATACATTACAGTAAACATTAATTACATTATACAAAGCGAAAAACACAAGCAAACAAAAGTAACAAAAATAAAACAAACAAAAAAAAAGATAATTACAAATGCACTGAAATGTAAAATGTTTACACACTATTAAAGATAATAGACCACTTCCGTAAATGTAATTCCAATTAGTTTTTAGATATAGCTATATGATTTTTAATCTCGCGTTCTTCAGTTACCACCTCATGAAAATATACATCACTCGGTATACTGTTACTCATTTTACAATTATAAATATATTGCTTTCCCAAAAGTACTGAAAAGTCAGTACAAACTAAAAGTATCTGTCTGAGGGAAAATGCATCTGGACCAAAGATACTTTTAAATGCATCAAAGCAGACCAATTTTTTTTTGTATATTTACAATAATAAAAAAGATGGTAAGTAGTTTCCGTTTTCTGATGACAGAACGAACAACAAGTGGGACTACAAACCTTTTATGATTTCATTTTTAAAAGATCATAATTAGTGAACAAGATTTTATGTAGTAATTCTCTTGATGTCGTGTCAATTGCTGTCCTAAATGGTGAAACATAATGTTTACACATGACAAATTCGAGTTTAAAATCTTTTATAAAATACTCTGAACTACTTGGATGAATAGTCTTTGCACGAAGAAAGTTATTTTTATACAATTCTTACCAAGCACAGATAACGTTATATTCTCATCATCAAGGTTACAATGCGAAAGTTACAGGCGTGATTTTAATCGCCTCAATAAAATAAAGTATTATATATATATACACATACACACACATATACAACTCATCTATTGGAGAACTCACACTAACAAATTATATCTAATCTGAAAAGTTGTGTATACAAATCTTGCAATACTTTGGATGATTTAATGGTTATCCTGAGAAAAAATATATGTAAGTTTACGGATAGGCGAAAGGAACTCGAATTGTGGTTCAATGCGGTTAATTTGATCAAAAAGCGGTTTTCGAATATGGTTATATGCTGGACAAACTACCAGAAAATGAGTTTCATCTTCAACAGCATCTATACATATTTGGCAGGTTCTATTTTCCACTGGAGTTCAATAATATCTACCGGTCTCAATGTGTAACTTATGATTAGAGCACCGGAGTTTAGTTAAAGCTTGTCTGTACAGGGGAACACGAACGATATCCAAATAATTCTCGTAAAAAATATTTGTTTTAAATTGGCGAAACGTTAGATGATGTGATATTTGATTTTTCATATCTAAATTTTGAAGAGTAGACCAAGCTACCAAGACTTCACGATAAAACTCTGACAGGTCGATTTTCAAATATTCGTAGTTACAACTACAATGTTTCATAATTTATATTAATATTTAATTGAATTTAAGTCAGGTTTGCAAAGCTTAGGTTTAGTATCGGGAAGGTATGGTACAGTTTATATATAATATTCATATAATTGTACCATACCTTACCCGATACTAAACCTAAGCTTCGCAAACATTTCTATGTTAAGTCACGGGATATTCAACTCTAGTTTAATTAAACTTAATCAAAGTGCAATTCTCCATTGTATTGCATTGTAATTGAGTTTAATTAAACTCCAATTAAAATGCAACCCTATATAGGTACGCGTTTTAATCGAGTTCATATCGCAACTATATTGAAAGTTAATTCAACTATATTACAAGTTAATCCAATGGTGGCTCTACAATTCATGGGACACCTGTATATGTGTGCGTGTGAATGTGTGTCCGTCTGTTCCACTGCTATCTCAAAAACCATACATCGGTTTTTGATGAAACTTGGTGCATATATGCTCTGGGCCAAGGCGCAGATTTGATTAGGTTTTGATTATAACCATGCATATTAATTACCTAATTTGCATGATAATTAGCTAATTTTTAGCTGTTCTATGACTGTTTCACTGATATCTTAACAACCACTCATTGGATTTTGATAAAACTTGGTACATAGATGCTATAAACTTATGTGCAGATTTGACTAGTTTTTGGTAAAAATCTGTGCAAATTAATTACCTAATTTACATGATAATTAGCCAATTTTTAGCTGTTCCATGACTGTTCCACTGATATCTAAACAACCACTCATTGGATTTTGATGAAACTTGGCACATATATGATCTGAACTAATGCTAGGTTTTGATTAGTTTTTGGTGCAAATCTGTGCATATTAATTACCTAATAATGATTGCATAATGATTAGTAAATTTTCGGGTTTTCCACTGGTGTCGAAGTACTAATCATCACAATTCAATGAAACTTGGTACATAGATGTCATAGGACACTGCACAAACCTGGTAGTTTTAAGTACATATTAATTACCTAATTTGCATAATCAATTAATTTTCAGCTTTCAATTAGTAAGCATTACATTTCAATGAAACGTGGCGCATAGATAATCGAGGACTATATATATGCAGAGATTGATTGTTTTCGGATAAATATTTGTGCATATTAACCACCTAATTTGCATAATTAGTTAATTTTCAGCTTTTCCATGGATATCTCAAGTACTAATCATCACATTTCGATGAAACTTGGTACATCGATCTTCTAAGACTATGCGGCGACCTAATTAGTTTTAGGGTAAATAATTGTGCATAATAATTTGCATAATGATTAATTTCAACGTTTCCATTGATATCTCGAGTACTAATCATCACATTTCAATGAATCTAGAACTATGCAGAGACCCAATTGGTTTTCGGTAAATATTTATGCTTATTAACCACCTAATTTGCATGATTAACCAATTTTAATTGTGGGTTAAAATCTGTACATATTAATTACCTAACCAATTTTGAGCTATCACCCTGATATCTAAAGTACAAATTATTCCATTTCAATGAAACTTAGTATAAAGATGCTCTAAGACAATGTACAAACCTGATTAGTTTGGGGTTAAAATCTGTTGATATTAATTCCCTAATTAGCATTATAATTCATAATTTCAATACAACTTGGTACATAGATGATCTGTTACATTGCACAGACCTCATTAGTTTTACACTCAAATCTTATTATATTAATTTTCTGATTTGCATAATTAGTTTTCAGCTTTTCCATACATATCTCAAGTACAAGTAATTTTGAATTCTTTTTATTGTGTCTCCAATACTCTCCGCACATGGGAGTTCTTTCTAAGCTTTCTTTGATTTTGTAATATGTCAAAGCATGTATAAATGGGGTGTTATTTATTCAAAAGATATACTATATTTGAGAGAAGTATGTTCAGGGAAAAATGTCTGAATTGTAATTTTTGAGGTGTTTGTGCGTTTTCATACTGATTTTAATAATTTAAAGTAACGTTTGTATTATGCATATAGCTAAGCAATTGTTTTGAAACGCATTCAAATGATGGCACCTCTGTGATAAATATGGTTTGGTTACATTGACGCAATACAGAATTGCTGCGCTGTGATTTATTTTAATAAAGTGCTGGCATATATGGTCAACAGAGGCGGCGGCCCAAAATTTTACATGGAGGGGCGAGATCTACTCACAACCTCGTCCTGAAGGCGTGACCTTACTAGGAGGTCTGGGGCGTGCCCATAAACAATTTTGAAATCTAGAACCTCTGAAACGCTATTACCTGTATTTTGAGGGTCAAATTTTGCTGACACAAAGGGTTTCAGCTTGATTTTGTAGGGGTGACGCCCCCAAAATTTTTTCGAGGGGACGACCGCCCCCTGTCCCGCTGCCACTGGTCAACCATTTCTCTCAAAAATAGTCTTTCGTATTCTGGTTTAGGCCCTCTATAGGGGAGATCAGGTGGTTTACCTCTGTTTTGTTTTTGACACAGAGGACGCTATTCCGCAAATCGTGTTCACTGATTGGCCTGCAATATATTGACAGCTGTCTGATGTATTACGCAGTCTCAGAATAGCCATATGATTTGTGGTTAAAAACCACTTTATATACTGTGTGGTTCATACTTTGATATATTTGGGGGGGGGGCACCCACTATATATTTTAGGTACTGTGTGAAAACACTTGTGGTGTTATTGTCTCTGGATTATATAATAAATTGATTTCTGATCTTTGCTCATTGTTGTTTGGTCAAAATGGTTGCACGTCGCGCCTGACGAGATGCATAATAATAATAATAATATTTCAGGTTTTTTGGTAAGATGTGTTACATATGCTATATGTAGCTATATCTTATTGCTAAACTTCTATTTTATTAAAGAATGTTCGAATTGATTTTAGATAGCTTTGTCCGTGTATTGTATATATAGTGCAGCGAAAAGCCACTGTCATACTGACCAAGGGTTAATTAGAATTACCTAGATTTTAGTCTCAACGGAGGGACTAATGTTTTAAAATCCCATAGACGTTTTACAATATTCAGTGTGAACGGCATTGAAAGCATTTTTCCATTATCCCCAACAGTTTTAAATTTAGGTTGGATATAGGTCACGTGATTCTATACATGTCTGTTTAGAATACATGATTTCAATTTGTACAAACAACTACTGAAATCCAGCATCGACAACCACGAGAGCAGATGAACTTTGATACCTATTGTCATGCACCTAAATAATATTCTTGTTCTAAATTAACAATCGTTTATAGTTGTATTTCAAATCTACAAATATGTAGATTTGGACGTGAAATGTAAAAACAAAACACCAAAAACATACTTTAAATTCAAAATGGGCTGGCAGAGATACCATAACTAACTGTTTTGATTTGTAGTTATATCACGCAATTATGTCAAATGCATGTTGATAAGAACCTGTTTATTGCAGTTGAAGTAAGTAAGTGAGTAATTTAACTGGTGAATAATTTTAGCTTAATACACATCACACCAGCAGCATTATGTATACATTTCTGATTACTATAATAGAAGTACATAGTAACTGTAAAAACTATACCATATCTAGAAATGTATGTATTACATTTTGCTTCACTTGAAATTTTATATATTTCAATTGACACAAAACTCACAGTATTTGAAGGGCGGTGGTCGTCGCGATATTGGTCATATATTAACAAAGATGACGAGAAGCCATTTTCGCTGATCAACGCGTACATTGAAGAGACTTCAATATTTCTAGTAAGCAATTCCTATGGTGATTATACCGCATCGAAATACTCTACGTAGTGGAAGTCTGTATTTAGTGAACATTGCAAGTAGATCAAATCTCGCATTCCGGCTTGTCACTGGTAAAGTCAAAATGGTACTAGGGAAATTGCCGTTTATCAACTAGAAATATCGCAGATGATCGCGACGACAACCGCTATTTATGAATAGTGTTTAATACTAAAAATGTATCGTGATCAACTCTAGTTATTGTTAAAATACAAAATAAAACAAGCTAAAATAGGTATATAATATTCAAATATAAAATATTTGTAAAAGTGTAATTAAAAATAGAAAAAATGGAATCAAATCATGAAACAAATAACATCAATACTAATTATGAAAAGATGGACAGAAATGCTCGGAATGACACGCAAAACCATACATGTTGTTTGTATATATTTCCAGTTGATTTAAATATGGCGAATTCACATTTCAGTGGCCAACGCATCGATGCCAAAGCTATTGTCATAGAAATTATTCTGAGATGTGGGATCATCGTTCGTTCCGTCCATTTCGACTGAAACACCTCTTTTGTCTGTTGGCCTATATATTCCACGTTTATTTCTTCTGTTCGCGACATAGTATATGACAATGCCGATAACTAAATCGAAAAAAAAGAAATGAAAAAAAGACATGAATTAGTAGAGTTAGCGAGAACTATGCTCAATAACAGCAATAGTTTCAACACTATTGTAACAGTTTGAGCAACTTTATTATTATAAAATCTATTTTAAAATATTAACGTACAACATACCTAATAAAATAATGACAGAACAGCAAACTGCTGTTATATCTAGCACACTTAGAATGTCACCAGAACTACCAGGATTCTGCATTAAACAAAACACGTATAGTGATAAAATGAGTTAAACAAAAGAACGGGAAACTGCGACGAGCAGTGTATCTCTCTACCCATTTAAGCCCCCTTCACATTTCCCATTACCCGTAATTCAGTATGCAATATACATATACACGTGACCAAATACTCAGCATGCTACATAATATAATATAATATACTGCCTGATGTGACCTTACATCGCGGAGATTACACTATGGGGAAACAACGCTACAGTAGTGTCATCAGAAACGATTTAAATATCATTAGAATATGACTCATCCTTATGACTTATACATACGTTTAGTTCAATGGCGACAATTGTGGTCTGAGACGGTGTTGTCATGTCACTTACTAATGACACGTTACCTGAATATGAAAAATGTAGACATAAAGTTATGTTGTGCTGGGAAATCATACAATGTAACTCGTTCACGCGGCGGCAATTGCTAACTATTTGCGTTCCAAAATGTATATCGCAATGACCGCCAAATGATTTTCCGTTCAACTGCGAGATCTTGAGTATTGCGTGAAAGACGCGGACCGAACGCCTGCTGCAAAGATCGAACAATTTGATTTTGAACTCGAATTTCATTTTTTTACAGCTCAAAGTCGAAAGGCTGATCTTTGACAGGAGAATATTGCGTTTACATACCCATCATCAAATGTGTACATAACATTCTTAAGCGTGGAAATATCCTCCAAAAATATTCGCGTTTGTCGAATCCCGCGCGATGATTGACGCCACTAAGACGCTGTGGCCTTTGTTTGTCTTGTTTTTACGTTCGTTTTTACGCATAACGCGGGATCTCGAACGGAAAATGATCTATTATTCAGCAAACAACTGGCTGATCAAATGAAGAAGTATTATTGAGAATATTATAATAAGTAGTCTCACATTCATCAATTCTCAATGCACTATCTTTGTAAGTTGTATAACCATCAGGACAAGGCAGACAAGTCGCACTTCCAATGCCAGGCTGATAACTTCCAGTTGGGCATGGTAAACACTTAAACGGAGCATCACTTGAGTGTTGATAAAAACCAGATTCACAGTCAACTACAGGAATGAATGATCAATAAAAAACACACATCGTTATTTGTATGGCTGTAACAGTGGTATAACGCCCAGGAAACCTTACTATTATAAATAGCCAGTAGAACAATATTTATTTTAAGGTTGATAAAAATATAAATGATATTAACTTACCGCATAGGAATGGCAAGTTGTCCATCGATTCTCGTCCATGTGGACAGACTGGTTCAATATGTTGATATCGCAAGGTACCACTCTTCATGTTTATAGGTATATCGTCTATTGTGAACAGATATTTATCTTCATATGATGCATATTCCAATGCGTTGACGAAACGTTCAACATTTTCAACACGTTCTTCGAAGATTGATTGCAGTTCTGAGTGCACCATATTTAGGTCATTCATTCTAGACGAATTAGCTCCCTTTATAATCAAATGCACATGACCGTATATTAATCCGTCATCTATTGTGGCATTTAGTACACTCACTGTAAGTAGCAATTCGGTTTGCCCCAAAATATACGCAATGGCGGCTGAGAATTTCCTTTCTAGATTGCTTAAAGAGTCGTGGTGAACTTCTGGCTTGTTTACAGCGATCGTCGACTGGTAGAATTGAAAATTCAGTTCAGCAGTGGCAATAGCTAGGGATGTTTTCAAAACCTTTACTGACATCGTATTCGATACGTATCTGCCAATTGAATTTGAAGCCTCACATCGGTACCATCCCATTTTAACTGTATGTATGTCATCAAATAGCAGATGTGTTCCACCACTTGAAAATATATTGAATGTTTGTGAATCAATAGAATAGTACCAAGTGACATCTGGAGTAGGTCGTCCAGTGACATTGCACATAATTTGAAACGGTGGTTCTTGTCCAGCAATAACAGTTTCGTCTTGGAGGAAATTTGTGACTGTCGGTGGTGTTAACACATCAATAAATATTTCATCAGATGTAACGTTGATGACATGATTACTTGCTGCACATTTATACCAGCCTATTGTTGACAGAGTTGCATTACCAAGCAGTAACTTCATATCTTTAGAAATCAAAGTACCATCTTTATACCAAGTGATGGTAGGTGCAGGGTCGCCAATCGCATTGCAAAACAATACTATTTCTTCATTTTCTGAAATCGTCGTATTAACGAGTTCATTCAATATCAATGGGGGTTCAGCACAAAATATTTTCAACGTCACTGTTTCCTCCAAGACATCTAGAAATCCAGAACTTATTTCAAGTGCGTCATCAAGTCGGAGTGAGTCATTTCGTAAAATACGATAAAACTGTGTTTTACTTTTCATTATAAGATTTCTCATGGCGTCAACATCAAGGAAATCAACATCTTCATAAAGACTGTAAAATTTATCAAATGTCACTAACAGGCAGTCTTCAAACGAAACACACTCTTCCTTTGTAAACATCTCACTCGTAATATTTTCCATTGCTGCTTTCCATGGCCCGACGATTTGGTATTCTGCTGCAAGCTCTAATGATTTTAAACTGGATAAGTGCGATGTATTCAGAACAGCAAATGCCTCACGAATCGCAGGAGATTCTGACATATTTACTTTCGAGATCTCCAATTCAATGTCTTCCTCTGTGATATTGTAATTAACATAGGCTTCAGTTATGTTGACCTCACTCAAATCTACATCCATGAATGTGATATTATCCCGTAACATGATTAAGTCGTTGAGTCCCTCGGATGCATTTTCTCTACTCTTTTTTGAATCATAGGCAACCTCATTAAGAAGAGACATCGCTTGAAACAGAAAGTCGTATATGTTTAAGAATGTGTTACAGTTCTTCTTGAAAAGAAAAAGTCGCAAACCATTTTCATTTTCGTTTGAAACTCCAGAAGCGTTCATATATTTTACGTATTCACTTTCAAATGTTTCAATGTGAAGTGTTTGATTTGTATGTGCAGATGAATTAGAGTAAGTATCAGCTCGGTCTGCATATTCAATTGAGCGTTTCTTCTTGAGTGGTATCAATATATCCGATAAATTTTCAATAACACTAACTGCTACTTTCCAAATACTTTCAGCTAAATTTCGGAAATTAATAGTCACTTTAACAGTTCTCATACCAGCTCGGAATAGGTCAATATCCATTGCAACTTCAAACACAAACAAATCTGCAGTAGACACTTCTATCTCAAACCATATACGTTGTATGTCTACTATCGCGTTGAGGCCATGTCGAATGATAAAATTCAACACATCTATTCCAACAGCAACTACATCTTTCACCAATTCAAGCGCACTGTTTGCAGTTTCCAAGGCAAATTTAACCTCTTCTAGTGTTACAATTACTAGATCTAGTGCAAGTTCAGCTAAATCAAGAACGATTCTAGCTCCGTCCACCACAAGCTGTGCAGTGAAAACTGCAAACTTGGCAGCATCTAAAGCTATCATTGCAACTCCTACTGCTATTTCAGCAATCCCCAAAGCTACAAATGCAACTGCTCGTATAGCTGCACATATAATATTTTTAGCGATGCACAACGGGTCTGGTATTTTTACTGCACAATCAGTCCAATAACAGCAAGGATAGCGAATAAAACCATCACACCACTTCCATTTTAAACCAGGAAGACACCATTTCCGACAATTCTCTATGCGACAGAGGTTATCAATGTCAATTTTTTTCTCTCTTAACCAGTCCATTGCTGACTGCACACCATTTTGAGCACTGTCAAGTACTTCAATAGCCTGGTCAAATTTCTCAACAGCAGCATCAAAAGCGGCGTTTGCATTATCAACATCACTTTGTCTGCCTCGTATCCATTGTTGAACTCTATCGACACTTTCTTGTGCATCTGTAACTAAATCTTGGGCTTGTGTCAATCGCAAAGTTGCCTTTTCCCCAAATGCATTGGCTGCATTTATCAGTGCATCTGTCATTCTCATTGGTAAAGACTGGGTCCCAAAACCAAACTCCCCTCGTACCGTCCACCTTTGATCAGACCAAGGAACAAAAACTGAAGCCTGCGCAAATATTGTAGCATAACACACATCCCAAATATATCCATTAATTTCAAAATGAATTACCTCGTTGGTGACAAAAACATTCGCTTCGTCAAAAATGCGAAGAATATTGACGCCACCAAAAAAATGAAACAAAAATTCGTCTGTATTTGGTGCAAGAGCAAATGCACCACCCAAATTGGGGCCTAGTGTCAGTCTTTTGTATTTTATGCTGTGAGACAATTTAATTAAACCCTTTGTAGCCTTATCATCTTCAAACAAACCATACAGATCACTGAATCTACTGCATTCACCTAACATGTTTGACTTTACAATTTCAATCTGAACTGACCCAAAACCCAATGCAACAATATTGAGTTTTGCTTGAAACATCAGACCCACTCCTGTGTAATCTTTCCTTATTTTCAATACGTTTTCCACATATAGCAGTGCACATCGTTCAATATTACTCTGTAACTGATGTGCATAGTTGAGAAGCGAGTCGACACTACCAGTAGATAATCTTGTGGATTCATCAGCAAGTTGTTGTTGTAGATCGGTGCATATGTACATTATTTTCTGGGCACGTGACCTTACAGGCGATAAGATATCTGGTAAATCACTGAATAATTCTCTTCCAATGACAATAGTTTCTAGGTCTTCTTTGAAACCAATTAGTTCTAATGTAATTTCTCTGAGTGCTGATTGGGTAAATTCAGAAACGTTGTCAATAAAGGTATTGATCAGTAACACCATCTCATCTATACTGGGAAGTATGTCTACGATAAGATCTATAATGTCACGTTTAGGAAGTGCTGCGATTTCATCAGAAATGTCATATGTAATGAATGCATTGATATTGGTATCCAGGGTGACTCCAAACAACCTTGCCATCATTGAGTTACCAAAAGGATTTGCAGACAGTTGACCACGAAAGAAAAATCCAGGTGGATCAGCACCAGAACCACACCATCGTCTTTCAGTGCCTGGTGGTTTGATGAATATAAAGTACATGTGTTACTCAGCTAATGAATTCAAATTCATACCAACCAACCAAATAATTTTTAATTCTATATAAGTGAAAGTGTCATAATTACCGCCAATTGAAAGAAATGCATCCGCCCTTGCATCTATCACTCCTCCAATCTGGATGATGACAGGGTGTCCAAATACTTTGAATGTAATGTGCATGTCCACCTCTGTTGTGAAAGTGACAATCGCTTCCCAACGACTAGCAAATATATGAGTTAACATCTGTAGAAAAAAGATAGTGAATGCAAATCAATCACGTTTCATGTTGCCATTACACACTGTTAAATAATACGATTACTGTAAAAACAACGGTAATGCATTACCTTGTCTATGTCATCGACCACCAGCATAAACACTAGATCACCAGAAAGTGAAAAACCAATTGTATCACTATCTCCGAGTAGGTTATCATTTGATATTGAGAGAGACATCCATACGTTATATCCTGAAGAGAGCGTGTAGGTAAACATATGGTCACCATTCCACAGTTCAATACTGGTTGTCTCGGATTTGAGTTTCTTGTCGACTGACATGCCAATTCCTATCAGGTTAATTACCCAGCCTTTGTCACTTAAAGGTTTAAGAAAATCAAATTGACTAATTTTGTCCCATAAATCTTCTGGGAACATGAGAATATTGGTTCCTAAAACAGTGTCGCATACATCAACCAATAAACACATTCCACTGACTGATGGTGGAAACTGAATCGCTTCACCCAGTACCGATATCTGTGTCTTGCTTTTGAATTGAAAAACAGAATACAGATCGTCATCAAACACAGGGGCTCGACGACACACACCATATCTACTAATTTCGCTGCCATTAAGAACCATCGAACGTATACCACTAAATTTTATGTACACGTGTTCTTTATCAGTAATACTAATCCAGTCTGGCAAATTCAGTGATATGCCATTTAAGAAGGAGTTCGCAAACGAATTGCTCTCGGTTAATTCCTGAATATCATATACAGTAAAGGGAATTTCTATGCATTCACTGTTTCCATGACCCGAGATCATGGTACCAATTTCTGGAGAATAACGCGACGATATACTAGACAAGGTAAATGATGAAGTTTTGATGACGGCAATACCATTTAGTGAGATTGGAACAGAAAACTGGTTAATGTCAAGGAAGACAACACCGAAAGTGTAACGAACTAACGAATTACTTGTTAATTGAAACCAGGTAGATGTGGATGATAACGATAACTGTAAAGCTGATGGACACTGGAACAGATATTCGACATAGCAGCCAGTGGGGAGTGTCCCAAAAGGTATATTAAGCTTTTCAAATGCCGACATGACTGATGCTACTAAGTTTGGTAAAGGTTTGAAATTGTTTGCACTGATTCCAGACAGTGCAAATCTAATATCTAGTACTCCAGATGTTGTTGGCGTGATCGTAACGTCAGTAACAGTTTTTTGATTAGTTAGTGAGACTGCTGGAGGATCGAACACTGCTTCATTGGAGAAAAATGATATTACAATATGATGACTGGGTTGCGCTGAAATATTGAAATGTTGTTGTTCCCCAATCCTTAGTTGTGGTAACTGTGATAATTTGACTACACCATGTTCGCAAATCTCTCCATCATATCCGGTGTCACTACAGTTGCATGCTGGGAAATTATCAGAAGTGACAAAACAAGAACCACCATTGAGACACAGGTTAGGTCTGCATATATCTGTGAAAGATATTACATGATTTATAATATTGTAGGTCACAAAAGACAATGTTTTGTATTCATAATATATGAATGATATCTTTAAGGTCACCCTAAAATATGAGATTTTTTGAGCTTATGTAGTAATCTTCATTTGAATTTATTTTATTGAATAAAAAATACTACAACGGCTTGATAAATCTAATATATTTGAAGGGTGGCACATTACATGTATAAAGGTCAACTGAATGTCCAAAATTAGCATTTAACACCAGAATGTATGAACAGTAAGCGCATGTAAATTAGGTAAACAAATGAAGTTATATTGTCAACACATGATCAGAAATAAAAGACTTTAAATAACACTTTCGAAACATTAACACTCGCATCACTGCATAATACCATTCTGAAACATAAACGACGATGTCAGGCATGCATACTGTTTTTTTAGTAACAATTCAATAAGATAAAACTTCGAAATGGACACTAAAAAATGTTTATGCCGTGTAAACCTTTTCGTTCACTGTCAGAGATTATGTTTCCGCCACGGGCTATAGCACTTTTGCGTCTGATGTTAACAAAATAATTGTTAATCCGCCAGTCACGATGGCACAGTACACTCCAAATAAGTGCAAGTACGTTTTGGAACGAATACAGATACATATTGTCTTTACGGAACGGTAAATTGTATTGTTTTCAGTGCTAAATATAATATATATATGTATTATTATTATGTATGTATATATATATATATTGTGAGAATAAACAAGGATACCTTTCGTAATCTGTTATCAATACTAATCAATAAATAAATAATTAATGAACATTAACTGAATGTAACCCAATATGTATATTACTCACCAATACACGAGTGACCATCTCTATCCAAAACAAAACCACGGTAACAGTAACAGCTATAACCTCCAATTGTATTATTGCATAGGTGTTCACAAATTTGGTCTTCCACACATTCATCAATATCTATTAAATACAAAATGTTGAAACAAATTTGAGGGCATATCGCTGTTACGTCATCATAAAGCAGAGCTTTTTTATAGTAAAATTGGATACCAAGTACTAGTATATTAATGAGTACATTATAATTTCTCGAGTTTAAAAACATCAAGTGAAATTGTTTGAATAGATGTCATGTATCACTTTTTCAATAACTACCTGTCATAACTAAAATCAGTCTAATTTAATATCATAAATTTGAGTACAATTTCAAATCATTGAAAGACTAAAAAATGGGATATGTCAGGCTAGACAGTCAGTCAGCATAAGAGTTAACGATCTAGATCGAAAAAAACTTAACTCTTAGACGACGACGAAACAGACATGACCTGACAAGAAAGGTGAGTCGCGGATTTCACACTTTATGGCCCCCTGCATAGAAGTTGGAATACTTGTATTGAAGATGAAATGTCGGTAAATTACAAACCAATGCCAATCCAATATCATGGTAGGACTAGTCACGCTTGGTGATTGGTTGGACGCCATAGTCAGGCACTCAACTGAAAACAGAGGTAGAAATATGAAGGCCATGTTTGCTAAATGCTGTACTTTTGACTGACAACAGATGGAGAATGACACTAATTATCGTGCAGCTGGAAATAATTCTACCTTGAAGTAACAGAATGAACCGTGGGATGAAGACGAATTTCGACGTAGAGGGCTCCTGACAACCATGGGGCCAAACAAAGTTCCAGAAGAGTGTACGTGTAAAACGTCATGACGAGACTATCGCTTTATGCAGTGTGCTTGGTAATGGTTTGGATTCTTGCAAGTAGTTTTACACAGTTGGCAGAGAGTACTATTGTAATTCACAAACTTACCAACACAACTTGTTGCATCACTTTTAAGTTCGTAGCCAGTAAAGCAGGAACATACAGCAATGCCACTTATACTTTGGCACATATGACTGCAACCTGGGTTACCACTTTCGCATGCATCGTGATCTGAAAATTAATGAAACGATGGAGAACTTTTTTTTATAATATTTTCTGCATTAGCCATGTATGCAGTTCAATTGGTAATTAGGAGTCCGCAAATGTTCGCACTAGTTATGTGTATTATAAGACAGGTAGTGTGAATATATCCAGAAATGTGTGAGCGCCGAGTCAACGAAATTTGTTTTTTTTTAATTTGGATAGTAAAATGTCTAAAATGATCTCGTATCTTATTGATAAATCGTGCCACCCATGAGTAGTTGTGTTTGTAAAAATAAAGATATTCGTGATGTCATTTATTACCAGAGCACGTTTTGGCATTGGCATCCAGGATGTAGTTACCATTGCATGTACAGTAAAAACTTCCATCAGTGTTAATGCAATTATGTTCACATTCATCAGTACCAGTTTCACATTCATCAATGTCTAGTGAGGAGATATGTTAGCAGTGAGTATAAACAAACACGTAAATGTCAAACGAGGGAAATCAAGTCTATAATAAATCAACAGCGAAAAAATATATTTATGTATTTATCCTAGCATTTATCATTTAATGAGGTTCATTACCATATATGGTGATATGGTGATCTTATATGCTGAGTAAATCAGATGTATACTTTATTTTATCGGCCATATATTCATATATATATATATAAATATATATATAAATATGTATATATATATGTATATATATATCAGTAATTTTAATGAAAAAAAAGTACATTTATCTTAGTAATAGTGACACCTGTTGTTTAGTGTGATGAACCCCCACGGTTGGGTACAGGAGCATAGAAGTTTTTAATTAAAATTGTTTTCCATAAGAAAAATGAAACCATCATACATGGCCTTATAAACAGCCTTTTACTTCATAGTGGGGTGGGTGGAGTAAAGCTGTGATTATTTTTATTACTTTCTGACCATCTAGTTTGCCATTTACCATGTCCATATAAACTAAAGCTCCAGCCAATATCAGATTTGACTACTTGTTTCAAGCTATGGCACTTGGAAATGAGTGTTGTGACATGTGGCAAATGTCCAACTGTCTTGGTTAATAAGATTGGCTATATTTCAACTAGAAACAGGTAAACCAGTATACCTGTATGTACGAAGCCAGTGATCGTTATTCAAGCCAAAGAAACTGCATCTATTTATATAAATACACATGGACAGAGAATATTTTCTTGGAGCACTAAATGTGACAATTGCCCTACTGTCTGTGATAAATATACCACACCAGCTACATAGTGCCCGACGAGGAGTTGGGTAGGTAGTGAAGAAAAACATTGACTGAAGCCTGGCAGAGGACTGAATTGTTGTCAACAGCAACAAACATACTGGGAAAGTCAAAGACAGTGAAAAAACAAACAAACAAAAAACACACAGGCATATAAATACTAACTTTCTAGGATCTTTATTGACTCCAAGTAATCCAGAGTAGAACGAGATGAATCAACGCTATACTCCGCCATCTTTATTTTAATATTAGATGCAACCATTATTCTGTAGGGGACAACGGGTCATAACTTGAGGGGAGTTAACACCCATGATTTTTAAAATGCCTTGATCAATAAGAGTCTAAGTTACAGGGAACATTATTTTCATTTTTCAGTGGACCAATAAATGCATTTGACAGGAAAATAGAAAAACTCTACCACAACAGCAATTAGAACAGCTTGCTGCATTATAAGTATCACTTCCCTGTCAAATTAGTGGTTCATGCTTATTTGAATCTGAACATAACAGGCCAATTCTATCACACCTTGCTAGGCTTGAACTTCCATCCAATCAGAGCATTCCAAATGAACATGATTCTCCACAAAACTAGAGGGCGCTCTGACCAAAAAATTGCCATGATCTAAATAAAAAGAACTGATATATATATATATATATATCCATATATATATATATATATATATATATCCATATATATATATATATATATATATATATATATCCATATATATATATATATATATATATATCCATATATATATATATATATATATATATATATATATATATATATATATATATATCCATATATATACAGGCTATTGCTTTTGTCCAATGCCTTCAATATAGCGTTAGTTACATGCTTGTATATGTAACAGAATTCAACATATTAAAACAATGTCAATTCGGTATGTGTTATGAGCCGTGCCCCTTTCCCATAATACATTACAAACATTTTAAAATGAGAAAAATATTCAAAATTCTTCACATAAACCGCTAGTCGCAGGGTGGGGGTAGTATAAGTGAAACTCTTAACAATAACCTCATGTAATGTTGTTAAGACTAAAATTATGCAAATGAGATGCAAAACAATATTTACAAAAAATCTATCAGAAAAAGTCACATGACCGATAAACGTATTAAATATTACACAGTTTCGGGGAATACTGTTCAAAATACGCATGACAAAAACAAACATAGTTGAACTCTGGTGACCTTGCCCTTTGTTATATAATATAATTCCCTTTATCATAATTTGATTCAATATAAATATGCATTGTCATAATTAATTTTGAATACAAACAAGTTTTGGGGTCGAACCAACAGTGGGGAATCAGTCTACCGAATGTCCTTAAAAGATGTAAATATTTTACAAAAACATTGATGCCTTATTTGTTTAATTATTTTAAGGGACATAATTTCCAGCTTTCTTCAAAGTAATTCAGATATTTTAGTATAAAAACAAATGTCTCATTGAAAAAAAAGTGCTGCATTTAGATGTGAATAGATTCATAAAACATGCAAGATAACAGAAAATTTTAGCTGGCTTTAGTCCAAGTATTTTGTACAGGTGTCTTTCAAAAATTAATGATTCACTGAGACAAATATGAACTGCCTCATTGTGTGACTACTGTATTATATGAAAAGTAAAAAAAAAACACCCTTTATGAATAGCTATCATGCTGCAAGCTCTGCTTTGTATGCAAATCAACTTAAATAGTTAGTTGGTGTCCAGTGGAGGGAGAAGTCAACAGTACTGTTGCCTCCTGAGAATCTACACTGCAATCTTTGAAGTGCGTTTTTAAACTAGTATTATAAAAACTCTATCATTCTGTTCTAATAGCTGAAACATATTCCTGTGAGTTTTCATTTGTCGAATGAACTGTGTGTCAAATACAGAATACATATATTTTAGAATAATTTTCTTTTTAAAATGTAGATGAAATGTTTTGCTTTCAATGTATTTTTTATGTATTGTTTTTGATTTGATAACTTTGAACTAAACAGATTTTCTATTAGCTTCAGATCTTGATCAAAGTTAGGCACCCAGTTCATAGGAGTGCTTATATTGATTTTCTGACATCTTGTTTTCTGTAAAGATTTTATTGGTAGGTTTTCAAATGTGTATCAGACTGTGCAATCTCTCCATGAGTTGGTTTTGAAACCCAGTATGGGATTCTGAGATACATTCTTAAGGATATTATTACAAGATAAATCATTTGCTTCATTGAACACATACAACAATGCATATTTCCACTGAAATCAGTGACCTTTGATGTGTATCACCAGTGATCAGTCAAGTAGAAACAGTCAAAATATTTTATCAGATTTTCTCAATTTTTGCATGATATTTTCATACAGGACATCTGTTGTTCAAACTCAGGGAAGACTTTATACTGGTGAACAAGGTGACCAAGTTTGATAAAGTTTGGAATAGAATTAGTAAAGTTATTATGCACAGAATAACAATTATTAACGACGACGACGACGACGACGACGACAACAACAACGACAACAACAACGACAACGCCGGACAAAATTTTACCCTTAATGTACCTTTCCCTTCCATCTTTGGTGGTACGGGCAAGGTAAAAATAATAATAACGAAAGCTAACTTTTCATGTAATTGTAAACTAATTGGTAAAATCATATTTATCACTTAAAACATAAACTAAATAAATAAGTATAATAATGTTAGCTAATTGACTATGGAGAAGCTACAAGTAGGAACGTCTTACATACAATCTAGTCCCAACTGACAAACTAAGACAATACATTGTTTACCCAAGCCGAATACTCTTTCTAAATGTATTTTCACCAAAGTTTCATTATTTTTTTTTTATTTTTAGACAATTCAAAATATAATAGATTCTATTACTGAATTAAACATTAACCATATTTTAAAAACATAAAAAAATACGTCTAACATCATCTAAATGTATACTCTACAGTAAGATGTAACAGTTGTATTACCTTGACACAAAGTGTCAGCATTTGGTACATATCCTTCAAAGCAGGCGCATTCATATGAACCAGGCTTATTGATGCATTGCTGTGGACACTGGTGGTTACCCTCGTCACATTCATCAATGTCTGTTTGTATTAATGCATAGACAATGTAAATGCACAGTATGACACATTTGTTACGATACTCTTATTTTTTTCGCGAGCGAATATCGCGAGTCGGCGAAAATCGTGAATTTTGAAGCAGTAAGCATTTCTCTCGGTGTCGTGTGCCACGGAGTATCGGTAATTGTCGCGAAATGTTGTCTCCATGTATCATAAAATCATGAAATTGCGAAAATTTAAATGTTAAATGGTTTACAGTAACTTTGTCATATTATATACCTTGTTTCAAAATTATTCCCACACTTACCATTACATGTTTTACCATTCAAGTCTAACACAAATCCATCTTCACAAGAGCAAATAAAACTTCCTGGTGTGTTACGACAGACATGGTCACATCCACCACTGGACACACTGCACTCGTCTATATCTGCAATGTCGAAATATGTACATATTCAACTGGCACAATTTATAATTACCATAGCTAAACTATTACAACCTTGTCCATTCAGAACATAGATTATATATCAAATGTATAGATGAATCACAAAGTGACGATGTATGGCAAAAGTGAGTATAAAGGTATTTAATATAACATATCAAAGCAATCTGGATGGTAGTATTAAAGAACATGTCTAAATTGATATTGTTGACAGCTGTGATTTATATACTGAATTGTTCAAGTTACGGACATCGGATTACGAACATCAAGTTATGAAAACATTGAGTTACAACAATGACCACGCCCATATTTTAGAAACCATGTCCACTTTCACGAAACCATTCCCAAATTGTAACTCGATGTTCAATTAACAGGTAACTGATACAAAACAATTACAACATCTATAAAAGCCAAGTTCGGACTCGCATATCACACAACGTTCGGTGTGACTGACACCCGACTATTGCAAATCTGGAGCAGTCACTGATATATAAGTTCGACAAAGAATACGAATAACTTTGTAGGATTTATAGAATATTTGAAATATTCTATTTAAAAATAGAAGCACGGTTAACTTTTCTTATTCTAAATTTTCTGACTTAAAAACTATTTTTTCCAACATTATATATCTATATTTTGCATAATGTCTGCTCACGATGTCTCCAACCTTGATGCCTTATTTATGATATTATGTTGCTGAAGTTTGCTTTCATGACGGTTTTATCCTTTATCCTCTACTTGTTTAATATCAAATAACTCTTACCACTGCAGTGACCAGACGAGTCATTTTGGTATCCTTCGTAACAAATGCATATGTATGAACCAATAGTATCAACACATAACTGTTCACAAGGCGGTGTAGTAATGGCACACTCGTCAATATCTGTTGAAGGTTTGGGATTAAAGTGAATGAACTTCGAACAAAGAACAACTTTTGGTAAAGACATAAAGCTGATTTGTAGTAATTGGATAGTATAATAAAAAGGAGACAAACATAATATGGGAAATGGGAATGTAGTTTCGAACATCTACATGTACTTCAATATATTACCGTTACAAGTCTTCCCATCAGACGCCAATACACCAAATCTACAGTCGCATTTAAGACTGCCTTCTGTATTGAGACAAAATTGGTCACAACCACCATTCTGCTGCAGGCATTCATTAACATCTTAAAGAAAGAAATATGAACGTTAAACACATAAAGTCAACAGGAAATAATGTCCGAGATATTTAGTTTAGAATAAATGGTTCATATGTTATAAACAAGAACACAAGATTACCTTCACACGTCTCGCCATTAAATCCAATGGTGAAACCGGTAAAGCAGGAGCAGAAAAAACTACCAATTGTGTTGTTGCAAATATGTTGACAGTTTCCATTATTTGAAAGGCATTCGTTGACGTCTTGGAAGTAAACATAAAATTACATTATTAGTGATTGTAAAATCGGGAAATGCGTTTAAATAATAATAATTATGTATGTTATGTTCCATATAATACGAGTATTAAAGAAATTTAACCACATCATTTTATATATTATTAATCTGGTGCGTTGATGTATGCGACGGTGTACTATCTGAGTGCATACTTTTAGGTATCGCATTTGGAATTCGCATTTCCAAATATGGTAGGAAAATACCCCATAAAATACCGCAAAATTACGGCACGCTTTGACCTATGGCGTTACGATGACAGATGTATAATAATAAAACATAATACCTTCACAACGTCTTTTATCATTAGCAATCTGATAACCGTTTCTACAAGAACATAGATAACTTCCTACTGTGTTGTGACAGTTGTGTTGGCAGCCATTATTTCCATGGGTGCATTCATTGACATCTGTATAAACGACAAAAACAAATCACGAGTCAGATAACGTATTTCAAAATACGTGTTTGATTTGTCTGGTGTACATCATGAACCATATATTAGTGAAAGAATAATTCATTATCATTTTTCTACTAGTCCACAAGTTAGGTCAGTATATTTGATTATTTGGTACCAACTATATGGGTCTCTGTTGGTTAATAAATCTCCTGGCTAATAGACTAATCAAGCGAACTTAAGCGAGTAGTTTAATCACAATTTTGTCAGATCGAAGTTCCCCTCTTATTGTGAATGTTATTTGTTATGGCTATGCATGTAGCTACATTTTGAGAATGATTATACCACTAGAGTCCAACAGTCAAATAGACTACAAGATTAAACAAAGGGTTTTGAGAAAAACGTCTAGCCTCAACATTTACTCAGCCAATTGTTTCTGCTGGTGGACAGTAGTTTGTCCCCATGAATAATCATAAGCTGAGTGGTTCGTACCAAACAATGAGTACTGGGCTTTCTATGCGTATAAACATTTTATATGTTAACATATGTTATGTTGTGTTGTCCGAGATTAAGTCCGTGTTACCCCGTCTGTTGGGCCATGTTTAGTACAGACCATTTCAGGCTGGCTTTTTGTGGTCAGTCATTATGCGTGAGGGGTTGTTAGCGCGTCCACCAGCAGTGGCGAGGACCTACGCCGCGTGAGCGAATCCAAATCTCGTTTTGTGTATTTTCGCTTTCTAGTTATTCAATCAGTCTTGAAACATATACAATGAGGTTGTGATATGTATGCATGTATACATAAATACCTTTACACGATTTCTGATCATCTGTTAGCTCATAACCTTGTCCACACGAACAGAAATAGCTTCCATATGTATTATGACAGGTCTGCTGGCAATCACTTGAAATACATTCATCTACATCTAAATTAGAAATTAAGACATCACAATTAGAGATTATAAGGTTGAAAACTAAGTTCGGAGAATATGTTGATTATTGATCTTGGTATTTAAGTATTATGTTATTTGGAATATTTTGGAATATATTGAAATGCTAAACATTGTCATCACTGTAGAAGGATGCGAAAGCAGTTTGTTCGAATGTTACATACATTTATGAAGAGAAAATCAGAAAATAGAAGCACGCACATAATTAGTATCACTGTTGATTTGATATATAATAAATCATACTATATACCTTCACATGTTTTTCCATTTGTTCCTAGTACATATCCATCTCTACATGAACAAATGTAGCTTCCTACTGTGTTATGACAGTCATGTTGACAGTCGTTGGCAAGCTGAATGCATTCATTCTCGTCTATATTACAATATAACAATGTGAAAAAACAGCGTTACGCAGTATGTGATAATTTTAACAAATTGCAAATCTTACATTTGCTTTACATGCAAAGTATGACTAAATCAAATATCGCAAATAAAAATAAACTTGTTTTATATGTAAAAATTACCTTCACAAGACTTTCCGTCAATAGCAAGAAAGTAACCATTCCTACAAGAACAATAATAACTCCCAGCAACGTTGTTACACGCGTGTTGACAACCATGTCCACTTAATGAACATTCGTTCACATCTTCAAGCAAGAATCAAAAATACGTAAAAGAAAACCATTTATGCAACATTATGAGTAGTTGATATAAACCGATAATATTCTAATATTTTAAGAAATCTTTCCCGACGATATTAGATATATTATTATTGATTGGTATTTAGATTAGTGTTATGGATTTGTTACGTTACCCTTGTTGTGTTTAAGTACACCTGTTTTAAATCTGTATGACATAACATGTCTATACATTTTCTGTTTCACTAAATTGTATTCACTAACATCCATTATTATTCCACACTATTAAAGCGGGAGGGTCGTCACCTGCGCACGCGCGAGAATTGAGTCCCAAGCGATGAAAACAACCCACGCTAAAACGCAAAGGCTTATGGGTAGACACTTGTTTGTAATGCCACGCTATGGCAATCCGACGCATGCACATGTGACGACTCCCCGCTTTAAAACACGTTTTGCCTCTTCATATCTTTATGTATTTGTTTAAAACTTTCCCAATACTTAGATATTTAACATGAAATCAACATAGTATGCTAGTATACTCTTTATCATTGTGGTCCTTACCTTCACAAGTTCTGCCATCGTAAAGTAGACCGTATCCCGTCTGACATGTACAGTAGTAACTTCCAATTGTGTTTACACAGTTATGATCACAATCGCCAATCACAGCACATTCATCTATATCTGCAAGATAATTTTAATTTAATTACACACTATGATTGTGTTTATTAATTGTTTTGTGTGTTTGGATTTGCATTTTCAACCATCTAGTCATGATATTAACTCTTTCTTTCTTTCTTTCCAAGCATGTATTGGATAGCGTTCATAGAAGTGATCACTTTCACATGGAATAGCTTATGTAACACACCTACCTTCACATCTGTAATCATAGCAGTACCCATTACACACACCAGTAGTATATTCATAGTAATACTCCGTCATATAACTCGTTGACGATCGATATGATGTCCTTATGATAGTCAACATGAGAGAAATAATGTCATCAAAATATGCAAATTTAATACTATAATGGCAATCGCACCATGACGTCATTTTTGTATATTTTTCCAACCAGCATGTTATATTTAATTATAAATATTCTGCTGTTATATTTAACATATAACAGCGAATAACGACCGGTTCTACCGCCCGCAAAACAATTATGTCATATGTCAGGGAATAAAAATAGGTTCCAGGTTAATCGCGGTTACTGGCAAAGAAAATTGTATGCTGTAGTATTATGAGAAGCAATGCGGTGATCGAGTGAGTAAAATTTCCCTTTGAGGCCAGGGAGTTGGTTGTTAACAACGCACCATTAGCTGCAGTACTGCGACGCTATATATTTTTAATTGCCGGTAAGACTGTTTCGTCCATCATGTAACTAAATTTAAATATGCACAAAACGGCAGTTACATTTAGCGACAGTGAGGTATCATAAAAAGTGATCACTTCATCACTAATTAATACCACAGATAACATTTTTCGAATTTTTACGGTGACCGCGCGTGGATAAAATTCTTCTTTGAAGCGATAACGTGATACTATTGTTTGATTCATTCGAAGGTGTGTTTCAAAAGTATGACGGGAACCCCACAATCTGATTGGTTGAAAAGGCCAATTCTGCAGTTTATTCGTTGGCCGACAATGAATTTCACACGAGTATATTCATTCAACAAACGATTAATTGTTACTCACCTTGAATGGCGACACCGTCCCCAATTCCAAAATCCGCATTTTCTTGTATAGCGGGACAGGTAACTGGTTGTTACTTGATAAGAAACAACTCTTGTCTTTGCTTCACGGAATGTACAAACTGTACTCCTATTTAACATAAAAAACATCAATGGTTATGACTTTCATTTTACCAACGACACAAATAATTGCAGTTTGTATCTCGCTTCTTATGTACATTCATGCCTTGTGGATAAAAGAAAACAAAAACAAATATATAACAAAATATTAACCAAACATAGGGGCGTTTCGATACGTTTACTCTTAGAATAACATGAAAGTAAAACTTATTTGTTTGGACTGAAAGGGTTGTCACTCTAAATCTAGAAAACAGATTTGCTGTGGGTAAATATGATATACTGGGAAAATAATTTGTTTCACAACAATAATAAAACAATTCTTTGTGTAAAATTTTACAAACAAGTGGAGGCCCTCAAATGATAAGTTGCTTTAGAAGCAGGGGTTCAAACATGGCTAGTTCCATTCAATCAGAAGATCTGAGGTTTACATGCTCACGTACAGGGAACGTCCTATTTCCCACAACGTTCAATTTTCTCAAAAGAAGAATGTGGAACATTGAATTACAACATTCAGAGTCACATCAGTCATGTTGCATTACAAAAGGGCCACCCGACAATCGTCATGATTCAATAATGGTTATTGAATGATATAATATTAGTCAAATCAGTAAAACCGGTAATATTGGTTGAAAAGAAATATTACAATATCAGTTAATTATTAAATTATCAGTTCCTAATACACGCGCTACCCCACGTTGTACACGTAATTACGTAACAATTTCTATGTATCTCACTATGCCATACGTTATACGACTTACCTGTCATTCTGGGCAGAGACACACCTGAGGACATTCAGGCTTATAATTATTACCCACGCTATTGAATGTACATTGGCGTGGACCGACATACGCCACTGAAAGCCAGACTTCATTTTCCTGTTCACTTTACAGTGAATTTATTTGCTGTGACCGCTTGCAATCACTGTTCTGAAACAGGAACGTGATTCATGTTAAATGAAGAATTCAAAATGCCAACGCATTGCCAAAAATGGACAATAGAAACCAGTTAAGTAGTTCAGAGATTTGAGGCTAGGAACATTAGTGTACGAGGTAGTCTTGGTTTCCTTTTGTTCTGTGCCCACTCAATCTCTCAGCAGTAAGCAAATAAATTCAGTGTGCAAACATATATCAGGCTGTCATCATGTCGCATATTACTGGTAACGTGGGAGGTATTACATTGTATTTGCTAGCTGATCACATGAAGCCATCAAATAAATGGTTGTTTGTAGTTGTCAGAGGACGAGATGCCGTTTGGTACACCCTTATGATGGCACTCAATGCAGCGACCCGTTAGATACTTAATACAAGACTCTGTGGACAGATGATTCTTCATGGTGAGTCAAGCATGCACTTAGGGCTTAACTAAAGGCGTTATATTCAGAGACATTTTCATGCGTCACAATGTTTAAACTTCAGGCTAGATAGCGCAATAAAAGTCAAGAGCGTGATATTATCCCAGAGGGTACTTGCAAAAAATACTGACATGGGAGTGCAGCAGGTTGTTTAAACCCCTACTCATAATCAGGGAGAACTGAACACAAATTGCCTACCCCCTTTCAGACAAACTCTGGATATTTGACAGCTCATTCCAGACAGTAAGCTTAAGTGGTACTATGAGAAAAGCAGGTGCGCTTGAAAGGAAAAAATGCAAAATGCTTTGACGATCGAAATGAAGTTACATTAAGAAAGAAAAACAGCTTCATTCTCCTGATTGTTTGATCACTCAAGCTGTAGATACAGTCTTTGGAAAATATGAACCTATTTTCAGCCAGAAATAACGAAAAAAATGATACAGACAGGGTAAACTAATGTACCTCTTTTCAGACAGAAGTGGTGAATTTGGAACCCCTTTTGGCGGTACATATACATATAGCACTTCAATGTGAGTACCCCGGGGATATTATGCAACAGCGGTGTAGACACAATAGTGAACTGAAGAGAAATAAGGGCGTTGGCTATGAATATTGTTGTTGTCGTAAACGCGATTGATATGCAAATTACGTTTGCCCGAAATCATTAAAAGACAAAAGTCGAGACTGTGATAGAACAATGCACAACTCACAACTCACTCACGTGATGAAACCCCTCTTTTTGCAAAAGTGTAAACGACCAGTTGTTGCGGCGATACCGTATGTTGATCTCGTGGTCTGTCTTTAACAATAAAACTAGAATGACGATAGTGATTTGCATTTTAAAATTGGGATGGTTTCACACGGAATAACGTACATAATCCGAAATGAATCTGGATTTACGTAACTTCCTGTTCTTAATCGGATTAAAACACTTAGTATTTTACAACTGGATCGTACAACAATTTCAACGCTAATTTGGGCTGCGAATATTGCGTCTACAACTGCATCACCTGCGTCGCCGAATTCGTTGAACCGGGAAATATCCAGAACGAGGCCTATCAATTCGAGTTACCTGCCTTTCATACACTTTTATGATGGTAGTCAATACAGCGACCCGTTAGGTACTTAATACAAGATTCTGTGGACAGATTAATCTTCATGGTGAGACAAGCATGCACTTAGGGCTTAACTAAAGGCGTTATATTCAGAGACCATTTTATGCGTCATAATGATTAAACTTCAGGCGAGATAGCGCAATGAAAGTCAAGAGCGTGATATTATCCGGGCGGGGTGCTTGCAAAAATACTGACAGGGGTGTGTAGCAGGTTGTTTTAAACCCCTACTCATAATCAGACAGAACTAAACTCAAATTGCCTACCCCTTTTCAGACAAACTGTGGATATTTGACAGTCCATTTCAGACAGTAAGCTTAAATGCTACCAAGGGAAAAGCAGGTGGGCTTGAAAGAAAAAAATGCAAAATGCTTTGACGATCGAAATGAAGTTACATTAAGAAAGAAAAACAGCTTCATTCTCCTGATTGTTTGATCACTCAAGCTGTAGAGACAGTCTTTGGAAAATATGGACCTATTTTCAATAAGAAATAACAAAAAAAATGATACAGACAGGGTAAACTAACATACCTCTTTTCAGACAGAAGTGGTGATTTGGAACCCCTTTTGGCGGTACATATACATATAGCACTTCAATGTGAGTACCCTGGGGATATTATGCAACAGCGGTGTAGACACAATAGTGAACTGAAGAGAAATAAGGGCGTTGGCTATGAATATTGTTGTTGTCGTAAACGCGATTGATATGCAAATTACGTTTGCCCGAATCATTACAAGACAAAAGTCGAGACTGTGATTGAACAATGCACAACTCACTCACGTGATGAAACCCCTCTTTTTGCAAAAGTGTAAACGACCAGTTATTGCGGCGATACCGTATGTTGATCTCGTGGTCTGTCTTTTAACAATAAAACTAGAATGGTGATAGTGGTTTGCATTTTAAAAATGGGATGGTTTCGCACGGAATAACGTACATAATCCGAAATGAATCTGGATTTACGTAACTTCCTGTACTTAATCGGATTAAAACAGTTAGTATTTTACAACTGGATCGTACAACAATCTCAACGCTAATTTGGGCTGCGAATATTGCGTCTACAACTGCATAACCTGCGTCGTCGAGTTTGTTGAACCGGGAAATATCCAGAACGAGGCCTATCAATTTGAGTTACCTGCCTTTGATACACTCTTATGATGGTAGTCAATACAGCGACCCGTTAGGTACTTAATACAAGATTCTGTGGACAGATTAATCTTCATGGTGAGACAAGCATGCACTTAGGGCTTAACTAAAGGCGTTATATTCAGAGACATTTTCATGCGTCACAACGTTTAAACTTCAGGCTAGATAGCGCAATGAAAGTCAAGAGCGTGATATTATCTCGGGGGGGGGGTACTTGCAAAAAATACTGACAGAGGTTTGTAGCAGGTTCTTTTAAATCCCTACTAATAATCAGACAGAAATAAACTCAAATTGCCTACCCCTTTTCAGATAAACTGTCACAGTGGATATTTGACAGCCCATTCCAGACAGTAAGCTTAAATGGTACCAAGGGAAAAGCAGGTGAGCTTGAAAGAAAAAAATGCAAAATGCGAATAATGCGTCTACAACTGCACCACCAGCGTCTCCGAGTTCGTTGAACCGGGAAATATCCAGAACGAGGCATATCAACTTGAGTTATTTGCATTATAGCATTTACTTATTTTAAAACTGGAGATTGACACACAATTATACATCGTCCATGGTCGGCCCTTTGAAAATCTAGAGGGGCATGAATATTTAAAGATAATAAAATATACACACAAAGCAATCAAAGATAACGTGCAAATCGAAGACATTTCCCACAAATCGTTTGGGTCTAGGACAAACGCCCCCGGACAATCGCCCACGGACAAACTCCCTCGTAGGACAAATGCCCCCGTAGGAGAAATTCCCCCACACAATTATTATTTGTTATTTTTGCAGTGATTTTGACTATCACTGGTCGTCGGCAAACACTTATTTACGTGAATTTATAATAAGTTGATGAATTAATAAGTTGATAACGAGGTGTCGTCGGCGTACACTTGTTCACGTGAATTTATATTAAGATGACAACGAGATGAATTAATAAGTTGACATAATTATATTTTACGGTATTTTACTTTGGAAACTGTGTACCGCCGATCCAGCGTTTTATCAAAGTTGCGTAGTTACGATTTTATGAATTACGGCGTTATATGATCCCATTGTTACTATAATTATAGCAGTGAATATTTGTAGAACGCGGGCGTAATAGTGTTTTAGTGTTTCTATACTGCGTACCGCATGAATTTATAATAAGTTGGCAACTAGGTGTTGTCGGCAAACACTTGTTTACGTTAATTTATAATAAGTTGACGACTAGGTGTTGTCGGCAAACACTTGTTTACGTGAATTTATAATAAGTTGACAATTAGGTGTCGTCGGCAAACACTTGTTTACGTGAATTTATAATAAGTTGACGAATTAATAAGTTGATAACAGTGTATTGTCTGCTTTATTAGAAATAATAATAATAACAACGAAATGTACAATTCTATTCTACATACGGAACAAGTATTAAAATAAGCGTTAGTTCTTCATACACAAAATTAACAGTCGATCTTTCATTGTGCGCTTGGAATTCCTAAATAGCATACTTATTACAGCATCTTTAGCATATTTTTTAGAACAGTACACTGAAGCTGAACCCAAACAAATGGTGAGCAGTTGTATCCACATGAATGGAATGGAAGGTTATGCAAGAGCCAGAAAAATGCTTGAGGACAGTTGCAAGAGCTTATGTTAAAATAGCTGAAAATTGGCCAGATATTAAAACTAAAAAAAAGCTGCTCTGGAGGAGTTCATGTTATTTCTGTCACAATGTGACAATCAATGATGGATGATGTGCATTTGAAAGAATTTGACCACCATAGTAACCTGAGAATGCTTGTTAGTAAATTGCCATACAAAATGAGGGAGAAATGGCGAACAAGAGCAGCCAGCATAGGAGAGAGTAGACCAGTGCAATTCAAAGATTTGGTGGAATTTGTAAGTAAAGAAGTGAAAGTACTTTCCCGGTTGATGTTTGGGGACCTGAACTGGACTGCACAACAATAAAAAATGGTACAAAGGGCACTAAAAAAGCCATTAATGGTACAAAAAAGCGTGCTAGTTTCGCTAGATCGAAAGGATTATGCTATGGTTGCCTCAGAAGTGCAAAAAATATTGTCAAAGACTGTAAAGACAAGCTGACTTGTGACAAGTGTGGTGGTATGGATGTCTGATGTAGAGGCTTAGAGTGCCCAAAGAAGACAGAAATTATCAGCGTTTCCCGTGGTGGCCTAAGGTAACATTGATGTACCTCCGAATGAGTGCCGTATGAAAGTACACATCTTTGGGGCAACATCCTCCCCCAGTTGTGCCAATTATGCCTTGAAGAAATCAGCTGATGGTAGCCATAATTACAATGTTAGGAATACAATACGTAGCAACTTCTATGTTGATGACATGCATCAGTACCAAGAATAGAAGATGGAATTGTCTTGGCTAAGGGTTTAATACAAACATGCAAGCAAGGTCGGTTTAGACTCACGAAATGGATTAGCAATGTACGACCAGTACTTGAAGCCATCCATGAGAAAGAAAGAGCCAAGGAGTTAAAGAACTTAGACTTGAAGCAAGATAGCCTGCCGATGGAGTATGCACTGGGTATGCAATGGAATGTGGAGTCAGACACACTTTGGGGTTTCGAAACAGAATTAAGCAGAAACCTGCAACCAGAAGAGGCATCTTGGCTGTCATAAGTGCTGTTTATGATCCATTGGGTTTGGCATCACCTGCAATTCTTCTGCCCAAGATTGTGTTACAGAGTTTGTGTTAAGCTAAACTGGATTGGGATGAAGATATTTCTTTCAAGGAGCGCAAATAGTGGGAGAGTTGGTTAAATGACTTACCCAAACAGATGTGTGAAACCGGAAGACTTTGGTGAACCTGAAACCTTTAAATTACATCACTTCTCTGATGCTAGCGAGTTTGGATATGGCATGGTATCCTATGTCAGAATGGTGAATAAAGATGGTCGAATACATTGTGCGTTCATAATGGCGAAGGCAAGAGTTGCACCCCTTTCAATACCTCGTATGGAGTTAACTGCAGCCACTGTAGCAATTAGCGGGGACAGACTACTGAAACAGGAAATGAATTTGACAGTTGGAAAGTCCCATTTTTGGACTGACAGTACTACGGTACATAGGTAATGAAACAACACGGTTTCATACCTTTGTAGCTAACCGTATAGCTGTGATTCACGGAGGATCAGAACCAAGTCAGTAGGCATATGTTGGTACCAAAGAGAATCCAGCTGATGATTGTTCAAGAGAACAGACGATTGCTTCATTTCTCAAGAATCAACGGTGGTTAAATGGTCCTGAATACCTATGGAACACACAAGATGAATGGCCAAATGCAAATTGTGATACTCGTTTGGATCAGGAAGATCCAGAGGTAAGACTACAAGCAAGACTATAGACCCCACTAATAAGCTGATCGAGCACTACTCTGACTGGCATAGGTTAAAAAAGGCAGTAGCATGGTTATTGAGGCTGAAGAAGCTACTACTTAAACGATAACACAAAGAAAGTAGTACTGATGAACTTGAGAATATATATCAGCCAATGAACTGACAGTTCAAGACCTTCATGAAGCCGAAATTACTATTGTTGGTTTTGTTCAGAGAGAACCCTTTCCAAAGGATATTGAAGGAAGATTAAGAGAAACAGCAGCATTTATAGATTGGAGCCAGTCATGGGAGCAGATGGATTGTTACGTGTTGGAGGTCGTCTGAACTTGGCAATGATCCATGAAGATCCATAAAGATGCTAAGCACCCTAAGCTCATACTGCGAGATATCCAAGAACGAAGCATGCACTTTGGTAGATCCTACATTCTTTCAAAGCTGTGCGAGAAGTACTGGATTCTTAACGCTAATTCTGCAACAAGGAGGATAATTAGTGATTGTGTAGCCTGTAATAACAAAGAGCCAAAGTAGGTGTTCAGAAGATGGCTGACCTGCCAGTCTCAGGTTTGATGAGCCACCATTCACAAGGGTTGGTGTAGACTATTTTGGGCATATTGAAGTAAAGGTGAAGAGAAGCACTGTGACAACGGCACCAACTTTGTTGGCGCCAATAGAGTTCTTAAAGAAGAATTAGCCAAATGGAATCAAGCCAAAATAAAGGAAAGCCTACTCAAAGAAGGAATAGTATGGAAGTTTAATCCACCATCTGGGTCTCACTTTGGTGGAGTGTGGGAGCGTCAAATCCGCACAATTGGACAACTACTTCAAGTGACTGCAAAACAACAGCAGATGACTGATGAAAGTCTTCATACATTCTTGTGTGAAGTGGAACATATAGAAAAGAGTCGTCCCATTGCCAAGTCATCAGACGATGCCAGAGACCTAGAAGCACTAACACCCAATATGTTACCTACCACAAAGAATGCATCTCTGCCGCCCTGTCTGACAGATAAGAAGGACTTGTATGCAACAAACAGGTGGAAGCAAGTGCAGTATAATAATTGTTTTGGAGAAGGTGGGTAAAAGACTACCTACCTTTACTTCAGGAATGACAAAAATGGTTAAAAGTTCAACGAAATCTGATGAAAACACTAATTGAGGCATGTGGCCGATGGGAAGGGTCGTCAAAGTAATGCCTGATTGTCATGGTCTGGTCCGAATAGTATTGGTGAAGACACAAACTAGGAAGCTGAAACGACCTTATGATAAGCCATGTACATTTTTAGAAGACTGTTAATGGTACAGTGGGAATAACCCAAAACCACTGTTTTAAGCATGGTGTTATGTAAAAAAAACACAGTCGGGCCGATCAAACCACTGTTATCAGCAATAATACCTGGAGTCCTGTATGGACCAACATTAGTAACGACCTCCTTTATGAGGTAGCCATACAATAGCCAGTATGGTGGAAGAGACCGACAAAGGTCTGGGACATGGACAATGTTTTCCATCAACATTATTTAGATCACATTGAAGACCAAAGTTTAGAATTGATTAATATTTCGCTATTTCTCGTTTTCTGACTCGTACTTTATTAGGAATGTAGTTTTTTAGCGTCTTTAGAATGTTTTTTTGGAAATTGCTACATTTTATATACGCAATTTAGGGGCTGGTGATGTAGACGCCATTTGGTGTTAAAGTATTAGATTATGAACTTATTTCAGTTTATATGTATAGCGCCCTCTAAGTGAGAGTTATTCTTTTGTTTTTAGTAGTAGGTTAACACTTGACCCCTAGACCATAATAGTCAGAATGATACAAGACCGCAGGGATAGTGCAAGGAAACCTATTTGGCTACGGAAACCAGGAGATTATATTAGTTTTTACGGACTTTATTGTATTAAGAATTGCTTTGAAATACTTGTGACAGTTTGGAGTTAACGTATTGTATTAAACCTGGTCGATTCCTGCCAGTATAACTTCATTTGCCGGCTTTTCTGTGTGTGATTGGAAGTTGGTGAGTCGGGTCAAACAACGCAAGGTAGAACGAAGCTATTTGTACGATTGAGTACTGTTGGCAACTTTTGTGAACCCTATGCAGACACTGAGCTTTTTCCTGTTATCATTCTCAAAGAACTGGTGCCTACAAAGTGAGAATCTTTCATGTTGACTGAGTAGACTGGGATGGAGCAGAACCTTCAGGGCACTATGGATCCTCATTAGATGACAGTGAAGTGATAGTTCCTCTTTTTTCGTCCCTCTGTAGATGACAGTAGAATGTTCCATATGGCTAAACATTAAAAGGGCAGTGCACACAACTTTGAATGTGTTTTGTACTCAAAACTAGTTCAACACCCATTTTTATACATCTAAATGTGTAAGCTATAGAGGGCGCTGTTGGTCTATAGAATGTGCAGTTTACCTATAAACAGTTTAAACATCCCTAACATTGCTAACTTAATACAGGCATATTAATACTAAAATATTCAAAGTAACAACTTCAGAGGCAGTTGGGCAATTCTCGTAAATTTTGCACAATTCTTTGCAAATCTGCTACACAATGCAGCAGTGATTGTAATTTGTCTTTCCAGCAGGTTGCCCCCCAAAAAACATACAACTCTTACAGAGGTGGGTCGGGCAGAAATTTTGCTGATACTTCAATTCTGTGTACAACTTTGGAACAATGGGAAGGCAGTTTCCTGTACATGCATTAGTTTCATTCAATCTCAATGCAGCCAAATTTGAACATCACCCACCGCCCTCCTGTATTCAAATTGTTGGCTAACATTATGTAAACACTACATAAGATTGGTGTGTAAATTACCCATCTTGACACCAAATATGGAGATTCATGTAGTATAACTAATATCATCTAAACTTTTCCATTTAATAAATGAAAGGCGGTTATTGATACAACAAATACAGCACATGAATGAGAACATGATGCCCTGGAAAATATGTCTCATTCCACCAAGTACTAAACTACTAGTATGCATTTATGTCATGAATAAACTACTACATAGAATATATATTATATACACTTGCATACCAAGAGGAACACGTTTTGAGATTGCTATCTTGTCTCCCAACTTATTATGCACGCGTTTCAATCCTAAGCTAATCATTATCCCATACATCTTACGGTAATTTTCATCAATGAGCTATATACATGTTAGAATACATGTCCATGACAATTCGTTTCGCGTTCGGCCATATTGATTTTTGGTCATAATACTAACGGACTATTTTCTTGAACATTTGGCACGTACATCAACACATTTCGATTACATGTCCGTGCCATTTTTTTATTATCGACTGGCAGCCATCTTGTTTGTTGAAAATGTATTTGGACATGCTTTCATTCCATGGTGGACTATAAAGCATTATTGAATGTCCAGAGTCGAAAAATATAAATAATAAAAAAAAAAAATTAAAAAAGTAAATAGATAATTTAAGATATAATGTGTGAGTGTGGTTGCAAAATGAAACAATGTAAATATTTCTACCTGGGACGCATATTACGATTATGGGTGTGGGTAAACTATAACTGACACATGCTTTGAAAAGTTGTTAGAAAGAGTGTCATGCCTGCATGCCCACGATACTGGAAACATGTACTTCAGTTGTGATACAAATTTGAAATTTTGGAATGCCTGATTTTTATGATAGTTGATTAGTGTATTATTCAATCTCAATTACTTACACTGCAAAATCATTCAGAAACAATTTATGTGGCCACATGACCAGTGATTTATATATCCAATTTGATTGCATATGTTATGCATGTAGCAATATATGTCAAAAAACAATTTTTAAAAGTTAATAGAGGGGGACTGTGTCATTAAAATGACTTGTATTTATTTTAGGCTAATTGTATATGGCTCACTGTAACATTGTTCCATATTCGGAAGTAATACGTACAAACCATTTGATCTTATGACTTTAAAGAGACACGCTCCTGTAGGTTCAGGTATATTGTTTATGGAAATTGTTTACGTTATCTATTATGTACAATAAAAGGTCTTGCTTAGCGATAATGGGAAAGCAACATACCATCACATTTTATTCTTATAAATATTCTTTTTTAAAAGATATTGATGAATGTGTGGGGAGCCATAAGTGTAAACAGCTATGCAATAATACATTAGGCGCTTATTATTGTGATTGTCAACGTGGTTTTGTTTTGGATAGCAATGGTTATACGTGTATTGGTGAGTTATCTACATATTGCGTTATCAAGTAACTGAATAATTATATAATTTTTGCTATTTACCATGTAAAATTGAAAATAGGTAAAATAATTTATTATCAATTCAATATCAATTGGAGGGGTATATATTTTGTGGGTTGTGTTGCCTTCTGTGCTCAATCCTTGAGATTATGTGCATCCCAACCCTACAGATTAAATATTGCAATGGTAGTACAATATAAGTACTAGTGATTCTTGTTTGACTATATAACCATGTAGGAATACTTGGAGAAGGAGGGTCACATTTGAGGTACCCATTCTTAGCATAGGATGGCATATATGTATTTCTGTAACTGTTTTAAATAAATATGCCAGTAGAACAAACATAATTTCAGACTCAAGTGTGGATTTTTACTTCAAAACTCTTGTTTTCGTTCGTTGGGGTGAGTAGTATTCTGAACAGGTTAAACTGTTTTTGAATGTGTGTTTAAGACTAGTGCAATATCAAAAACTGTGCATTATGACTAGGTTTTTTTATTCGGCTGAGAGTGCAGTCATCGTTGAATGTATTTACATGGTGGAATGTTTTTTTATTATTTCTAAGTGGATATATATGTACTTCATATATCTCTGTGTACTGGTGTTTTATTTAAAAATGCAACATCGGGAGAAATTCTTTGGGCTTTAACTAGATTTTTGAATTAGTGCTTGAAAATTTTCGGTCAGCATTTAGTGATGTTTGTCAACTGGCAAATTGAAATTCAGATGGCTCATTACTGATATGAGCAATATATACAATAAGGAATTGTGTATACAATAAAGTATACATTCAATTGCAATATCCGAAGTCATTAATTGCTTTACCGATTTGACACATATTTGATAAATTGAGAAAGTTGTAAGTTATCAATAGCGGGGTACATGATGAGAGTTGTAAACAAATATTCGATGAATTGCACGCACTTCGACTTCACGATTGCGTGCATATTGGTGTTCCACTGAAAATGCGAAATTCTGCTAAAGGACTATACAAATAATGTTCGCGAACATTATTTGTGGTATTCATGGTTGACGATCGGGTGCCAAATAACAACATCAGCAGTCCGAAAACGGTGACTCCTGGTTTGACCTCTGTGCGTACGTGTGTCCCTCTGTCCATGCATTCGTGTGTGCGTGCGTCCGTGCGTCCGGACCTATATCTTAGACATGCATGGATCAATTACATTCAAATTTCGCACATACATCATATATAATATTAGACATATGCACATACATTTTTTTCTCGTTCTGATTGTACATAAATTAGACATTATAGGTTCTTGGTGCACATCATTTTATATTTCAGATCGGATTTAAAATGACCGATTTGTGGTCATTTTGTTTCAATGAATGCATATCACTGCAATTCTTTGACTCATTATGTTCAAATGGCGGCCATATTTGTGGTATAAAAATCCTCAAAAATCAAGCATTTGTGATTGATTTTGTTCAAACTTGGTACATACTTGGTACATACATTAGACTTTATGGGTTCCTGATGCATGTCATATATTTTCAGATCAGATTCAAAATAGCTGACTGGCGGCTATTTTGTTTTAATGAATGCGATTCTAAAGCTATATCTCCGACATGCTTTGACTGATTATGTTAAAATTTTATATATTCATTATACATTATGTTATAGATATATAGATGTAATCAAAATGGCCGATTTTCGTTTAATTAATGCTGTTCCAGAGCAATATCTCTCAATATGGACAAGTACTCGTTTGACGGTCAGATACAAAATACCAAAATGTCAAAAATATTTGTGTTAAAAATCATCATAATCAAGCATCATTTTCTGGATCCATACTTCTGTCATGCTTATATTCCAATTATATTACTATAAACAAAATTATATATCTTGAATTCGATAACTAACGGGGACTGTGCCATGCATGGCTTGTTTTAGTGTAAAATAGTACGTAATTTTTCACAGCAAGCATTCAATATTTAGCCCAGATGAGTGAAACAGTCTGAGCAAGACACAAAACCAATATATGTACGGGTCAAAACATGCCATCACGGCAATGCTCATTGTGTTTTTTTTTTCATTTCCAGAATAGTACTAATAACTTATTTTCCCAAGACGAAATGTATTCATGTATTATTTCTAGTATTGTATTAACCCAGGCACTTTTGCCTACCGTCCTAGCTTAAGTATTCTAAATTACGTAAATTTAATCCTTCACAGATATATGCAGGCCTGGCCTGTGTCTCAATGGTGGCTCTTGTATTGTCACAGCTGATAATTTCCCAGCATGCAACTGTGGTGACACCGGATATGACGGAGAGATGTGCGAATATGGTGTCGTCCAATTACCACACTTTCCGCAACTGAGGATTGGAGAACCACATATCTTCAACATTTCAGCAACACCCAGTGATCTTATTCTAATATCGTTTATCTCTGATGAAGCTGTGTTCGAACCTGCAACTGTTTTAATTACTAATCAAAAAACTATTGCTGAAGTTACGATCACGCCAATAACATCTGGTATATTAAATACTAAATTTGCACTTTCCGGAACCAGTGCACAAGATTTCGAACCTTTATCGACGTCAGTAGCATCGGTCATGTCGGCCTTTGAAAAGCTTAAGATGCCCTTTGCAACGCTCCCAACAGGCTGCTACGTGGAAAATATTTTCCAGTGTCCATTGACGACCAGTTTAAAGTTATCATTATCATCCACAGCTAAGTGGTATCAATTAAAAAGTAATTCGTTAGTTCATTACACATTCGGTGTCGTCTTCTTTGACGTTAACCGATTGTCTGTTCCAATCTCTCTAAATGGTGTCGCTGTCATCAATACTTCACCATTCTCTTTAGCCAGTATTTCGTCGAGCTATTCTCCAGAACTTGGGGACATAATTTCTGACTATGGAAACAATGATTGCATAGAAATTCCTCTGACTGTATATGATATTCAGGAATTCACGGAAAGCAACGCTTTTGTTAAATCCTTTTTAAACGGCATATCTCTCAATTTACCAAACTGGATTAGAATTACTGACAAAGAACATGTGTACATTGAATTGAGTGGCATCAGTTCAATGCTTCTTCGTGGCAATGAAATTGGTAACTATGGTGCGTGTCTAGATGCCCCTGTGTTTGCTGACGATCTGTATTCTGTTTTTCTTTTAAAAAGCGAGACAGAGATATCGATCCTCGGAGACACAATACAACTTCCATCATCAGCCAATGGAATGTGTATACTGATCGATATATGCGACACTGTCTTAGGAACAAGTGTCATATTTATGTTCCCAGAAGAGTTTTGGGACGAACTGCGTCAGCTGGAGGTACTTACACCGTTAAATGGCACAGGATGGGTGATCAACCTGATAGGAATTGGAATGTCAGTCAGCAAGAAACTCAAACCTGCGACAGCTAGTATTGAACTGTGGAATGGTGACCATATGTTTACCTACACGCTCTCTTCAGGATATAACATATGGATGTCTCTCTCAATATCAAATGATAACCTACTCGGAGATAGTGATACAATTGGTTTTTCACTTTCTGGTGATCTAGTGTTCATGCTGGCAGTCGATGACATTGACAAGGTAATGAATTGTTAATTAGTAATTCACAGTAATGGTGGTATTTAATAGTGCTTAACACCAATATGAAACGCAATTAATTTGCATTTACTTTTCTTTTCACAGATGTTAACTCATTTGTTTGCAACTCGTTGGGAAGCGATTGTTTTATTCACAACACAAGTTGACATGCAGATATCATTCAAAGTATTCAGCGCAACCATCATCATCCCAATTGAAGGAATAATAGATTCAAGTGCAAGTGCATTTCTCTCGATTGGTGGTAATTATAAAGACATTTCCACCTGTTTAATATATAAGAATGATTTGCTTAATGAAATTTGAATGATAAATACGTAGTAATTGTATTTTATATTTATGAAATCTCCAGGCGCTGAAAGACAATGGTGTGGTTCTGGTGCGGACCCTCCTGGATTTTTTTTCCGTGGTCGACTGTCTGCAAATCCTTTTGGTAACTCAATGATGGCAAGGTTGTTTGGAGTCACACTGGATACCAATATCAATGCCTTCATTACATATGACATTTCTGATGAAATCGCAGCACTTCCTAAACGTGCCATTATAGATATTATCGGAGAAATACTTCCCAGTATAGATGAGATGGTGTTACTGATAAATACCTTCATTGACAATGTTTCCAAAATTACCCAATCAACACTCAGAGAACTGACATTAGAACTAATTGGTTTCAAAGAAGACTTAGAAACCATTATGACTGGAAACGAACTATTCAATGATTTACCAGATATCTTATCGCCTATAAGGTCACGTGTCCAGAAAATAAAGTACATATGTGTTGATCTACAGCAGCAATTTACAAATGAATCTGTAAGATTAGTTAATAGCAATGTTGACTCACTTTTAAACTATACACACAAGTTACAGAGCAATATTGAACGATGTGCACTGTTATATGTGGAAAACGTGCTGAAAATAAGGAAAGATTTCACAGGAGTGGGTCTGATGTTTCAAGCAAAACTCAATATTGTTGCCTTGGGCTTTGGGTCAGTTCAGATTGAAATCGTTCAGTCAAACATGTTAGGTGAATGCAGCAGATTCAGTGATCTGTATGGTTTGTTTGAAGATGATAAGGCTACAAAGGGTTTAATTAAATTGTCTCGCGGCATAAAATATAAAATACTGGCAATAGGCCATAAGTATTTGGGTGGGTCATTTGCTCTTGCATCAAATACAGATGATTTTTTGTTTCGTTTCTTTGGTGGCGTCAATATCCTTGGCATTATGGCCGAAGCGAATGTGTTTATCACCAACAAGGTAATTCATTTTCAAGTTGATGGCCATATTTGGGATGTGTGTTATGCAACTGTATATGCTCAAGCATCTGTTTTTGTTCCATGGTCTGAACAAACATGGAAAGTAGGGGGAGAATTTGGCTTTGGACCTCAGTCTTTACCAATGAGAATGACAGATGCACTGATAAATGCAGCCAATGAATTTGGAGAAAAGGCGAATTTACGATTGACACAAGCCCAAGATTTGGTTACAGATGCCCAGGATGGTGTCAGTAGAGCTCAACAATGGTTACAAGACAAAAAAGAAGATGTTGATAAGGCAAACAACAAATTTGACGAAGCTGTAAATGCGTTAGACAATGCAGTAGCAGAGATTGACAGTCTCCAAGATGATGTGCAATCTGCAAAAGACTGGTTAAGGGAAAAACGTCTTGACATTGATAACCTCTGTCAAATGCGAAATTGTCACAAAATATGCATTCCTTTCATAAAATGCCGTTGGCGTCACACTCGGATTTTAAGGATTCCATATCCTTCATGTTATCTATCACGCTGTGGAATTAAAATAACGGATCCATTATGCATTGCTGCAAATATTATATGTGCAGCTATACGAGCAGTGGCTTATGTAGCTTTGGGTATGGCTGAATTAGCGGTAGGAGTTGCATTGACAGCATTGGATGTTGCTAAAACTGCAGTTTACACTGTTCAGTTTGTGGTGGATAGAGCTAGAATCATTCTCGATTTAGCTAAACTTGCACTGGACTTGGTAACTGTAACATTGGAAGGGGTCAAATTGGTCTTTGAAACTGCAAAATATGCACTGGAATTGGTAAAGCTTGCAGTTGCTGCTGGAATAGAAGTGTTCAATTTCATCGTTAGACATGGTCTAGGGTCAGTAGTCGATATACAGCGGATTTGGTTTGAAGTTGAAGTGTCAACTGTTGATGTATTTGTGTTTGAGGTTGGAATTGAAGTTGATCTATTCCGAATAGGTATGAGAACAGTTAAAGTAGTAATTAATTTTCGAAATTTAGCTGAAAGTATCTGGAATGTAGCAGTTAGTGTGATTGAACTGTTGGCAGATATGTTGACACCATTCAAGAAGAAACGCGCCATTGAGTATGTAGACCAACCTTATAATTCATCAGAACATGTGAATCAAACATTGCACGTTGAGACATTTGAAAGTGAATATATGAATGCTTCTTGGGTTACTGAGGGAAACGAAAATGATTTCCGAGTTTCTCTTTTCAAGAAGAAGTGTGACACATTTTTAAACATATATGACTTTCTGTTTCAATCAATATTTCTCCTTAATGAGATTGCTGATGAATCGAAAAACAGTAGGGACAATTCATCTGAAGAACTCGATGACTTCAGCATGTTTCAGAATAATATAACTTTAATAGACGTAGATAGGAGTAGCGTGAACGTGACAGAAGCCTATGTGAACTATAATATTACAGAAGAAGACATTGAAGCTGAGATCTATAAATTAAATCTGACAGAAAATCCAGCCATTCGTGAGTCATTAGCTGTCATGAATGAAACGCATGCTTCAAGCTTAAGATCATTGGAACTTGCAGCAGGTTACCAAATTGTCGGACCATGGAAAGCAGGCATGGAGAATTTCACACATGAAATGTTTACTGAAGAAGAGTGTGCTTCATTTGAAGACTGTCTGTTGATTACGTTCGATAAATTTTACAGACTTTATGAACATGTTGATCTTCCATATGTCAACTCCATGAAAAATCTCATATTGGAAAGTAAAGCACAGTTCTATGGTATTCTTCGAAATGATTCACTCCGACTTGACGATGCTCTCGATATCAGTTCTTCACTTTTAAACGTTTTGCAGAAAACACTGAATTTGAAAATATTCTGTGCTGAACAACCAATAATCCTAAACGAACTGGTTAATATGACACTCGTGGAGAATGAGGAAATAGTATTGTTTTGTAATGCAACTGGAGACCCTACACCTACCATCACTTGGTATAAAGATGACAATTTGATTTCTGATGACATAAAGTTGAGTCTTGGTAATGCAAATCTGTCAGCAATAGGCTGGTATAAGTGTGTGGCAAGTAATCATGTCATCAGTGTTACATCTGATGAAATATTTATTAATGTGTTAACACCACCGACAGTCACAAATTTCCTCCAAGACGAAACTGTTATTGCTGGACAAGAACCCCCTTTTCAAATGAGCTGCAATGTCACTGGACGGCCTACACCTGATGTTTTTTGGTATTTTTCTAATGATTCTCAAACATTCACTAAACTTTCAAGTTGGGGCACACATCTTGTATTTGATGAAACACGCAACGTTGAACAAGGATGGTACAGATGCGAAGCAATAAATGAAATTGGTAAACAAGTATCAAGTGCACTGAAATTAATAGTTCTGAGAACGTCTTTAGCTACACTCACTACTGAAGTGTACTTTGGATTCTACCAGTCAATGATTTCTACAAACAAGCCAGAGGTTGTCTATGATTCTTCAGTCAACCTTGAAAACAAATTCTTAAATGCCATCCTAAATATGATAGGGTCCACTGAATTGATACTTATGGTAGATGTAGTAAATATCACAATAGAGGATGCATTAATATATGGTGATGTACATTTGACTGTGAAAGCGACTACTTTGTTAAAGGCCGCTGATAACACAATGATGCACTCAAAAGTACAACCAATCTTTGACAAGCAGGTTGAAAGTTTGAAGCGTACCATCAACATTCTGAGATATGCTTCGTATGAAGATAAATATCTGTTTACAATAAACGACATACCCATCAACATTAAGAGTGGTAGCATGCGATATCAACTTATTGAACCAGTCTGTCCATATGGACAAGAATCATACAGCAAGTTGTCATTCATATGCGGTAGGTTGAATAGTAATATAGCTATATTGTCCTCACTTATTCTCTTTGTTGGTTTTTTTTCGAAAGGTGATGACATACTATACCTACGTAAATATTCATTGGTCACGTGATGCAACTATTTTTTTCAATCAACTGAACATTCTTCTAATTGAACATCGCTTTACTGCAGACCAGAACCTGTGTACTGCATATGCTTATTGTGACTAAAAAGACAACCCTGAATAACTGAGCCAATTAAGTCTTGCATAATGTATGTAGTTCGCCGCTTGCTTAGTTCTCTGAGGTGCTGCTTGCCACTTGTATTTCTCTCTGACAAATGAAAGAAGATATATAGTTACACTGCCATGTGTATTTTCTTCAATATTTGTTCATCTTGTAGTTGATTGTGAATCTGGTTTTTATCAACAATCAAGTGATGCTCCGTTTAAGTGTTTACCATGCCCAACTGGAAGTTATCAGCCTGGTATTGGAAGTGAGACTTGTCTGCCTTGTCCTGATGGATATACCACGTATAAAGAAAATGCAATTAAGCTTGACGAATGTAAGGATGTGTTCATATAATTACATTAATCCATGTATTTCAAACATTGCATAGACGGATAGCATTGTATAGTTGTGTGATTTCTGCATCTGCGTCTTTCATCCTTTCTCGATGTAACTTTCTGTCTACTTTTTCAGGTAACTTGTCGTTATTAGTAGACGGTGTTACAACAACATCTTACACAACCATCGACATAGTTTATCTAAACGTAGGTATATTCTAGAACTGTTAATCATAGATTTGTACACCCACTTATCTGTCATGTTGGACATAATCATTTTTATGGTTCATAACAGGAATCTGATAGTGGTGGGACAGCTGTAAACATGGTGGTAATTATAGCAGCCAGCTGTTCCGTGGTTATAACAATAGTTATTGTGGTAGTTGGTACGTATACTTTAGAATAATATGTTCGGCAAGGCACGAGGAGCACAATAAATTGAGTTATGTTTTAATTTAAATATTTTTCCGTGTTCGTTCATTTCAGTTCTTACCACCATTGCTTACTTTACTAGGAAGAGACAAAAAGTTGGAATATTTAAGCCCAAGAAAATCATAGGTTTTGAGTAAAATAACCTCAATCGTGTGATGATATTTACAATAGCATCGCATTGCACAATACTGCGATAAGCACTTTCTGTTGTAGACGTTGTGATTTTGTTTCGTTTTTATTGAAGAACACAGTTTTTGAACACGTTACATACATTGTAATTTTATTCAGTTGCTTTCAGTCATAATTCAAGACAAATGAAATGCAAAATGTATCGAGAATATAACGGATTATGTATTGTCTTTAAATAATGTTCACATTTAAGCTGTAATTGTGAAAATCTATATCCTTTTGTACGTTGAATTCAATTATAAAATATTCTTGATATACTTAATTCATTTTTTCAAAATCATTGTTGCTGTATTTTTCTCAAAGGCGATTTCCATAATCTCGGAACGAAAAGCCGTTGTCTTTATCGTAGCGTTAGCAAAGTGTGTACTAACTTTTGTATATTTCGTAACAAGGTTTGCTTGACTGATTATGTGACGGTATGCCTGTATTCAATGGTTTAAAAATATTTTTTTTTCATTGTTCACTATATTCACTAAGTGTAAACCTGTGTAAAATTGTCACAGTTAGGAGGTAAAGCGGAAAGAAATTATTTGTGTGCCAGCAATATATTGTTGAAACACATGGAAATCGTAGACATTTGAATTGTTATATTTCACAACTTTCAATTTGAATACGAGTGTACACAAATCCATGTATCACATTTCCTTTTGTGAAATAGCTGTGAAAATGTAAACAATGTCGCTCCGTTATATACTCCACTAGCAAACGTTGTTACAAAATATGTGTGTTATCTTATATCCAAGATTTCAAGTATGTATCCATTGTTATAGTACAAGAAGAATTATTTGTGCGCGACCTACTGAAACATGATTCCTTATTAACATTTCTTTGGTTGCTATTATAAACCTAATTAACCTAGATCTCATTAGAGTGTGAGATAAGTTGAGCATATTATGGGCTAGGTCTAGATTGTCACCTGAGTGTAATTGAAAACAACGAATTCTTCAACAGTGAGTATCGTGTACTGGTTGTACTCGTTTCGATTTTCATCTAATAATATTAACAGGGCGACTTTTCACACTGTACTATCGTTATTCAAACACGAGAAGTTATCACCATATTCTTGTCCGTGTGTAGTTAAGACATAAGTTAATCAAGTAGCATACCGAGACATCAGATACTAGTTATAATCTGACACAAGTTTATTTTTTATGATTTTTGCTCGGTTCTGTTAGTGTATACTCAATATGTAATGTAATATATTATTCAGTGATATTTGACTTTTTGCAAAGATTTAGAGGCAATGATGGGACCCAGTTCATTTTTCAATGTCACTTATTTCATTAATGTTGTTTCTCTTTCTCTTGATCTTTTCTTAAAAATGAGTTTATTTCAGTTAAGTTTAACAGTTAAGTAAAAACACAAACATATGTAATCAAACTTGTTGACAGCGTTTCATTTTTACAATGTTTCGCATTTCTGAATTAAGTCATATTTTATCAAACATTGTTGAGCTAATATCACCAGGTAGTAAATCCGTCCATAATATAACACAGCCGACAATGAACCCAGCACCTAGATCCCATCTATAATTAGAACTGATATTCTACAGGAAAACAATTCTAATGATGTTTGAATTTTGAAAAAAAAATTAACAAAAATGTCAGATAATGTACTTTCTTTAATACAATATGTATACAGATTAATGCATTTCGGTTTCGGACATATTCACTTTCACTGTAATGTTTAATATTGTCTTTCAATATTATTTGTTTCTGGTTTGTACATACTTTGTTTTCTTATTGCACTTTTGTTATTTCCTTGTGTACCTTGGCTGTGTTGTTTCGATGAATAAAACTGTCAATATTTAGCCTGTACTATTATCACATATGTAGGCCATCGTCTTCACATTAACATCTGTGTCACGTGTTATAACACAAAGCAGTTCAATTTTCAAAGTACTGTCTGAACTTCCACAGTATGGAAAATGAGTATAACTCCCTGTATAAAATAACAAAAAAAAATATTTATCTCATTTAAAAAATATGGGGCAGATTTGATTGAAACATGAAATAAGATTTAACTGAAAATTTGAATCGCTTGCCCCCATGCCTGAAGGCATGAACACAAGCAGGGCATGGAAATCATATGAAATACATATTTACATAGTAGGCCACCATAGTTTGATACACACCTACTCTGCAAAAAATCCGCCAATCCGCCCAGGCAAATTGACAAATTGAAAAGTAATTAAAGCATCCACCTCGTGATATTTCGATGCAGTAAATCCTCACATTACATACATGTATTATGAAAAAAAAAACAATGCCCTCTAATGCAACTATAGATTATCCACATATTCTCTATAAAAACGAAAGTACACAACAACGACACGAATAGTACATTGAGGGCAGCAGAATTGTTTATATTCTTGAGAAATTCTCCCGAATAAGCGCAATTACATTATAGCGTTATCAATACGAGTGGATTTTATGACGTCATTGCAGCAGATTATTCGCGATAATGTATTACACTATTACATTATCGGTCGAAGCGTTCCATCTAGTACGCGCCCAGATGCCGCTGTCCTGGTGGCCTCCTGATTAGTTCGCCCTATCGTGTTGATGAAGTGCGGTTAACCGAGGATGATTTATCCAAGCTAATGCGATAAACGAAATAAGGCTACAATGTATGTCTACGAGTACATAGAGATGAATTTGTTCTGTTTTTGTAGTGAGTAGTACCACGCAATTTGCGAAACGAGATCGACGATGACAGACGTAACTTGTATTTCTTCAGCGTCGGCTCTTGGTAAATGTCACAGTCCGGGCACAGTTTACATAAGCAAAAAAAAGTATCCGTGTTTTCAGGTGTGTATTTTGTTATTTATACAGTCAGATTAAATTCACTGTTGGTTAGCTTTCCAGCTCAGTATTCGTCAAATCACCGCCCTCCCGTGGAATTTAAAATAACTATTACACAGACAGGACAGTTGTCAATAACATTTACCTTGATGGTTTGAACATACTAGTGGGATAGGGTAACGATGCAACTACGTACATGTACCCCAGGTACCCACCCCCACGCACAGTCGATCAAGCTGGACCACTGCAGCGATCTTGCATAGCGTAATGCAAGGCCGCGACAAGTACCGATACGGCGTAATAGTTACGGTGTGCCGGTCGCTCGGGTGATCACTGCAATGCTACTCCACACATCAGTTAATCATCCACTCACAATGTAAATGAGTTCAATACAATACTATTTGATGGATTAAAAACATTTTCTTTCATAGATTGTTATATGAGATTGTGGAATAAATTTCCAGAAAGACATTTTAAATTATTCAGATTCACGGGCCAGTGACTGTGAAACCCCTGTGAAACTATTCTGTTCACTGTGGATTTTTCTCCAAATTTTTCCGCTTTTTGACAACGCTACAAAATAATAATAATAATGAACTCCCCGGCAACCCGTAATGGACTCACAAAGTGAGCTTTCGCCCATTGTGGTCTGGTGGGTCGTTCATTATTGTTTAATTAACAGCCATAGAACTCCCATCTTGCAATGACACCATCTAATGTCTCATGATGCTTCAATGTTATTACAATCTAAGGCCACCAGTGTTTATTTTATTTCCGTAATATTCCGTTATCATTTTGAAATACGAAACTATACATTTTGTTTTACTTTGACTCAGTTACTAAATTGTAGTTACTGTGCCGTTTATTCCCGGTATGTACCGCGTATAATTTTGCTGCCGCTGCCGTTATTAGGTGAGTTCTAAATACTTGTCTACGGACAATCGGTATTTTCATTCCAGTGTAACACAGCTAAATTTGTTCCCGTAGTACTTGGAGTGAAACGAATTTGCTCGTATGGGGAATCTTTATAATAAACTACAGAACTAGGAAATGAATTGATTAAATTCTCTTCTACGAAATTCGTGATAACTAGTTTGTCTATCTCAAATCTTGGATTGGTTTTACAGCTTGAAGTTTCACTGCAGTTGTCCAAACTAACGCCTGGCAGCTTGAACCACTACAATATCTATTAATAGGCACCCTTGACGACAAGGAAGGAATATGCGACAACAATAAACAGCCATCATCAGCTATCTTGTATCAAAATACAGTAGAGCGTTTTTTTTAGCACGCGACTCAAATAGATCACGCAGTTTTTCATGATAAAAAGCCTCACCGATCGCCAAAACCATGCAATTGATGCATTACTAGCTAAAAAAGATGAGTTTTTTGCAAGGAGGACAGGGAGTGGCAAACAACGGAAATTGTGCAACAGTTCTTGAATGATCTGTCGAGTTGGCAGTTTCATAATTTTGTTAAAACATGGTCGACATACAGAGTTGTAACTTTGCTGACGAAATATGCCACAGACAGTCTGCAACGTTGGCATAACAAATGATGGTAAACTGGGTAAATAAATGCAGCGCCGTTTTATTTCTGAATAAATTGTTTAATTTCATACACTATTACGCTTGAGTCAAGAATTGAGCGCAGCCTGGGAGACGCGAGTCCAGACTTTAATTCACAACTAATCAGTATCAGAAGACGAACGTTTGTTGATACGAAGTTGCACTTCAGATGTACACAAGGGCGCCTAAGCCGAAATACTAGAGTACTAGACTATTTGCAGTTCTTATTATTCAATTGTCAATTCAAACAAATTAAATGGACTCGCGCTGAAAGAAAGAACTTTTATCCAAGATAGGATTTATTCAACTGCAGACAAGACTCGCTATAAAAACGAACCGTGACCTCAGGAAATACCTTATTCATAGATTGCCATGTACCGAGGACCGCCGCCCATGAGAGGATACAATACACGTATCGTCATCGCGACCGATGCACGCTGGGTTACAAGTAGGAGTTCCGATTGAGATAACCAAGATGGCGGCGCAGAATAAACGATTTTCCGCTGTGTTTAAAAACAATACCTTATTGCCTACTATGATGTTTTATCTGAAAATAATCGCTTATTTTTATTTTTAATTAATTTAGAATGTGTGCATTTTGTCATCGAAAAGTCAGATATCGCAACAGTAGCGGCAAATACCCGTAAAGTCACAGCAGTGTCGTCAGCTGACAATGTTACGGCAGTCGTAGCGTTACCGCCGACTTTAGTTTTGACACAGTCCCGTGATAGAGGGGTACTACTAATCAATGCGCGGGCACGCATTTGAGAAATAAACATAATTCAAATGGATTTCTCAATTTCTCCAGAGCAAGTTCGTTCCCTATAGTAGCCCACACAGAATATACTGTAGCCCGTGTTACATGGAAGCAAGCCTGGGCAGCTATACAAGTTGATCTTGAGATTACTGTTATCAGCTAGTAAATAATCTACTGTAACAATACACAGCACATACAAACTACGAGGGCTTCAAGTTATTAATTTATTTATTCAAGACCTGTTGTTATCTGCAACAGCTCAAAACGGCATGCAAATCAAATGCATTGTTTTTAGACGCAACTCGGCATGGCCATGTCAATATTTTCCCTTAACTAAAACAAATGACAACATCTTTTCAGAATTACAAAAGTTCACCCTGTATGATATGTCATATTTATTATAAAAAACTTGCTTTGGTTAAGCAGAACTGAATTATGAACAGTGTACTTTTTCCTGTAACAACCTCCTTTGTTGTAGAGCTGAATATATGTCGTGGCGTAAACTATTTGAAATACGTGGACGAAACGAAATATACCGTACGGCAGAGTTGAATTTTCAGAAATCAGAAGTAAGAAGCCAAAAGCTTAGAGATTCAGACGTGTCAACAAAATTAAGTGTGTAATCCGAACTTATTCAAAGAACATGATGCATTTGCCCATAAATCAAATAGGGGAAGTGGATAATATTTGGTTGTACATTTTCTTAGATAAAAAAAAATCATCATAGTCAAGTTACAATTTAGGCTGCAAACATAGCAGTTTCAAATAAATAATACAATCAATTACTTCATGTATAGTGTCTAGATTCATATGTATTATTAGTTTGTCATCATAAATATAAATATATACTGCTCCTGTCGAGATTCAATACTCACAATATTTCCAAATGTTGTGTAAAATAGCTGTTTACTAGCAGTTTCTTCAGAAGTGAGAGCGCATCCACAATTATATGTGTGTGCATCCAGACAAAAAAACAAAGACACTGTTTATATTTTAACAAATATAATGTATTGTTGTAACATACAAAACTATATCCTCAAAAAACGTGTAAATAATGTCATGTTTCTGATCCTCAAACTGTTTCAGTCAACCATACAAATCTCACGATGTATTGATAAAACAAACAGGAGAAATACATAATTCACAGACTTCGATCTAAGTTCTTGTTAATTAGAAGGATTTGCTCCCATAAATCATGAGCTCGTTTGAGTAAATCACTGAACAGAATCTTCTCCAATTTTTATGCTGTGCCATTTTTGCTTCATTTTCGCCTATTTTGCACAAATAGAACAAATTACTGTGAGGGTGAATATGCTGCAAACATATGAACACACATTAGTGCTATCTTGGAAGGTGGAGTTGCATCCTTTCATAGCGCATCTGTACTTATATTGAGACAATCTGTTTATTTATTAGGCTAAATATTGTTGAAACGTTTTACAAACTTCTATAGCAAACAATTACCTACTTGAACTTTCCTGTAATATAAACACTGAATTTATTTTTATGTCTTCAATCCAACAAAAATACGAGATATAAAAAAAGAAAACAGTTCAACCATTTTTAAAATATTGTTCATGCCACCCCCATCTCAGAACCCCGGAGTTTTAATGTAATATCATAATATAATTTTCATTATTTTTACATGTCATATCATATCATAACAGTAATTTAAAACAATACTTTTAACAAACTATTATAAGACATATTTCATTTCTAAAATAGCCAAAACATCTAAATCAAGAGTTTTTCAGGATTTACTAGCAGCAACTATTTCAAAAACAAGTGGCATCAATGACTATTACTGACAAAGTGAGAATGTCACCGGTATAAATCCTATGTAATTCAACATTCACTATTTAAATTCAACCATGCATAATAGAGCACATCTATTGATCGACCCCATAAACCATGACACTGTAAACAGTGTGGGTCGTGACTGAAACAAAATCGATCCAGATAGGGCAGATTAAATCACAGACCATTAGTGGGTCATGGTCTATTCATTTTGGTATGCCATTTTAAACATGGACATTGCTCTCTAGAAAGAAAAGTGGACTGTCAATGAGACTCTGTACTACTTCCGGTTAATCTGAAATCTGCACATTCTGAATTTCCTTTGATATTATTTTATTACCGTAAGCTAATATGTATACATTCCTGGATACTGTGATAAGCAATCATAGTTAAAAAGACTGAAAATTATTATATTCTTAACAAGTTTGGACGTACACTAGCTCGAGGTACACGCTGTTTCTTCCCATGCATGAACGCAATTAGGTTATTTAGCTTTAGCCAGCCCATTTGTATACGTGTATCGCTAGAGGCACTTTTCCTACGAGTCGAATAATCACAACACATTCCAAAACGTTGATTGATGTAATAACAAGACCAGGTCTGTTAAAGCACATACCATTTCAAAATGGGACATGGCCTCCTTACAAATTTGTTGCAGGCTGTTGACAGGACTCGCATTATGCCTCTAAAAGTTTGAGACTTTCTATAAAATGTACACTTATGTTAATATGTTGTGCAGGCAGGTTTTAAATTGTTACTCGTACTCAGAATCTACTGAGATATCTCACCACACCCCTACCTATTCAGTGATGTGATCTCGTGCCGGACAAACAGAATGGTGTTGCCATTGGTAACACGAAGCCGAACAAACAACAGTGGGCTACGTTAGTCTATATTTATAAATATAGATGGCGTGACATGACATATCACCGCCATTTTCTGGGGCTTAAAGACAAGTTTTGCTCAGGATTGCATGAAGTTGAAAAATGTGAAAAAAATAGCAACTATATTTTAAGTGTACTTGTTTTAGTGGTTGGTGTGGTTTACTGAACTCGGAATTATTTCACTTTCCGGGTTCATGCAAACTTATAAATGAGGATGATTAAAAGGCCAAAAAGTATATATTACCGATAGAATATGAGCTTTTGCGCCGATGCGTTGTAAATCATTTGCCGGTGTTTGAGAGCGCCGTCATGTTAAACAAGCGTTTTCTAGCACGTAGCATCGTGGTTCCTACAAGTGGCAACGGTCCGGTCAAGATACGCCTAATTGAATCACAGAATACACCGCATATTGGCGATCCGCTCCGCTAGGATTGCCCTTATAATCACTTTTATCGTTTTGTGTGTGTGTCTGTGTGTGTACATTTCCAGTGTTTTCACGTATGATTTCTTCTGTGATTTTTTTGACTTGGCCGATTTTGTTCAAACTTGGCAGGTAGGTCACACCTTCACCCTAGTTATTAGGAAAAATCTGAAAAAAATTTTGGTCCACCGTTGCCATAGCAACAGCCAAAAAACTGATTTTTGAATAGCTTCGCGCCAAATGTATCTCCTCCTACAAATTTGGGATAAAACACTTCAGACATAGCTCATTCTACTCAGCTTGAGTGTGGGCACAAAGTTACCATTTGAATTTTTGATATCTGTTTTCATTACCGAGAAATTTGACCCTAAAGTTGGGGTAACTTTTCACCAGCAACGGCTTTTAACTCCTCTGTGATTGTTTCGGCTCAGCCGGTTTTGTTCATACTTCACAGGTAGGTCGTGCCGTCACTAATTGGAAAACAATCCTGGCCCACCATTGCCATTGCCAAAAACTGATTTTTTAATACTTTCGCCCCAAATGTATTACCTCCTACCAGTTTTATCGGTGTCGCTGGGTGTATATGATAAAGGGAAGTTGTGCAACCAAATTTGCCGAGTTCGCAGTTTTTCGCCAATAAAAAATAACTAAAGCAACAACTCACGGTTTTTCAGCATTTTTGTAATAAAGACATTATTCTCCATCAATAATCCGCCCAAACCAGGAACATTTCTACTAATTCTTGTGTTTTTTCGACGTTTTTCGAAAAACCTGCGATTAGGCTGCGAAAGTAGAACATTCCGGAGGGGGCAAAATGGAAGAGCCATATTTAACGCGTAAAAATAGAACGCGTATTTTGACCTCTATGCGGTCGTCGCCAAAGAGCCCCGCGTCCATCGCCTGGCAATGCTCTTCCGTTTCACTAGTTGCGTTTTTTTGACTAAAATTTGGGCAGTACTGTCAGTCACGAAAATTGATGAATAAATTAATACACATAAAATATGAATCACGGGCTAATTCAATGGTCACCGAACACTCCACTGTGGCGTACAGTATATTTGACCCAGATTTGACAAGCGTGGTACAGTTTTTTGCGCGTGTCCGTAATAACGCGCACAAAGGATTGTGGGGCAGAGTCCTTTATTTGCTGGCATTCTTGACTTTTGATTGCAGTTCTTTTTTATATTTTAGAGTAAATGCTTTTGATATGCTCTTAGGTTTCTTAATATCTGTCTGAAATTCTGGACTGTGGTCATATTTTTCGATTAGGAGTCGTATATTTAAATAACTCACCGTGACTAATGTTTTGCATTATGAAGTATATTATTATGAAGGTCAACACACTGTACTTTAGGTAAGTATTTACCATCTCGTTATTTCGTTATTTCGCTTTCCGGCATTTACAGGAAACGCTTCATTCTAGAAAATGCTATCGCAAAACGGTTGGAAATAATAAATGTAACAGCAGAATACGTCCTAGCACAGTCACTCGACTAGGAGAGTGATTGTGGTCCTAGTAATAAACTAAGTGACTTCCAAAAACTGAATGGTGTTTGCGAACTTCGTATTAGTTATAAACCGACGTTAGCTTCACGTTTATGTCACACCATGGAAACAGCCAAAAACATGGTGCTTGTTTTTGAGCGGAGCGGATCGTCAAGCAGCGTACCGGCTTGTTTATATTGTAAATCTCTACAATACTGCGATTATTTTACTGTTATTTCACTATCCAATGAGTATACTATTTCGTGCATATACAGAACAACTCCGATCAACTTCAGTCTTAGCCACAACTTGTATTGTCAAACTTAGGTGAATGGAGCTCATACAATGTGTGTATGTGTGAGTGAAATGTACACCGGTAAAAGACACGATTTATTCATTCTGTGAATTTGCGTTTTTATTTGTCCAAAGCAAATAAAGCCGACAACTTGAATACCTTCCTGGGGATTTGGCTTTAGAGCTAGATTAATTACATTTTAAATATGCACACATTGTTTTTATACGACGGTTGATTTATTATAATAGCTTTCACCTGTTCTCGACTCGCAAACATGCATTGTGTAATAACAAGTCTAGGTCTGTTATAGCACATACCATTTCAAAATAGGGCATGGTTTCCTTAGCACAAAAAACAAAATTAGTGCGAGGCCGTTGGCATGTCTCAATGCAATGGCTTTAAAATTATGAGACTTTCCTTTAAATATATGTATATTCATATTTTGTTTTTAGCTTTAACTCGTACTTAAAATCTTTTGAGATATAAAAAAATGACCCCAAGCGTGCAAATGATGTGATCTTGTACCGGACTTGCAGACAGGTCACATTGGTAAGATGAAGCCAGACAATCAACAGTGGGCTATATTCGTCCGAGTACAGTTACACATCTGCATTATACTCGTCACCTTGTCCACCACTTTTCCTAGAGAGGTTTCTGCCGAGAATGGAGGGTAAGTCATGATAAATATGTTTCACATAAAAAGAGTATCACATAAAATTGTAATGTATCTGCTCACTTCGAGTCTGATTTTAGCAAAATACTGGTACATTGCAAATAATTTTGTTATGGTTATAATTTGTGTTCAGGTTTCTTATTACATTCCAATGCAAGGACAATATTCATATCTTTGGTGACGTAAATATTTGCTTGGTAGACATGTTATTTAGTAAAATTAAATTCAGACACCCAATGCTTCTGTGACAAATCAACAAAAGATCTCTTGTGTGTTGATACCGTTGTGGTCGAACGTGGTTTGAAGCTTGGCCAATATGTCAGAAGAGCTGAAACAGCTCCTACGGTCGGGCAATATCGTGGGTATCAGTCCTATGGGAGTTCAACTTCGACGGTATATTAGATCCAAACTCTGTTCGAAACATGTGTATATGGAATTGTTGTTGGGCTCTGATACAATGCTCATGCAATGTCGTGTAACGGAGGTAAATATTGCGTACACATTTGGGATTTCTTGAACACATTTTGCTGGTATTGTGCTTTGTAGTACGTTGTAATTGGTTATGCAATATGTTATTATCTAATGATTATACTAATACGCTCAAGCATAAAACGATGCCTGTCACTTTAGGTCTTAGGTACGACGTTTAATGTCAAATGTGAACGTTGATTATACTTCTTACACCTTTACACCTGATTATTTATAAGTGTCAGCAAAATATACACCAGGTGGATGAAAAAAAAAATATGGAATATATTCATTTGCGTTTTTATTTGGACAGAAAGGCTACAACTCAAATATCTTCCGGCTAATTTACCTTAGAGCTAGATTAGTTTGATCTTAAATATGTTTACATTTATTTTTAATAGGTCTGTTATAGCACATATGATTTTAGAATAGGGCTACTACTTTCTTTTATTTTGCAGTCTGCAGATTCTGAATTTGCTTTGGTATTGTTTTATCGTAGTAGAATTCCTGTATACCTGGTTTATTTACACGGTTTATTTACGAATCAAAGATTATACTAAGACGTGTATGCGAAGAACGACACCTAATGCAACAAGAAGTTTGACACCATTTTTGTTGTTAAAGCCATGTTGAGTAATAGTTTTCGCGTGCCACAATTCATTATGTACAATTTATGAGAGCAATCACAATACATTCCGAAACGTCTACGACTCGCACACATGTATTTTGCATTAACAATACCAGATCTATTAGAGCACATACCTTTTCAAAATACTTACCCCAAGAACGTAATTTTGGAATAGGGCTACTACTTCCTGTTATTCTGCAACGTGCAGATTCCGAATTTGCTTTAGTATTGTTATAATACCGTAGAATTGAGGTATACCATCTACTGTACTGAGTAATCATAGTTAAAAGGACTGGAGATTTTCATTCACGTTTAGGCGTATATTGTCCCAATCTAACCGCTGTATCCTCGCATGCATAATAACAATTGGGTCTAGTCGATATACAAATATCCGAGGTTTGCTTAAATCATAGCCGTAGTCTGAATATGAAATACGACCATTAGAAACTATACTTTAAGTTTATTCAACAACACACAAACTTAGCTTACATAAAAAAAAACTCGTGTATAAAAAACACGCACAAAAATGGTGTGTACATTTAAATATAGTGGTGTTTGAAATCGAGCAAAGATCATTTGCCCGAGATTTGAGAGTGCCGTTGTCATAAACAAACATTCAGTACATAGCAACGCGGTCAGAACGTTCAAGTGGCAACTGACAATATACTTTTTAATGAATTGTAAAGTTATCCTTGATGTTCATATTCAAAGCCATAATTTCAATTTGTGTGAACATGAAGGCGTGTAATAAAAACTGACGCGGTTCAAAAAAGGTGACTATTTCACATTTTCACTGATTATACATAATGTGCATGCACAAAAACGACGTCTAATGCTGCAAGTATTTTGACACCAATTTCGATGTCAAACTAATGTTGATCGAGTGATAGCTTTCGCTTGCCACAATTTATTATGTACAATTCATGATAGCAAGCACAATACATTCCGAAATGTTCACGACTTGCACCTGTAATAACAGGTCTAGATCTATTATAATAGCACATACCATTTCAAAATAGGGCATGATCTCCTTATTTATATTTTGTGTCGGCAGATTTTAAATTGTAACTCGTACTCCACCTCATATATCATCCAACCCCTACCTACTCAACGACGTGATCTCGTGCTGAACAAACATTTAGATAAGATGAAGCCAAGCAAACAACAGTGGGCTACATTAGTCTATATAAATACAGATGTCGTGACCTGACATATTACCGCCTTTTTCTGGTTTTGCTCAGGAGTACGTGAAGAATAAAAATGGGAAAATAATAACAACTATACTTTAAGTGTACTGTTGGGTGTGGTTTATTGAAATCAGAAATATTTCATTTTCCCAAGTCCATGCAAACATATGGATGAGCATGAGTAAATAGAGTTTATGCCCCGGTGCGATTATTTTACTGATATTTTACTATCCAATGGTTATACTAATACGTGCATGACTGTACAGAACGACGCCTATCATTTTAGTCTTATTTATCCACGACTTTTATTGCCAAACTTATGTGAATGAAGCTCATACATTATACACCTCTGGTTACATATAAGTGTTAGTGACATATACACCAGATGAATAACACGAATTATTCAATCTAACAATTTTCGTTTTTTATTTGGTCAAAGCAAATAAACCCTACAATTTAAATACCTTAAGCTTCCAGTGGATCTGGCTTTAGAGCTAGATAAATTATATCTTCAATACGCATACATTAATCTTTATGCGACTGTTGAGTAATAGCTTTCCCTTGCTACAATTTATTATGTACAATTTAAGAGAGCAATCACAATACATTCCGAAACGTCCACGACTCGCACATGCATTGTGTAATAACAGGCCTAGGTCTGTTGCAGCACACACCATTTAAAAACAGGGCATGGTCTCTTTGCCCTGGAAAAAAGTTCGTGTGCGGCTGTTGACAGGACACACAAAGCCTTTAAAACAATGAGACTTTCCATGAAATGTATATTTATATTCATATTTTGTGCAGACAGGCTTTAAATTTTAACTCGTACTGACTCGTACCGTGTTCTTCTGATATATAAAATTTCACCCCGCCCGGCTCGTTTTCTTCACATCAACAATTTCTTTGTCTGCTGATTTATCGAACTCATAATTGTTAGGTTTCTGAGTTACATATTACGAACCGAGTCGCCCATATGCTGTAAATAAAGTTAGTTTTCACTACTCAAGGCTGACCTTTCCCCGTGGACAAACCAACGTCACTTTCGTAGTCATATGCAAATCCTCGTGTTTCCTGTTCAGGTAATTTTTAACTCGTAGTGTCACTGTTACTATTATATATTCAATTAATAACCCCCCCCCCCCCCCCGCCAACGGTGGGGGAAAACCGCTCCATATTGCACAATTCTTAAGTTACAACATGTAAGGGAGAATTATGCAATATCGAGTGGAATTTATTGATATTATGATATACCAGTATATTAATAATTCGATAAAACAAGTAAAGCAAAGTTTACCCGCATCTACTATAAGACCGTGATTAAGTCGACGGTAATGCTACGACCGCCGTAACATTGTCAGCTGGATATATGACTTTTTGGTGACTAAATTGCATACATTTTGAATCCCCGGTTAATTATAAAATAAAAACAAACGACTATTTTCAGAAAGGGCATCGAAGTAGGCAACGAGGTGCTGTTTTTAAACACCGCAGAAATTCATGCACTCTGCGCCGCCATCTTGGTTACCTCATTCGGAATTCCTACTTATTACTCAGGATGCAGCGCTCGCGATGGGCTACGTGCAATGTGTCGCCATGGGCGGCGATCCTCGGTAAATGGCACTATGAATAAGGTATTTCCAAAGGTCAGGGTTAGTTTTCATAAGAAGTCTCTTCTACAGTTGAATAAATCTTGCTTTAAATAAACGTTTACAGAAGTTCTTTTTTTCAGCGCGAGCCCATTTAATTTGTTTTGATACTTCACCGGCACTTGAATAATAAAAAAACTGCAAATAGTCTAGTACTCTAATATTTGTTTTCGGATGCCTCACTCCTAAAACAATTGCTAAACACTAACGCTAAACAGTTGTTAACGGCTTGAACGCCGTTGCGTTGCGTAGTCTGAAGTGCAACTTGGGGTAAACAAAAGTTCGTCTTCAGATACTGGCAGTGATAGATATCAATTATCTAGCCCAATAAAAGGTCTCGATTCACGTCCCCGGAGGCTCCGTTCAATTGCGACTCAAGCGTAACAGTGTATTAAAACAAAACAATTAATTCAGAACAGTACTCCTTCAGCACTCTTTTCACTGATATTTGTAAGAGTGTTTTTTTAGGCAGGGCGCACTGTAAAATGAAGATCCGAGCAAATTGGGTTCACTTAGGTTTGATCAAAAACATTAGAAAACAGCGTATACTGCAGTATATTTTTACCTTGCCCGTACCATCAAAGATGGAAGGGAAAGGTATATTAAGGGAAAATTTTTGTCCGGCGTTGTCGTTGTCGTCGTCGTCATCGTCGTCGTTAATAATTGTTATTGTGTGCATAATAACTTTACTAATTCTATTCCAAACTTTATCAAACTTGGTCACCTTATTCATCAGTATAAAATCTTCCCTGAGTTTGAACAACAGATGTCCTGTATGAAAATATCATGCAAACATTGAGAAAATCTGATAAAATATTTTCACTGTTTCTACTTGACTGATCACTGGTGATACACATCAAAGGTCACTGATCTCAGTGGAAATATGCATTGTTGTATGTGTTCAATGAAGCAAATGATTTATCTTGTAATAATAGCTTTGGTAATGTATCTCAGAATCCCATACTGGGTTTCAAAACCAACTTATGGAGAGATTGCACAGTCTGACACACATTTGCAAACCTACCAATAAAATCTTTACAGAAAACAAGATGTCAGAAAATCAATATAAGCACTCCTATGAAATGGGTGCCTAACTTTGATCAAGATCTGAAGCTAATAGAAAATCTGTTTAGTTCAAAGTTATCAAATCAAAAACAAAACATAAAAATACATTAAAAGCAAAACATTTCATCCACATTTTAAAAAGAAAATTATTCTAAAATATATGTATTCTGTATTTGACAAACAGTTCATTCGACAAATGAAAACTCACAGGAATATGTTTCAGCTATTAGAACAGAATGATAGACTTTTTATAATACTAGTTTAAAAACGCATTTCAAAGATTGCAGTGTTTGAAGATGTAGATTCTCAGGAGGCAACAGTACTGTTGACCTCTCCCTCCACTGGACACCAACTAACTATTTAAGTTGATTTGCATACAAAGTAGAGCTTGCAACATGATAGCTATTCATAAAGGGTGTTTTTTTTTTACTTTTCATATAATACAGTAGTCACACAATGAGGCAGTTCATATTTGTCTCAGTGAATCATTAATTTTTGACAGACACCTGTACAAAATACTAGTACCAAAACCAGCTAAAATGTTCTGTTATCTTGCATGTTTTATGAATCTATTCACATCTAAATGCAGCACTTTTTTTGCAATGAGACATTTGTTTTTATACTAAAATATCTGAATTACTTTGAATAAAGCTATAAAATTATGTCCCTTAAAATAATTAAACAAATAAGGCACCAATGTTTTTGTAACATATTTACATCTTTTAAGGACATTCGGTAGACTGATTCCCCACTGTTGGTTCAACCCCAAAACTTGTTTGTATTCAAAATTAATTATGACAATGCATATTCATATTGAAATAAAGTATGGTAAAGGGAATTATATTATATAACAAAGGGCAAGGTCACCAGAGTTCAACTATGTTTTCTAATGTCTTTGGTTTGAACCAAGTATTTGAATATGATAACGCCCCTTACGAAGTATCTTGATTCTCCTGTCTGCCAGTTACAGTAACACGTGTAAAAAAGTAGCTTGACTTGACTCGAAGTATGCCTTCAGTCGATTTTTTACAACACGTAAGAAAACTCGCAAAGTAGCCCAACTCGACTCGAAGAATGCCTTCATTTGACTTTTGGCGACTCGCAGAACTCGCAAAGTGGCTCTAAAAATAACCGTATAGAAATGGTGACAGTACCTCAAGTTTTGTCATTGTCCTGAGGTATGTTTGTTGGTGTAAGATCGAATGCTCTCCTCGTTTTAGTGACTGGACACGTACATGATATGCCTTGTCTCAACTCCGACCGACTGTGCATGCCATCGTTATAATACAGTGGTGGGGACAAGTTTGCAGCTTTCAAAATTATCTTCATTATCTCCCCTAATTTACCCCTTGTGGAGTATTACAAAACCATGTATCGTCGTCTAATTCTGCGTCATCCCGTGATCTTTGAAACAGATGGCAATTATACGGGTGAAATACACATACACCAACATATCGAGTTAAATTCCCTGGCTTTAATACATCTCAAAATAATCACAAGAAACTAAGCACAGAAAAATACAATGAATACCTTCAATTCAGGATGTTGAAATGGACGACATTCAATGGCTTCTGCAACACAACAATGAATAAATGCAGGAGTCTTGCTTGCAGAGGAACGCTGGTAATCTGGAGGGCACTGCTGAAAACAGGATATCGCAGAGCAGTTCATGCAAGTCTCACAGAATGATGGTTGCAACCTTTATCACCTGTCACACAATATCGTAGCAGCAACACACAGGATACTTGGATGAAATGATGGCCCCTGACTGTCCTCAGTCTGTTCAATTTATAGGCATAAATGGCCCAGATTCAGTGACACCACCTGGGTTTCCACATGAGCCAATAAGAATGTGATCTTGCTAGCAGCTGTGTCACACAGGCAACTCAGTAGATCATAGACATCATTTGTTATTCGAATAACAGCACACCTGGTAGATTCCAATTGTCTTTCATGTGAACACCCTTTGTTATGTAAATGATAAGCACACTTGGTAGATACCAACTGTCCTTCCAGAGTTGAAAAGAAGTATGACCTGTCAATCATCTTTATGACAGTTATCATATGGCAATGCACACCGTTTGTCCCAATGATTATATGGTAATGACAAAAACATAGGATAAAGGATGCTGACATGCTGACACCAGTTAAACAAACAAATCGTGTTTTATCAGTTGGAGGTTCGCAATTTCAAAGTTACAATACGGAGGACTTGGCTTGTTTTACCAGCAAACACAGCGGTTTGGCGTTCGTTTAGGTTTGTGTGGCAAACGACGATCACACAACGACCAACGCTCACAACTTAGATCCCGGCATTAACAAAAGGCAATATTATCATAATGGTTATATAACTTTTCAAAATTCAACCACTATATTTCCCTTAAAATCAAATACTACTGGTTTTATGTATTTTCGAATTAAACCTGTATCAATTCATGTTCCAGGAGCACTTTGGTTCAGCGTAGCTGTGCATTATCAGCTAATATACCCTTAATGGCATACACATATTTTGTGTTTGAACCAATCAAATTGAGATATTAACACCATCAATGTAGTGGTATAATATAATATGAGGTTATTGCGAATATACAGCAAAGTATCTGAGTGCATACTTCGCAGTATCCTCGTAATAACCTTATGTTTCTTCTCATAATAACCTTATGTATAATATTATTATATCCTTTCCCCAGGAATACGTAAAGGAAATTCAAAACGTTTAGAACAGATGTAGCGAACTTCTTTGTGTGGGGTCCGGTCAAACCCTGAGGGCAGCCATGTTTGTTTTTATTCCTAGAGGACGCTTACGCGCGTAATCATTCCATATTTGGAATTCGCATTTCCTAATATGGTAGGATGAAAATACCCTGTAAAATGTCACAAATTTACAGTACGCTGTAACATATGGCGTTACAGTGACATTATATTATATTTTATAGTTATTATATATAATACGAGAGGTGTTCAATAAGTAATGCCCCTGACCCACTTCCAGTTGTATGGGTTATGTTGCAAAAACTCTGAAGCTCGGAACTAATTGTGGTTTCTGATTTACATATGTTTGAACTGATTCTGATGTGAAATGGAGCCAGTTTAGTGGCGCGCAGTGATCCGGTTTTTGTATTTTTTTAAGTACGCACACCAAAGGAGACTTTGGAGGAAATGAAAGAAACTTATGGTGATGATGCCCCATCATATGACCTTGTAAAACGCTGGCATCGTGAATTCAAACATGACCGGAAGTCTGTGGAAACAACACCCAGATCTGGTCATCCCTCTTCTGCCATTTATGAGGCATCTGTCCGTCAGGTTGAGGCAGCCATTTTTGAAGTTCGATGCATTCGGTGTGTGTCAAACAATCATTCATGACCATTTGCATAAGCATATTTGCCAGATGGATTCCCAGGTTACTCACACCTTTCCAGAAGCAAAAACGCCTCAAGCGCTCGAGGATAAATTTGAAGATGTTTTTCAAAAGACTGATTACACAGGATGAAACTTGAGTCCATCACTATGATGCAGAGACCAAAGCCCAGTCAATTCAGTGGAAGCACTTGGACTCACCACCTCCAAATAAGGCAAGGGTGCATTCTTCCGCTGGCAAGATCACGCTCACAGTTTTCTGGGACTAGGACGGAGTAGTGATCACAGATATCCTGGCAAAGGGCACCACAATTATAGGAGCCTATTACGCTTCAATTTTGATGAAATTAATGAAGCTATCAAAATCAAGAGGCAGGCCAAGATCAGCAAAGGTATCCTCCTACAGGACAACACTCCAGTCCACAACTCGCATGACGCCAGATCAGAAGCACGGGCGTGTGGCTATAAATCCTCCCCCATCCTTCTTACTCTCTGACCTCTGACATTCATCTCTTCACAGTCTTAAAGTTGTTTTTGAAAGAAAGGCGTTTCCCAGATGATGCAGCCTTGATTTCCGAAGTTACAACGTGGTTGGAGGATCAACCTGAAGTGTTCTACAAAAACGGTATTCAGAGCTACATCAAATGATAGGAGAAACGCATAACTCTGGGTGGTTCCTATGTAAAGAAAGACTAATAAATGTGCCTAGTTTCATTAATCTTCTGCTATGGGTAATGTGTCAGGGACATTACTTATTGAACGCCCCTCGTATATATATATTATTATATTCTATATATCTTAGCTACAGTAAAAGACACTATTTGTTACTATCTAGGAATAATCATAAACACTAGAGACAGATAGAGATTTGTTACAGTTGTTGAATGTACATCTATGTAGCTATGGTTTCTGCAGTAGTTATTTGGTGAACAAACAATAAGTTAGTGCATATTGTAGAATATCTTCTCTGTTAGACTATCTACAGGGATCATTCACATTCAGATATGGTACATTTAGTTTTTGAACAATTTTATATAGTTTAATGTTTATATACAATACATGGATTTGCATATGAGGCAAGAGGCCAGCCAAATTATGTTTTTATAATGAATATTCTACCACAGATATTTTGATATAAGTACTATCTCCTTCCTGAATATTATGTTTTCGCTTAATCTTAGTAGCGTTGGTAAATTCAAAGTCACTATCGTGAGTCAATATGAGCACAAGTTATAACTGTTTGCCACAGAGTGTCATTGTAACATTTATGTCACCAATCTTGTAATATCTTATGATAAACAAAACTAGTCACTTTCATCTTAGGCGGTAAAGTGAACTGTTCATGCCATCATGTTTACATGTTTACTGTCATATTTCACATTGCGAAGTGTAACCCAAATCTACACATTTGTGTAAAAAATAAATGTTTTGTTAGGTTTAATAGGACCACAGATTGTATATTACGTGAAGTAAAGACAAGAGCTGTGTTTTACACAACAAGCACAAGCTACAGTTCTCGTTATACAACAAAATGCGGAATATTCAACTGGGGACGATGTACTCGATATAGGTCAGTAACAATACATCTATGTTGAACAAATATCTTCGTGTGAAATTTTTTTTTTCGACTTTCAGGTTAAGTAAATGTGAAAATCAAATAATATGATATCCAAAAGTGTCACGGTGTAAAGCCTGCTTATCGCAATTGAGAGGTTCACCCACAGAACTCACACTAGACAGGGGGTTATTTCACTGCTAGTATGGGGTAGACAAGACAATAGTACTGGAAATGAAATACACATACACCAAAATATCGAGTTAAAGCTTCTGGCTTTAATACCCCTCAAAATAATTACAAGAAATAAAGCACAGAAAATTCAATGAATAAAGTCACTATAATAAGGGATTGCTTAGAGAAGTGTGCATTGGTGATAACTCACAGTTCCAGGATGTATCGACAACAGTCAATGCCTTCTGCAACACAAAAACGAGGAAATAAAGGAGTCTTGCTTGCAGAGGAACGCTGGTATTCCGGAGGGCACCGCTGAAAGCAGGAGATCGCAGAGCAGTTCACACAAGTCTCACAGAATGATTGTTGTGGCCTGTATCACTTGTCAAAAAATATCGTAGCAAAACACACAGGAAAGCAAGTTGAAATGAGTCTGTCCAATTTATGATTTAGTGACACCACCTGGGTTTCCACATGAGCCAATCGGAATGTAATCTTGCTAGCAGCTGTGTAACGTAGGCAACCCAGTAGATCATAAACATCCTTTGTTATTCAAATAACAGCACACCTGGTAGATTCCAATTTTCCTTCCAAAGTTGTAAACACCCTTTGTTATGTAAATTACAAGCACATCTGGTAAAACCCACTGTCCTTCCAGAGTTGAAAACAAGTATGACCTGTCACCTTTATGACAGTTATCACAATGCACACCGTTTCTTTCTATGATGCCATGCACACTTCCATTTGCAGGGTTTGTGGTAATATGGCAAAAAGCATAAAATAAAGGATGCTGACAAAAAAGGAATATATAATATGAAATATTGATGCGTGCACGTTCTTGGGTATGACAACGGAAACTGCACTGGTCTTAACACTGCTTTGTTTCTTCTTCTCACCATGTACTATTTTTTGTGATTCGTTTCATGGGTTTGTTGTTGGCAGTCTGCTTAATAACCGAGCTTATTACGTGCAGAGAACGTGAAACCCGTCCACGCGATACGCGCCACACAGCATGGCCAAAATGCGGCAAAGGCCTTCAGATCTGGCTGTAGTAGGATGGTGAAAGTAATGGTACAGCATTTTAACAGTGAATAAGTACTGAGAATAAACGGCAAGGTAATTGTGGTGCATCCTTTTTTTGGGGATGCCCGGTGGCCGAGGGGAAGACGTGTAGTGGCGTGTAGCTAGGCGATTAGGTGCCGTACGCGAGCGCCGGTTCGAGTCACGCACGCAGTACGTGTTTACTATAATTAGACATAGTCTTTACCTTGCCGTTTATTCGGTGTTATTTGCTTACTTTACTTCCTATGTCGACAGCAACTATGAGTTTAAAAATTATTTCTCAGTACTTATTCACTGTTAAAATGCTGTACCATTACTTTCACCATCCTACTACAGCCAGATCTGAAGGCCTTTGCCGCATTCTGGCCATGCTGTGTGGCGCGTATCGCGTGGACGGGTTTCACGTTCTCTGCACGTAATAAGCTCGGTTATTAAGCATCCTTTTTTGGGGATGCCCGGTGGCCGAGGGGAAGACGTGTAGTGGCGTGTAGCTAGGCGATTAGGTGCCGTACGCGAGCGCCGGTTCGAGTCACGCACGCAGTACGTGTTTACTATAATTAGACATAGTCTTTACCTTGCCGTTTATTCGGTGTTATTTGCTTACTTTACTTCCTATGTCGACAGCAACTATGAGTTTAAAAATTATTTCTCAGTACTTATTCACTGTTAAAATGCTGTACCATTACTTTCACCATCCTACTACAGCCAGATCTGAAGGCCTTTGCCGCATTCTGGCCATGCTGTGTGGCGCGTATCGCGTGGATGGGTTTCACGTTCTCTGCACGTAATAAGCTCGGTTATTAAGCATCCTTTTTTTGGGGATGCCCGGTGGCCGAGGGGAAGACGTGTAGTGGCGTGTAGCTAGGCGATTAGGTGCCGTACGCGAGCGCCGGTTCGAGTCACGCACGCAGTACGTGTTTACTATAATTAGACATAGTCTTTACCTTGCCGTTTATTCGGTGTTATTTGCTTACTTTACTTCCTATGTCGACAGCAACTATGAGTTTAAAAATTATTTCTCAGTACTTATTCACTGTTAAAATGCTGTACCATTACTTTCACCATCCTACTACAGCCAGATCTGAAGGCCTTTGCCGCATTCTGGCCATGCTGTGTGGCGCGTATCGCGTGGACGGGTTTCACGTTCTCTGCACGTAATAAGCTCGGTTATTAAGCATCCTTTTTTGGGGATGCCCGGTGGCCGAGGGGAAGACGTGTAGTGGCGTGTAGCTAGGCGATTAGGTGCCGTACGCGAGCGCCGGTTCGAGTCACGCACGCAGTACGTGTTTACTATAATTAGACATAGTCTTTACCTTGCCGTTTATTCGGTGTTATTTGCTTACTTTACTTCCTATGTCGACAGCAACTATGAGTTTAAAAATTATTTCTCAGTACTTATTCACTGTTAAAATGCTGTACCATTACTTTCACCATCCTACTACAGCCAGATCTGAAGGCCTTTGCCGCATTCTGGCCATGCTGTGTGGCGCGTATCGCGTGGACGGGTTTCACGTTCTCTGCACGTAATAAGCTCGGTTATTAAGCATCCTTTTTTGGGGATGCCCGGTGGCCGAGGGGAAGACGTGTAGTGGCGTGTAGCTAGGCGATTAGGTGCCGTACGCGAGCGCCGGTTCGAGTCACGCACGCAGTACGTGTTTACTATAATTAGACATAGTCTTTACCTTGCCGTTTATTCGGTGTTATTTGCTTACTTTACTTCCTATGTCGACAGCAACTATGAGTTTAAAAATTATTTCTCAGTACTTATTCACTGTTAAAATGCTGTACCATTACTTTCACCATCCTACTACAGCCAGATCTGAAGGCCTTTGCCGCATTCTGGCCATGCTGTGTGGCGCGTATCGCGTGGACGGGTTTCACGTTCTCTGCACGTAATAAGCTCGGTTATTAAGCATCCTTTTTTGGGGATGCCCGGTGGCCGAGGGGAAGACGTGTAGTGGCGTGTAGCTAGGCGATTAGGTGCCGTACGCGAGCGCCGGTTCGAGTCACGCACGCAGTACGTGTTTACTATAATTAGACATAGTCTTTACCTTGCCGTTTATTCGGTGTTATTTGCTTACTTTACTTCCTATGTCGACAGCAACTATGAGTTTAAAAATTATTTCTCAGTACTTATTCACTGTTAAAATGCTGTACCATTACTTTCACCATCCTACTACAGCCAGATCTGAAGGCCTTTGCCGCATTCTGGCCATGCTGTGTGGCGCGTATCGCGTGGACGGGTTTCACGTTCTCTGCACGTAATAAGCTCGGTTATTAAGCATCCTTTTTTGGGGATGCCCGGTGGCCGAGGGGAAGACGTGTAGTGGCGTGTAGCTAGGCGATTAGGTGCCGTACGCGAGCGCCGGTTCGAGTCACGCACGCAGTACGTGTTTACTATAATTAGACATAGTCTTTACCTTGCCGTTTATTCGGTGTTATTTGCTTACTTTACTTCCTATGTCGACAGCAACTATGAGTTTAAAAATTATTTCTCAGTACTTATTCACTGTTAAAATGCTGTACCATTACTTTCACCATCCTACTACAGCCAGATCTGAAGGCCTTTGCCGCATTCTGGCCATGCTGTGTGGCGCGTATCGCGTGGACGGGTTTCACGTTCTCTGCACGTAATAAGCTCGGTTATTAAGCATCCTTTTTTGGGGATGCCCGGTGGCCGAGGGGAAGACGTGTAGTGGCGTTTAGCTAGGCGATTAGGTGCCGTACGCGAGCGCCGGTTCGAGTCACGCACGCAGTACGTGTTTACTATAATTAGACATAGTCTTTACCTTGCCGTTTATTCGGTGTTATTTGCTTACTTTACTTCCTATGTCGACAGCAACTATGAGTTTAAAAATTATTTCTCAGTACTTATTCACTGTTAAAATGCTGTACCATTACTTTCACCATCCTACTACAGCCAGATCTGAAGGCCTTTGCCGCATTCTGGCCATGCTGTGTGGCGCGTATCGCGTGGACGGGTTTCACGTTCTCTGCACGTAATAAGCTCGGTTATTAAGCATCCTTTTTTGGGGATGCCCGGTGGCCGAGGGGAAGACGTGTAGTGGCGTGTAGCTAGGCGATTAGGTGCCGTACGCGAGCGCCGGTTCGAGTCACGCACGCAGTACGTGTTTACTATAATTAGACATAGTCTTTACCTTGCCGTTTATTCGGTGTTATTTGCTTACTTTACTTCCTATGTCGACAGCAACTATGAGTTTAAAAATTATTTCTCAGTACTTATTCACTGTTAAAATGCTGTACCATTACTTTCACCATCCTACTACAGCCAGATCTGAAGGCCTTTGCCGCATTCTGGCCATGCTGTGTGGCGCGTATCGCGTGGACGGGTTTCACGTTCTCTGCACGTAATAAGCTCGGTTATTAAGCATCCTTTTTTGGGGATGCCCGGTGGCCGAGGGGAAGACGTGTAGTGGCGTGTAGCTAGGCGATTAGGTGCCGTACGCGAGCGCCGGTTCGAGTCACGCACGCAGTACGTGTTTACTATAATTAGACATAGTCTTTACCTTGCCGTTTATTCGGTGTTATTTGCTTACTTTACTTCCTATGTCGACAGCAACTATGAGTTTAAAAATTATTTCTCAGTACTTATTCACTGTTAAAATGCTGTACCATTACTTTCACCATCCTACTACAGCCAGATCTGAAGGCCTTTGCCGCATTCTGGCCATGCTGTGTGGCGCGTATCGCGTGGACGGGTTTCACGTTCTCTGCACGTAATAAGCTCGGTTATTAAGCATCCTTTTTTGGGGATGCCCGGTGGCCGAGGGGAAGACGTGTAGTGGCGTGTAGCTAGGCGATTAGGTGCCGTACGCGAGCGCCGGTTCGAGTCACGCACGCAGTACGTGTTTACTATAATTAGACATAGTCTTTACCTTGCCGTTTATTCGGTGTTATTTGCTTACTTTACTTCCTATGTCGACAGCAACTATGAGTTTAAAAATTATTTCTCAGTACTTATTCACTGTTAAAATGCTGTACCATTACTTTCACCATCCTACTACAGCCAGATCTGAAGGCCTTTGCCGCATTCTGGCCATGCTGTGTGGCGCGTATCGCGTGGACGGGTTTCACGTTCTCTGCACGTAATAAGCTCGGTTATTAAGCATCCTTTTTTGGGGATGCCCGGTGGCCGAGGGGAAGACGTGTAGTGGCGTGTAGCTAGGCGATTAGGTGCCGTACGCGAGCGCCGGTTCGAGTCACGCACGCAGTACGTGTTTACTATAATTAGACATAGTCTTTACCTTGCCGTTTATTCGGTGTTATTTGCTTACTTTACTTCCTATGTCGACAGCAACTATGAGTTTAAAAATTATTTCTCAGTACTTATTCACTGTTAAAATGCTGTACCATTACTTTCACCATCCTACTACAGCCAGATCTGAAGGCCTTTGCCGCATTCTGGCCATGCTGTGTGGCGCGTATCGCGTGGACGGGTTTCACGTTCTCTGCACGTAATAAGCTCGGTTATTAAGCATCCTTTTTTGGGGATGCCCGGTGGCCGAGGGGAAGACGTGTAGTGGCGTGTAGCTAGGCGATTAGGTGCCGTACGCGAGCGCCGGTTCGAGTCACGCACGCAGTACGTGTTTACTATAATTAGACATAGTCTTTACCTTGCCGTTTATTCGGTGTTATTTGCTTACTTTACTTCCTATGTCGACAGCAACTATGAGTTTAAAAATTATTTCTCAGTACTTATTCACTGTTAAAATGCTGTACCATTACTTTCACCATCCTACTACAGCCAGATCTGAAGGCCTTTGCCGCATTCTGGCCATGCTGTGTGGCGCGTATCGCGTGGACGGGTTTCACGTTCTCTGCACGTAATAAGCTCGGTTATTAAGCATCCTTTTTTGGGGATGCCCGGTGGCCGAGGGGAAGACGTGTAGTGGCGTGTAGCTAGGCGATTAGGTGCCGTACGCGAGCGCCGGTTCGAGTCACGCACGCAGTACGTGTTTACTATAATTAGACATAGTCTTTACCTTGCCGTTTATTCGGTGTTATTTGCTTACTTTACTTCCTATGTCGACAGCAACTATGAGTTTAAAAATTATTTCTCAGTACTTATTCACTGTTAAAATGCTGTACCATTACTTTCACCATCCTACTACAGCCAGATCTGAAGGCCTTTGCCGCATTCTGGCCATGCTGTGTGGCGCGTATCGCGTGGACGGGTTTCACGTTCTCTGCACGTAATAAGCTCGGTTATTAAGCATCCTTTTTTGGGGATGCCCGGTGGCCGTGGGGGAAGACGTGTAGTGGCGTTTAGCTAGGCGATTAGGTGCCGTACGCGAGCGCCGGTTCGAGTCACGCACGCAGTACGTGTTTACTATAATTAGACATAGTCTTTACCTTGCCGTTTATTCGGTGTTATTTGCTTACTTTACTTCCTATGTCGACAGCAACTATGAGTTTAAAAATTATTTCTCAGTACTTATTCACTGTTAAAATGCTGTACCATTACTTTCACCATCCTACTACAGCCAGATCTGAAGGCCTTTGCCGCATTCTGGCCATGCTGTGTGGCGCGTATCGCGTGGACGGGTTTCACGTTCTCTGCACGTAATAAGCTCGGTTATTAAGCATCCTTTTTTGGGGATGCCCGGTGGCCGAGGGGAAGACGTGTAGTGGCGTGTAGCTAGGCGATTAGGTGCCGTACGCGAGCGCCGGTTCGAGTCACGCACGCAGTACGTGTTTACTATAATTAGACATAGTCTTTACCTTGCCGTTTATTCGGTGTTATTTGCTTACTTTACTTCCTATGTCGACAGCAACTATGAGTTTAAAAATTATTTCTCAGTACTTATTCACTGTTAAAATGCTGTACCATTACTTTCACCATCCTACTACAGCCAGATCTGAAGGCCTTTGCCGCATTCTGGCCATGCTGTGTGGCGCGTATCGCGTGGACGGGTTTCACGTTCTCTGCACGTAATAAGCTCGGTTATTAAGCATCCTTTTTTGGGGATGCCCGGTGGCCGAGGGGAAGACGTGTAGTGGCGTGTAGCTAGGCGATTAGGTGCCGTACGCGAGCGCCGGTTCGAGTCACGCACGCAGTACGTGTTTACTATAATTAGACATAGTCTTTACCTTGCCGTTTATTCGGTGTTATTTGCTTACTTTACTTCCTATGTCGACAGCAACTATGAGTTTAAAAATTATTTCTCAGTACTTATTCACTGTTAAAATGCTGTACCATTACTTTCACCATCCTACTACAGCCAGATCTGAAGGCCTTTGCCGCATTCTGGCCATGCTGTGTGGCGCGTATCGCGTGGACGGGTTTCACGTTCTCTGCACGTAATAAGCTCGGTTATTAAGCATCCTTTTTTGGGGATGCCCGGTGGCCGAGGGGAAGACGTGTAGTGGCGTGTAGCTAGGCGATTAGGTGCCGTACGCGAGCGCCGGTTCGAGTCACGCACGCAGTACGTGTTTACTATAATTAGACATAGTCTTTACCTTGCCGTTTATTCGGTGTTATTTGCTTACTTTACTTCCTATGTCGACAGCAACTATGAGTTTAAAAATTATTTCTCAGTACTTATTCACTGTTAAAATGCTGTACCATTACTTTCACCATCCTACTACAGCCAGATCTGAAGGCCTTTGCCGCATTCTGGCCATGCTGTGTGGCGCGTATCGCGTGGACGGGTTTCACGTTCTCTGCACGTAATAAGCTCGGTTATTAAGCATCCTTTTTTGGGGATGCCCGGTGGCCGAGGGGAAGACGTGTAGTGGCGTGTAGCTAGGCGATTAGGTGCCGTACGCGAGCGCCGGTTCGAGTCACGCACGCAGTACGTGTTTACTATAATTAGACATAGTCTTTACCTTGCCGTTTATTCGGTGTTATTTGCTTACTTTACTTCCTATGTCGACAGCAACTATGAGTTTAAAAATTATTTCTCAGTACTTATTCACTGTTAAAATGCTGTACCATTACTTTCACCATCCTACTACAGCCAGATCTGAAGGCCTTTGCCGCATTCTGGCCATGCTGTGTGGCGCGTATCGCGTGGACGGGTTTCACGTTCTCTGCACGTAATAAGCTCGGTTATTAAGCATCCTTTTTTGGGGATGCCCGGTGGCCGAGGGGAAGATGTGTAGTGGCGTGTAGCTAGGCGATTAGGTGCCGTACGCGAGCGCCGGTTCGAGTCACGCACGCAGTACGTGTTTACTATAATTAGACATAGTCTTTACCTTGCCGTTTATTCGGTGTTATTTGCTTACTTTACTTCCTATGTCGACAGCAACTATGAGTTTAAAAATTATTTCTCAGTACTTATTCACTGTTAAAATGCTGTACCATTACTTTCACCATCCTACTACAGCCAGATCTGAAGGCCTTTGCCGCATTCTGGCCATGCTGTGTGGCGCGTATCGCGTGGACGGGTTTCACGTTCTCTGCACGTAATAAGCTCGGTTATTAAGCATCCTTTTTTGGGGATGCCCGGTGGCCGAGGGGAAGACGTGTAGTGGCGTGTAGCTAGGCGATTAGGTGCCGTACGCGAGCGCCGGTTCGAGTCACGCACGCAGTACGTGTTTACTATAATTAGACATAGTCTTTACCTTGCCGTTTATTCGGTGTTATTTGCTTACTTTACTTCCTATGTCGACAGCAACTATGAGTTTAAAAATTATTTCTCAGTACTTATTCACTGTTAAAATGCTGTACCATTACTTTCACCATCCTACTACAGCCAGATCTGAAGGCCTTTGCCGCATTCTGGCCATGCTGTGTGGCGCGTATCGCGTGGACGGGTTTCACGTTCTCTGCACGTAATAAGCTCGGTTATTAAGCATCCTTTTTTGGGGATGCCCGGTGGCCGAGGGGAAGACGTGTAGTGGCGTGTAGCTAGGCGATTAGGTGCCGTACGCGAGCGCCGGTTCGAGTCACGCACGCAGTACGTGTTTACTATAATTAGACATAGTCTTTACCTTGCCGTTTATTCGGTGTTATTTGCTATCAACATTTTAGTCGCGTATGAATAAATGTTTTCAAACTTGTTTTGACCTCGTTTTTTATATTGGATTTAGCATGACCGTGGACATTTTGTTTTGTTGAATGCTGACATTCTTCGATCATACTCAAATATTACATATACGTCATATCAAACGTGTGTGTTTTCGTTTGTCGATCAGATTCACGGTGGCCAAACAAAAATAACCATTTTATCAAGAATCAAGCATTTGGTCGATTTTCGTCATGCTATCCTTTTCTTTATTTGTGTCTGCAAATTAAATAACATGGTCTATGTCATTAACAATGTCTTGTTTAATTGCGTAATAAGTAGTGATTTATCACCTGCCTAAGTGTACTAAGATGTACACTTTCTCATCAATGTAAAACTTTGAGTTTTGCCGAAGACAAATTTACCTAATTGTGTTTTAAATGTTGTTTTCAAAATTTTAATTGACGCTCAATAATATGTGGTATTCAGGAACTTTTGTCAAGAGTGAGTTAAATCCTTGAAACTACCTGAACTGCTTTCTAGCGGAGTGCATAATGTGATGATTGTTATTATTTATTCTCTCTAAACTGGCGAGAGATACGCTGTCATACTTATACACAATGTGCAATGTGTTGCAATAAGGTGGACGTATACATAAATGCGTGAATAATTGTTTAGGTCATATTTTTTACAGAAAATTTTATTTAAATACCAAAAAAAGCTTTTGAAAATTGTTGTTTGCTTAATATTTCTTAAAAAAAAGTAAGTTGAGAAGTAAATTGAATTGCATACCAAAATATCATTTTTAATTACAAAACTTTAAGTAACATGAAGTTTAACATATTAGACTGCATTTAAGGTTTTTATTATATATTTTTACAATTATTTCACCTAAATTAAAATCCAAACAGTATAAAAATGTATAGTTTATTCTTCTTACTGATTTCACTATGTAGTGTGGTGTTACATGTCAGTTTTGTTCTTGTCAATTGTTTTATCAATCGTTCTATATCGTTTGTTTTGCGTTCCTTGGACTTTTTAATTAACCCAAAGACATAAAACAAATAGCAAATGGTATTATTATACAATAAATTTCGCTTGGCAAGTATATATAACAGAGAATTCATATCAGGTGTTTAAAAAAGTGAGTAAACGCTTTTCCAAGCTCGCCGTAGATCAGTCGGTTACTTAATAAATGTATTTAGAATGTCCTAATAAAATTATCTTACAGACATAGGCGCATGTGCCGTTGGTGATTGCGATCATAACTGTCACATCACAAATGGAACGTATTACTGTACATGCTACACAGGATACAGTCTACTTTATGATAACAGAACCTGTGAAGGTAAGTGCAACAGGAACCTGTGAATGTAAGTGCAACAATGCTAACGTCCATGAATGCTTTCCTCCGAACTAAAACTTTCATAATACGATATAATGTACCCTCATGTTTTTAGATATAAACGAATGTGCACTGAGTGGACATGGTTGTCAACAAACGTGTAACAACACTGTAGGAAGTTATTATTGTTCGTGTATGAATGGTTACACCCTTGCTATTGATGGAATGTCATGTGAAGGTATGGCTTAATCTTTCCCTGTAAGCTTGCTGTAACAGTTTTTTTGTTTTTGTATCAAAGACAGTTGGATTAGTCATAATTTACATATAATGTGAATAAGAAATTATACATGTATTTTTACGCTGTAATATAGACGAGAATGAATGCATTCAACTTAGCAACGACTGTGAACATGACTGTCACAACACAGTAGGAAGCTACTATTGTTCATGTAGAGATGGATATACTATATATAGTGTTATTATTCTATATAGATTAAACACTGCTATCAAACTGTGTGCACGTTATTTTGATGTTCTCTATTTTTATAATTGTTGAACATATTGTCTTCGCCCTTGCAGAGCCCGTGTGTGTATATAAGTATATGTATAACAGGAAATTAGCTAGGGCTTCCAAACTAGCCATATATGTCTTCATGTGACTTGCAAACCTTGTCTCATAGTGGTACAAAGATCAAAGTCACAGATTGTTTTTATATTGTTTTGAAATATAACTAAAATAACCATCATCTTCTAAATTATCATTCATATTCCTCATGCCATCCAAATGAGATGTCTACTATTTCCGGAAACATGGTCTAATGTCAATATCACAGTATGTGTATGTATCTTCAGTATTGAGCTTCAATGGCGATTTTAACTTCGCATACGTTTCGCATGCAATTTGCATGATCTGGAACAGTTTTTGGTAAAAGGAGCAAAATTCAAAATGTGATGCAAATAATTATTCACAAAAATGATGCAATATGATGGAAACAGGATGTATTTTGTAACATTGTTGTTTGATAATGAAGGTCAATGATCGTCACAAAACTAAAAAAATATATCTTGAATAATTTCAACAGATTTATTTAAAAAAATAACGTAATAAATCCAATCCACTTCTAAATACTAATTCTTATCATTAACAACAAAGTTTAATACCATTTTTGAAGGTTTTATTTTTTAAACACATAGTCAGCGTTCTGATATTACAGACTGTAGCATAGTATGAAATATCCTTCCATACTGACGGCTAACTCTTAATGTGACATACATTTTTTCGGAAATACGATATAATGTAGCTTCATGTTTTTAGATGTAAACGAATGTGCATTAAATGAACATGATTGTCAACAAACGTGTAACAACACTGAAGGGGGTTATTATTGTTCGTGTGTGAATGGTTACATTCTGGCTATTGATGGAAAGTCTTGTAAAGGTATGGCTTAATCTTTCATTATAACCTTGCTGTAACAGGTTTTTTGTATCAAAGCCAGTTGGATTAGTAATAACTTACATATAATGTAAATGGAAATTTATACATTTCAATATAGACGAGAATGAATGCATTCAACATAGCAACGAGTGTCAACATGACTGTCATAACACAATTGGAAGCTACATTTGTTCATGTAGAGATGGATATGTACTAGGAATAAACGGAACATGTGAAGGTATATAGTGTTACTTACATAATCAACAGTACTATGGTGTGTGTATTTTTTTATTTTTGTATACATTACTTACAATAATTGCATTTAAGGAATGTTTTGGCTTTGCTATATGCAACATAACGTAGACATCATCGTGTATTAGAAATACAATTTTAATTAATATTGTGTCTACTGTTAAATGGTGTTTGTGAACCTGGATTGGTGAATGTGAACCTTATAACACAGGTTCTTATATATTGCATTTCAGTACAAAATGTCTGAAACATTAATAGTTCATATGTCTGCCAAAATGTGCCCCGAAAATGGGTTCTTTTCTTAGTGTCTCTGGTTATGATGTCAATGGTGAATGTTGGTATTTCTATTTTGATGTCAACGAATGTATCGCAAGCAATTGCCAGCAGACCTGTCATAATACACATGGAAGTTACTTTTGTTCCTGTGAACACGGTTATGAGCTTTCAGATGATCAGAAGACGTGCACAGGTATCTATATGCAATCTCAATACAGTAACACATTCTAATATAAGTAGCGTTTTAAATGGGACTAGTGAACAGTTGTACACCATGTGAATATCTCAGTTGTACAACATGTGTATCTCGTATTTATACCTCAAGCATATCATACGTCCGCCATATTTGACGTGATTATGACAAGCTTATATTCCACAAGGTATGGGTAATCATTCATGCTATTTTTTTTAGAAAAGTCAGTATTATCATCCGAATGAGATAATATTAATGTCAACCAATTTACATTGAATTTACTTTGATTATATGTGTGCACATATTTTCAAACTTAGCAAAACTTTTTTTTCTTACTACATGCAAAACTCCTTACACTCCAATTAACAATTTTGAATAAACGGCCGATTCCCCCCGATCATCACCCGTTTCTAAAAGATACACACAAGAAACGTGTCAAATATGTCATACATAATTAGTACCAACATTTGAACTAATAGATTAATATGCGCGACTTGTCGTACAATATGGTTTATATTGCTGTATGAGCCAGAAAAAAATACATATATTTTCAGATATTGTTTCATCAATGATTTATTTTGTGACTCTAGCTTTTATGGCATGAAATTTATTTTGATCCAAATCGTTTCTATATAGATATGGATGAATGCACCTATGGAAATGACTGTCAACAAAACTGTCACAACACAATAGGAAGTTACTTATGTTCATGTGGGCATGGTTATCTGATAGCTAATGATGATAGAAGTTGTGAAGGTATTATCCTACAAAATTAATGTGTGCATTTAAACGTGCCTTCAATATCAAGTGCGATCTTAAAACGGGGTCTTGATCAACAATGAAATTCTAGAACTGTAACTCCTTGTAACAACATGTTTTCCGAGGTCTAAAAAACGTTATCATATATTCATATTACAATGAACTCTACAGAGTACCATACATCATTTCTATTCTTTAAATGAATTCACGAGTACCCTTATCTATTATCCCGAAGACGTCAACGAATGTCTTTCAAATAATGGAGATTGTTATCAGATTTGTAACAACACAATTGGTAGTTTCTTCTGCTCTTGTTTTACTGGTTTCACTATAGGATTTAATGGTCAGACATGTGAAGGTAATATCATTTTATATTTACTAGAGTTCTACAAGTTACAATATTTATTCCAGAGCAAATATTTTACATTATCGTGTTTATAGTATTTAATAAATCAATACTACATAGCATTTCTTATATATATATATATATTTTTTTTTTCAGATGTCAATGAATGTCTATACCACAATGGTGGTTGTGAACAACTTTGTCTAAATACAATAGGCAGTTATGAGTGCGACTGTAAAGTCGGTAGCGTATTGTCATCCGACGGGAAAATATGTAATGGTAATAAATTGTAGTATCTGAGTATAATATTCAATTATTACAATTCTACTGTAAATCTATTTGAAACAATGGTATTGTTTTATAAATTCATTAATTTTAATCCGAAAACTTTAACAGATATAGATGAGTGCTCTACTGTTATACAGCCTTGTGACCAGTTATGTGTTGATACCGTTGGTTCATATATATATATTTGCTATGAAGGGTACCAAAGTGATTCTTCTGGTCACTGTAATGGTAAGAGTTTATTCTATAGTATACAATATTTTCGGTGTAAAGTCCGACCTGGAGTACATGAGGGTTTTATCTGATTTATATAATATGTTAAATGTTATGAATGTTGGGCCATGCCTCTATTTTCAAATAGAATTTGAGCCTTAGAGCGTTATTACTCAGTGTGTGAATGTTATACATGTGTACGTTAGTGTATGTGTAGTCATTGTTGTTAAAAAAAATATAGATACTGAAGTTGTGGTAGTTAGACTCCAAAACTGTCTCATCTAAAAAACCTGAAAGAGAGAAGTGACATTGACGCAATCATATTTACCTACAATCTCATTCAACATGTATCTTATCCCAGATAGAGACGAGTGCACTGTGCATAATGGTGGATGTAATCAAGTCTGTCAAAACACACTGGGGAGTTTCGTTTGCTCATGTGAAGCCGGGTTTGTATTAGATTCAAACGGTAAAACATGTAATGGTAAGTATGAACACAATCACGACATGCTAGAATATAATAACGAGTTATACATAAAATACGTGTGTTGTGCAAAATTATTTGTGTTTGATATTCCGTCGAATAAATTTTTCTCATGTTAATACTAACATACGTTTTTCATTTGCATTGTCTATGCACTATCAGACATTGATGAATGTGATTATGATACCCACCAGTGTCCACAACAATGCTTTAATACTCCTGGTTCATATGAATGCCACTGTTTTGAAGGCTATGCATCAAATACTGCAACAGAGTGTCAAGGTAATATAAATATTGGACTCCCATGCGTCTTGTGCATTAGTGCGTACAACCCGTCGTTCGTTATGCACTAAATTTGTTACGTAATTTTTTTAGCAATTATGATAAAAACTAAAACCAGATTTCGATTGTAAAGTTGTTTGTTTATTACATGTTCCTCTACTCACTGACAAACTTATCTCTTCTCTAGATATTAATGAGTGCGACACTGGTACTGATGGCTGTGAACAACACTGCATCAACACAGATGGAAGCTTTTACTGTGCGTGTAATTCCAATTATACCTTGGATGCCAATGGTAAAACCTGCTCAGGTAAAAATATTTTTGTGAATTTTGCCAAAAAAATCTATTCGAATATCGAATCAATTAGTCAATAAGCCTGAAGATTCAGTAGAACCAGTAAACCAAGTATTTATAAATTTTTGGTTACGATTTGATAATTACGTTTTTTTTAGCTTCGCTGTCGACTTAGTCAAGCAGTACTACAAGTAGACCTCTCTCAGATTTGTTTATTTCATGATATCTCTAATTTTGGTGAATATTCTGTACTTTTTGGTAAAAAGTGATATATGTTTGACTTCTTGTTAAAAACCAAATATCCATGTGGACCTCTCGCATTGGCATGATGATATCTTCAATTCTCTAATTTGTGTGAAAAGTTTTGGTAAAAAGTGACATTTTCGACTTCTTGTTAAAATCCGCAAGTCTGATTGCTTTGATACTATAAATATAAGTACCTCATGTATACCTTTCGCATATTTGTTCATTTCGTGGTGATATCTTCAATCATCTAATTCTGATGAATATTTTGTCTTTTTTGGTAAAAAGTGATATTCTCGAATTGTTGAAAACAGCAAGTCCGATTGCTTTGATACTATATATATTGTTCATTTTCAAATGATATCTTCAGTTATTTAATTAATTTAAATGTACATTGCTAACAGTAGAGCTATCTCAACCAACAGGCTACTTTGATTTGACATGATCATCAAACGTTTCGATAGAATGCACACAAAAACGCCCATTATTCCCCACAGTTGGTAGTCCATACTACATAATTTAATGTTATAATATAAAAATCATATATCTCAAATAATTTCAGGTCATCCACTGAAATATATGATTTATGTCTTTACTAATTTTCAGATCATGATGGATGCGAGACTCATAATCCAGGTTGCAGTCATCTGTGCCAAAGCGTAAGTGGAAATGCTGTATGCTCCTGCTTTACTGGCTACCAACTTGACGTTGACTCAACCAGTTGTGTAGGTAAGTCTGCGTAATGTAAACCGTTAAAACAAAACACTTTATTATATTCACATTATTTAACTAATTTGCCAATTGCCAATTAATCTTTTCCGTCGTATTTTTGCTCCATCCTAATAACATGTATCAACTATATTGTCAGGATTGTTATTAAACATGCTTTGTTTTTGCTCAAACCTTATACATGTTAGAATACATGTCCATGACAATTCGTTTCGCGTTCGGCCATATTGATTTTTGGTCATAATACTAACGGACTATTTTCTTGAACATTTGGCACGTACATCAACACATTTCGATTACATGTCCGTGCCATTTATTTATTATCGACTGGCAGCCATCTTGTTTGTTGAAAATGTATTTGGACATGCTTTCATTCCATGGTGGACTATAAAGCATTATTGAATGTCCAGAGTCGAAAATTATAAATAATAAAAAAAAATAATAAATTAAAAAAGTAAATAGATAATTTAAGATATAATGTGTGAGTGTGGTTGCAAAATGAAACAATGTTAATATTTCCACCTGGGACGCATATTACGATTATGGGTGTGGGTAAACTGTAACTGACACATGCTTTGAAACGTTGTTAGAAAGAGTGTCATGCCTGCATGCCCACGATACTGGAAACATGTACTTCAGTTGTGATACAAATTTGAAATTTTGGAATGCCGGATTTTTATGATAGTTGATTAGTGTATTATTCAATCTCAATTACTTGCACTGCAAAATCATTCAGAAACAATTTATGTGGCCACATGACCAGTGATTTATATATCCAATTTGATTGCATATGTTATGCATGTAGCAATATATGTCAAAAAACAATTTTTAAAGTTAATAGAGGGGGACTGTGTCATTAAAATGACTTGTATTTATTTTAGGCTATTTGTATATGGCTCACTGTAACATTGTTCCATATTCGGAAGTAATACATACAAATCATTTGATCTTATGACTTTAAAGAGACACGCTCCTGTTGGTTCAGGTATATTGTTTATGGAAATTGTTTACGTTATCTATTATGTACAATAAAACGTCTTGCTTAGCGATAATGGGAAAGCAACATACCATCACATTTTATTCTTATAAATGTTCTTTTTTAAAAGATATTGATGAATGTGTGGGGAGCCATAAGTGTAAACAGCTATGCAATAATACATTAGGCGCTTATTATTGTGATTGTCAACGTGGTTTTGTTTTGGATAGCAATGGTTACACGTGTATTGGTAAGTTATCTACATATTGCGTTATCAAGTAACTGAATAATTATATAATTTTTTGCTATTTACCATGTAAAATTGAAAATAGGTAAAATAATTTATTATCAATTCAATATCAATTGGAGTGGTATATATTTGTGGGTTGTGTTGCCTTCTGTGCTCAATCCTTGAAATTATGTGCATCCCAACCCTACAGATTAAATATTGCAATGGTAGTACAATATAAGTACTAGTGATTCTTGTTTGACTATATAACCATGTAGGAATACTTGGAGGAGGGTCACATTTGAGGTACCCATTCTTAGCATAGGATGGCATCTATGTAATTCTGTAACTGTTTTAAATAAATATGCCAGTAGAACAAACATAATTTCAGACTCAAGTGTGGATTTTTACTTCAAAACTCTTGTTTTCGTTGGGGTGAGTAGTATTCTGAACAGGTTAAACTATTTTTGAAAGTGTGTTTAAGACTAGTGCAATGTCAAAAACTGTTCATTATGACTAGGTTTTTTTATTCGGCTGAGAGTGCAGTCATCGTTGAATGTATTTACATGGTGGAATGTTTTTTTTTATTATTTCTAAGTGGATATATATGTACTTCATATATCTCTGTGTACTGGTGTTTTATTTAAAAATGCAACATCGGGATAAATTCTTTGGGCTTTAACTTGATTTTTGAATTAGTGCTTGAAAATTTTCGGTCAGCATTTAGTGATGTTTGTCAACTGGCAAATTGAAATTCAGATAGCTCATTACTGATATGAGCAATATATACAATACGGAATTGTGTATACATTAAAGTGTACATTCAATTGCAATATCCGAAGTCATTAATTGCTTTACCGATTTGACACATATTTGATAAATTGAGAAAGTTGTAAGTTATCAATAGCGGGGTACATGATGAGAGTTGTAAACAAATATTCGATGAATTGCACGCACTTCTACTGCACGATTGCGTGCATATTGGTGTTCCACTGAAAATGCGAAATTCTGCTAAAGGACTATACAAATAATGTTCGCGAACATTATTTGTGGTATTCATGGTTGACGATCGGGTGCCAAATAACAATATCAGCAGTCCGAAAACGGTGACTCCTGGTTTGACCTCTGTGCGTACGTGTGTCCCTGTGTCCATGCGTTCGTGTGTGCGTGCGTCCGTGCGTCCGGACCTATATCTTAGACATGCATGGATCAATTACATTCAAATTTCGCACATACATCATATAAAATATTAGACATATGCACATACATTTGTTTCTCGTTCTGATTGTACATAAATTAGATATAAAATGATGTGCACCAGGAACCCATAATATTTCAGATCGGATTTAAAATTTTGTTTCAATGAATGCATATCACTGCACTTCTTTGACTCATTATGTTCAAATGGCGGCCATATTTGTGGTATAAAAATCCTCAAAAATCAAGCATTTGTGATTGATTTTGTTCAAACTTGGTACATACTTGGTACATACATTAGACTTTATGGGTTCCTGATGCATGTCATATATTTTCAGATCAGATTCAAAATAGCTGACTGGCGGCTATTTTGTTTTAATGAATGCGATTCTAAAGCCATATCTCCGACATGCTTTGACTGATTATGTTAAAATTTTATATATTCATTATACATTATGTTATAGATATATAGATGTAATCAAAATGGCCGATTTTCGTTTAATTAATGCTGTTCCAGAGCAATATCTCTCAATATGGACAAGTACTCGTTTGACGGTCAGATACAAAATAACAAAATGTCAAAAATATTTGAGTTACAAATCATCATAATCAAGCATCATTTTCTGGATCCATACTTCTGACATGCTTATATTCCAATTATATTACTATAAACAAAATTATATATCTTGAATTCGATAACTAACGGGGACTGTGCCATGCATAGCTTGTTTTAGTGTAAAATAGTACGTAATTTTTCACAGCAAGCATTCAATATTTAGCCCAGATGAGTGAATCAGTCTGAGCAAGACACAAAACCAATATATGTACGGGTCAAAACATGTCACCACGGCAATGCTCATTGTGCTTTTTTTTTCATTTCCAGAATAGTACTAATAACTTATTTTCCCAAGACGAAAGGTATTCATGTATTATTTCTAGTATTAACCCAGGCACTTTTGCCTACCGTCTTAGCTTAAGTATTCTAAATTACGTAAATTTAATCCTTCACAGATATATGCAGGCCTGGCCTGTGTCTCAATGGTGGCTCTTGTATTGTCACAGCTGATAATTTCCCAGCATGCAACTGTGGTGACACCGGATATGACGGAGAGATGTGCGAATATGGTGTCGTCCAATTACCACACTTTCCGCAACTGAGGATTGGAGAACCACATATCTTCAACATTTCAGCAACACCCAGTGATCTTATTCTAATATCGTTTATCTCTGATGAAGCTGTGTTCGAACCTGCAACTGTTTTAATTACTAATCAAAAACTATTGCTGAAGTTACGATCACGCCAATAACATCTGGTATATTAAATACTAAATTTGCACTTTCCGGAACCAGTGCACAAGATTTCGAACCTTTATCGACGTCAGTAGCATCGGTCATGTCGGCCTTTGAAAAGCTTAAGATGCCCTTTGCAACGCTCCCAACAGGCTGCTATGTGAAAAATATTTTCCAGTGTCCATTGACGACCAGTTTAAAGTTATCATTATCATCCACAGCTAAGTGGTATCAATTAAAAAGTAATTCGTTAGTTCATTACACATTCGATGTCGTCTTCTTTGACGTTAACCGATTGTCTGTTCCAATCTCTCTAAATGGTGTCGCTGTCATCAATACTTCACCATTCTCTTTAGCCAGTATTTCGTCGCGTTATTCTCCAGAACTTGGGGACATAATTTCTGACTATGAAAACAATGATTGCATAGAAATTCCTCTGACTGTATATGATATTCAGGAATTCACGGAAAGCAACGCTTTTGTTAAATCCTTTTTAAACGGCATATCTCTCAATTTACCAAATTGGATTAGAATTACTGACAAAGAACATGTGTACATTGAATTTAGTGGCATCAGTTCAATGCTTCTTCGTGGCAATGAAATTGGTAACTATGGTGCGTGTCTAGATGCCCCTGTGTTTGCTGACGATCTGTATTCTGTTTTTCTTTTAAAAAGCGAGACAGAGATATCGATCCTCGGAGACACAATACAACTTCCATCATCAGCCAATGGAATGTGTATACTGATCGATATATGCGACACTGTCTTAGGAACAAGTGTCATATTTATGTTCCCAGAAGAGTTTTGGGACGAACTGCGTCAGCTGGAGGTACTTACACCGTTAAATGGCACAGGATGGGTGATCAACCTGATAGGAATTGGAATGTCAGTCAGCAAGAAACTCAAACCTGCGACAGCTAGTATTGAACTGTGGAATGGTGACCATATGTTTACCTACACGCTCTCTTCAGGATATAACATATGGATGTCTCTCTCAATATCAAATGATAACCTACTCGGAGATAGTGATACAATTGGTTTTTCACTTTCTGGTGATCTAGTGTTCATGCTGGCAGTCGATGACATTGACAAGGTAATGAATTGTTAATTAGTAATTCACAGTAATGGTGGTATTTAATAGTGCTTAACACCAATATGAAACGCAATTAATTTGCATTTACTTTTCTTTTCACAGATGTTAACTCATTTGTTTGCAACTCGTTGGGAAGCGATTGTTTTATTCACAACACAAGTTGACATGCAGATATCATTCAAAGTATTCAGCGCAACCATCATCATCCCAATTGAAGGAGTAATAGATTCAAGTGCAAGTGCATTTCTCTCGATTGGTGGTAATTATAAAGACATTTCCACCTGTTTAATATATAAGAATGATTTGCTTAATGAAATTTGAATAATAAATACGTAGTAATTGTATTTTATATTTATGAAATCTCCAGGCGCTGAAAGACAATGGTGTGGTTCTGGTGCGGACCGTCCTGGATTTTTTTTTCCGTGGTCAACTGTCTGCAAATCCTTTTGGTAACTCAATGATGGCAAGGTTGTTTGGAGTCACACTGGTTACCAATATCAATGCCTTCATTACATATGACATTTCTGATGAAATCGCAGCACTTCCTAAACGTGCCATTATAGATATTATCGGAGAAATACTTCCCAGTATAGATGAGATGGTGTTACTGATAAATACCTTCATTGGCAATGTTTCCAAAATTACCCAATCAACACTCAGAGAACTGACATTAGAACTAATTGGTTTCAAAGAAGACTTAGAAACCATTATGACTGGAAACGAACTGTTCAATGATTTACCAGATATCTTATCGCCTATAAGGTCACGTGTCCAGAAAATAAAGTACATATGTGTTGATCTACAGCAGCAATTTACAAATGAATCTGTAAGATTAGTTAATAGCAATGTTGACTCACTTTTAAACTATACACACAAGTTACAGAGCAATGTTGAACGATGTGCACTGTTATATGTGGAAAACGTGCTGAAAATAAGGAAAGATTTCACAGGAGTGGGTCTGATGTTTCAAGCAAAACTCAATATTGTTGCCTTGGGCTTTGGGTCAGTTCAGATTGAAATCGTTCAGTCAAACATGTTAGGTGAATGCAGCAGATTCAGTGATCTGTATGGTTTGTTTGAAGATGATAAGGCTACAAAGGGTTTAATTAAATTGTCTCGCGGCATAAAATATAAAATACTGGCAATAGGCCATAAGTATTTGGGTGGGGCATTTGCTCTTGCATCAAATACAGATGATTTTTTGTTTCGTTTCTTTGGTGGCGTCAATATCCTTGGCATTATGGCCGAAGCGAATGTGTTTATCACCAACAAGGTAATTCATTTTCAAGTTGATGGCCATATTTGGGATGTGTGTTATGCAACTGTATATGCTCAGGCATCTGTTTTTGTTCCATGGTCTGAACAAACATGGAAAGTAGGGGGAGAATTTGGCTTTGGACCTCAGTCTTTACCAATGAGAATGACAGATGCACTGATAAATGCAGCCAATGAATTTGGAGAAAAGGCGAATTTACGATTGACACAAGCCCAAGATTTGGTTACAGATGCCCAGGATGGTGTCAGTAGAGCTCAACAATGGTTACAAGACAAAACAGAAGATGTTGATAAGGCAAACAACAAATTTGACGAAGCTGTAAATGCATTAGACAATGCAGTAGCAGAGATTGACAGTCTCCAAGATGATGTGCAATCTGCAAAAGACTGGTTAAGGGAAAAACGTCTTGACATTGATAACCTCTGTCAAATGCGAAATTGTCACAAAATATGCATTCCTTTCATAAAATGCTGTTGGCGTCACACTCGGATTTTAAGGATTCCATATCCTTCATGTTATCTATCACGCTGTGGAATTAAAATAACGGATCCATTATGCATTGCTGCAAATATTATATGTGCAGCTATACGAGCAGTGGCTTATGTGGCTTTGGGTATGGCTGAACTAGCGGTAGGAGTTGCATTGACAGCATTGGATGTTGCTAAAATTGCAGTTTACACTGTTCAGTTTGTGGTGGATAGAGCTAGAATCATTCTCGATTTAGCAAAACTTGCACTGGACTTGGTAACTGTAACATTGGAAGGGGTCAAATTGGTCTTTGAAACTGCAAAATATGCACTGGAATTGGTAAAGCTTGCAGTTGCTGCTGGAATAGAAGTGTTCAATTTCATCGTTAGACATGGTCTAGGGTCAGTAGTCGATATACAGCGGATTTGGTTTGAAGTTGAAGTGTCAACTGTTGATGTATTTGTGTTTGAGGTTGGAATTGAAGTTGATCTATTCCGAATAGGTATGAGAACAGTTAAAGTAGTAATTAATTTTCGAAATTTAGCTGAAAGTATCTGGAATGTAGCAGTTAGTGTGATTGAACTGTTGGCAGATATGTTGACACCATTCAAGAAGAAACGCGCCATTGAGTATGTAGACCAACCTTATAATTCATCAGAACATGTGAATCAAACATTGCACGTTGAGACATTTGAAAGTGAATATATGAATGCTTCTTGGGTTACTGAGGGAAACGAAAATGATTTCCGAGTTTCTCTTTTCAAGAAGAAGTGTGACACATTTTTAAACATATATGACTTTCTGTTTCAATCAATATTTCTCCTTAATGAGATTGCTGATGAATCGAAAAACAGTAGGGACAATTCATCTGAAGAACTCGATGACTTCAGCATGTTTCAGAATAATATAACTTTAATAGACGTAGATAGGAGTAGCGTGAACGTGACAGAAGCCTATGTGAACTATAATATTACAGAAGAAGACATTGAAGCTGAGATCTATAAATTAAATCTGACAGAAAATCCAGCGATTCGTGAGTCATTAGCTGTCATGAATGAAACGCATGCTTCAAGCTTAAGATCATTGGAACTTGCAGCAGGTTACCAAGTCGTCGGACCATGGAAAGCAGGCATGGAGAATTTCACACATGAAATGTTTACTGAAGAAGAGTGTGCTTCATTTGAAGACTGTCTGTTGATTACGTTCGATAAATTTTACAGACTTTATGAACATGTTGATCTTCCATATGTCAACTCCATGAAAAATCTCATATTGGAAAGTAAAGCACAGTTCTATGGTATTCTTCGAAATGATTCACTCCGACTTGACGATGCTCTCGATATCAGTTCTTCACTTTTAAACGTTTTGCAGAAAACACTGAATTTGAAAATATTCTGTGCTGAACAACCAATAATCCTAAACGAACTGGTTAATATGACACTCGTGGAGAATGAGGAAATAGTATTGTTTTGTAATGCAACTGGAGACCCTACACCTACCATCACTTGGTATAAAGATGACAATTTGATTTCTGATGACATAAAGTTGAGTCTTGGTAATGCAAATCTGTCAGCAATAGGCTGGTATAAATGTGTGGCAAGAATCATGTCATCAGTGTTACATCTGATGAAATATTTATTAATGTGTTAACACCACCGACAGTCACAAATTTCCTCCAAGACGAAACTGTTATTGCTGGACAAGAACCCCCTTTTCAAATGAGCTGCAATGTCACTGGACGGCCTACACCTGATGTTTTTTGGTATTTTTCTAATGATTCTCAAACATTCACTAAACTTTCAAGTTGGGGCACACATCTTGTATTTGATGAAACACGCAACGTTGAACAAGGATGGTACAGATGCGAAGCAATAAATGAAATTGGTAAACAAGTATCAAGTACACTGAAATTAATAGTTCTGAGAACGTCTTTAGCTACACTCACTACTGAAGTGTACTTTGGATTCTACCAGTCAATGATTTCTACAAACAAGCCAGAGGTTGTCTATGATTCTTCAGTCAACCTTGAAAACAAATTCTTAAATGCCATCCTAAATATGATAGGGTCCACTGAATTGATACTTATGGTAGATGTAGTAAATATCACAATAGAGGATGCATTAATATATGGTGATGTACATTTGACTGTGAAAGCGACTACTTTGTTAAAGGCCGCTGATAACACAATGATGCACTATGAAGTAAATATCTGTTTACAATAAACGACATACCCATCAACATTAAGAGTGGTAGAGTGCGATATCAACTTATTGAACCAGTCTGTCCATATGGACAAGAATCATACAGCAAGTTGTCATTCATATGCGGTAGGTTGAATAGTAATATAGCTATATTGTCCTCACTTAGTCTCTTTGTTGGTTTTTTTTCGAAAGGTGATGACATACTATACCTACGTAAATATTCATTGGTCAAGTGATGCAACTATTTTTTTCAATCAACTGAACATTCTTCTAATTGAACATCGCTTTACTGCAGACCAGAACCTGTGTACTGCATATGCTTATTGTGACTAAAAAGACAACCCTGAATAACTGAGCCAATTAAGTCTTGCATAATGTATGTAGTTCGCCGCTTGCTTGGTTCTCTGTGGTGCTGCTTGCCACTTGTATTTCTCTCTGACAAATGAAAGAAGATATATAGTTACATTGCCATGTGTATTTTCTTCAATATTTGTTCATCTTGTAGTTGATTGTGAATCTGGTTTTTATCAACAATCAAGTGATGCTCCGTTTAAGTGTTTACTATGCCCAACTGGAAGTTATCAGCCTGGTATTGGAAGTGAGACTTGTCTGCCTTGTCCTGATGGATATACCACGTATAAAGAAAATGCAATTAAGCTTGACGAATGTAAGGATGTGTTCATATAATTACATTAATCCATGTATTTCAAACATTGCATAGACGGATAGCATTGTATAGTTGTGTGATTTCTGCATCTGCGTCTTTCATCCTTTCTCGATGTAACTTTCTGTCTACTTTTTCAGGTAACTTGTCGTTATTAGTAGACGGTGTTACAACAACATCTTACACAACCATCGACATAGTTTATCTAAACGTAGGTATATTCTAGAACTGTTAATCATATGTTTGTACACCCACTTATCTGTCATGTTGGACATAACCATTTTTATGGTTCATAACAGGAATCTGATAGTGGTGGGACAGCTGTAAACATGGTGGTAATTATAACAGCCAGCTGTTCCGTGGTTATAACAATAGTTATTGTGGTAGTTGGTACGTATACTTTAGAATAATATGTTCGGCAAGGCACGAGGAGCACAATAAATTGAGTTATGTTTTAATTTAAATATTTTTCCGTGTTCGTTCATTTCAGTTCTTACCACCATTGCTTACTTTACTAGGAAGAGACAAAAAGTTGGAATATTTAAGCCCAAGGAAATCATAGGTTTTGAGTAAAATAACCTCAATCGTGTGATGATATTTACAATAGCATCGCATTGCACAACACTGCGATAAACACTTTCTGTTGTATACGTTGTGATTTTGTTTCGTTTTTATTGAAGAACACAGTTTTTGAACACGTTACATACATTGTAATTTTATTCAGTTGCTTTCAGTCATAATTCAAGACAAATGAAATGCAAAATGTATCGAGAATATAACGGATTATGCATTGTCTTTAAATAATGTTCACATTTAATCTGTAATTGTGAAAATCTATATCCTTTTGTACGTTGAATTCAATTATAAAATATTCTTGATATACTTAATTCATTTTTCAAAATCATTGTTGCTGTATTTTTCTCAAAGGCGATTTCCATAATCTCGAAACGAAAAGCCGGTGTCTTTATCGTAGCGTTGGCAAAGTGTGTACTAACTTTTGTATATTTCGTAACAAGGTTTGCTTGACTGATTATGTGACGGTATGCCTGTATTCAATGGTTTAAAAATATTTTTTTTTTCATTGTTCACTATATTCACTAAGTGTAAACCTGTGTAAAATTGTCACAGTTAGGAGGTAAAGCGGAAAGAAATTATTTGTGTGCCAGCAATATATTGTTGAAACACATGGAAATCGTAGACATTTGAATTGTTATATTTCACAACTTTCAATTTGAATACGAGTGTACACAAATCCATGTATCACATTTCCTTTTGTGAAATAGCTGTGAAAATGTAAACAATGTCGCTCCGTTATATACTCCACTAACAAACGTTGTTACAAAATATGTGTGTTATCTTATATCCAAGATTTCAAGTATGTATCCATTGTTATAGTACAAGAAGAATTATTTGTGCGCGACCTACTGAAACATGATTCCTTATTAACATTTCTTTGCTCGCTATTATAAACCTAATTAACCTAGATCTCATTAGAGTGTGAGATGAGTTGAGAATATTATGGGCTAGTTCTAGATTGTCACCTGTGTGTAATTGAAAACAACGAATTCTTCAACAGTGAGTATCGTGTACTGGTTGTACTCGTTTCGATTTTCATCTAATAATATTAACAGGGCGACTTTTCACACTGTACTATCGTTATTCAAACACGAGAAGTTATCACCATATTCTTGTCCGTGTGTAGTTAAGACATAAGTTAATCAAGTAGCATACCGTGACATCAGATACTAGTTATAATCTGACACAAGTTTATTTTTTATGATTTTTGCTCGGTTCTGTTAGTGTATACTCAATATGTAATGTAATATATTATTCAGTGATATTTGACTTTTTGCAAAGATTTAGAGGCAATGATGGGACCCAGTTCATTTTTCAATGTCACTTATTTCATTAATGTTGTTTCTCTTTCTCTTGATCTTTTCTTAAAAATGAGTTTATTTCAGTTAAGTTTAACAGTTAAGTAAAAACACAAACATATGTAATCAAACTTGTTGACAGCGTTTCATTTTTACAATGTTTCGCATTTCTGAATTAAGTCATATTTTATCAAACAATGTTGAGCTAATATCACCAGGTAGTAAATCCGTCCATAATATAACACAGCCGACAATGAACCCAGCACCTAGATCCCATCTATAATTAGAACTGATATTCTACAGGAAAACAATTCTAATGATGTTTGAATTTTGAAAAAAAAATTAACAAAAATGTCAGATAATGTACTTTCTTTAATGCATTTCGGTTTCGGACATATTCACTTTCACTGTAATGTTTAATATTGTCTTTCAAGATTATTTGTTTCTGGTTTGTACATCCTTTGTTTTTTTTATTGCACTTTTGTTATTTCCTTGCGTACCTTGGCTGTGTTGTTTCGATGAATAAAACTGTCAATATTTAGCCTGTACTATTATCACATATGTAGGCCATCGTCTTCACATTAACATCTGTGTCACGTGTTATAACACAAATCAGTTCAATTTTCAAAGTATTGTCTGAACTTCCACAGTATGGAAAATGAGTATAACTCCCTGTATAAAATAACAAAAAAAAATATTTATCTCATTTAAAAAATATGGGGCAGATTTGATTGAAACATGAAATAAGATTTAACTGAATATTTGAATCGCTTGCCCCCATGCCTGAAGGCATGAACACAAGCAGGGCATGGAAATCATATGAAATACATATTTACATAGTAGGCCACCATAGTTTGATACACACCTACTCTGCAAAAAATCCGCCAATCCGCCCAGGCAAATTGACAAATTGAAAAGTAATTAAAGCATCCACCTCGTGATATTTCGATGCAGTAAATCCTCACATTACATACAGGTATTATGAAAAAAAACAATGCCCTCTAATGCAACTATAGATTATCCACATATTCTCTATAAAAACGAAAGTACACAACAACGACACGAATAGTACATTGAGGGCAGCAGAATTGTTTATATTCTTGAGAAATTCTCCCGAATAAGCGCAATTACATTATAGCGTTATCAATACGAGTGGATTTTATGACGTCATTGCAGCAGATTATTCGCGATAATGTATTACACTATTACATTATCGGTCGAAGCGTTCCATCTAGTACGCGCCCAGATGCCGCTGTCCTGGTGGCCTCCTGATTAGTTCGCCCTATCGTGTTGATGAAGTGCGGTTAACCGAGGATGATTTATCCAAGCTAATGCGATAAACGAAATAAGGCTACAATGTATGTCTACGAGTACATAGAGATGAATTTGTTCTGTTTTTGTAGTGAGTAGTACCACGCAATTTGCGAAACGAGATCGACGATGACAGACGTAACTTGTATTTCTTCAGCGTCGGCTCTTGGTAAATGTCACAGTCCGGGCACAGTTTACATAAGCAAAAAAAAGTATCCGTGTTTTCAGGTGTGTATTTTGTTATTTATACAGTCAGATTAAATTCACTGTTGGTTAGCTTTCCAGCTCAGTATTCGTCAAATCACCGCCCTCCCGTGGAATTTAAAATAACTATTACACAGACAGGACAGTTGTCAATAACATTTACCTTGATGGTTTGAACATACTAGTGGGATAGGGTAACGGTGCAACTACGTACATGTACCCCAGGTACCCACCCCCACGCACAGTCGATCCAGCTGGACCACTGCAGCGATCTTGCATAGCGTAATGCAAGGCCGCGACAAGTACCGATACGGCGTAATAGTTACGGTGTGCCGGTCGCTCGGGTGATCACTGCAATGCTACTCCACACATCAGTTAATCATCCACTCACAATGTAAATGAGTTCAATACAATACTATTTGATGGATTAAAAACATTTTCTTTCATAGATTGTTATATAAGATTGTGGAATAAATTTCCAGAAAGACATTTTAAATTATTCAGATTCACGGGCCAGTGACTGTGAAACCCCTGTGAAACTATTCTGTTCACTGTGGATTTTTCTCCAAATTTTTCCGCTTTTTGACAACGCTACAAAATAATAATAATAATGAACTCCCCGGCAACCCGTAATGGACTCACAAAGTGAGCTTTCGCCCATTGTGGTCTGGTGGGTCGTTCATTATTGTTTAATTAACAGCCATAGAACTCCCATCTTGCAATGACACCATCTAATGTCTCATGATGCTTCAATGTTATTACAATCTAAGGCCACCAGTGTTTATTTTATTTCCGTAATATTCCGTTATCATTTTGAAATACGAAACTATACATTTTGTTTTACTTTGACTCAGTTACTAAATTGTAGTTACTGTGCCGTTTATTCCCGGTATGTACAGCGTATAATTTTGCTGCCGCTGCCGTTATTAGGTGAGTTCTAAATACTTGTCTACGGACAATCGGTATTTTCATTCCAGTGTAACACAGCTAAATTTGTTCCCGTAATACTTGGAGTGAAACAAATTTGCTCGTATGGGGAATCTTTATAATAAACTACAGAACTAGGAAATGAATTGATTAAATTCTCTTCTACGAAATTCGTGATAACTAGTTTGTCTATCTCAAATCTTGGATTGGTTTTACAGCTTGAAGTTTCACTGCAGTTGTCCAAACTAACGCCTGGCAGCTTGAACCACTACAATATTTATTAATAGGCACCCTTGACGACAAGGAAGGAATATGCGACAACAATAAACAGCCATCATCAGCTATCTTGTATCAAAATACAGTAGAGCGTTTTTTTTAGCACGCGACTCAAATAGATCACGCAGTTTTTCATGATAAAAAGCCTCACCGATCGCCAAAACCATGCAATTGATGCATTACTAGCTAAAAAAGAGTTTTTTGCAAGGAGGACAGGGAGTGGCAAACAACGGAAATTGTGCAACAGTTCTTGAATGATCTGTCGAGTTGGCAGTTTCATAATTTTGTTAAAACATGGTCGACATACAGAGTTGTAACTTTGCTGACGAAATATGCCACAGACAGTCTGCAACGTTGGCATAACAAATGATGGTAAACTGGGTAAATAAATGCAGCGCCGTTTTATTTCTGAATAAATTGTTTAATTTGATACACTATTACGCTTGAGTCAAGAATTGAGCGCAGCCTGCGAGACGCGAGTCCAGACTTTAATTCACAACTAATCAGTATCAGATGACGAACGTTGTTGATACGAAGTTGCACTTCAGATGTACACAAGGGCGCCTAAGCCGAAATACTAGAGTACTAGACTATTTGCAGTTCTTATTATTCAATTGTCAATTCAAACAAATTAAATGGACTCGTGCTGAAAGAAAGAACTTTTATCCAAGATAGGATTTATTCAACTGCAGACAAGACTCGCTATAAAAACGAACCGTGACCTCAGGAAATACCTTATTCATAGATTGCCATGTACCGAGGACCGCCGCCCATGAGAGGATACAATACACGTATCGTCATCGCGACCGATGCACGCTGGGTTACAAGTAGGATTTCCGATTGAGATAACCAAGATGGCGGCGCAGAATAAACGATTTTCCGCTGTGTTTAAAAACAATACCTTATTGCCTACTATGATGTTTTATCTGAAAATAATCGCTTATTTTTATTTTTAATTAATTTAGAATGTGTGCATTTTGTCATCGAAAAGTCAGATATCGCAACAGTAGCGGCAAATACCCGTAAAGTCACAGCAGTGTCGTCAGCTGACAATGTTACGGCAGTCGTAGCGTTACCGCCGACTTTAGTTTTGACACAGTCCCGTGATAGAGGGGTACTACTAATCAATGCGCGGGCACGCATTTGAGAAATAAACATAATTCAAATGGATTTCTCAATTTCTCCAGAGCAAGTTCGTTCCCTATAGTAGCCCACACAGAATATACTGTAGCCCGTGTTACATGGAAGCAAGCCTGGGCAGCTATACAAGTTGATCTTGGGATTACTGTTATCAGCTAGTAAATAATCTACTGTAACAATACACAGCACATACAAACTACGAGGGCTTCAAGTTATTAATTTATTTATTCAAGACCTGTTGTTATCTGCAACAGCTCAAAACGGCATGCAAATCAAATGCATTGTTTTTAGACGCAACTCGGCATGGCCATGTCAATATTTTCCCTTAACTAAAACAAATGACAACATCTTTTCAGAATTACAAAAGTTCACCCTGTATGATATGTCATATTTATTATAAAAAACTTGCTTTGGTTAAGTAGAACTGAATTATGAACAGTGTACTTTTTCCTGTAACAACCTCCTTTTTTGTAGAGCTGAATATATGTCGTGGCGTAAACTATTTGAAATACGTGGACGAAACGAAATATACCGTACGGCAGAGTTGAATTTTCAGAAATCAGAAGTAAGAAGCCAAAAGCTTAGAGTTTCAGACGTGTCAACAAAATTAAGTGTGTAATCCGAATTTATTCAAAGAACATGATACATTTGCCCATAAATCAAATAGGGGAAGTGGATAATATTTGGTTGTACATTTTTTTAGATAAAAAAAAATCATCATGGTCAAGTTACAATTTCGGCTGCAAACATAGCAGTTTCAAATATATAATACAATTAATTACTTCATGTATAGTGTCTAGATGCATATGTATTATTAGTTTGTCATCATAAATATAAATATATACTGCTCCTGTCGAGATTCAATGCTCACAATATTTCCAAATGTTGCTGTTTACATGCAGTTTATTCAGAAGTGAGAGCGTATCCACAATTCTATTTGTGTGCATCCAGACAAAAACAAAGACACTGTTTATATTTTAACAAATATAATGTATTTTTGTAACATACAAAACTATATCCTCAAAAAACGTGTAAATAATGTCATGTTTCTGATCCTCAAACTGTTTCAGTCAACCATACAAAACAATCAGGAGAAATACATAATTCACAGAGTTCGATCTAAGTTCTTGTTAATTAGAAGGATTGGCTCCCATAAATCATGAGCTCGTTTGAGTAAATCACTGAACAGAATCTTCTCCAATTTTTATGCTGTGCCATTTTTGCTTCATTTTCGCCTATTTTGCACAAATAGAACAAATTACTGTGAGCAGGGGTACCAATGAAAGTGTAGCTTTTTAATGAAAATCACAGCTTTGACACCGTGCAGCATAGCTTGGTCAGGAAAAGCTTAGCTGCAGGAATGAAATCCGCTAGTTTTGACATCGAGAACTCAAGCTTTGAACATATTTTGATGTTGAGGGCGTACACAACATGGCTGCCTCCAAAAGCAGTGTTAGCGACGGTAAGTATTTTACTCGTTTTCTCAACAAAATCACCAAGTTATGCCGCGATCAGTGAGGTTCAGGTTCAATTTCATTTCTAGAAAGTTTCAGCCACCATTTTACGAAACTTGCAGAGAAATCGCAATTCCAATTTTCGAAGCGAACAAGCTAGCAGGACGTCCTATTCTTATACATGTGTATGGATGTTATGACAGTGTAAAGACGTGGTGGCTAGTGTTGGCAATGTCTGTTTTCCAGAGTTTGTAAAAGCTCACAAAGATTTAAAAGTTAACATCATATGAGATGAATATTTAGCTTCTCTTCCTTTCATTTATGCACTCGCATTTTGTTGTATACAGCCAACTCATGTACTCATCCCACATCGGGGAGGGGGTGGCTACTACGGGTATGTCCCGCCCGACTGGGGTGTTATTTCACGTTATTTTGTTTAGAAGTGAGTAATCATTTATCAATGTTTTGGTTTAGAAGTGTGTAGCATTTATTTACTTTTACACAGGTCCTTATATTCAAAGCCAAATACTGGAAAAGGCTGAATAAAATGCACTCGCTGGTTGCGAAAGTTGTCAGCTGGGTGTTTTTTTCACTGAAAACACTTGTGTTTTGAAGTGGGTATATAACTAGAAAAAAATGTCTTAACACTTAATGTGGAAGTACCCCCCCCCCCGGTCCCACCTCTGAATTTAATTGGGGATTTTGAAATCATTGTCATGAAATTTGCCACATCCCTGGGTTCAGGACAAGAAAGAATGCCTGAAGTGTAAAATGTATTCTCTATCTATTACAGAGCAATTTGCCAAGCAGCCAAGATAAAGAAAATCAAAACTTTTCCTTTCTCTGGACAGACGCAAAAAGAAAAAATGGATGATGATTTTGGTAAGCTGTAGCATTATACATTAGAGTGTTATTAGGGTGTAAGTATATTGAAGTAGATTTTGTTGTCATTAATAGTTTTATAGATACTAGTAGTTTATGTTTCATCAAGAGACCAAGTATTTAATGCACAGGTATGGACTAGCCCCTCTACCTGACATAACCAACAGTTTCTGTCCTCTTGTATTGCTATATACCATGGCCTAAGTTTATATTAAGTTTTAATATCAATGTATTATTTATTATATTCAGTTGGTTAATTAAAATATTAGTAACAGTGATTAACAAATTAATCAAGTTTTAAACAATACAGATATATATATATATAAACACCCACTATATAGTAGTTTAAATACTACACTTTGTCCATCAGCATATTATATGGTACATATTTACTATTTGTTAATTTTCAGAGCAAGAACTGGCTGAACTATCAGATGTCCATGATATGCCATTATACTGCAGTACACCTGTAAAATTTAATGATGTAAGAAAATGTATCAACAGTGGAGAGTTACATGCTACTTCATTTGAAAATATTAGTGGGATAGAGATAAATTCTGAAGAGGCCAACCTTGAGCACAGTTTGATTTGTACATCATGTCAGATAAGAATCAGGAAGCCAGATGTTTTGCAGGCTTGTGGTGATAACATTTATGGGATACTTTGTTCTCAATGTGAAACTGTGAACAGAATTGGATGTGGATCTGGAAGTATATGTCATCATTCTATACTAGTTGCATATGAATTATGTGACATCTGTGGCTCTTTTAAGGAAAACAATATCAGAGATGTTACACATACACATTCCCATCTCTCTGGTGATGAAATGTGTGAAAAGTGTGGCTGTGGTGTTTCTAACTTTACCTTCTCACATTGTAAAAATATTCAATCACATAATGATGATCTGAGTCATACACATTCCCATCTCTCTGGTGGTGAAATGTGTGAAAAGTGTGGCTGTGGTGTTTCGAACTTTACCTTCTCACATTGTAAAAATATTCAATCACATAATGATGATCTGAGTCATACACATTCCCATCTCTCTGGTGGTGAAATGTGTGGCTGTGGTGTTTCTAACTTTACCTTCTCACATTGTGAAAATATTCAATTGCATAATGATGATCTGAGTCATACTCATTCTCATTTCTCTGGGGGTGAAATATGTGATAAATGTGGCATTGGCGTTTCTAAGTGTAACTTCTCAAATTGCAAAAATAACATGTCATTGCATAATGATGTAAACTCCAGGCGTAAGGACACAGAAGAAATGACTGTCATGAGTTCACCACCTTTAAGAAATACTGCTGGTGAGGATGACATTGTGCACCTTTCTCAAGATTACAGCAACAAAGGCTTTTGCAAAGAAAACTCAACAGAAAGTGGTATTGACAGTGATGACTCTGTAGATGACCTGATAAAATCTTGTGTGAATGTATTCAATGAAAAGAATGGGGACAATCTGGTCCTTGAGCTTATATCCGCCATAAGTAATGGTTCATTTAAACCAGGGAGTTTAACTTACTATATTTTCTTAGACACAATGAAGGCTCTTAATTAATCTTCTCTTACTGAGATGAGGTTTAGTTTCCAAAGTAAGATTTTCTGGAAAACATTTATCAATAAGTTTGGTGGGGCTCCACTTCGCTTTCTATCTGGATGGAAACATGCAGGATCAATTTTACTCAACAGAGGAGAAAAAGGCTGCTTTTTCTGGAGAGGAAGCAGATATCATTTTTGCAATTCCGGATGAAAATATTCTGAAATCATTTGATCCTTATAATGGTGAGTGGCCTAGACGTATTCCTCCAGGAATTTGTACCAATATTATCAACAAACTTGCTGTTGCACATGAAGATACCAGTATCTGTATTTTCCTGGATGGGAAAAAGGTGGTTCCAGATCTTAAAGGTGACAAGGGAGACATAAATCTTCTAGGTAAAGAGAGTGAAATTGGATGTTTGCCACCTGCAGTTCAAAAACAACAACACCAACAGGAAGTACAATCTGTAGAACCATCAAGAAGTTGTCTGCTGATACAGAATCAACTATTGACCAAGTAAATACGAATGTAGTTTTGGAACTTTTACGGGCATTGCTGACAATGCTATCAGAGAAGAAAGCTGAAACAAGGGATGCTCTTGAAAAGAAGAACTATGCGTTAGAAAAGCTCAAAGCTCGTGCAGCAGTTGACCAAACATCAACAAAATTTCAATATCCAATAAGTTTAGTGATGGCCAATATACTGGAATTAAAAGAATCAAGTGCCATTGGTGACAGGCTTCGAGACAGTATTGCTGAAATGTGTGCTGCACTGTTCTCTGATAGAAATACATGGACAACAATGACAACTATCCCTATAGATCACTGTGGGAGATATCATGCCTTGCATGATATTGATCTCTTTTTGGGTTGTGGTGAAGAACCCCTCGAGAAGTTTGCTGAATATGTTATTGACCAAGGACTCCCATATATAAAACAGATCTTCTCTATGGTTTCAAGCACGTAAACAAGTAAGGGTAACTGCAAGCACACTGTACAATGCTGTAGGCTGTGCAGGATTGAAAGGTCAAAGAAAACTTTATCAGCAAGATGTTCTTGGTTTTGAAAGGCCACCTCCTGATACATCTGTCCAGGAAGCAATGGACTGGGGCTCAAAACATGAAGTGTGTTCATTGGCTACTTTGGCATCCAAGGTCTTACCTGCATTTTATCCTGAATGTTGTCTTATTGAAGTTGGTGCCTTTCCAATACGAGTTGGAAATGTTGATATGATCATATTGCCTGATGGATTCATTCACAATAACCTGAACCATAATGACATTGCAGCTGTTGAGTGTAAGTGCCCAAAAAGTGGAAGAGTGCCAAATTCCATACCACCACGCTATTACCTACAAGTACAAGCACACATAAGGTGCAAGCCTGGCATTCAGTGGTGTCTGTTTTGCGTCTGGACAGAGCAAACAACAAAAGTATTCAGAGTAGAGAAAGATGATGAAATCTGGTCACTTGTTCAGCAGGAATTGAACCATGTTTTCGGAGATGGTGTAACCAGGTGTCCCACTAAGCTTTCTGTCACAGCAAAAGAAATCAGGAAGATCATCCAAACAAAGAGCCGTGAATATTGCAGCATTATTGCTGAATTGTCCTCTGTGCATGCTTGTTGCTTTAATATAGACAATACTGTGACCATATCAGAAGAGAATCCAAACCCATACACGACGGATGTGATGCATGATAACCTTGTAACATGCTCAACCCCAAAGATGCAAGACCTACTACTGCTAAAACTTAATGGTACTCTAGATGAAGTGGTCTGTTATCGTAAGAAACACTACCTATTATCAAGGAAGAAAGCAACAGAAGTGATTGCATTTGTAGCATGCAATACTGACAGATTGTGGTCATCAGCACTAACCCACGGGACACCCATTTGTTATTTCCTTAAGGGTTACAGCTTGCCAACAAGTGTTGTAAGAAGTATTTTGGAAGATGTCTTGAATTATTGTCACAGCAAAGGTATTCACTGCCCTGTGCAGAGTTTCGATGGACAGTACCTACCACTTTTGCAGACCAGTAACAATGGGAACCCACAAACTATTCCAGAGTTACATAAGTTGTTTTGGAAGGAAGTCTGTTCCAAGACAAAAACCGAAATGGTCTCTGAAATGAAGAGTATTAATAAAATAGCAAATATTAGGGACCGTCTTTGAAAAAATAGCTGGAGTAAATAACAGTTTTGCAAAGTGGTAAACTTCCACAGACAGCCTTTGCCATATTTGAAGTTAACTCAAAGCGATGACTACCAACTACCAGTACATGTACCAGAAGGAGAGGTTGGTACTCATACAGATGTTCAGCAGATAATTGGAGAAATTCCAGAGTGTGTGATTTCACTTGAAGACACAAATGACTTGGAAACAGGGAGTGAGACAAACGAACAAGAAGAATATGAACAGAAAGAAAATGAAAATGACCAAGGTGAAGCAGCTGTTCGAGAGGATGTGGAGGGTGATGTGAACAACAATGATTTAGCTTCAGATATACAAAGTGCAGACAATTTATCATCTTCACAAAGTAGGGAGAGTGATACAGAAAACAGTTCTTTGTTGGATGAAACTGACGTTAACAATATTTAAATGGAATGGCAAAGATGTTGAAACAATAGAAAACTGTCAAAGTCTTTGCAAGATGACAATTCCAGAACCAAAAGTAATTCTGAAATACTTGAAAGATCACAAGGACCAAAGTGTTATCATGGCAGGTCGCAAACATTGTTTGGTGAGTAGTATGAAGAATGTCCTGAATCTTTCTGGTGATATAAATATACTAACAGGTTCCAAGTCACCACCCAATCTTTCTATTCTTTGTGTAAGAATTCTGTGCAGCAAAATGTACCCAAAGCAAGCTCTCTGTGTCTCTTACGCCAATTGGAAATTTCCAGAAAGAGTAGAAAAGTGGAAAAATGAATCCAGGATCAAACACAATATGGTAATTCCTGAACTGGATGGAAGAATGCCAATAAATTGGTTCTATATTCCAGAATATTCAACAGACAGAGAAGAACTCCTTGTTAGGAAAATTGACCCCCATCACTTGTTAACCCGGCATAGGTCTGCTTTATGTAAAAGGAACATTGGTGATGCTGAAAGGAAACATTTCTTGGAAGTAGCAGCTGACAATACCACCCCTCTCAAACTAGGCATGCTAGAAGAAAGTTTGGATATGCAGAGTACTGACTTTGCTCTCATCACTTTTTCTGAGGAAGTTCAGACTCAATTGGAACTTAAAGGGTACAATGCTTCTGCCAGGTGGTGCCAGCTTATTCGTGAATGGTTTCACTCAATGGATGAACCAGGAATCCCTGCAGTTGAAAGATTCAAAATGAAAATGAGGTTGGTGTAAAGAAATGTACATTTTGTAGTTTTTTGTCAGAAAAATCATTTCTTGTCATCCGCTGATTACAGATGTTTTAGTAAAAATTTAGTTTAAATGCCAATTTATTAAAGATCATAGAAAACAACTTTCTAAAACACATGATGAGAGAGCGTTTAGCGTTTCTGTCCCATCATTGTGGAGTAGTTTGCCACCCTAGCTTCAGATAATCACGAATTTCATTCTTCTTCAGAAGAATCCAAGATATGTATTCTATGTTTATGCTAATGCTAATTCAGACATTTTTATAATCTGTATTTTAATATTATACTTTTTTTTATTTTAAGTGAGATTTTGGTTTTTCCTTTTTAGCTTGATTAATTTTATTGGTTTTATTTACACTCATCGAGGAGTTATATTTTTTTAGTATTTTTATCTTTTACTGTAATGTACAGACTGCTGATACAAGATTGTGTAGTGGTCTCTGTACAATAAATTATTATTATTGTTTGTTCACATGTTTTGTATGTTTTTATTTTTTGTTTACTTGTACATACAGGGAAACTCTGCTGCCTATGGTTGATATGAATTGCTTTCCACCTCCTGGAATGTTTGTGAAGGGCTATCCTAAAGCACTCTGGGAATCTACCATTGCCAGCATTGATGCTGAGCTGATACTGTGTGGACTTGTTAAAAGGCGGACATACAATCAACGTGCTATAAGTAGTCAGCTGTGTGAAAGTCTGTTTGGAAGTCTGGCTTCACTTTCAAGTTCAAGAAATGGTGCCCCCATCTGCGTCGACTTGGAGACCAATTTTGCTAAAATATGTGGAGAAATGGTTGTACGTTACGATCTTCGCAGGTACATGTAATGCATATCTTTCCACTAACAAAACAAAAGTTGTCTTTAAATGAACAACTTGCAGATTCGATTTTCACTTGCAAAGAAATACCTAATATTTTATTTATTATGAGCTACTATTATTAGACTATCTTTAATTGAGAAAAAAATGTTTAACGAATTTTTGTATTACACTGATACTGTCACAAATGTGATATGCAATTTGTACAAGCAATGAAATGTTAATATTATACCAAGTAAGACTTCATATTTTTAACCAAGATAACAGCGTATTATGTCTGTTGACTCTACCTTGACATGTGCATGTTGTATTTACTTAAATAGCAGTACAGTTTGATACCATGTCACATATAATATTTGCTTACATTTTCCATTTCAGAGGTTTTCCAATAAGATTGTCATCAGCTTCTATTTATCCCCATCAGGAGCTAAAGATTGCATCTTCTCCAAGTTCTCAGCCGATGGATCCACCAACTTACATTTCAGAGATAAAACTTAAGGTAACGCACCAGTTAATTGAAAGCCCATCTCAAGGGCATGCTGTATTGCTAATAAAGGTATTGTTCATGCTTTTGATGTACTTCGGTGCAATGGGCTTGTGTCATACTGAGGAAACCCCAGTACAGAATTGTACAGATAGTGACTTGTCATCTGTAGTTTGGTCAAGCCTCATGTCATCTTTAAACTTTCTGTATATCTATTGTAACCCAGTCCCTTCTCCTTTTCTAATTTTTAAATGAGCTTGCATGTGTCTGGACTTGTGCTCTAGAAACATGCCTGGGTGTGGGAACTTGGGAGTAGATTGTTCTTGAATTAATTGTAACATGCCACACTATGTCCCTGACCCTGGTGGATAAATTCTGTCAAGCTCTGTGTTTACTCAATGCTCTGTTTCCATGTTGTGATTTTTTCGATTCTATGCCAACTTTGCATGCATTTCAGTACATTTGTACTACATTTTACTATTCCAGTGTTCAAACTATGAAAAGGGACAGGGATGTGTTTAATGTTTGACTGTGATAGCTACTAGAATTTCAAAGTTTATACAAAATGTGCTTCAATACTTTGTGGAAAGAATGTTTTAAAGTATTTATTAAAGTGTTTATTTTCTAGGATCACCCATTCGACAAGCCAGATAGACGACGCACGGCCAGACACAGATTACAGGGACTCACAAAGTCACATGAACCAGGCAAGGGGGTCACTGGAGTCAAAGGATTCCATAAAGTTAATGAAGGAAGGCTCAGTGGACTTGTGAGACTGGGAAAGAGTGCAAAAACAAATTTGTGAAGTGCAAATTCTCAGTCAACTGTTGATGTCAGCATGTCTGTTCAGAAAAATAATGCAATTAAAATGCTGAATTATTTTAACAGGAAAAATGAAAATTTATTAAAATATATGAAAACAGTACACAATGTTCATAAACTGTAAATAACAATGAACTTTATAGGACTACTTAACCTGATAAAAGTAGGTACATTTTTCAAGCACAAGTGATATCGATGATAACTTGCAATATCTTAGGCCAAGAAAATAAAGAAGTTTGTTTCTCATTCTAGACATCTTGCAAAATTGACACAGCAATTAGACTTTTTTTCATTTTTGTTATTCTTCAGCCAAAAACAAAATGCAAACAGAATGTACACAGAGATAAATTCAAAGCAGTGCTTCTGGGTGGGATTCTTGTATATCAAAAGTTCTGCAGTTTTACTCTGCCATCACTTGTGTGCAAATAAGCATAACGGATCCTCTACACACAACACGTGTCATTCAGAAATGTACACTGCCCATTCCTACAGTTACTCAAATTTTCTACCATGTGCACTGCATTATTGTCACTCCTTTTGGTGGGCTTCTATTTATTTGTTTTCTTCACTTTTGATGAGTCAATGAGATGGGAAAAAAACGGTTGACACAGCAGGTCGGAATTGACAAGTGTGGGGAGGAGAAACAAACTTATTTTTTCTTGGCCTTAAAGCTTTTATTTCAATGTTTGTACACTGTTACAATATTGTATGGATGACATGTTACTTTTCTCAAGCTTTTGAGATGACAGACTGAGAACATAATTAGTCATCTATCCACATATCTCTGTAATGGTATTCTTTATTTTCATTGTAATATTTGAAGGTTTTAAAAATGGCAGGAAATTTAAGTTTAACAAAAATATATTAAAATAAAGTATTTCAATGAATATTTGTTTTACGTTTGGTAAGCTGATTTTTAAAGCTTATTAGCTGTAACTTTTGGAAAGTTTTTCAATAGTTTTGTTTTGTGTATCAGCTGTGGTTTCTTGTTCTACTCCCTGTTCCTATTATGCTTATCAACCACAGCCTATACAAGATAAACCAGAATTGTTATTGTTGACAATTTATTTCAAGTGTTGAATGGAATTCATTTGTCGGCAATAACATTTGTTAGTACACATATACAGAATATGTTACCAAGTAGAAGATTGTATATTCTAGCATGCTGTGCAAAAGTAGAACAAACTGTGGCTAATACATTGAACTGAAAATACTAACAAATTTGCTAAAAGTTACAGCTAATGTCCATTTCAGTATTTATGCACTGTATGTGACTACAGAAACAAAAAGGCCATACAAACCCACTATTATTTTGTGAAGTTCACCTTTATGAATAATTTTGGAATAACAACACTAAAATGCTATGATAATTAGCTTGTATGTTTTGTCATTGGTATCAGTTTCCAAAATGAACCCAACATGGTGTCATGAAGTTTGTAGAGCTGAAGGAAAGTCTGTTATTTTCATGAATGTAACAACTTTGATAACTTCATATTCTTCTACTCTATAACAGGTAAATAACATTTTGGTGAACAAATTGGATTGGACCTTATTTGTATGTTTTGGAATTTGTAATTTGTTTTGTAATGCAACTTCCCTCCTTGATTGACAATTTCAAAATGACATCAAACTAAGTTGTTTGTATGGCCTAAGAACATAGATTTTGTTAACTCTATTTCCAGTACAAAAGAAAACATTGATATGCATTTGAAATGGCAGCATAACATAATTTGCACCCATCGCTTAGTTGTCATCCCATACATGTGCAGTGTCAGCTGGATTACAACAAGGATATTTTCGAGATTCATGTTTTTCTAATAAATTTCTTCTTTTAAAACCTTTACCGCACACAGAACACAAAAAAGGTGCTGAATCACTATGTTTGAAAAGCTGATGACTCTTTAAGTCACCTTTGCGTGAAGTTTTATAGTTACACAGTGTACACTGAAATTGTTTCTCATCTGAATGGGTCTTTAAGTGAGCGGTGTATACATATTTAAATCCAAACATCTTTCCACAAGTGCATGTGTAGTTGGCCTCATGACAGCCCTTTTTGTGTTGCTTAAGGGACAACTTTGAGTTGAAATGCTTTGAGCACTGATCACATACATGAACTTCATGCATGTGTGAGGATTCATGCCATTTCATGCCCAAAAATGTCTTTGGTTGAAAACCACAAATGTTGCATGTCTTTATACCCTTGTTTGTGTGGCTACAGCCATGTTCAATAAGTTTCCTTCTCTCGGAAAAACTTTTGCCACAATGACACTTGTAAGGATATTGCCCAGTATGACTCCTGGAGTGTTTCCTCAGTCCAGTCTTTGACTTATAAACCCTGTCACATACCTTGCAGATATATTCAGGGGGTTTCTTTGACAAAGCCTGGTCAGCATTTGATTCATTTCCTTGGTATACCCTTTCAGTATCCGTCCCAGTTGCAACTGCTGCATCATTCGCAACTTCACCAGTCGCCACATTCTCTGGGTCTGAATCAGTCGCTACTTCTGTTTCAGAACTTTTTAATGTCAGCCCACCAGCTTCAATACTCTCCAGTAACTGCAAAGCTCCTAAAACCATGGGAACATACAGAAAACCATCAATCATAATTTTAGGCACTAGTTATAGTATTATAATTGTATCCAGAGAATTTATCAATGCAGCAATTAATGTAATCTCCTGAGCAATACAGCCAGACAAACAAAGTGAAATTTGGTCCGGGGGTGGGGCAATAACCCCATTTAGTATCCCCAGCCTATTGTACTCACCCCCCCCCCCCCCCCGTTGACATGTTGGCACCCCGAGCAATTTGACGAGCAGATGGTGAAATGAGGTCAGTCACACCTTGGACATGAGATAGAACACATGAACTGGTTTAATGTCCCAAAATATTCTGGTAAAGGTACAATTCCCCTGTTGAGGCTATCGTGGATGAAATACTCTGGTCCTCATGTTTTGGGATTTTTTTCCTGCACCAGGGGATGAGTCAAGTTGAAAATTTCATGAGAATGATTTTCAAATCCCATGTATTAAAATTTTGGGGGTGGGGATGGGGGATCGGCAACTGATTGGCTGATTTCCTGATGCTCGGTGACGGACTGTATACCAGATACATGAACAACGGCCATTTACAACAGTACATGTATAAGAATAGGACGTCCTGCTCACAGGCGCTCGGAACGTTTCCTGGATAATATAAAATGACCTAAAGTGGGATCGGCATAGTTAGTCAGTCGCCGGTAAATTTCCCTACTACTCATATAATAACACAAGGTAGGAAAGCGTTGACACCATGACATCGAAACTTCCCGAAAATAACACGATTTTCCAAATTATATTTCGATCCGCTTCACACAACTCAAGCATGATATCGGTAGAAACTATCGATCGACTTACATTTCCTTTATTCGAACTAAAATGGGTTAAATCCTGTGAAAATCGAAACACCAGAGCAATATGAATCAACCCGTCTACGCGGATATTTTGAAGCAGAGGCCCGAGCATGCGTAAATGTTTGGAACTGCGCATGGGTGGAGCTTGCGCATGCACGAGCCTCTGCTTCAAAATATCCCGTAGACGGTTTCGATGTCATGGTGTCAACGCTTTCCTACCTTGTGTTATTATATGAGTAGTAGGGGAATTTACCGGCGACTGACTAACTATTCCGATCCCACTTTAGGTCATTTTTATTAGCCAAGAAACGTTCCGATCGCCTGTGGTCCTGCTAGCTTGTTCGCTTCGAAAATTGGAATTTCGATTTCTCTGCAAGTTTCGTAAAATGGTGGCTGAAACTTTCTAGAAATGAAATTGAACCTGAACCTCACTGATCGCGGCATATTACACAGCATAACTTGGTGATTTTGTTGAGAAAACGAGTAAAATACTTACCGGCGCTAACACTGCTTTTGGAGGCAGCCATGTTGTGTACGCCCTCAACATCAAAATATGTTCAAAGCTTGAGTTCTCGATGTCAAAACTAGCGGATTTCATTCCTGCAGCTAAGCTTTTCCTGACCAAGCTATGCTGCACGGTGTCAAAGCTGTGATTTTCATTAAAAAGCTACACTTTCATTGGTACCCCTGGTGAGGGTGAATATGCTGCAAACATTAGTGCTATCTTGGAAGGTGGTGTTGCATCCTTTCATAGCGCATCTGTACTTATATTGAGACAATGTGTTTATTTATTAGGCTAAATATTTTTGAAACGTTTTACAAACTTCTATAACAAACAATTACCTACTTGAACTTTCCTGTAATATAAACACTGAATTTATTTTTATGTCTTCAATCCAACAAAAATGCGAGGTATAAAAAAAGAAAACAATTCAACCATTTTTAAAAGATTGTTCATGCCACCCCCATCTCAGAACCCCGGAGTTTTAATGTAATATCATAATATAATTTTCAGTATTTTTACATGTCATATCATATCATAACAGTAATTTAAAACAATAATTTTAACAAACTATTATAAGACATGTTTCATTTCTAAAATAGCCAAAACATCTAAATCAAGAGTTTTTCAGGATTTACTAACAGCAACTATTTCAAAAACAAGTGGCATCAATGACTATTACTGACAAAGTGAGAATGTCACCGGTATAAATCCTATGTAATTCAACATTCACTACTTAAATTCAACCATGCATAATAGAGCACATCTATTGATCGACCCCATAAACCATGACACTGTAAACAGTGTGGGTCGTGACTGAAGCAAAATCGATCCAGATAGGGCACATTACATCACAGACTATTAGTGGGTCATGGTCTATTCATTTTGGTATGCCATTTTAAACATGGACATTGCTCTCTAGAAAGAAAAGTGGACTGACAATGAGACTCTGTATTACTTCCTGTTAATCTGCAATCTGCACATTCTGAATTTGCTTTGATATTATTTTATTACCGTACAACTAATATGTATACATTCCTGGATACTGTGATAAGCAATCATAGTTAAAAAGACTGAAAATTATTATATTCTTAACAAGTTTGCACGTACACTAGCTCGAGGTACACGCTGTTTCTTCCCATGCATGAACGCAATTAGGTTATTTAGCTTTAGCCAGCCCATTTGTATACGTGTATCACTAGAGGCACTTTTCCTACGAGTCGAACAATCACAACACATTCCAAAACGTTGATTGATGTAATAACAGGACCAGGTATGTTATAGTACATACCATTTCAAAATGGGACATGGCCTCCTTACAAATTTGTTGCAGGCTGTTGACATGACTCGCATTATGCCTCTAAAAGTTTGAGACTTTCTATAAAATGTACACTTATGTTAATATGTTGTGCAGGCAGGTATTAAATTGTTACTCGTACTCAGAATCTACTGAGATATCTCACCACACCCCTACCTATTCAGTGATGTGATCTCGTGCCGGACAAACAGAATGGTGTTGCCATTGGTAACACGAAGCCGAACAAACAACAGTGGGCTACGTTAGTCTATATTTATAAATATAGATGGCGTGACATGACATATCACCGCCATTTTCTGGGGCTTAAAGACAAGTTTTGCTCAGGATTACATGAAGTTGAAAAATGTGAAAATAATAGCAACTATATTTTAAGTGTACTTGTTTTAGTGGTTAGTGTGGTTTACTGAACTCGGAATTATTTCACTTTCCGGGTTCATGCAAACTTATAAATGAGCATGATTAAAGGGCCGAAAAGTATATATTACCGATAGAATATGAGCTTTTGCGCCGATGCGTTGTAAATCATTTGCCGGTGTTTGAGAGCGCCGTCATGTTAAACAAGCGTTTTCTAGCACGTAGCATCGTGGTTCCTACAAGTGGCAACGGTCCGGTCAAGATACGCCTAACTGAATCACAGAATACACCGCATATTTATATTGTAAATCTTTACAATACTGCGATTATTTTACTGTTATTTCACTATCCAATGAGTATACAATTTCGTGCATATACAGAACAACTCCGATCAACTTCAGTCTTAGCCACAACTTGTATTGTCAAACTTAGGTGAATAGAGCTCATACAATGTATGTATGTGTGAGTGAAATGTACACCGGTAAAAGACGATTTATTCATTCTGTGAATTTGCTTTTTTATTTGTCCAAAGCAAATAAAGCCGAATACTTGAATACCTTCCAGAGGATTTGGCTTTAGAGCTAGATTAATTACATTTTAAATATGCACACATTGTTTTTATACGACGGTTGATTTATTATAATAGCTTTCACCTGTTCTCGACTTCGCAAACAAGTCTAGGTCTGTTATAGCACATACCATTTCAAAATAGGGCATGGTCTCATTAGCACAAAAACAAAATTAGTGCGAGGCCGTTGGCATGTCTCAATGCAATGGCTTTAAAATTATGAGACTTTCTTTTAAATATATGTATATTCATATTTTGTTTTTAGCTTTAACTCGTACTTAAAATCTTTTGAGATATAAAAAAATGACCCCCAGCGTGCAAATGATGTGATCTTGTACCGGACTTACAGACAGGTCACATTGGTAAGATGAAGCCAGACAATCAACAGTGGGCTATATTCGTCCGAGTACAGTTACACATCTGCATTATACTCGTCACCTTGTCCACCACTTTTCCTAGAGAGGTTTCTGCCGAGAATGGAGGGTAAGTCATGATAAATATGTTTCACATAAAAAGAGTATCACATAAAATTGTAATGTATCTGCTCACTTCGAGTCTGATTTTAGCAAAATACTGGTACATTGCAAATAATTTTGTTATGGTTATAATTTGTGTTCAGGTTTCTTATTACATTCCAATGCAAGGACAATATTCATATCTTTGGTGACGTAAATATTTGCTTGGTAGACATGTTATTTAGTAAAATTAAATTCAGACACCAAATGCTTCTGTGACAAATCAACAAAAGATCTCTTGTGTGTTGATACCGTTGTGGTCGAACGTGGTTTGAAGCTTGGCCAATATGTCAGAGGAGCTGAAACAGTTCCTACGGTCGGGCAATATCGTGAGTATCAGTCCTATGGGAGTTCAACTTCGACGGTATATTAGATCCAAACTCTGTTCGAAACATGTGTATATGGAATTGTTGTTGGGCTCTGATACAATGCTCATGCAATGTCGTGTAACGGAGGTAAATATTGCGTACACATTTGGGATTTCTTGAACACATTTTGCTGGTATTGTGCTTTGTAGTACGTCGTAATTGGTTATGCAATATGTTATTATCTAATGATTATACTAATACGCTCAAGCATAAAACGATGCCTGTCACTTTAGGTCTTAGGTACGACGTTTAATGTCAAATGTGAACGTAGATTATACTTCTTACACCTTTACACCTGATTATTTATAAGTGTCAGCAAAATATACACCAGGTGGATGAAAAAAAATATGGAATATATTCATTTGCGTTTGTATTTGGACAGAAAGGCTACAACTCAAATATCTTCCGGCTAATTTACCTTAGAGCTAGATTAGTTAGATCTTAAATATGTTTACATTTATTTTTAATAGGTCTGTTATAGCACATACGATTTTAGAATAGGGCTACTACTTTCTTTTATTTTGCAGTCTGCAGATTCTGAATTTGCTTTGGTATTGTTTTATCGTAGTAGAATTTCTGTATACCTGGTTTATTTACACGGTTTATTTACGAATCAAAGATTATACTAAGACGTGTATGCGAAGAACGACACCTGATGCAACAAGAAGTTTGACACCATTTTTGTTGTTAAAGCCATGTTGAGTAATAGTTTTCGCGTGCCACAATTCATTATGTACAATTTATGAGAGCAATCACAATAAATTCCGAAACGTCTACGACTCGCACACATGTATTTTGCATTAACAATACCAGATCTATTAGAGCACATACCTTTTCAAAATATTTACCCCAACGTAATTTTGGAATAGGGCTACTACTTCCTGTTATTCTGCAATGTGCAGATTCTGAATTTGCTTTAGTATTGTTATAATACCGTAGAATTGAGGTCTCCCATCTACTGTACTGAGTAATCATAGTTAAAAGGACTGGAGATTTTCATTCACGTTTAGGCGTATATTGTCCCAATCTAACCGATGTTTCCTCGCATGCATAATAACAATTGGGTCTAATCGATATACAAATATCCGAGGTTTGCTTAAATCATAGCCGTAGTCTGAATATGAAATACGACCATTAGAAACTATACTTTAAGTTTAGTCAACAACACACAAACTTAGCTTACATAAAAACAAATCGTGTATAAAAAGCACGCACAAAAATGGTGTGTACATTTAAATATAGTGGTGTTTGAAATCGAGCAAAAATCATTTGCCAGAGATTTGAGAGCGCCGTTGTCATAAACAAACATTCAGTACATAGCAACGCGGTCAGAACGGTCAAGTGGCAACTGACAATATACTTTTTAATGAATTGTAAAGTTATCCTTGATGTTCATATTCAAAGCCATAATTTCAATTTGTGTGAACATGAAGGCGTGTAATAAAAACTGACGCGGTTCACTGATTATACATATTAATGTGCATGCACAAAAACGACGTCTAATGCTGCAAGTATTTTGACACCAATTTCGATGTCAAACTAATATTGATCGAGTGATAGCTTTCGCTTGCCACAATTTATTATGTACAATTTATGAGAGCAAGCACAATACATTCCGAAATGTTCACGACTTGCACCTGTAATAACAGGTCTAGATCTATTATAATAGCACATACCATTTCAAAATAGGGCATGATCTCCTTATTTATATTTTGTGTCGGCAGATTTTAAATTGTAACTCGTACTCCACCTTATATATCATCCAACCCCTATCTACTCAACGACGTGATCTCGTGCTGAACAAACATTTAGATAAGATGAAGCCAAGCAAACAACAGTGGGCTACATTAGTCTATATAAATACAGATGTCGTGACCTGACATATTACCGCCTTTTTCTGGTTTTGCTCAGAAGTACGTGAAGAATAAAAACGGGAAAATAATAACAACTATACTTTAAGTGTACTGTTGGGTGTGGTTTATTGAAATCATAAATATTTCATTTTCCGAGTCCATGCAAACATATGGATGAGCATGAGTAAATAGAGTTTATGCCCCGGTGCGATTATTTTACTGATATTTTACTATCCAATGGTTATACTAATACGTGCATGACTGTACAGAACGACGCCTATCATTTTAGTCTTATTTATCCACGACTTGTATTGCCAAACTTATGTGAATGAAGCTCATACATTATACACCTCTGGTTACATATAAGTGTTAGTGACATATACACCAGATGAATAACACGAATTATTCAATCTAACAATTTTCGTTTTTTATTTGGTCAAAGCAAATAAACCCTACAATTTAAATACCTTAAGCTTCCAGTGGATCTGACTTTAGAGCCAGATAAATTATATCTTCAATACGCATACATTAATCTTTATGCGACTGTGGAGTAATAGCTCTCCCTTGCTACAATTTATTATGTACAATTTAAGAGAGCAATCACAATACATTCCGAAACGTCCACGACTCGCACATGCATTGTGTAATAACAGGCCTAGGTCTGTTGCAGCACACACCATTTAAAAACAGGGCATGGTCTCTTTGCTCTGGAAAAAAGTTCGTGTGGGGCTGTTGACAGGACACACACAGCCTTTAAAACAATGAAATGTATATTTATATTCATATTTTGTGCAGACAGGCTTTAAATTTTAACTCGTACTGACTCGTACCGTGTTCTTCTGATATATAAAATTTCACCCCGCCCGGCTCGTTTTCTTCACATCAACAATTTATTTGTCTGCTGATTTATTGAACTCATAATTGTTAGGTTTCTGAGTTACATATTACGAACCGAGTCGCCCTTATGCTGTAAATAAAGTTAGTTTTCTCTACTCAAGGCTGACCTTTCCCCGTGGACAAACCAACGTCACTTTCGTAGACATATGCAAATCCTCGTGTTTCCTGTTCAGGTAATTTTTACAAGTTACAACATATAAGGGAGAATTATGCAATATCGAGTGGAATTTATTGCAATTATAATATACCAGTATATTAATAATTCGATAAAACAAGTAAAGCAACGTTTACCCGCATCTACTATAAGATTGTGATTATGGCCCTTGAACATGAATATTTATAAAAACAGTATGTAGTTGTACACTGAATGCTCACAAATTCAAATTAAATACAAACCGCGTGAAAACGAAACGGAGCCACAGTGAATATAATAGCGTATACACAAAAAATAGCATAACAAGAGATGACCTTTCTGAACTTTTACTGTGTGGATATCTCTAGGGGCGGGTTTTTCCTACGAGTCGCCAAAAGTCGAATGAAGGGATTCTGCGAATTGAGTCAAGCCTCTTTGCGAGTTTTCCTACGAGTCAACGGTGGTACGGTGCGCTAACTGGTACATTTTGTCTGCAACAAGTACAGTCAGTTTAGTAAACTTGTCTGTTCATAAGGGATTTGTCAGTCACTTCGGCCTAGGGGGGTCGACAGATTCCATTTTGCAAGCTGTAAATCTCTATTGACCCACCCCTATCAAATAAAAAAAGTGGGTGACCCATCCCAACATTATATTTTAAAACGTGCTGACCTTCCCTGAAAAACAAAGAAACATTAACAGTTTCGGCTCTGACATGATTACAAAATGTATTATATGTGCATTGAAAATATCACCATGGTGACTTCAGACTTTAAATAAAATAATCTAATATAAGCAGCACATGGACTTGGGATGTGTTTAAAACTTAACTGTATAATTGGGGTTCTAGCCGCATTGCATAATCTGTTAGTTATTCGGCAACTTCAACCTCAAAATATTTAGCCTATAACATTTTTTGCATTATCAAATTTATAGGCAAGATAGGTAATAGTTATTATTAAGAACATATTTGTACGATTAAATTTTTTATATTTTGTTCTGAAATATTTTTTTAAAAATATATGCATAAGCGCGTGTGTGAATTCTGTAAAACATGGTGACCCCCTATTCATGATATTAAAAACAGGGTGACCCCCCTATTCGCAAAATAAAAACATATAACCCCTACTGATCCACCGACCCCCCTAGACCGAAGTAACTGACCAATCCCTTAAAATCAGAGAAAACATTTTTTCAATATGTAAAGTCTGTGAGACTGCGGGTTATCACAATACGATGAAAATAATAAATCGACAATGACAACATTGTTTTCTGCGAGGGAATCTCAAAACCACAGTCCCTCTATCAGGGTCCCTATATCCATCTAATTAATGCATGGGTTAGCGGTAGCAATCCTTGTACTGTATAATGTTCGTTTATGCTTAAAATTTGAAACTGAGTCGTGAATTTCAGCAGTTATCTGCACTTTTTCTGATCCACAACCCGGAATTTCGGCGAGTCGAGTCCATTTTGTTCACTAGTGTTGGTTCGCGTTCAAAAATAGGACATTGCCATTACATACATGGCTGTACACGTGTAATGAAATCCGTGTATGTCTCTTGTCGTAAGTACAGAGTTTGTGGAATCTCGTGCACAGTATAGTGTACGTATATATTTGCTTCGTCCAGAGTTGACGCGGCGACAAATATTCAGCTCTACAACAAAGGAGGTTGTTAAAAGAAAAAGAACACTGTCCAGAATTTAGTTCAGCCAAACCAATTTTTTTTAAATAAATATAGTAAATTGTGTAATTCTGAAAAAGATGTTGTCATTTATTTTAGTTCGGAGCTGGATGTAACGATAATGGGAAATATTTACATAGCCATGGCGAGTTGCGACAACAGACAATGCATTAAATTTGCATGCGGTTTGGAGCTGGTGCAGATAACAATAGTCTTGCATAAATTAATGGATTGATATACACCTAGTTTTTTTATGTACCATCTTGTTTTCCTGGAACCCTCATAGTTTTTGTGCTGCGTATGGTTACAGTGAATTATGCTCTGGAGAAATCGGGAAATCCCTTTTAATTATCATGTTTCTTACACAAAAACGTGCCCGTGCGTTAATTAGTAGGACTCCTCTATCCAGTGATCGACTGTGTCAAAACTTAAGTCGACGGTAATGCTACGACCGCCGTAACATTGTCAGCTGGATATATGACTTTTTGGTGACTAAATTGCATACATTTTGAATCCCCGGTTAATTATAAAATAAAAACAAACGACTATTTTCAGAAAGGGCATCGAAGTAGGCAACGAGGTGCTGTTTTTAAACACCGCAGAAAATCATGCACTCTGCGCCGCCATCTTGGTTACCTCATTCGGAATTCCTACTTATTACTCAGGATGCAGCGCTCGCGATGGGCTACGTGCAATGTGTCGCCATGGGCGGCGATCCTCGGTAAATGGCACTATGAATAAGGTATTTCCAAAGGTCAGGGTTAGTTTTCATAAGAAGTCTCTTCTACAGTTGAATAAATCTTGCTTTAAATAAACGTTTACAGAAGTTCTTTTTTTCAGCGCGAGCCCATTTAATTTGTTTTGATACTTCACCGGCACTTGAATAATAAAAAAACTGCAAATAGTCTAGTACTCTAATATGTGTTTTCGGATGCCTCACTCCTAAAACAATTGCTAAACACTAACGCTAAACAGTTGTTAACGGCTTGGACGCCGTTGCGTTGCGTAGTCTGAAGTGCAACTTGGGGTAAACAAAAGTTCGTCTTCAGATACTGGCAGTGATAGATATCAATTATCTAGCCCAATAAAAAGTCTCGATTCACGTCCCCGGAGGCTCCGTTCAATTGCGACTCAAGCGTAACGGTGTATCAGAACAAAACAATTAATTCAGAACAGTACTCCTTCAGCACTCTTTTCACTGATATTTGTAAGAGTGTTTTTTTAGGCAGGGCGCACTGTAAAATGAAGATCCGAGCAAATTGGGTTCACTTAGGTTTGATCAAAAACATTAGAAAACAGCGTATACTGCAGTATATTTTTACCTTGCCCGTACCATCAAAGATGGAAGGGAAAGGTATATTAAGGGAAAAAAATTGTCCGGCGTTGTCGTTGTTGTTGTCGTCGTCATCGTCGTCGTTAATAATTGTTATTGTGTGCATAATAACTTTACTAATTCTATTCCAAACTTTATCAAACTTGGTCACCTTATTCATCAGTATAAAATCTTCCCTGAGTTTGAACAACAGATGTCCTGTATGAAAATATCATGCAAAAATTGAGAAAATCTGATAAAATATTTTGACTGTTTCTACTTGACTGATCACTGGTAATACACATCAAAGGTCACTGATCTCAGTGGAAATATGCATTGTTGTATGTGTTCAATGAAGCAAATGATTTATCTTGTAATAATATCCTTGGTAATGTATTTCAGAATCCCATACTGGGTTTCAAAACCAACTTATGGAGAGATTGCACAGTCTGACACACATTTGCAAACCTACCAATAAAATCTTTACAGAAAACAAGATGTCAGAAAATCAATATAAGCACTCCTATGAGATGGGTGCCTAACTTTGATCAAGATCTGAAGCTAATAGAAAATCTGTTTAGTTCAAAGTTATCAAATCAAAAACAATACATAAAAATACATTAAAAGCAAAACATTTCATCCACATTTTAAAAAGAAAATTATTCTAAAATATATGTATTCTGTATTTGACAAACAGTTCATTCGACAAATGAAAACTCACAGGAATATCTTTCAGCTATTAGAACAGAATGATAGACTTTTTATAATACTAGTTTAAAAACGCATTTCAAAGATTGCAGTGTTTGAAGATGTAGATTCTCAGGAGGCAACAGTACTGTTGACTTCTCCCTCCACTGGACACCAACTAACTATTTAAGTTGATTTGCATACAAAGTAGAGCTTGCAACACGATAGCTATTCATAAAGGCTGTTTTTTTTACTTTTCATATAATACAGTAGTCACACAATGAGGCAGTTCATATATGTCACAGTGAATCATTAATTTTTGACAGACACCTGTACAAAATACAAGTACCAAAGCCAGCTAAAATGTTCTGTTATCTTGCATGTTTTATGAATCTATTCACATCTAAATGCAGCACTTTTTTTGCAATGAGACATTTGTTTTTATACTAAAATATCTGAATTACTTTGAATAAAGCTATAAAATTATGTCCCTTAAAATAATTAAACAAATAAGGCACCAATGTTTTTGTAACATATTTACATCTTTTAAGGACATTCGGTAGACTGATTCCCCACTGTTGGTTCAACCCCAAAACTTGTTTGTATTCAAAATTAATTATGACAATGCATATTCATATTGAAATAAACTATGGTAAAGGGAATTATATTATATAACAAAGGGCAAGGTCACCAGAGTTCAACTATGTTTTCTAATGTCTTTGGTTTGAACCAAGTATTTGAATATGATATCGCCCCTTACGAAGTATCTTGATTCTCCTGTCTGCCAGTTACAGTAACACGTGTAAAAAAGTGGCTTGACTTGACTCGAAGTATGCCTTCAGTCGATTTTTTACGACGCGCAAGAAAACTCGCAAAGTAGCCCAACTCGACTCGAAGAATGCCTTAATTTGACTTTTGGCGACTCGCAGAACTCGCAAAGTGGCTCTAAAAATAACCGTATATAAATGGTGACAGTACCTCTGACAAGTTTTGTCATTGTCCTGAGGTATGTTTGTTGGTGTAAGATCGAATGCTCTCCTCGTTTTAGTGACTGGACACGTACATGATATGCCTTGTCTCAACTCCGACCGACTGTGCATGCCATCGTTATAATACAGTGGTGGGGACAAGTCTGCAGCTTTCAAAATTATCTTCATTATCTCCCCTAATTTACCCCTTGTGGAGTATTACAAAACCATGTATCGTCGTCTAATTCTGCGTCATCCCGTGATCTTTGAAACAGATGGCAATTATACGGGTGAAATACACATACACCAACATATCGAGTTAAATTCCCTGGCTTTAATACCTCTCAAAATAATCACAAGAAACTAAGCACAGAAAAATACAATGAATACCTTCAATTCAGGATGTTGAAATGGACGACATTCAATGGCTTCTGCAACACAACAATGAATAAATGCAGGAGTCTTGCTTGCAGAGGAACGCTGGTATTCTGGAGGGCACTGCTGAAAACAGGATATCGCAGAGCAGTTCATGCAAGTCTCACAGAATGATGGTTGCAACCTTTATCACCTGTCACACAATATCGTAGCAGCAACACACAGGATACTTGGATGAAATGATGGCCCCTGACTGTCCTCAGTCTGTTCAATTTATAGGCATAAATGGCCCAGATTCAGTGACACCACCTGGGTTTCCACATGAGCCAATAAGAATGTGATCTTGCTAGCAGCTGTGTCACACAGGCAACTCAGTAGATCATAGACATCATTTGTTATTCGAATAACAGCACACCTGGTAGATTCCAATTGTCTTTCATGTGAACACCCTTTGTTATGTAAATGATAAGCACACTTGGTAGATACCAACTGTCCTTCCAGAGTTGAAAAGAAGTATGACCTGTCAATCATCTTTATGACAGTTATCAGACGGCAATGCACACCGTTTGTCCCAATGATTATATGGTAATGACAAAAACATAGGATAAAGGATGCTGACATGCTGACACCAGTTAAACAAACAAATCGTGTTTTATCAGTTAGAGGTTCGCAATTTCAAAGTTACAATACGGAGGACTTGGCTTGTTTTACCAGCAAACACAGCGGTTTGGCGTTCGTTTAGGTTTGTGTGGCAAACGACGATCACACAACGACCGACGCTCACAACTTAGATCCCGGCATTAACAAAAAGCAATATTATCATAATGGTTATATAACTTTTCAAAATTCAACCACTATATTTCCCTTAAAATCAAATACTACTGGTTTTATGTATTTTCGAATTAAACCTGTATCAATTCATGTTCCAGGAGCACTTTGGTTCAGCGTAGCTGTGCATTATCAGCTAATATACCCTTAATGGCATACACATATTTTGTGTTTGTACCAATCAAATTGAGATATTAACACCATCAATGTAGTGGTATAATATAATATGAGGTTATTGCGAATATACAGCAAAGTATCTGAGTGCATACTTCGCAGTATCCTCGTAATAACCTTATGTTTCTTCTCATAATAACTTATGTATAATATTATCATATCCTTTCCCCAGGAATACGTAAAGGAAATTCAAAACGTTTAGAACAGATGTAGCGAACTTCTTTGTGTGGGGTCCGGTCAAACCCTGAGGGCAGCCATGTTTGTTTTTATTCCTAGAGGACGCTTACGCGCGTAATCATTCCATATTTGGAATTCGCATTTCCTAATATGGTAGGATGAAAATACCCTGTAAAATGTCACAAATTTACAGTACGCTGTAACATATGGCGTTACAGTGACATTATATTATATTTTATAGTTATTATATATAATACGAGAGGTGTTCAATAAGTAATGCCCCTGACCCACTTCCAGTTGTGTGATTTAAATGAAAATTTGCATGTGTAATGATTTACATCTCTATGGGTTATGTTGCAAAAACTCTGAAGCTCGGAACTAATTGTGGTTTCTGATTTACATATGTTTGAACTGATTCTGATGTGAAATGGAGCCAGTTTAGTGGCGCGCAGTGATCCGTTTTTTGTATTTTTTTAAGTACGCACACCAAAGGAGACTTTGGAGGAAATGAAAGAAACTTATGGTGATGATGCCCCATCATATGACCTTGTAAAACGCTGGCATCGTGAATTCAAACATGACCGGAAGTCTGTGGAAACAACACCCAGGTCTGGTCATCCCTCTTCTGCCATTTATGAGGCATCTGTCCGTCAGGTTGAGGCAGCCATTTTTGAAGTTCGATGCATTCGGTGTGTGTCAAACAATCATTCATGACCATTTGCATAAGCATATTTGCCAGATGGATTCCCAGGTTACTCACACCTTTCCAGAAGCAAAAACGCCTCAAGCGCTCGAGGATAAATTTGAAGATGTTTTTCAAAAGACTGATTACACAGGATGAAACTTGAGTCCATCACTATGATGCAGAGACCAAAGCCCAGTCAATTCAGTGGAAGCACTTGGACTCACCACCTCCAAAGAAGGCAAGGGTGCATTCTTCCGCTGGCAAGATCACGCTCACAGTTTTCTGGGACCAGGACGGAGTAGTGATCACAGATATCCTGGCAAAGGGCACCACAATTATAGGAGCCTATTACGCTTCGATTTTGATGAAATTAATGAAGCTATCAAAATCAAGAGGCAGGCCAAGATCAGCAAAGGTATCCTCCTACAGGACAACACTCCAGTCCACAACTCGCATGACGCCAGATCAGAAGCACGGGCGTGTGGCTATAAATCCTCCCCCATCCTTCTTACTCTCTGACCTCTGACATTCATCTCTTCACAGTCTTAAAGTTGTTTTTGAAAGAAAGACGTTTCCCAGATGATGCAGCCTTGATTTCCGAAGTTACAACGTGGTTGGAGGATCAACCTGAAGTGTTCTACAAAAACGGTATTCAGAGCTACATCAAATGATAGGAGAAACGCATAACTCTGGGTGGTTCCTATGTAAAGAAAGACTAATAAATGTGCCCAGTTTCATTAATCTTCTGCTATGGGTAATGTGTCAGGGACATTACTTATTGAACGCCCCTCGTATATATATATTATTCTATTCTATATATCTTAGCTACAGTAAAAGACACTATTTGTTACTATCTAGGAATAATCATAAACACTAGAGATAGATAGAGATTTGTTACAGTTGTTGAATGTACATCTATGTAGCTATGGTTTCTGCAGTAGTTATTTGGTGAACAAACAATAAGTTAGTGCATATTGTAGAATATCTTCTCTGTTAGACTATCTACAGGGATCATTCACATTCAGATATGGTACATTTAGTTTTTGAACAATTTTATATAGTTTAATGTTTATATACAATACATGGATTTGCATATGAGGCAAGAGGCCAGCCAAATTATGTTTTTATAATGAATATTCTACCACAGCTATTTTTATATAAGTACTATCTCCTTCCTGAATATTATGTTTTCGCTTAATCTTAGTAGCGTTGGTAAATTCAAAGTCACTATCGTGAGTCAATATGAGCACAAGTTATAACTGTTTGCCACAGAGTGTCATTGTAACATTTATGTCACCAATCTTGTAATATCTTATGATAAACAAAACTAGTCACTTTCATCTTAGGCGGTAAAGTGAACTGTTCATGCCATCATGTTTACATGTTTACTGTCATATTTCACATTGCGAAGTGTAACCCAAATCTACACATTTGTGTAAAATATAAATGTTTTGTTAGGTTTAATAGGACCACAGATTGTATATTACGTGAAGTAAAGACAAGAGCTGTGTTTTACACAACAATCACAAGCTACAGTTCTCGTTATACAACAGAATGCGGAATATTCAACTGGGGACGATGTACTCGATATAGGTCAGTAACAATACATCTATGTTGAACAAATATCTTCGTGTGAAATTCTTTTTTTTCGACTTTCAGGTTAAGTAAATGTGAAAATCAAATAATATGATATCCAAAAGTGTCACGGTGTAAAGCCTGCTTATCGCAATTGAGAGGTTCACCCACAGAACTCACACTAGATAGGGGGTTCTTTCACTGCTAGTATGGGGTAGACAAGACTATAGTACTGGAAATGAAATACACATACACCAAAATATCGAGTTAAAGCTTCTGGCTTTAATACCCCTCAAAATAATTACAAGAAATAAAGCACAGAAAATTCAATGAATAAAGTCACTAAAATAGGGGATTGCTTAGGGAAGTGTGCATTGGTGATAACTCACAGTTCCAGGATGTATCGACAACAGTCAATGCCTTCTGCAACACAAAAACGAGGAAATAAAGGAGTCTTGCTTGCAGAGGAACGCTGGTATTCCGGAGGGCACCGCTGAAAGCAGGAGATCACAGAGCAGTTCACACAAGTCTCACAGAATGATTGTTGTGGCCTGTATCACTTGTCAAAAAATATCGTAGCAAAACACACAGGAAAGCAAGTTGAAATGACGTACCAAAACTGTCTCGAGTCTGTCCAATTTATGATTTAGTGACACCACCTGGGTTTCCACATGAGCCAATCGGAATGTAATCTTGCTAGCAGCTGTGTAACGTAGGCAACCCAGTAGATCATAAACATCCTTTGTTATTCAAATAACAGCACACCTGGTAGATTCCAATTTTCCTTCAAAGTTGTAAACACCCTTTGTTATGTAAATTACAAGCACATCTGGTAAAACCCACTGTCCTTCCAGAGTTGAAAACAAGTATGACCTGTCACCTTTATGACAGTTATCACAATGCACACCGTTTCTTTCTATGATGCCATGCACACTTCCATTTGCAGGGTTTGTGGTAATATGGCAAAAAGCATAAAATAAAGGATGCTGACAAAAAGGAATATATAATATGAAATATTGATGCGTGCACGTTCTTGGGTATGACAACGGAAACTGCACTGGTCTTAACACTGCTTTGTTTCTTCTTCTCACCATGTACTATTTTTTTGTGATTCGTTTCATGGGTTTGTTGTTGATGCAGTCTGCATATAAGGATAACATAACGTTCACGTCTAACGCGTCGTGTTAGTGGAAGTAATATGGATCTTTTTCTCCAGCTACAACAAATATCAATACTATTTGTTATATATTGGCGAATACTATATATTTTATTTTCACATTATAAAATACTTTTTTTTCCAACTTTTAAGAACGTCATATCGGACGTTATCAAGTTATATGACGGAGTATTACTATGAATATACTACTGGAGTGTGTAATGGACACTGTAATAATTAAAGATGTGAAGGTAGGTTTGGTGTGGTACAAATATATATAAGTTTATGTATAACACCATTATCTGTTTATCAGACATACCTGGGCATCCATCACCTATTGTCGGTTACTAATGTACATTATTAGTTCTCGTTTGAATGAATTCTTCAAAATGGAACTTATATTCAGTGCATGAGTTCATCCTTGTCGGGCATCCATGGACTGATTACTTAAAATCGGACAACTGTCATTCGGCATCTGGATCTCGATCGTATTGATATTATTTTGTTGTCATTAAATTTATTTGTCATCATGAAACAGGTCTTCCTGTTTTTCATTTCGAATTAAAAACAACTGATTGATGTTCAGTTTGTGTTCAAGAAACATATCGCTGACATGCTTTATCCAATCATATTCAAAATTAATATGTACATCATACATTTTATCACACATAATTACTTATACTTATGTGACGATTAGATTTAAGATGTTGGATTGGTAGACTGGCAAAGTCGGGACTTCTTTTGGGTCATTTGTTCATTTAGTCCTATTAGCGTGATCACCAAAACTAAAGAAATCCCGACTGGGCGCATCTGCGGGCATTTGACTACTATTAATTATTCATGATGTCATTGATCATTAATGAGTAGGTGTGTGAAAGTATACATGACCTTTTAAAGGTTGATTCGATTCGATCGCAGAGGAGGATACTTTAACTTTTTAAGTGTGAAGGCATATATATTTTCATTCATATGTATTGAAAACAAATCGATTTAAATGTCCAATGTATATAAGTAGTCGTTCAGTAGAGAAATGTCACGTACATTGACATAAATAAGATATGACGTATACAGCTGCACTCTGATTCGCTGTCAATGCTATTCAACACCCTTTAATTAGCATAATCACCGGAGTGATTCCGCTCCGGTTTTCACTACAACGCAGGGGGTCGTCTGCAAATGCGTCCACTTGGGATTTCGCGATCACGTTATATTTTTTTTAAAAACAAAAAAGAAGTCTCGAAGTTGCCAGTGTAGTGGATTGGCAGAAATTTTAATTTTGAACATTCATCGAAATCAAGCGACTATCAACATTTTAGTCGCGTATGAATAAATGTTTTCAAACTTGTTCGTTTTTTATATTGGATTTAGCATGACCGTGGACATTTTGTTTTGTTGAATGCTGACATTCTTCGATCATACTCAAATATTACATATACGTCATATCAAACATGTGTGTGTTTTCGTTTGTCGATCAGATTCACGGTGGCCAAACAAAAATAACCATTTTATCAAGAATCAAGCATTTGGTCGATTTTCGTCATGCTATCCTTTTCTTTATTTGTGTCTGCAAATTAAATAACATGGTCTATGTCATTAACAATGTCTTGTTTAATTCCGTAATAAGTAGTGATTTATCACCTGCCTAAGTGTACTAAGATGTACACTTTCTCATCAATGTAAAACTTTGAGTTTTGCCAAAGACAAATTTACCTAATTGTGTTTTAAATGTTGTTTTCAAAATTTTAATTGACGCTCAATAATATGTGGTATTCAGGAACTTTTGTCAAGAGTGAGTTAAATCCTTGAAACTACCTGAACTGCTTTCCAGCGGAGTGCAAAATGTGATGATTGTTATTATTTATTCTCTCTAAACTGGCGAGAGATACGCTGTCATACTTATACACAATGTGCAATGTGTTGCAATAAGGTGGACGTATACATAAATGCGTGAATAATTGTTTAGGTGATATTTTTTACAGAAAATTTTATTTAAATACCAAAAAAAGCTTTTGAAAATTGTTGTTTGCTTAATATTTCTCAAAAAAAGTAAGTTGAGAAGTAAATTGAATTGCATACCAAAATATCATTTTTAATTACAAAACTTTAAGTAACATGAAGTTTAACATATTAGACTGCATTTAAGGTTTTTATTATATATTTTTACAATTATTTCACCTAAATTACAATCCAAACAGTATAAAAATGTATAGTTTATTCTTCTTACTGATTTCACTATGTAGTGTGGTGTTACATGTCAGTTTTGTTCTTGTCAATTGTTTTATCAATCGTTCTATATCGTTTGTTTTGCGTTCCTTGGACTTTTTAATTAACCCAAAGACATAAAACAAATAGCAAATGGTATTATTATACAATAAATTTCGATTGGTAAGTATATATAACAGAGAATTCATATCAGGTGTTTAAAAAAGTGAGTAAACGCAGTCTACAGTCTACAGGATACAGTCTACTTTATGATAACAGAACATGTGAAGGTAAGTGCAACGGGAACCTGTGAATGTAAGTGCAACAATGCTAACGTCCATGAATGCTTTCCTCCGAACTAAAACTTTCATAATACGATATAATGTACTCTCATGTTTTTAGATATAAACGAATGTGCACTGAGTGGACATGGTTGTCAACAAACGTGTAACAACACTGTAGGAAGTTATTATTGTTCGTGTATGAATGGTTACACCCTTGCTATTGATGGAATGTCATGTGAAGGTATGGCTTAATCTTTTCCTGTAAGCTTGCTGTAACAGTTTTTTTGTTTTTGTATCAAAGACAGTTGGATTAGTCATAATTTACATATAATGTGAATAAGAAATTATACATGTATTTTACGCTGTAATATAGACGAGAATGAATGCATTCAACTTAGCAACGACTGTGAACATGACTGTCACAACACAGTAGGAAGCTACTATTGTTCATGTAGAGATGGATATACTCTAGGAATAAACGGAACAAATTGTGAAGGTATATAGTGTTATTATTCTATATAGATTAAACACTGCTATCAAACTGTGTGCACGTTATTTTGATGTTCTCTATTTTTATAATTGTTGAACATATTGTCTTCGCCCTTGCAGAGCCCGTGTGTGTATATAAGTATATGTATAACAGGAAATTAGCTAGGCCTTCCAAACTAGTCATATATGTCTTCATGTGACTTGCAAACCTTGTCTCATAGTGGTACAAAGATCAAAGTCACAGATTGTTTTTATATTGTTTTGAAATATAACTAAAATAACCATCATCTTCTAAATTATCATTCATATTCCTCATGCCATCCAAATGAGATGTCTACTATTTCCGGAAACATGGTCTAATGTCAATATCACAGTATGTGTATGTATCTTCAGTATTGAGCTTCAATGGCGATTTTAACTTCGCATACGTTTCGCATGCAATTTGCATGATCTGGAACAGTTGTTGGTAAAAGGAGCAAAATTCAAAATGTGATGCAAATAATTATTCACAAAAATGATGCAATATGGATGGAAACAGGATGTATTTTGTAACATTGTTGTTTGATAATGAAGGTCAATGATCGTCACAAAACTAAAAACAATATATCATGAATAATTTCAACAGATTTATTTAAAAAAATAACGTACTAAATCCAATCCACTTCTAAATACTAATTCTTATCATTAACAACAAAGTTTAATACCATTTTTGAAGGTTTTATTTTTTAAACACATAGTCAGCGTTCTGATATTGCAGACTGTAGCATAGTATGAAATATCCTTCCATACTGACGGCTAACTCTTAATGTGACATACATTTTTTTGGAAATACGATATAATGTAGCTTCATGTTTTTAGATGTAAACGAATGTGCATTAAATGAACATGATTGTCAACAAACGTGTAACAACACTGAAGGGGGTTATTATTGTTCGTGTGTGAATGGTTACATTCTGGCTATTGATGGAAAGTCTTGTAAAGGTATGGCTTAATCTTTCATTATAACCTTGCTGTAACATGTTTTTTGTATCAAAGCCAGTTGGATTAGTAATAACTTACATATAATGTAAATGGAAATTTATACATTTCAATATAGACGAGAATGAATGCATTCAATATAGCAACGAGTGTCAACATGACTGTCATAACACAATTGGAAGCTACATTTGTTCATGTAGAGATGGTTATGTACTAGGAATAAACGGAACATGTGAAGGTATATAGTGTTACTTACATAATCAACAGTACTATGGTGTGTGTATTTTTTTAATTTTTTTATACATTACTTACAATAATTGCATTTAAGGAATGTTTTGGCTTTGCTATATGCAACATAACGTAGACATCATCGTGTATTAGAAATACAATTTTAATTAATATTGTGTCTACTGTTAAATGGTGTTTGTGAACCTGGATTGGTGAATGTGAACCTTATAACACAGGTTCTTATATATTGCATTTCAGTACAAAATGTCTGAAACATTAATAGTTCATATGTCTGCCAAAATGTGCCCCGAAAATGGGTTCTTTTCTTAGTGTCTCTGGTTATGATGTCAATGGTGAATGTTGGTATTTCTATTTAGATGTCAACGAATGTATCGCAAGCAATTGCCAGCAGACCTGTCATAATACACATGGAAGTTACTTTTGTTCCTGTGAACACGGTTATGAGCTTTCAGATGATCAGAAGACGTGCACAGGTATCTATATGCAATCTCAATACAGTAACACATTCTAATATAAGTAGCGTTTTAAATGGGACTAGTGAACAGTTGTACACCATGTGAATATCTCAGTTGTACAACATGTGTATCTCGTATTTATACATCAAGCATATCATACGTCCGCCATATTTGACGTGAGCATGACAAGCTTATATTCCACAAGGTATGGGTAATCATTCATGCTATTTTTTTTAGAAAAGTCAGTATTATCATCCGAATGAGATAATATTAATGTCAACCAATTTACATTGAATTTACTTTGATTATATGTGTGCACATATTTTCAAACTTAGCAAAACTTTTTTTTCTTACTACATGCAAAACTCCTTACACTCCAATTAACAATTTTGAATAAACGGCCGATTCCCCCCGATCATCACCCATTTCTAAAAGATACACACAAGAAACGTGTCAAATATGTCATACATAATTAGTACCAACATTTGAACTAATAGATTAATATGCGCGACTTGTCGTACAATATGGTTTATATTGCTGTAAGAGCCAGAAAAAAATACATATATTTTCAGATATTGTTTCATCAATGATTTATTTTGTGACTCTAGCTTTTATGGCATGAAATTTATTTTGATCCAAATCGTTTCTATATAGATATGGATGAATGCACCTATGGAAATGCCTGTCAACAAAACTGTCACAACACAATAGGAAGTTACTTATGTTCATGTGGGCATGGTTATCTGATAGCTAATGATGATAGAAGTTGTGAAGGTATTATCCTACAAAATTAATGTGTGCATTTAAACGTGCCTTCAATATCAAGTGCGATCTTAAAACGGGGTCTTGATCAACAATGAAATTCTAGAACTGTAACTCCTTGTAACAACATGTTTTCCGAGGTCTAAAAAACGTTATCATATATTCATATTACAATGAACTCTACAGAGTACCATACATCATTTCTATTCTTTAAATGAATTCACGAGTACCCTTATCTATTATCCCGAAGACGTCAACGAATGTCTTTCAAATAATGGAGATTGTTATCAGATTTGTAACAACACAATTGGTAGTTTTTTCTGCTCTTGTTTTACTGGTTTCACTATAGGATTTAATGGTCAGACATGTGAAGGTAATATCATTTTATATTCATTAGAGTTATACAAGTTGCAATATTTATTCCAGAGCAAATATTTTACATTATCGTGTTTATAGTATTTAATAAATCAATACTACATAGCATTTCTTATATATATTTTTTTATTTCAGATGTTAATGAATGTCTACACCACAATGGTGGTTGTGACCAACTTTGTCTCAATACGATAGGCAGTTATGAGTGCGACTGTAGAGTTGGTAGCGCATTGTCATCCGACGGGAAAACGTGTGATGGTAATACATATAGTGTATTTTTTATTTGTTATACATTATTCACTGTGTATAGTATTACAATGTAATTATTACAATTCAACTATAAATCTATTTAAAACAGTTGTATTGTTTTGGCGTTCATTAACTTAATGTGAAAATTTCAACAGATATTGATGAGTGCGCTATTACTACGATGTTTTGTGACCAAATATGTGTTAATACTATTGGTTCATATCTATGTATTTGCTATGAAGGATACCAAAGTGACTATTTTGGTCGCTGTAATGGTAAGAGTCATTTTATATGAAACAATTATAAAAACCGAGTCCACAAGAGTTCGATGGTCTTTTCTGGTTTATATTGTATTCTCACATTTTTTGAGTCATTAGTACTGCTAAAAGTTATACACGACATTTGTTGTTAGGCAATGCTCCTATGTTCCAAAGTGTTTATTACTCAATGCGTGAATGTGATACATGTGTACGTTAATGTATGTGTCATTGTTCTTAAAAAAATGTCCTGTCTGAAATTAAGGTAGCTGGATCTATAAAATCAAATGTCTCTTTTAAGAATTCTAAAATGTACGTTAGAGAAGTGACATTGATGCAATTATGTTGAAATATAGGTCGGAAATGTTATGTATTTTACTTGAAGTTTTGCCAGTCGTATATGTTTATATAATTTAATATCCCAGATAGAGACGAGTGCATTGCGCATAATGGTGGATGTGATCAAGTCTGTCAAAACACACAGGGAAGTTTCGTTTGCTCTTGTAGAGCCGGGTTTGTATTAGATTCAAACGGTGAAACATGTAATGGTAAGTATGAAAACATTCACCACATGCTGGCATAATAACGAATTATATATACATAAAATACGAAATTATTTGTGTTTGATATTCCGTCGAATACATTTTTCTCATGTTAATACTAACATACTTTTTTATTTGCATTGTCTATGTACTATTAGACATTGATGAATGTGATTATGATACCCACCAGTGTCCACAACAATGCTTTAATATGCCTGGTTCCTATGAATGCCACTGTTTTGAAGGATATGCATCAAATAGTGCAACAGAATGTCAAGGTAATATAAACATTGGAATCCCCTGCGTCTTGCTCATTAGTGCGTTCAATCCGTCCTTGCCTCTTTATAAACGAGATTTGTTACCGTATTTTTTTTATTTTTGAGTTCGATTGTGCAGGGATTCGTTTATTAGTTAAATGTAACTTTATTCACTAACAAACATATCTCTTCTCTAGATATCAATGAGTGCGACACTGGTACTGATGGGTGTGAACATAACTGCATCAACACGGAAGGAAGCTTTTACTGTGCATGTAATGCCAATTATACTTTGGACACCAATGGTAAAACGTGCTCTGGTAAAAACACTTTTGTGTATTTTATTTTAAAATAAAACTATTCGAGTATCACACCAATTAGTCAATAGGCCTGACGATTTAGTGGAACCACAAGTGTATTCATGCATCTTTGGAAAGATCTGTATTTCACCTACGATTCGATTTTTACGTTTTTTTTTTATTGAGCTACTGACTTGACCTGATCATCACACATCGTGGAAGAATACACACAACAACCGTCCATCATTAGTCTCTACAGTTGGGGTCAATTGGACAACAAGATTCAATGTTATATAATAATATAAAAATCATTATATCTCAAATATTTGCAGGTCATTCACTGAAATGTATGATGAATGTCTATTTTCAGATCACGATGGATGCGAGACTCATAATCCACGTTGCAGTCATCTGTGCCAAAGCATAAGTGGAAATGCTGTATGCTCCTGCTTTACTGGCTACCAACTTGACGTTGATTCAACCAGTTGTTTAGGTAAGTCTGCGTAATGTAAACCTTTAAAACAAAACACTTGCACTCTATTGTATTTACATTAATTTATTAATTTGCATGCCAAATTATCTTTTCCGCCGTTTTTGGCTCCATCCTAATAACATGGATCAACTAGATTGTCGGGATTGTTATCAAATTTATTTGGAGATATAGACAATTTGGAATTCAAGGGCATAATATTGACTCGTAATATTTTATTCATTTCAATAATTTGGTTTTGTTCATAAATTTCTGTCATGAAATGTGCTGCATTATTAGTCCCTTTTCCAACGAGGCACTTATATTTTGCTTCCCGTCCGAAGTCATATTTCAGAACCTTCTGAACCAAACGCGTTCATTCTTTGTATGTGCCTGGTACTTTACGTTGAACATATGAATACGCTGTGGTTTAGTGATTCGATGGAGAGCAATTCGATTTGAAAAAGTGGTATCTTGGACATACTTTGAAAGTTTTTGCTCTAACATAATACATATTAGAATACATGTTCATGTCGTTTCGTGTTCGGTCATGTTGCTTATTGGACATAATACTATATTTCTTAGGTCTAGTGAACCATTTTCTTTCATATTTGACACATACATCACACATGTTGGATAACATGTCCATGCCATATTTTTTATAATCCACTGGCAGCAATCTTGTTTTTTGAAAATATAGTATTTCATTCAAATTTTGTACACACATTTCACATGAGATGATGATCTCTATTGTGATTAATTTCAAAATGGTGGACTGTATATTTTGAAATCGTAATATTTATCATATTTGTTTGTCACATACATCATAATATACACGTATGTTTATTTGTAGGAATATGTTCTAAAACTTGTATTGAATGTTCATTGTCAAAAAATCAAAATAAAAAATGAAATAAAAAAAATATAGATAATTTAGAGTAAAATGTTGTTCCTCCATCGATGCGATGAGAATGATCTAGTCATCCAGGGATGGGGGTGATCTTGTTCTGTGGGTCCGCAGGTGCTGTTGAGCTCAATCTGCACCCGGAAGAGTATCTGGCAGTGCGGATAGGGAATGGTAGCTGCTGCTACAAGGTTGTTGGCCCTGTTCTTCCAGGCCTGTCTGCGGTATTCAGCAGCAGCAATCCTATTGGCCTCGCATGCTTTAGCTCTCTTGGAACAGCTGATCGCCACGTTCCTCTGTCTTGGGCCAACTGCTTCCATGTGCCGTGACTGATGTGCGTGTCCCTGAAACGCTTCTTATGGTGACCTTGGGAGCGTTTTCTTTGCTGTAGCTCGCCAAACAGAAGTCTTTTTTAGGAGACACTCGTCTGACATGCGAGCTACTTGTCCTGCCCAGCGAAGCTGATACTGCATCAAGATGATGTGAATACTAGGCAGGTCAGCACGTGTTAGAACTTCAAAGTCTGACATCCTGTCTTGCCTCTTTATGCCAAGGAGTTTTCTGAGATGGGTGGTGAAAAAGGTTTAGCTTCCTGGCATAATGCTGATAGTCCAGGCTTCACAGCTGTAGAACAACATAGTGCGAACAACAAACCAATACACAATACATCTTTGTGTCTGTGGTAATCCCTCATCCTCACTTTAGCGAGTCTGGCATTGATTTTGACCAAGGTATATGACATTGTCCACTGTGCTCAAGTCACTGTCTGCTGATGGTGATGATAGGTTCAACATAGGGCTTACCTGGGGCTAGCTGATGCATTACCTCAGTCTTATTAATTCTAATGGTAAGGCCAAAGTTGTTGCAGGCGTCAGAGAGCAGGTCAATGCTGTGTTGCATTTCAGCCTCAGTGGCAGCATTGAGGGCGCAATCATCAGCAAACAGGAAGTTGTTGATTGTGTCAGTTGAAACCTTGGTTTCAGCTTGTAGCCTCCTGATGTTGAAGATTGAACCATCAGGTTTGTATTTTGAGCTGATGCTCACATCAGCATGCCTGAAGTCATCTGTCAGCATGGCTGAGAACATGCGCTGAACAATGTAGGAGCAAGGATACAGCCTTGTTTTACTCTGTTGGAAACAGGTAATGATCAGAGGTCATTCCTGAAGCCACACTAGCTTACAGGTAGGAGGCCTTGCTGAAGTGTGTGATGAGGCGATTGAGAAAATCTCTAGCCAGGATTTTGCCTGCAATGAACAACAGCGAGATTCTGCGGTGATTGTCACAGGTTTGGTGATTTCTTTTAGGTTTGTAGAGGTGGATGATGGAGGCATCCTGGAAGTCCTGTGACCTTGCCTTGTGCTGGCAGATGAGCTAAAACATCTGGTGAGGCTTCTCAGCCAAAGCCACATCACCCTCCTTGCAAACTTCAGATGGAATCGAGTCCAAACCATGTGATTTGCCACTGGAAAGTAGGCGGTCTGCTTTCTGAATTTCCTCTAAAGACTGTGGTCTTGAGGTAGTAGGGACTCAGATTTCCTCCAAGCTGTCACAGTAATTCTTCATGTCATTTCTATATGTCTGTTAATCACTATGTACACGTTCACGTTTGACTTATGCTTCGTTATTATTAACTAAAGTTTCTTAACTCGTTGCTTTGAAACACTGTTAGAAAGAGCATCACGCCCGCATGCACATGATACTCGAAACATGCAATTTACTTGAGTTTTGATACTATTGCATAAAGATGATAAGTTTGTGACCATTACAAATTGATTGCAAATTTTGAATTTATTTAATAAATCTGATAGTAAATTATGATAGTAAATTACTATATTATTCATTCTCAATTACTTACACTGAAAATTTATTCAGATACAATTTATCTGGTCACATGACCAGTGCTTTGCATATCCAATTTGATTTCATATGTTATGCATGTAGCAATACCTGTAACAATTTGTCTTCAGATAAAATACGAAAGCATTGCAGCAATCAGATTTGTTAGATTACTTTATCGTATACATGAATAATATTTCCCCTAATTACAACAGGGACTGTGTCATTAAAATGTTAGGTTAATTGTACATGGCTCACTGTAACATAGTTCCATATTCAGAAGTAATACATACAAACCATTTGATATTACGACGTTAAAGGCACACGCTCCTGTAGGTTCAGGTGCATTGTTTATGGAACTGGTACACTAAAACATATTGCTTAGATACATACCATCACATTTTATTTTCTACAAATGTTCTTTTTTGAAAGATATTGATGAATGTGTGGGGAGCCATAAGTGTGAACAGCTATGCAATAATACATTAGGCGCTTATTATTGTGATTGTCAACATGGTTTTGTTTTGGATAGCAATGGTTACACGTGTGTTGGTGAGTTATCTACATATTGCGTTATCAAGTATTTGAATTAGTGCATGAAACATTTGGATCAGCATTCAGTGAAGTTTGGTAACTGATGAATTGAAATTCAGATGGCTCATTACTGATATGACAATATATTCAATACAGAATTATGTATACATTAAAGTGTACATTCAATTGCAATATCTTAAATAGTCTAAATTATGTTAATTTCATCTTTCACAGATATATGCAGGCCTGGCCTGTGTCTCAATGGTGGTTCTTGTATTGTCGCAGCTGATAACTTCCCAGCATGCAACTGTGGTGACACCGGATATGACGGAGAAAAGTGCGAATATGGTGTCGTCCAATTACCACACTTTCCGCAACTGAGGATTGGAGAACCACATATCTTCAACATTTCAGCAACACCCAGTGATCTTATTCTAATATCGTTTATCTCTGATGAAGCTGTGTTCGAACCTGCAACTGTTTTAATTACTAATCAAAAAACTATTGCTGAAGTTAAGATCACGCCAATAACATCTGGTATATTAAATACAATGTTTGTACTTTCCGGCACCAATGCACATGATTTTGAACCTTTATCGAACTCAGTAGCAACGGTCATGTCGGCCTTTGAAAAGCTTAAGATGCCCTTTGCAACGCTCCCAACAGGCTGCTACGTGAAAAATATTTTCCAGTGTCCATTGACGACCAGTTTATCGTTATCATCCACATCTAAGTGGTATCAATTAAAAAGTAATTTGTTTGTTCATTACACATTCGGTGTCGTCTTCTTTGACGTTAACCAATTGTCTGTTCCAATCTCTCTAAATGGTGTCGCTGTCATCAATACTTCACCATTCTCTTTAGCCAGTATTTCGTCACGTTATTCTCCAGAACTTGGGGACATAATTTCTGACTATGAAAACAATGATTGCATAGAAATTCCTCTGACTGTATATGATATTCAGGAATTCACGGAAAGCAATGCTTTTGTGAAATCCTTTTTAAACGGCATATCTCTCAATTTACCAAACTGGATTAGGATTACTGACAAAGAACATGTGTACACTGAATTTATTGGCATCAGTTCAATGCTTCTTCGTGGCGATGAAATTGGTAACTATGGTGCGTGTCTAGATGCCCCTGTGTTTCCTGACGATCTGTATTCTGTTTTTCTTTTAAAAAGCAAAATGCAGATGTCGATCCTTGGAGACACAATACAACTTCCATCATCTGTCAATGGAATGTGTATACTGATCGATACATGCGACACTGTATTTGGAACAAGTGTCATACTTCTGTTCCCAGAAGAGTTTTGGGACGAACTGCGTCAGCTGGAGGTGATTAAACCGTTAAATAGCACAGGATGGGTGATTAACCTGATAGGGGTTGGAATGTCAGTTAGCAAGAAACTCAAACCTGTGACAACTAGTATTGAACTGTGGAATGGTGATCATATGTTTACCTACACGCTCTCTTCAGGATATAACATATGGATGTCTCTCTCAATATCAAATGATAACCTACTCGGAGATAGTGATACAATTGGGTTTTCACTTTCTGGTGATCTAGTGTTTATGCTGGCAGTCGATGACATTGACAAGGTGAAGTATTATCAGTAATTCACAGTGATGGAGGTATTTAACAGTGCGTAACATGAACGCAATTATTTGCATTTACTATTCTTTCCACAGATGTTAACTCATTTGTTTGCAACTCGTTGGGAGGCGATTGTATTATTCAGAACACAAGTTGACATGCAGATATCATTCAAAGTACTCGGCGCAACCATCGTCATCCCAATTGAAGGAATACTAGATTCAAGTGCAAGTGCATTTCTCTCGATTGGTGGTAAATATAAAAACATTTTCACTTGTTTAGTTAATGAATAATTATTTGCCTAATGAAATCTGAATGCTGAATATGTATCAGCTGTAATAATTGTATTTTATATTTATTAAATCTCCAGGCACTGAAAGACAATGGTGTGGTTCTGGTGCTGATCCACCTGGATTTTTTTTTCGGGGTCGAGTGTCTGCAAATCCCTTTGGTAACTCAATGATGGCAAGGTTGTTTGGAGTCACACTGGCGGTCAATATCAATGCATTCTTAACATATGACATTTCTGACGAAATCGCAGCACTTCCGAAACATGACATTATAGATCTTATTGGAGACATACTTCCCAGTATAGATGAGATGGTGTTAATAATAAATACCTTTATTGACAGCGTTTACGAAAATACCCAATCAGCACTCAGAGAACTGACATTAGAACTAATTGGTATCAAAGAAGACTTAGAAACCATTATGACTGGAAATGAACTATTCAGTGATTTACCCAATATCATATCGCCTGTACGGTCACGTGCCAAGAAAATAATGTATATATGCATCGATCTAAAACAACAACATGCTGATGAATCCACAAGATTATCTAGTAGTAGTGTCAACTCGCTTTTCAACTATGCACATCAGTTACAGAGTAATATTGAACGATGTGCACTGTTATATGTCGAAAACGTGTTGAAAATAAGAAAAGATTTCACAGGAGTGGGTCTGATGTTTCAAGCGAAACTCAATATTGCTGCATTGGACTTTGGATCAGTTCAGATTGAAATTGTACAGTCAAACATATTACGGGAATGCAGTAGATTCAGTGATATGTATGGTTTGTTTGAAGATGATAAGGCTACAAAGGGTTTAATTAAATTGTCTCACAGCATAAAATACAAAAGACTGACACTAGGCCCCAATTTGGGTGGTGCATTTGCTCTTGCACCAAATACAGACGAATTTTTGTTTCATTTTTTTGGTGGCGTCAATATTCTTCGCATTTTTGACGAAGTGAATGTGTTTATCACCAACGAGATAATTCGTTTTCAAGTTGATGGTTTTATTTGGAATGTGTGTTATGCAAGTTTATATGCTCAAGCATCTGTCTTTGTTCCTTGGTCTGAACAAAGGTGGACAGTACGAGGGGAATTTGGCTTTGGACACCAGTCTTTACCAATGAGAATGACAGATGCACTGATAAATGCAACCAATGAATTTGGTGAGAAGGCAAATTTGCGATTGACACAAGCCCAAGATTTGGTTACATATGCACAGGAAGGTGTCAATAGAGCTCAACAATGGTTACAAGACAAAAAAGAAGATGTTGATAAGGCAAACAACAAATTTGACGAAGCTGTAAATGCACTAGACAATGCAGTAGCAGAGATTGACAGTCTCCAAGATGATGTGCAATCTGCAAAGGACTGGTTAACAGAAAAACGTCTTGACATTGATAACCTCTGTCGAATGCGAAATTGTCACAAAATATGCATTCCCTTCATAAAATGCCATTGGCGACGTACTCGGTTTTTAAGGATTCCATATATTTCATGTTATCTATCACGCTGTGGAATTAAAATAACGGATCCATTATGCATTGCTGCAAATATTATATGTGCAGCTATACGAGCAGTGGCTTATGTAGCTTTGGGGATGGCTGAATTAGCGGTAGGAGTTGCATTGACAGCATTGGATGTTGCTAAAATTGCAGTTTACACTGTTCAGTTTGTGGTGGATAGAGCTAGAATCATTCTCGATTTAGCTAAACTTGCACTGGACCTGGTAACTATAACATTAGAAGGGGTCATATTGGTCTTGGAAACTGCACAACATGCACTTGAATTGGTAAAGATTGCAGTTGCTGCTGGAATAGAAGTGTTCAATTTCATCGTTAGACATGGCCTAGGGTCAGTAGTAGATATACACCGAATTTGGTTTGAAGTTGAAGTGTCAACTGTTGATGTATTTGTGTTTGAGGTGGGAATTGAAGTTGACCTATTCCGAATTGGTATGAGAACAGTTAAAGTAGCAATTAATTTTCGAAATTTAGCTGAAAGTATCTGGAATGCAGCAGTTAGTGTGATTGAATTGTTGGCAGATACATTGATACCATTGAAGAAGAAACGCGCCATTGAGTATGTAGATCAACCTTATAATTCATCAGAACATGTGAATCAAACATTGCACGTTGAGACATTTGAAAGTGAATATATGAATGGTTCTTGGGTTACTGAGGGTAACGAAAATGATTTCAGAGTTTCTCTTTTCAAGAAGAAGTGTGACACATTTTTAAACATATACCACTTTCTGTTCCAATCAATATCTCTCCTTAATGAGATTGCTGATGAATCGAAAAACAGTAGAGACAATGCATCCAAAGGACTCAATGATTTCAGCATGTTTCAAAATAATATAACTTTTATAGACGTAGATGGGAGTAGCGTGAACGTGACAGAAGCCTATGTGAACTATAATATTACAGAAGAAGACATTGAAGCTGAGATCTATAAATTAAATCTGACAGAAAATCCAGCGATTCGTGAGTCATTAGCTGTCATGAATGAAACGCATGCTTCAAGCTTAAGATCATTGGAACTTGCAGCAGGTTACCATATCGTCGGACCATGGAAAGCAGGCATGGAGAATTTCACACATGAAATGTTTACTGAAGAAGAGTGTTTTTCATTTGAAGACTGTCTGTTGGTTACGTTCGATAAATTTTACAGACTTTATGAACATGTTGATCTTCCATATGTTGAGGCTATGAAGAATCTCATAGTGGAAAGTAAAGCACAGTTCTATGGTATTCTGAGAAATGATTCACTTCGACTTGACGATGCTCTTGATATCACTTCATTACTTTTAGACGTTTTGCAGGAAACACTGAATTTAAAAATATTCTGCGCTGAACAACCAGTCATCCTAAACGAACTGGTTAATATGACACTCATGGAGAATGAAGAAATAGTATTGTTTTGTAATGCAACTGGAGACCCTACACCTACCATCACTTGGTATAAAGATGCTAATTTTATTTCTGATGACATAAAGTTGAGTCTTGTTAATGCAAATCTGTCAACAATAGGTTGGTATAAATGTACAGCAATTAATCATGTCATCAATGTTACATCTGATGAAATATTTATTGATGTGTTAACACCACCGACAGTCACACATTTCTTCCAAGACGAAACTGTTATTGCTGGACAAGAACCCCCTTTTCAAGTGAGCTGCAATGTCACTGGGCGGCCTAAACCTGATGTTTCATGGTATTTTTCTAATGATTCTCAAACATTCACTAAACTTTCAAGTTGGGGCACACATCTTGTATTTGATGAAACACGAAACGTCGAACAAGGATGGTACAGATGCGAAGCAATAAATGAAATTGGTAAACAAGTATCAAATACACTGAAATTAATAGTTTTGAAAACGTCTTTAGCTACACCCACTACCGAAGTGTACTTTGAATTCTACCAGTCAATGATTTCTAGAAACAAGCCAGAGGTTGTCTATGATTCTTTAGTCAACCTTGAAAATAAATTCTCTAATGCCATCCTATATATGCTAGGATCCATCGAATTGATACTTATGGTAGATGTAGTAAATGTCACAATGGAAGATACCTTGATATATGGTGAAGTACATTTGACTGTGAAAGGAACTACTTTGTTTAAGACCAGTGATAACACAATGATGCACTCAAAACTACAAGCAATCTTTGACAAGCAGGTAGAAAGTTTGAAGCGTACCATCAACATTCTGAGATATGCTTCATATGAAGACAAATATCTGTTCACAATAAACGACATACCCATCAACATTAAGAGTGGTAGCATGCGATATCAACATATTGAACCAGTCTGTCTACATGGACGAGAGTCATATGACAAGTTTCCATTTATATGTGGTACGTTGAACAGTTAATATAGGTATATTGTTGTCATTTTTCTCCTTACTTATTCTTTTTCTTTTGTTTTTCGAAAAGTGATAGAGTGATCATTTAAAACCAGTACTATGTTTAATGATATATTTGAAAGTCGGCAAATATGTTTATTCATAACTATTTATTTCAATCAACTGAACATGCGTTAACGTTTGAGAAGAAAGTTCAATGACAAAAACTAACATGACTTGGATTTCCAATCTGGAATTTTGTTTACATAATCTACATCAAAGCTATTCGCGATTTTGACTCTGTTTGTACTTACTCAGCTAATCTTGTGGCTAATCAATAAAAAAATGATATGCGATATTTGTCCAATTTGGGGTAAGTGCAATAATTGTGCAACCTAATAAAGATTCGATTTTACCATTATTATGTATTTCCCAAACAACGAATGAAAATTTGATTGTAGTAAGTATGTACCTTAAGATACCTTACATATTGATAAGCTTTATGGACTGCTTCCTTCTTCCAATTGAACATCGCTTTACTACAGACCTGAATTGTGTGTACTGCCTATGTGCTGGCCACTTGTATTTCTATTTGAAAAATGTTGAAAGAATATATAGAATTACACTCAAGGAACCTACATGTATATTTTCTTCAATATTTGTTCATTTTGTAGTTGACTGTGACTCTGGCTTTTATCAACAATCAATTGGTGACCTATTTAAGTGTTTTCCATGCCCAGCTGGAAGCTATCAGCCTGACATTGGAAGTGCGACTTGTCTGCCTTGTCCTGATGGATATACCACTTATGAAGAAAATGCAGTTGACCTTGGTGAATGTAAGGATGTGTTTATATAAATACATTAACCGACGTATTCTGCAAGGACGGAGAACATTGTACAGCTGTGTTATTTCTGCATCTTTTATCCTTTCTCGATGTAACTTTCTGTCTACTTTTTCCAGGTAACTTGTCGTTATTAGTAGATGGTGTTACAACATCTTACACAACAATCGACGTAGTTGATCTAAACGTAGGTATATTCTAGAACTGTTAATCATAGCTTTATTGACCCACTCATCTTTCATATTAGACATAACCATTTTTGTGGTTTAAAACAGGAATCTGATAGCGCTGTAGAAGCTGTAAACGTGGTGGTAATTATAGCAGTCAGCTGTTCCGTTGTTATGACAATAGTGATTGTGGCAGTAGGTACGTATAATTTAGGATAATATGTTCGGCAATGCACGAGGAACACAATAATAAAGTTATTATGTTTTAATTTAAATATTTTTCCGTGTTCGTTCATTTCAGTTCTTAGTATCGTTGCTTATTGTATCAGGAAGAGACAAAAAGTTGGAATATTTAAGCCTAAAGAAATCAAAGCATCGCATTGCACAACACTACGATAAAAATATTGTTTTAGACATTGTTATTTTGTTACGTTGTTGAACATTGTTCAGTCATAATGAAAAACAAATAAAGTGCAAAAGTATCAAGGATATAAAATATTATGTTTTGTTATTAATGCTAACATTATTATATTAAGTATTATATATTCTTGATATATTTCTGAATACACTTTCAAAATCATTTTTGTTGTATTTTTCTCAAGGGCGAACAATTTTCACAATGTTGGAATGGTATGTCTTAATCGTGGCATTTGCACACAGTTGTAATAACATGTGTATATGTCAATGTTTGCTTGACTGATTATGTGACAGTGTAAAACTGTAAAATTGTCACAGTTAGGAGGTAAAGCGGTAGGGCATGAATTGTGTGCCAGCAATATATTTTTGAAACACATGGAAATCTTAGACATTTGAATTGTTGTATTTCGCAACTTTCAATTTGAAAAAGAGTGCACACAAATCCATGTCACACTGTTCCTTTTGTGAAACAGTTGTGGAAATGTAAACAATGTCGCTCTGTTATATACTCCACTAACAAACGTTGTTACAAAATATGTGTGTTATCCTGTAACCAAGATTTCAATGTATGTATTCATTGTTATAATATTCGTGTGTGACCTACTTGAACAGGATTCGTCATTTCTTTGGTCTCTACTATAAACTATATAATTAACCTTGATCTCATTCGAGTGTGAGATGAGAATATAATGGGCTAGGTCAAAATTGTCACCTGTGTGTAATTTGAGAACAACGAGTTCTTCGATAGAGAGTATAGTGTACTGGTTGTAATCGTTTCGATTTTCATATAATAATATTAACAGAACAACTTTTCAGCAGTTATCACCATATTTTTGTCCGTGTCACTGTGTAGGTAGGACATAAGACGTAAGTTAATCAAGTAACATACCGTGACATCATATATTAATTATATTATGACACACGTTTTTTTTTATGAGTTTTGGTCAGTTCTGTTAGTGTATACTCAATATGTAATGTAATATGTTATTTCAATGATACTTGATTTTTTGCAAAGATTTTTAGCAACAACTACACCTAATCCACATATTCAGGGGCAATGATGAATGATGGGACCCAGTTCAAGGTTATTTATTTCATTAATGTTGTTTCTCAATATTTGGTGGCATATTCCTGTTATTTTCTTTTTGTTTGCATTTCTCTGCTCAAAAGAGCCAAACCAATTACTAATTGAAGTTTTCAAGCCAGAATCATCAACAGTTTATCAAAATGAAAAAGTTGACACATAGTGCCATGTTTGATTAGTAAAAAATGGGTAATGTGCATAAACGTTTGTTCTGAATTTGCCTATATTCAAAATTTATAATGGAAAGGCTTTTACAATGGCCGCTTAGAAACAAGTGTAAAAAAACAAGATTAAAATAGAAACAACATGACGTGGCGACTTTTTTTTATCTAACACCGATTTATATTGTTTACGGTTGTGTAGGTATAATGAAATGTGCTTCACATAGTATTGTACACCATTGTAACAGTTAAGTATAAACACAAATATATGTATTCAAATTTGTAGACAGCATTTCATTTTTACAACATGTTTTGCATGTCTGAATGTAATTAAGTCATCTTTAATCAAACATTGTTGAGCTAATATTACCAGGTAGTAAATCCAAAGCAGAACACAGACAGCAATGCACCAAGAACCTGAGTCTCATCCTTAATTAGAACTAACTGATATTCTACAGAAAATAAAATCTAGTGATATAACTAAAAAGTCAGATAATGTACTTTCTTTATATTGTATAAGTATACAGAGTAATGCATTTTGGTTTCGGACATTTTCACTGTAATGTATAATATTTTCTTTCAAGATTCGTTTTTCTGGTTTGTACTTCCTTTGTTTTTTCATTACACTTTTGTTCTTCCCTTGCGTACCTTGGCTGTGTTGTTTAATTAGCCTGTACTATTATTATATGTAGGTCAACGTCTTCACATTCACAGCTGCGTCACGTGTTATAACACAAAACAGCTCAATTTATAAACTACAGTCTGAAGTCGATTGAGAAAGTGGGCAAAAATAAGAACTCACTGTTTAAAATAAAACAAAAACATATTCATCTCATTTACAATATATTGGGCAGAATTGAACGATACTGGCCCTAAACATGAAATAAAAACTGACTAAAAATTTGAATCGCTTGCCCGCATTCATGCATGCAAGGCATGGAAATCTTGTGCAAGTTACTACTCTCCCAGGAAACACTAATTATATTCGAAGCAATAATACATATTTACATAGAAGACCGCCATGCTTTGATACACACTCTACACAAATCCACCAATCCGCCCAGGCCAATGACAAATTGAAAAGTAATAAAAGCATCCACCTCGTGATATTTCGATGCAGTCAACCCTCACATTATATACAGCTATTATGAAAAAACAAAACAATGCCCTCTAATACAATTATAGATTACCCACATATTCCCTATAAAAACGAAAATACACAACATCGACACGGATAGTACATTGAGGGCAGCAGAATTGTTTATAGAGGCGCAAATAACAGGCATAGACCTCCCGCCATGCAATGGGACTATCTGATCTCTAATGGTGCACATCAATGGTATTACAATCAAAGGCCATCAGTGTATATATAATTTAGATTATAGAGTAACAAACAAACAAATATATTAAGTTAATTTGAAAAGGTTATATCCAATTGACCTCACTGTGATGACGCATGCGTTATGGAATACGGAAAAAAGACCCGAAACATGCGCACTGCACATACACTATGCTGTTAACTTAAACGAGGCTATGGTGTAGACGTATCTTATGAATATTATTTTAAAGTGCAATTATTAATGAAAAAAATATAAAACGCCGGAATTACGTATACTCGGTCTTGACACCCACTCTGTTTATTGTGGTTATGAAGAGTGTACACGCTTATGCTTCCTATCATACGAATAACCGACTTCAACAAGTGTCTGCGCTGTTTACACTGTTGCCGGCGTGAGCATTTGTAAGCCTGAATATGTTCCGATTGTATACAGCGCCACCAGTGGCTACAATAAAAAAAACAGTAGAACGGGTAGACTGACAGTAGAAACGTGGCACATATTTCATTTTTGCAAAATGTATTGACATTAGAGTAATATTAACGACGGTCTAGCTCACGTACTTCTTGAAATACAAGAAATGAAGTGGTGTCTTTGGCTGAAACGTGTCACGATTTTTATTTATTTATTTATTTATTTATTTATTTATTTATTTATTTATTTATTTATTTATTTATTTATTTATTTATTTATTTATTTATTTATTTATTTATTTATTTATTTATTTATTTATTTATTTATTTTTATTTATTGAAAACAAGATACTATTAGTTCTTCACAAATTCTGGAAAATTAAGTTGAAATAGAAAGAAATGCAAGTATCGGTGGTGCTTTCCCACTATTATCAGCAATTTTCATTTTTCATTCACTGTTTTTGGACTTGCTTGATTTGTGACGCAATTTGTTACTCAAATGCACATTTGGTTGGTGAAAAAAAAATCAATTCATCTCTGCCTGTTCTCAGACTAATTCAGTTATTAGTCCGGGATTACGAATCTTGGTAAGTATGCATTGTTTTAATCTTTTAGCTATAAAAAATATATTATGAGTATGTTAGTATGAGTCTGTCGTTTTTGTTTTTTTCTACAGTATTCTGCCGAATATTGTAGCATTATCAGTATTTATTCGTAAATTGTTTTGTAAATTTGTATGTATTACTCAAAAAAAACTAGTCGACAGGATATTCGATATTCCGCTGCTGGAATATTATACCTTGGAAAAGATGTTACAAATAAGCTAATATAGGCAACAAGTGACAGGACACCTAAAATACGTAACTATAGTGCAGTGACAGAGATGACACGTCCTGTGTAAGATCGATGGTAAGGCAACAGGGACTTGGATATTTTCGGAAGATCCAACTATGGGTTAAATTATTCTTCTGTAAAAGATGTTACGTTTTGTTGGCTTTCAAATTTTATTCGAATATTGGTTCATCTGTCGACATCAGCATTGTCTGAACAGGATAACTAACAGATATAGACGAGTTTTTGCTAAATCTTTGGCGTCAATGATACCAACGAGGGAAGGGTCACCGAGATACGATCATAAAAAAATAATAACGGCAAGTAGAGAAAACAAAAAAACGAATAATAAATTAAATATGAAAATTAAAAATAAGTGTAGTATATACCAATTGAATATATGTGAATCAGAATGTAGTTTCCTCAAGGGGATTTTTATGTTGACTAATATCAAATATGTCAAATAATTGTATGCATATCAGACAACGTAATCAGGTCACACCTTCCCTCTAGTAAATTCTAGTAAATCCCTGACCCACAGTTCAGTAAAAGAATGCAAGAAAGAAAATACAATCGCAAAACGGTCGCGCACGAAATATTTGTAATTTGATTCGGCTTTTTATAATATGTCAAACTAAAAACCAGGAACAGAATATATGGTAAAATCGGATGAACGCTATCCGTAATATGTCAAAAATGAACCAGTGGTAGAATCATACGACATTTAAATAATAAAGTTTGTCAAACTATCTGAGCATTAGACATTGTTTACCAATATCGGAATAATAAGATTTGTCAAACTATCTGAGCATTGGACATCGTTTACCAATATCGGAATAATAAGGTTTGTCAAACTATCTGAGCATTAGACATCGTTTACCAATATCGGAATAATAAGGTTTGTCAAACTATCTGAGCATTAGACATCGTTTACCAATATCGGAATAATAAGGTTTGTCAAACTATCTGAGCATTAGACATCGTTTACCAATATAGACAACTGCAGTGAAACTTCAAGCTGTAAAACCAATCCAAGATTTGAACCAGACAAACTAGTTATCACAAACTCTGTAGCAGAGATTTTACCCAATTTATTTTATGGTTCTGTAGTTTATTTTAAACATTCCCCATACTATATCTACTTATTGGATACTGGATACAAGTTACGTTTAGAGTTTCAAGAACACTTCAAACATTTTTCAAGCAAATCCGTTTCACTCCAGGTCCTACGAGAAAAAACTTAGCTGTGTTATACTGGAACGAGAATACCGATTGTCCGTAGACAAATGTTTAGAACTTACCAGATAACGGCAGCGGCAGCAATATTTCCAAAAAAATGATACGTGGTATGTATGTAGTGTAGGAGACACGGTATAGAAAACCAAACTCAACATAAAGGGGATGGACGGCACGGTAATTAAAATTTAGTAACCGTGTCAAGGTAAAACAAATGCGTATTTCGCAATGCTATTACTAAAATAAAAAAGTTGTTAATCTATATATAATAATGATAACAGCAAAAGACGCTCTAGCAATAAAGTTAAGAGACTTCTGAAGACGAAATTCTCCTTGTAAACGTCGTATTTGAGACCTCGGTGTTAAATATAAAGCAACGTTTACTTCACACTCATGTCCTACCATGGTAACACCAGAACAATGTTTTTTCTAGCGTAGCGGATCGCCAACTAGCCTACCGACTTATTACAATTTTATTATTTTATAATGTTTAGGGCTAGTATCGTTTAAATCAATTCTATATTTTACGCCTGAATTTAATGACATAAATATGGTTTTGTTAATGTATTATCGTGTCGATTGTCTTAAATGGAACATGTTTATTTTGCTGATGTTGGAGCTACTGGTCATGGGTACTTTTATTTCAATTCCGTTCTGGTTCTATTGAAGCAGTAACAGTCAGTCATGTATTATGTCTTTTCAAATTAACTTAATATATTTGTTTGTTTGTTACTCTATAATCTAAATTATATATACACTGATGGCCTTTGATTGTAATACCATTGATGTGCACCATTAAAGATTAGATAGTCCCATTGCATGGCGGGAGGTCTATGCCTGTTATTTGCGCCTCTATAAACAATTCTGCTGCCCTCAATGTACTATCCGTGTCGATGTTGTATATTTTCGTTTTTATAGGGAATATGTGGATAATCTATAATTGTATTGTTTTGTTTTTTCATAATAGCTGTATATAATGTGAGGGTTGACTGCATCGAAATATCACGAGGTGGATGCTTTTATTACTTTTCAATCTGTCATTGGCCTGGGCGGATTGGTGGATTTGTGTAGAGTGTGTATCAAACCATGGCGGTCTTCTATGTAAATATGTATTATTGCTTCGAATATAATTAGTGTTTCCTGGGAGAGTAGTAACTTGCACAAGATTTCCATGCCTTGCATGCATGAATGCGGGCAAGCGATTCAAATTTTTAGTCAGTTTTTATTTCATGTTTAGGGCCAGTATCGTTCAATTCTGCCCAATATATTGTAAATGAGTTAAAAAAAAAACATATTCATTTTAAACAGTGAGTTCTTATTTTTGCCCACTTTCTCAATCTGTACTGTGGGACATGATAATTGAACATGACATCGAGTTCAGACTGTAGTTTATAAATTGAGCTGTTTTGTGTTAAAGCACGTGACGCAGCTGTGAATGTGAAGACGTTGACCTACATATAATAATAGTACAGGCTAATTAAACAACACAGCCAAGCTACGCAAGGGAAGAACAAAAGTGTAATGAAAAAACAAAGGAAGGACAAACCAGAAAAATGAATCTTGAAAGAAAATATTATACATTACTGTGAAAATGACCGAAACCAAAATGCATTACTCTGTATACTTATACAACATAAAGAAAGTACATTATCTGACTTTTTAGTTAAATCACTAGATTTTGTTTTCTGTAGAATATCAGTTAGTTCTAATTACGGATGAGACCCAGGTTATTGGTGCATTGCTGTCTGTGTTCTGCTTTGGATTTACTACCTGGTAATATTAGCTCAACAATGTTTGATTAAAGATGACTTGATTACATTCAGACATGCAAAACATGTTGTAAAAATGAAATGCTGTCTACAAATTTGAATACACATATTTGTGTTTATACTTAACTGTTACAATGGTGTACAAGACTATGTGAAGCACATTTCATTATACCTACACAACCGTAAACAATATAAATCGGTGTTAGATAAAAAAAGTCGCCACGTCATGTTGTTTCTATTTTAATCTTGTTTTTTTACACTTGTTTCTAAGCGGCCATTGTAAAGGCATTTCCATTATAAATTTTGAATATAGGCAAAGTCAGAACAAACGTTTATGCACATTACCCATTTTTTACTAATCAAACATGGCACTATGTGTCAACTTTTTCATTTTGATAAACTGTTGATAATTCTGGCTTGAAAACTTCAATTAGTAATTGGTTTGGCTCTTTTGAGCAGAGAAATGCAAACGAAAAGAAAATAACAGGAATATGCCACCAAATATTGAGAAACAACATTAATGAAATAAATAACCTTGAACTGGGTCCCATCATTCGCCATTGCCTCTGAATATATGGATTAGGTGTGGTTGTTGCTAAAAATCTTTGCAAAAAATCAAGTATCATTGAAATAACATATTACATTACATATTGAGTATACACTAACAGAACTGACCAAAACTCATAAAAAAAACGTGTGTCATAATATAATTAATATATGATGTCACGGTATGTTACTTGATTAACTTACGTCTTATGTCCTACCTACACAGTGACACGGATAAAAATATGGTGATAACTGCTGAAAAGTTGTTCTGTTAATATTATTATATGAAAATCGAAACGATTACAACCAGTACACTATACTCTCTATCGAAGAACTCGTTGTTCTCAAATTACACACAGGTGACAATTTTGACCTAGCCCATTATATTCTCATCTCACACTCGAATGAGATCAAGGTTAATTATATAGTTTATAGTAGAGACCAAAGAAATGACGAATCCTGTTCAAGTAGGTCACACACGAATACTATAACAATGAATACATACATTGAAATCTTGGATATAAGATAACACACATATTTTGTAACAACGTTTGTTAGTGGAGTATATAACAAAGCGACATTGTTTACATTTCCACAGCTGTTTCACAAAAGGAACAGTGTGACATGAATTTGTGTGCACTCGTTTTCAAATTGAAAGTTGCGAAATACAACAATTCAAATGTCTAAGATTTCCATGTGTTTCAAAAATATATTGCTGGCACACAATTCATGCCCTACCGCTTTACCTCCTAACTGTGACAATTTTACAGTTTTACACTGTCACATAATCAGTCAAGCAAACATTGACATATACACATGTTATTACAACTGTGTGCAAATGCCACGATTAAGACATACCATTCCAACATTGTGAAAATTGTTCGCCCTTGAGAAAAATACAACAAAAATGAGTTTGAAAGTGTATTCAGAAATATATCAAGAATATATAATACTTAATATAATAATGTTAGCATTAATAACAAAACATAATATTTTATATCCTTGATACTTTTTCACTTTATTTGTTTTTCATTATGACTGAACAATGTTCAACAACGTAACAAAATAACAATGTCTAAAACAATGTTTTTATCGTAGTGTTGTGCAATGCGATGCTTTGATTTCTTTAGGCTTAAATATTCCAACTTTTTGTCTCTTCCTGATACAATAAGCAACGATACTAAGAACTGAAATGAACGAACACGGAAAAATATTTAAATTAAAACATAATAACTTTATTATTGTGTTCCTCGTGCATTGCCGAACATATTATCCTAAATTATACGTACCTACTGCCACAATTACTATTGTCATAACAACGGAACAGCTGACTGCTATAATTACGACCACGTTTACAGCTTCTACAGCGCTATCAGATTCCTGTTTTAAACCACAAAAATGGTTATGTCTAATATGAAAGATGAGTGGGTCAATAAAGCTATGATTAACAGTTCTAGAATATACCTACGTTTAGATCAACTACGTCGATTGTTGTGTAAGATGTTGTAACACCATCTACTAATAACGTCAAGTTACCTGGAAAAAGTAGACAGAAAGTTACATCGAGAAAGGATAAAAGATGCAGAAATAACACAGCTGTACAATGTTCTCCGTCCTTGCAAAATACGTCGGTTAATGTACTTATATAAACACATCCTTACATTCACCAAGGTAACTGCATTTTCTTCATAAGTGGTATATCCATCAGGACAAGGCAGACAAGTCGCACTTCCAATGTCAGGCTGATAGCCTCCAGTTGGGCATGGCAAACACTTAAATAGGTCACCAATTGATTGTTGATAAAAGCCAGAGTCACAGTCAACTACAAAATGAACAAATATTGAAGAAAATACACATGTAGGTTCCTGGAGTGTAATTCTATATATTCTTTCAACATTTGTCAAATAGAAATACAAGTGACCAGCACATAGGCAGTACACACAATTCAGGTCTGTAGTAAAGCGATGTTCAATTGGAAGAAGGAAGCAGTCCATAAAGCTTATCAATATGTAAGGTATCTTAAGGTACATACTTACTACAATCAAATTTAATGACTCACGAATGGCTGGATTTTCTGTCAGATTTAATTTATAGATCTCAGCTTCAATGTCTTCTTCTGTAATATTATAGTTCACATAGGCTTCTGTCACGTTCACGCTACTCCCATCTGCGTCTATTAAAGTTATATTATTTTGAAACATGCTGAAATCATTGAGTCCTTTGGATGCATTGTCTCTACTGTTTTTCGATTCATCAGCAATCTCATTAAGGAGAGATCTTGATTGGAACAGAAAGTGGTATATGTTTAAAAAAATGTGTCACACTTCTTCTTGAAAAGAGAAACTCTGAAATCATTTTCGTTGCCCTCAGTAACCCAAGAAGCATTCATATATTCACTTTCAAATGTCTCAACGTGCAATGTTTGATTCACATGTTCTGATGAATTATAAGGTTGATCTACATACTCAATGGCGCGTTTCTTCTTCAATGGTATCAATGTATCTGCCAACAATTCAATCACACTAACTGCTACATTCCAGATACTTTCAGCTAAATTTCGAAAATTAATTGCTACTTTAACTGTTCTCATACCAATTCGGAATAGGTCAACTTCAATTCCCACCTCAAACACAAATACATCAACAGTTGACACTTCAACTTCAAACCAAATTCTGTGTATATCTACTACTGACCCTAGGCCATGTCTAACGATGAAATTGAACACTTCTATTCCAGCAGCAACTGCAATCTTTACCAATTCAAGTGCATGTTTTGCAGTTTCCAAGACCAATATGACCCCTTCTAATGTTATAGTTACCAGGTCCAGTGCAAGTTTAGCTAAATCGAGAATGATTCTAGCCCCATCCACGACAAACTGAACAGTGTAAACTGCAATTTTAGCAACATCCAATGCTGTCAATGCAACTCCTACCGCTAATTCAGCCATACCCAAAGCTACATAAGCCACTGCTCGTATAGCTGCACATATAATATTTGCAGCAATGCATAATGGATCCTTTAATTTTAATTCCACAGTGTGATAGATAACATGAAATATATGGAATCCTTAAAAACCGAGTACGTCGCCAATGGCATTTTATGAAGGGAATGCATATTTTGTGACAATTTCGCATTCGACAGAGGTTATCAATGTCAAGACGTCTTTCTGTTAACCAGTCCTTTGCAGATTGCACATCACCTTGGAGATTGTCAATCTCTGCTACTGTATTGTCTAATGCATTTACAGCTTCGTCAAATTTGTTGTTTGCCTTATCAAGATCTTCTTTTTTGTCTTGTAACCATTGTTGAGCTCTATTGACACCTTCCTGTGCATATGTAACCAAATCTTGGGCTTGTGTCAATCGCAAATTTGCCTTCTCACCAAATTCATTGGTTGCATTTATCAGTGCATCAGTCATTCTCATTGGTAAAGACTGGTGTCCAAAGCCAAATTCCCCTCGTACTGTCCACCTTTGTTCAGACCAAGGAAAAAAACAGATGCTTGAGCATATAAACTTGCATAACATACAATCCAAATAAAACCATCAACTTGAAAACGAATTATCTCGTTGGTGATAAACACATTCACTTCGTCAAAATTGCGAAGAATATTGACGCCACCAAAAAAATGAAACAAAAATTCGTCTGTATTTGGTGCAAGAGCAAATGCACCACCCAAATTGGGGCCTAGTGTCAGTCTTTTGTATTTTATGCTGTGAGACAATTTAATTAAACCCTTTGTAGACTTATCATCTTCAAACAAACCATACATATCACTGAATCTACTGCATTCCCCTAATATGTTTGACTGTACAATGTCAATCTGAACTGATCCAAAGTCCAATGCAGCAATATTGAGTTTCGCTTGAAACATCAGACCCACTCCTGTGAAATCTTTTCTTATTTTCAGCACGTTTTCGACATATAACAGTGCACATCGTTCAATATTACTCTGTAACTGATGTGCATAGTTGAAAAGCGAGTTGACACTACTACTAGATAATCTTGTGGATTCATCAGCATGTTGTTGTTCTAGATCGATGCATATATACATTATTTTCTTGGCACGTGATGGTACAGGCGATATGATATTGGGTAAATCACTGAATAGTTCATTTCCAGTCATAATGGTTTCTAAGTCTTCTTTGATACCAATTAGTTCTAATGTCAGTTCTCTGAGTGCTGATTGGGTATTTTCGTAAACGATGTCAATAAAGGTATTTATTAGTAACACCATCTCATCTATACTGGGAAGTATGTCTCCAATAAGATCTATAATGTCATGTTTCGGAAGTGCTGCGATTTCGTCAGAAATGTCATATGTTAAGAATGCATTGATATTGACCGCCAGTGTGACTCCAAACAACCTTGCCATCATTGAGTTACCAAAGGGATTTGCAGACACTCGACCCCGAAAAAAAAATCCAGGTGGATCAGTACCAGAACCACACCATTGTCTTTCAGTGCCTGGAGATTTAATAAATATAAAATACAATTATTACAGCTGATACATATTCAGCATTCAAATTTCATTAGGCAAATGATTATTCATTAACTAAACAAGTGAAAATGTCTTTATATTTACCACCAATCGAGAGAAATGCACTTGCACTTGAATCTATTATTCCTTCAATTGGGATGACGATGGTTGCGCCGAGTACTTTGAATGATATCTGCATGTCAAATTGTGTTCTGAATAATACAATCGCCTCCCAACGAGTTGCAAACAAATGAGTTAACATCTGTGGAAAGAATAGTAAATGCAAATAATTTGTGTTCATGTTACGCACTGTTAAATACCTCCATCACTGTGAATTACTGATAATACTTCACCTTGTCAATGTCATCGACTGCCAGCATAAACACTAGATCACCAGAAAGTGAAAACCCAATTGTATCACTATCTCCGAGTAGGTTATCATTTGATATTGAGAGAGACATCCATATGTTATATCCTGAAGAGAGCGTGTAGGTAAACATATGATCACCATTCCACAGTTCAATACTAGTTGTCACAGGTTTGAGTTTCTTGTTAACTGACATTCCAACCCCTATCAGGTTAATCACCCATCCTGTGCTATTTAACGGTTTAATCACCTCCAGCTGACGCAGTTCGTCCCAAAACTCTTCTGGGAACAGAAGTATGACACTTGTTCCAAATACATGTATCGCATGTATCGATGAGTATACACATTCCATTGACAGATGATGGAAGTTGTATTGTGTCTCCAAGGATCGACATCTGCATTTTGCTTTTTAAAAGAAAAACAGAATACAGATCGTCAGGAAACACAGGGGCATCTAGACACGCACCATAGTTACCAATTTCATCGCCACGAAGAAGCATTGAACTGATGCCAATAAATTCAGTGTACACATGTTCTTTGTCAGTAATTCTAATCCAGTTTGGTAAATTGAGAGATATGCCGTTTAAAAAGGATTTCACAAAAGCATTGCTTTCTGTGAATTCCTGAATATCATATACAGTCAGAGGAATTTCTATGCAATCATTGTTTTCATAGTCAGAAATTATGTCCCCAAGTTCTGGAGAATAACGCGACGAAATACTGGCTAAAGAGAATGGTAAAGTATTGATGACAGCGACACCATTTAGAGAGATTGGAACAGACAATTGGTTAACGTCAAAAAAGACAACACCGAATGTGTAATGAACAAACAAATTACTTTTTAATTGATACCACTTAGATGTGGATGATAACGATAAACTGGTCGTCAATGGACACTGGAAAATATTTTCCACGTAGCAGCCTGTTGGGAGCCTTGCAAAGGGCATCTTAAGTTTTTCAAAAGCAGACATGACCGTTGCTACTGAGTTCGATAAAGGTTCAAAATCATGTGCATTGGTGCCGGAAAGTACAAACTTTGTATTTAATATAACAGATGTTATTGGCGTGATCTTAACTTCAGCAATAGTTTTTTTGATTAGTAATTAAAACAGTTGCAGGTTCGAACACAGCTTCATCAGAGATAAACGATATTAGAATAAGATCACTGGGTGTTGCTGAAATGTTGAAGATATGTGGTTCTCCAATCCTCAGTTGCGGAAAGTGTGGTAATTGGACGACACCATATTCGCACTTCCCTCCGTCATATCCGGTGTCACCACAGTTGCATGCTGGGAAGTTATCAGCTGCGACAATACAGACACAGGCCAGGCCTGCATATATCTGAGAAAGATGAAATTAACATAATTTAGACTATTTAAGATATTGCAATTGAATGTACACTTTAATGTATACATAATTCTGTATTGAATATATTGTCATATCAGTAATGAGCCATCTGAATTTCAATTCATCAGTTACCAAACTTCACTGAATGCTGATCCAAATGTTTCATGCACTAATTCAAATACTTGATAACGCAATATGTAGATAACTCACCAACACACGTGTAACCATTGCTATCCAAAACAAAACCATGTTGACAATCACTATAATAAGCGCCTAATGTATTATTGCATAGCTGTTCACACTTATGGCTCCCCACACATTCATCAATATCTTTCAAAAAAGAACATTTGTAAAAAATAAAATGTGACTGTATGTATCTAAGCAATATATTTTAGTGTACCAGTTCCATAAACAATGCACCTGAACCTACAGGAGCGTGTCCCTTTAACGTCATAATATCAAATGGTTTGTATGTATTACTTTCGAATATGGAACTATGTTACAGTGAGCCATGTACAATTAGCCTAAAATTTTAATGACACAGTCCCTGTTGTAATTAGGGGAAATATTATTCATGTATACGATAAAGTAATCTAACAAATCTGATTGCTGCAAACAAATCAAACAAATTGTTACAGGTATTGCTACATGCATAACATATGAGATCAAATTGGATATGCAAAGCACTGGTCATGTGACCAGATAAATTGTATCTGAATAAATTTTCAGTGTAAGTAATTGAGAATGAATAATATAGTAATTTACTATCATAATTTACTATCAGATTTATTAAATAAATTCAAAATTTGCAATCAATTTGTAATGGTCACAAACTTTATCATCTTTATGCAATAGTATCAAAACTCAAGTAAATTGCATGTTTCGAGTATCATGTGCATGCGTACGTGATGTTCTTTCTAACAGTGTTTCAAAGAAACGAGTTAAGAAACTTTAGTTAATAATAACGAAGCATAAGTCAAACGTGAACGTGTACATAGTGATTAACAGACATATAAAAATGACATGAAGAATTCCTGTGACAGCTTGGAGGAAATCTGAGTCCCTACTACCTCAAGACCACAGTCTTTAGAGGAAATTCAGAAAGCAGACTGCCTACTTTCCAGTGGCAAATCACCTGGTTTGGACTCAATTCCATCTGAAGTTTGCAAGGAGGGTGATGTGGCTTTGGCTGAGAAGCCTCACCAGATGTTTTAACTCATCTGCCAGCACAAGACAAGGTCACAGGACTTCCAGGATGCCTCCATCATCCACCTCTACAAACCTAAAAGAAATCACCAAGCCTGTGACAATCATCGCGGAATCTCGCTGTTGTTCATTGCAGGCAAAATCCTGGCTAGAGATTTTCTCAATCGCCCCATCACACACTTCGATTTAATGCAACAACTGTAAAAATTTTGGACATACATTGATCATCATTGGAATTAAAAAAAAGAATGAAAAATGTATGTATCAAAGTGTTATCATTTGTTGACCAGCGCTATTCACTGGAATGCTTGCCCTGATTTGATTAACATTTCAAACATACACCATGACTGCTGTACACAAAATAAATTAAAGATGACTAACTCCATGCTCAAGTAGTAAAAATGCACAGAGCTCAAAAATGTCAGGAATTTGTGGCTGTGTTTTGTTAATGGCGTAAGACTAAATATTTACTTGCACTTATGTTATGTAGTGTAATTGAAAGGCAGCAATGAATAACCTCCATTCACCATATGTAACAATTTACATTACACGAAACTCCGCTCTGATGCTTTGTATTGTGTCTAGCTTTAGCACAGACCTTATAAAACAGGAATGCACAACACATATAACTTATGAAAAAGGTAAAAAGGTAACAACTAAAATGGGTTTCAGTTGTCTGCCATTTATAAGCATTAATGGGATTAACCTACTGGAGATAATAGATCTTCTACTACAGTTGAATAGCGGTTCCGGTGAATGAATATTGAATAGACTTGTTAAAATAAAAAAATCACTGTTCATAACAAAAAAAGATCAAAGAAAGCTTAGAAAGAACTCACATAGAATCATTATGACCATGAATAGTTCATTTTACCAGCAAAATGTGCTCTACTAAACAAAACAGTTTAATTAGACCAAAAATTATTTAAAAAAAATATTATCTCCCTCTCTTGTTGATTCATGCATGGTTAATATTATCTCCCCCTCTTGTTGACACCACTTAGGGATAATACTATCTCCCTCTTATGTTGGCACCACTCAGGAATAATATTATCTCTCTCTTATGTTGGAACCACTCAGGGATAATATTATCTCCCTCTTATGTTGGAACCACTCGGGGATAATATTATCTCCCTCTTATGTTGGAACCACTCAGGGATAATATTATCTCCCTCTTATGTTGGAACCACTCAGGAATAATATTATCTCCCTCTTATGTTGAAACCACTCAGGGATAATATTATCTCCCTCTTATGTTGGAACCACTCAGGGATAATATTATCTCTCTCTTATGTTGGAACCACTCAGGGATAATATTATCTCCCTCTTATGTTGGAACCACTCAGGGATAATATTATCTCCCTCTTATGTTGGAACCACTCAGGGATAATATTATCTCCCTCTTATGTTGGAACCACTCAGGAATAATATTATCTCCCTCTTATGTTGAAACCACTCAGGGATAATATTATCTCCCTCTTACGTTGGAACCACTCAGGGATAATATTATCTCTCTCTTATGTTGGAACCACTCAGGGATAATATTATCTCCCTCTTATGATGGAACCACTCAGGAATAATATTATCTCTCTCTTATGTTGGAACCACTTAGGGATAATATTATCTCCCCCTTATGTTGGCACCACTCAGGAATAATATTATCTCTCTCTTATGTTGGCACCACTAAGGGATAATATTATCTCCCTCTTACGTTGGCACCACTAAGGGATAATATTATCTCCCTCTTTTGTTGGCGCCACTCAGGGATAATATTATCTCCCTCTTATGTTGGCACCACTAAGGGATAATATTATATTCCTCTTATGTTGGCACCACTCAGTGATAATATTATCTCCCTCTTATGTTGGAACCACTGGGGAATAATATTATCTCCCTCTTATGTTGGAACCACTCAGGGATAATATTATCTCCCTCTTATGTTGGCACTACTAAGGGATAATATTATCTCCCTCTTATGTTGGCACCACTCAGTATCTTCTTATGTTGGCATAAATTCACTAAATTAAATGCACATGAACATGTAGAAACAACAATCGAACTCATTATCTCTGCTCCAAATTGATGAATTTGGTTTTGCAGTTTTTATTCAATGGTATGTCTCCATCAATGGAGAAAATAAAGTGAAATAATAAGTTGAATAATCATTTTATCAATTTTTATTGTACAATCACATGCAATACTTCCAGCTAAAATAAAGTATTTTACAGTATTTTTTCAAACACTTTCTGCAAATAAATCGTCGCCGCTGTTATAAAACTCATATTCTCTTATTTTCTCCCCATCACTAATAGCATCTTCTTTTTTATCTGTAATATTGTTGTGGTCTTTATTATCTTTTTCTATTTCATCTCCCTCATTCTTGTTTGTACTGGATAAGACGTTGACGGCTTTGTATATTTTGGACTTTGCATTCTCCGCTAAATATATGCAATTTGTTGTCATATTCAAACATGTTTTAACAACAGACTCTGTAAGGGAATAACACAATAAGTAATATATAGTAGAGATAAATATAGCTTATTGGAAGATTAGCTTAACTGTTTAGGATACATGATTAATTCACTCTGTAGAGAGACCTGGATTAAGAATTCAAAAAAAAATCTGGTGAAGTAATCCAAATTTAAAATCAGGCAATCATTAAAAAAAACAATTATTCAAAAATTGGTCTACTGAATTCAAAATCAAACTGTACAAAACAAATAAATGCATATATAGTATTATTATACATCTGTCATCGTAGTGCCATGAGTTGCAGCATGCCCTAATTTTGCGGTATTTTAAAGGGTATTTTCATCCTGCTATAATAAGAAATGTGAATTCAAAATATAGTTGGATGTATGTAAGCATCCACTAATAATAAAAACAAACACGGCTGCCACCACGACTGGACTCCACACTGTTTCTGTTATAAACTTTTTGGATTTTGGCATTCCCATGATGAATCGTTGGAAGGAAAAGATTATTACAAAGATACCTCAAAGAATGAACTAAGACAGTATGCCATAGCATCGACATCCGCTGCGCATCGGCAGTTACTCCCCCTGTACTGTCACCGTTCATACTTTGAGGTATCCTCATTGTAACCGCATATTAATGGTTGATTTGTACTTTTCTTTGTCCAAAAATACTAAAAAAAATTGAGCATGAATATATTGTAGTGATAAACCGTACATACCATCTTCAATTTTCACACAAAGAACATAACCACCTGCTTTTGTATATTTTTCCACCAGTCCACCATATATATATCTTCTGCTTCCCATAAATTTGTTTCCATTGCATTTTTGGTGATGGCTTTGTGTATGATTATGCCAGGCTGTATGTTATCATTAAAATGGCCTGGTCTACCTAAAAAAAATAAAATAAATAAAAAATTAAATTACTGTATGATTCAACCATGTATTCATTTCTTCATTGATTATTGCATAACCTGATACATTTGAGAAGATAGTTTTGTATATGGCCACAACTTAGAACAAGTCAAGTAGTTAAATCGAATTATTACATACATATAATATGTAAGTTTTTTACAATAATATCGACAAATATAACGGAGACAGCGTAGCCAGGAGCACTGCATTGTGGTTCACCTTCTCACTTATGGTAGCGGTAATGTTGTGATAACCTTATTATTATGCACTTCTTGTTTGCTTGTAGCAATAATTTAATGAGATATATAAGCCTGAAATGACTGCCTTGAACAAATTCTATTTGCATTATTTCACCACAAAAGAAAGTGTTTGAATATGATGTAAAAGTGACAGACAAGTTCTAAATAAAGATCAAAGAAAGCTGTGAAAGAACTCCCATTAAATATACATTAAACATAATTCGAAATTACTTGTACTTGAGATATTGATGGAAAAGCTGAAAACTAATTATGCAAATCAGAAAATTAATATAAACAGATTTGAGTGTAAAACTAATGAAGTCTGCGCAATGTAACAAATCATCTATGTACCAAGTTTTATTGAAATGTGATTGGAACCACAAAATTATGAATTATAATGTTAATTAGGGAATTAATATCAACAGATTTTTAACCCCAAACTAATTAGGTTTGTACATTGTCCTAGAGCATCTTTTTACAAATGTAATAAGTTTCATTGAAATGGAATAGTTTGTACTTTAGATGTCAGTGTGATAGCCTAAAATTGGTATGGTAATTAATATGTACAGATTTTCACCCACAATTAATTAGGTCGGTCTATTGTTCTACAGCATCCATGTACAACGTTTCATTTGAATGTGATGATTAGATATCAGTGTGAAAGTTGAAAATTAATTGGGTCTCTGTATAGTCCTAGATTCATTGAAATGTGATGATTAGTACTCGAGATATCAGTGGTAAGATGAAAATTAATTATGCAAATTAGGTAATTATTATGCACAATTATTTACCCTAACACTAATCAGGTCTCTGCATAGTCCTAGAAGATCTATGTACCGAATTTCATTAAAATGTGATGATTAGTACTTGAGATATCTGTGAAAAAGCTGAAAATTAACTAATTATGCAAATTAGGTGATTAATATGCACAAATATTTATCCCAAAACAATCAATCTCTGCATAGTCTTTGAGTATTTATGTACCAAGTTTCATTTAAAAGTAATGCTTACTACTTAAATTATCAAAAGCTGAAAATTAATAAATTATGCAAATTAGGTAATTAATATGTACATATATTACCCTTAAAACTATCAGGGCTGTGCAATGTCCTATGACATCTATTTACCAAGTGTCATTGAAATGTGATGTTTAGTACTTGAGATATCAGTGAAAAAAACAAAAAAATATTAATTATGCAAATTAGGTAGTTAATATGCGCAGATTTTTATCAACAACTTATCACATTTGCGCATTAGTTCAGAGCATCTATGTACCAAGTTTTATCACAATCCAATAATTGGTTGTTTAGATATCAGTGGAACAGTCATGGAACAGCTAAAAATTAGATAATTGTCATGCAAATTAGGTAATTATTATGCACGTATGTTTACCAAAAACTAATCAAATCTGCGCATTAGCCCAGAGCCTCTATGCACCATGTTTCATCAAAAACTGATGTATGGTTCTTGAGATAGCAGTGGAACAGACACATATACACACACAAACTTACAGACACACTAACTGCAAAGACTTCCATTGTGTGCTTCGCACATGGGAGTAAAAAAACACTTGGCTGTAGAGTACTGTTTGGATATATTTTATCTCAGTTTTTTTGAGTTTGAGGTGTATAAAATTGCCTGGTCATTTGCTATGGAGCGCTATTGGCATCGTCTAGTATGCATTTTTGTGGTATATAGAAGTTATTTTTATTCTTGATGCATTGGTGTCCGTTCTGTATTTTCAAGAGCATGGTATAAAGCCAGTGCATTATAAATGTATTGTACATTAAATGTATATTTATACTAATACATTCCAGTTGACTTGCTTCAACATTTTTTTAAATCCAAACTAAAAAATTTCCCTTATCAAAATAAATACAAAAATAATAACTAACTTTTTTTGGCTTTATCTGATGACTTTATATACACAATGTCATATGCCACGCACTTTCTTTTGCTTTTTCTATAACCACTCTAAGTATTTCTATTGGCAATGTTAAAAACGTGGTTTGATTTCTCCCAACAACTGCCAAGGCTTCTCCAAAATCTAACAATGATGTAATCTTTTCTTTAGTACATGTCTACAAAATAAGTTAAGAGAAAAATAAATATGTTACATATAAACATAACAACACTTATCCACAACTAGGTATAATGATTTAAAACCATAATGGTCAGTTTTGACAATTGGGTAGAACACACATTTTTTTTTTACCCTCATAAAAAAGTTCATAACCATGTTCGTGTACTAGCAGTAGGGTGCACACCCTCATTACTTTTGTTTTGCTTATACTTGTACTTTTGGTACAAGTCTTGTTTACATAATTTACTACTGAAGTGTCGCTATTGTCAAAATAAAACAGTATTTCTTTTACTAATCAGGTGTACGGTATTTGCTTTATTTGCAGCGCATATGCTTACATAGGATTTTTCTATAGTCAAATAAGTTATGTTTTCATGACTTGGTGTACATGCATCTTGGTTGAGATTTACCTTTAATATAGCTAGTGCAGTGATGACATAATTGAAACATGATACTATATGGAAAGATGCTTTAATGGCATTTATGAAAATAACATTTCACAAATTTTGTGGTAAATGCTCATCTAGTAAATGTAAAAAAAAAGCATAACTCACTTAAGTGGGCCAGCATCAAATCTATTCCATTAATATATTTGTTTGTTGCATCTAATAACGCATTGCATCCACCCTTGGACTACCGTTAGAGTTGTAATTTGGAGAATGGTACTCTTTACTGGTAGTACAATACTATCAATATGTTCAGAGGAGGAGGTTGTTATAAAATCACATCGAGTCTTCTGTCTTTCCTGGTTTAGAGCATCTTGCACAAAAGAGTAGAACAGAGCTTATTCTCTAAGTGGATGAAAAAATATTTATTTTTGGCAGAATATTTTGGCAGAGATCTGTCACTAGAAAAACAAAAATTGTATCTTCACGACTAGAAACAATTTCAAATTTAAGCATACATAACTGATTCATTTATTGTATATTGATAATGATTTCCTGAATCACAAATATATATCACAAATTAAGGGGTGAATGTACACACACACACACACACACACACACACACACACACACACACACAAAGAAAAACAATTACAGCAACACTGTCATGAATAAATACCCTGTAAATTTCATACGTTGAGTCCTTGTACAGTGCAATAGGAAGCGTTTCTTGAGCTCCTCGATCGGTTGACTCACAGTTCGTTGTGGCAGCAAGTGCTATTTCAACTTTTGATTTTTTTTTTCAAAATGCTAGCCTCAATCATGGCATATTTTAAAGAACAAAATGCTTTTCTTTGAGGTCAGTTTTTTTTTTTTTTTTGCAAGGCTTCCTCCCAAAAGAGACATGTTGTAAGCACCGAGGGGGAACAATGTGTACCTACCTTGCTGGTGCTGATCACACCAAGGTTTGGAATGCAAAATCCACAAACTAGGTTTTCGAAAAAGGCCAGCCAATGGTTTAGCTCAACTAATCACAATTTTTACAACCTGTCCCATCACCCATCCCAATGAATATTGAGCAGTTACAACTAAATCTTACATGTCCGTGATCCTATTCAGACTCAGTATCTTATTGATGGTTTTAGTTTTGGTTTTTTCATTTTGATTTTCTGAAATACCACTCCATTTTGAAGGCTTAATCTTAGATGAGCTATAAATGATCAAAGGGGAGTTGTTGGCATAAAGATGTAGAAAAACATTGCAGGATTGCTGGCTCATTTCGTAAACAACAATTTCACTGTTGACTATTGAGTTCAATTGGGTGTTGAAAAGGTTCGTTGACATTGTACTGGGCTCTGTAAGTTGTTTTGCTGGCTTCCTTGCAAATAGAACAAACGTAGCTAGTAATTGTCATATTGTTCCACCAGCCGTGATTCCGTCCAAAATACATTTGACTAAGTGATGTAATTTGAAAACAATCCAATTTTCATTCTCCGTTAATAAGTTCGTACTACTGCAATAATGTCATGCCCATTCAGTCCGCCTCCTTAGATTATATATTTAAGAGGGCGCTGTAAGTTGTTTGGTCACATGCCTGGTATTGTAGAGGACGCTAGGAGTTTTTTGATCACATGCTGTATAGGGAGCTGTAAGTTTTTGGAATACACGCCTGGTAATGTAGAGAGCGCTGTGAGTTGTTGGATAACGTGCACATGCCTGGTATTGTGTTGGATGCTGTAAGTTGTTGGATATTGCCTGATATTGTAGAGGGCGCTGTAAATTGTTGGATCACATGCCTGGTATTGTAAAGGATGCTGTGGGTTGTTGGACCACATGCCTGGTATTGTAGAAGGCGCTGTACGTTTTGGGAACACACACCTGGTAATGTAGAGGGCGCTGTAAATTGTTGGATCACATGCCTGGTATCCTCGGGCGGACATCCCGACATTTTCAGCGCTTAACAACCCTGGCGGTGAAAACAAAGGCCAAAAACGCAGAAAACGGTACTTTGGGATGGTTGTTGAGACTCCCCTGAACAGTTTAACAAAATTAGCTCTACGCGTGTAACATATATAAATTTGGTTGTTCAGGATTACTTCAAAGTTTGTGGTGTTTTCTCGAATTTTCACCAGCTCGACCGGCGTTCCACAGCAGCGCGAAAAGAACCCATAGAAATACATGTACAGTGTTGCGCGTATTATTGTGACGTAGCTCCGCCCCCGATGATTGTAGAAATCGCTGTACGCATTGACGCTGCACGTTTTTGGAACACACGCTTGGTAATGTAGAGAACGCTGTAAGTTGTTGGATCACATGCCTGGTATTGTAGAAGGCGCTGGAGCGTTTTCGATTATTCGCCTTGGGGCGCCCGAGTGACGTAGAAACTATTCCTCGAGTCAGCTCGAGGTGCCTCGAGGCAAGGAAATAAACTGTCTCGAGGAACTAAGGTCAGTTAAACAAAATGGCAGACCGTGAACATATTCGCCGTATTTTAGGAGTGTTGGTGCCAATATTTGTGCAGCAAACTGAGATGCTAATGTTGGCTCTCATCATGAATAATGACGATGCATTTAAATTTGGGCTGCTATTTGCGAGAAGAGTAGCAGTTCCGCGCAACCAGGGATACGCGGAAACCGTTGTTCCGCGATATGAACCAGATGACTTTAAAAGCCACTTTAGGTTGGAAAGGTCGAGTTTTGATATTATTTTAAACGTGAGTTAAACTTTTGTTTACATATGCAAATTTTCTATTTGCACTCATTCGTTCATTGGTTACAGCTGTTATGTAAATTTACAGCAAGTTCATGACCCAAGCGGAAGTAAACATCTCAGACCCACTTTTATTATGTTATAGCTGCTTATGAATTGCCTGAACCCGACTTGCCTGGGATGCGGGGAAAAGTGGCAGTTACCATAGAGAAACAGTTATTGATTTTTCTGTGGTATTTAGGTAAGTTTATTTTATTTTAGTAATTGTCCCAAATTGTGTTTCGGTGTTTGAACAGGCATTATAAATCGAGGAAACAGATAAACATGTAAATTCATCTAGTTTTGATGTGTACATCTTTTTTTATCTTTAACATCAGTCTCTCCCAACATCCTATTCGAAATAGCCTAGTTTGTAATACATAGGAACTGTAGTCACAATCATTTTTTTAGTTGTTTGGTCCAAGTATTATATAATTAATTGAAATTTGCTCAATAATGTGTTTTCATAGAAGCTCCATAATTAAATTAATATGAATATGTAAAATAGTAAATACAGTTATGTGAACTTGAAATATATGTGAACATGATCACAATATATTAAAGTATTAAAATAAATGCCAGTAAAAATAGTTGTTTTCGACTGTAGTCACAAACCGTTTATAAGATTTTATATATACAGATTTTTCCTGAAAATTACATATCTGCAGCATTATCCCTCCATCTGCAATATCCTGTTTAATACAACCCCTCTACTAATTTTTATAAACATATTTATAGTTACCAAATTTTTTTTAGGGAATAATGGAACATTCAGATCCATAGCCGATAGATTTGGAGTGTCACTTTCAAATATACATACATGTTGGAAAAGGATAAACAAGGTAGTTGTTGAGAAGTTGAGAAGTTGATGCCACGCTACATCAAATGGCCACATGCAACAGACACCAGAAACCGGACCATACAGTGGTATGGCCACATTTCAAGGCTCCATTCAATCCTGGGTGCTGTTGATGGAGCACACATTAGAATCAAAGCCCCCCATTTGAATTCAGATTCATATACAAATAGAAAGAAATTTCACTCTATCATTCTACAGGCAGTATGTAATTCTAGATTATTGTTTATTAGTCCAGTCAATTTATGGTTTGACCCATCACAAATTGCAACAGAAATAATTTCTTCACAATACATTCCGGGGAGGTGCCTAGATTGACATACTAAAAGTCTAGGAAAATCTAGACTTCGGAAATATACCTAATTTGCATATATGGAAAATATAACTATTAGGACACATCTTTAATTCTAGATGACATTTTTTAGATATTCAAGTTGCTGCGATATGGTTTTGTGTGTGTGAATTAACAATTCCATTTGCATAAATCCAATATGGCCTTCAAAATAGTGTCATTTAAATGTGCAACCTTGGGCGGCCCCTCGAATTGACTCCGAAAGCCACGCCGTGGGGTGAGGGGGGAACATCGATCCTAGTTACCCGATATTGAACCAAACCCCCCACCCCACCCTCGATTCTGGAACAATCACTCTCGGTAGGACTGTCACTTCCGGGATCCAGAGTCCTGCTTCCGGTCTTGCTTTGGATCCCGCCGAGTGATGGACATAGGGGCAATGCATAGACGGTGTTGATGGGCGTACCATGATCCCCCGCGGGGTAGAGGCCTAAGTCCTTAGGGTAGGTGAATTTTATGCTCAACCTTTTCCACTGGACCAAGCGCTACCCAATCGGGAAGTGTTTGAGACAGGAGCCAGCAGAGTCTGGAGTCAAATCTGGCGTTCTGATCGGATCCTTTGGTTCCTCTCCCGACCCTGGTACGATTTTTTTGGGTTCGGTGGGACGGGCAAAATGGGTGGCCGCGTTTATCGAATATTTCGATCGGTTATTCGGAAAAATCAATGAACTGAATGCAGAGTGGCGACCCTCAACCTTCGAGTTGTGGCCAGCACACTGAAATGAATTGTTTTGCGCCACCAGCATTCTGAAGTCTCAATGGCGGAACGCACCAGCCTCCTAGATCCACTGACCAGTTAGTACAGGTGGGACCTGTGAGCCAGTTTGGCTTCTGCCAAGGGCAAACGGTAATGACCCCATGCTGAGAAAACAAAACGACCAACTTCGGCACCCACTGGCCAGAAGTGGCCAGGAGTCAAGGTTCCCATCTCTTCTGGGGGAGGGATGAGTGGCAACGCGCCCCAGAGAGAAGGGACCAGGTGTTGGTCCCCCTTTCTTCCTTAGGGGTGGCCTACCCAGCTCACAGGGGAAGCAGGTTTGATGCTTCGGCTTGTGGAACCTAGCGACTTCTACATGTCTCGCGGGGTCTCGCCTCGGCGGAAGAGAGATCACTCTGATCACCCCAATGTGGAACCCACACATTTCTATCGCACTCATTGCAATGCTGTATTCCAGTTTAGAGGCAGCGCATAATCGATCCCTGGACTCCGACAGGAGGTAGATAGTTTGCTTACAAAGGGCGCTATACACAGGATAGGGAACTCGGCGTTAAGTCCCGGCTTCTACTCGCAAGTATTGGTGGTTCCAAAGACTATAACTGAGACTACAGGTGGCTGTGCCCATGGACTTAAGCAGACCAAATAAGTATGAGCTTCCTGGAAACTCCAAGCACCATATTATTCTCTGTGCTCTGTTTCTACTGGTTAGCCTCGCTAGATTAGAGCTATACTTCGCCTAGTTGGGCCAAGTAGTTGAGTGCAGGGTGCTCCCCTCGAGGTTTTGCATGGCTTCATACGTATTCACCAGATTGTGGAAACAGGTGGTGCTACTGCTGTGCCGGTACACATCACATCGATACACATCAACGTGTACTAGATGGCTGGTTGCTACACAACCCAACAAGGGGTTAGTCAAATAGTAAGGCTAACACCAGATTTTCTAGACCAGTTGTGCTTCCTAGTAAATCAAACAAGTCCCACCCTTAGCCAACACAACAGTTGGTGTTCCTGGCCAGGGAGTTCAACACGGAGGTGGGCTTGGTACGATCACCTCAGGTTCATTGCCTTGCCTAAATGACCTAGTCAGCGTTCCCTCTGTGTCTCTCCGAGAACTAATGCGGATCATCAGAATGATGACAGCAGTTCGCAGCGTAGTTCCCCAGGCCGCGTTATGCTGCCACCAGTTACAGCGCACTTTTGTTGCAACACCGGAAACTGGAGAGGTGAGTAACACTCTCGGACCAAACGAGGAATGCCTTGCCCTGGTGTTCGGCAATTGCCAACCTCAGTCAGGGGGTTTCCTTGGACCCGCTCGCCACGGCTATGACTCTGCAAACGGATACCTCTCTCACATGTTGGGGAGCGCACCTATTGCACAAACAAGCCCAATGGAAATTATGGCCCCTGCATTAGATTCAGGACTGCCATATCAAATGGCTTGAACTGAACGAAGTGTGCTTAGTACTACTTCACTTAGTTCGAGACCACAGAGTCTTGCTTCGCACGGACAACATAGTGGTGGTCTCCTATAGCTACAAGAAGGGGGACCAGATCCCCATCATTGTCAGTCCTAGCGGAGAAAATACCCTTTTAGTACCTAGAATACAATGTGGAGCTAGCCGCACACTACCTTACAGGGGTGGGAAACTGTCAAGTGGACGCCCTCTCATGACGGCTCCATCTCCAGAACAAGGAGTGGCGGATACCCCAATGGGTAACCTTCAAACTGTTTTGGTGGTGGGACGGTCCAATGTTAGACCTATTCCTCACACCCCAGAACGCCAAGCTCCCGATGTACACGACACTCCTGCCGACTCCAGGAGCCTTTGTCGACCCCCGTGAAGCCACATGGATGTGTAAGCCCTTCCTCCCTTCCTGCTATTCACGGGTACTGGAGAAACTTCGACAAGAGCGCATCTGCACTTTGACGCGGGTGGTGCCCAATGGGCCAAGCAAGGTCTGGTTTCCACTACTGTTGGAAATGTTAGTCGAAACACCAGGGATGAATCAGGACTTCCAAATCTGCTGTCCCAATTGGACGGCATTCTGCCTTTGAGCCCAGCGGTGTACCACTTACATGCATCGATGCTCTTCGTTGACTCACTCAGTGGGCTGCCAACGTTCGGGCCAGGGTGAATAGGGATGACGTGCGTACACTGATTGGAGTAGTGGAAGGGAGATCCATGTCATCCTTTTGTTGGCCTGACAGCTGAATTTTCGTCTATCGATTGAACGAAATGGACTTGTCCTTTCAGCGATTGTTAGCAAAGGTCAGCCTCGTCACCCACCATTGGGATTCTCTGGGGACTAGGCTAGCTGGTTGTCCTACCATTAGGAGACTGTTTACTGTTTAATCAGAGACCGAGAGCCCGAATGAGGGAACCAACCAATTGGAACTTATCGGTTGTGCTGGGCGCTCTAAGCAGACTGCCTATTGAACCTCTCTGATCAGCACCACTCAAACTTTTGACGTGGAAAACAATCTTCCTACTCACCCTCGCCTCAGGTAGGCGTCGGGCTGAACTAGGGGCCCTGTCATTCTTGGACAGGTGTGTCGTCTTAATGGACAATCAAGTCATGATAAAGACACGAATTGTGTTTCTCGCCAGGAAGCAAATCCCAGGACACGACCCACAACCGATCGTCATTCCTGTAATGACTGACAGCCCCTGAATTTCTCTTGAGGATAGTGAGATGCAACTGCTCCTCAGGCTGTCGCATTCTCAGATGTACCTGCAGAAAGCACAACCTTGAATGTCCTGCAGTTTGTGGTCAATATCGAAGATCTGGATGACAAATGTGGTTCAGATATCTGATGAAAATAGCGATGATGATTAGCCATTACATTAATCAAACAATAAACTTTTGGACAGAATTATAACTATTTAATACAGTTTGTTAAATCAAAACTATAGTTTATAGAGTTGAAAATTTACGTTTAAATGGTCTATTGTGTATATAGTATAGCAGATTTGTAGATCCAACAAGGTGTTTCATTCCTCTAGTTTTTCTTTTAGATGGGACGACCATGTTGGATTTATGCAGATGAAGCATCCGTCTACCCAGGAAACATCTTTACATCTTTTCTGTACTGTACGATCTGTTTAAAATATTCTAGCATTCTAGCATCTTAAACTTATTACTTATGCCACATAGAAGAGAAGCCGGAAGAGAAGTTACATTAAATAACTATATTATCGCGGCCATATTAGATTTATGCAAATTTTCAGTTACCCAATCAACACAATTAGCACTCTCATACCTTCCCTGACTCAAAACAGTACCATAGCATCATGAATTTTTAAAATACCTCATCTTACAATTAAAGATATATCAAAATAGTTATATTTCTATGTTGTAAAAATATGCAAAACGGCCATTTTGAATATATGCAAATTAGGTATATTTCGGAAGTCTAGATTTTCCTAGACTTTTAGTATGTCAATCTAGGTACCTTTCCGAAAAGTACTGTGAAGAAATTATTTCTGTTGCGATTTGTGACGGGTTGGCCCCCTTTTTTTGCTAAAATGACTGGACTATTATTGATGTTTATGCAGGATGGCCTGGAATCACACATGACGCCAGAGTCTGGAGAAATTCTCCACCCTTTGGGTCTCTTACTGTTATCATGCGACCTAATACACATCTTGTTGGTGATAGTGCCTACCCTCTTTCAGTTAGATTACTTACACCTTTCCGTGATTATGGTAAATTGAGTAGAGCACAAACAATATTTAATTATGAACTCACTCAAGAGCCCAACAAACCATTAAGCGAGCTTTTGGCCAACTTAAGGGTAGGTTTCGAAAATTGAGAGATTTTCATGCTAATGACATGCAATTAATTGTGAATGATTCATTGAGTGCATTGAGTGCCTGTGTTATGCATAACATCTGCATTCTCAATGATGATGAACTTATTGAAAAATACCACGAAGAAATGGGTGAAAATCATCTAAATGACCCAAACAACAACCAGGGAGCATTACAACACAGAATTGAGTTAATGCAGGAGTTAAACCAGTTAGCATAACACAGCTCTTAATGTTATCATTAATTTAATTGCATGCCATTCAAATTATTTTTTTTTATTTAGCTCCATGCTCTATTCAAAAAAAATTATTAAAACATCCCCTTAAGTTGTCTACAATTGTTTTTATTCCAAAACTCCTACAAAATGTTTGATAGGTTTAATTTCACCTCCATGAAGTTCAAACCATGATCAAAAATAAAAAAATATTTCCAAATATGAAAAAATAGTAGTTGTTTATATTAATGAACAAATTGTGAAAAAAATTGGGGATATTTCAATCATAACAAATAAAATATAAACTAATATCTACAGCTTACAATAAAAATGACAATTTTAGTAAAATAACAAATTTACGCTAGTTTCAGTCAGAGCTGTGATAACAAAAATTGTTGAACAAAACGAAAATCGTAAGAATATCCACCACAATATAATAACATAGTTGAACTCTGGTGACTTTGCCCTTTGTTATATAATATAATTCCCTTTATCACAGTTTGTTTCAATATAAATATGCATTGTCATAATTAATTTTGAATACAAACAAGTTTTTGGGTTGAACCAACAGTGGGGAATCAGTCTACCGAATGTAAGATGTAAATATCTTACAAAAACATTGGTGCCTTATTTGTTTAATTATTTTAAGGGACATAATTTCCAGTTGTATTCAAAGTAATTCAGATATTTTAGTACAAAAATAAATGCCTCATCGCAAAAAAAATTTCTGCATTTAGACGTGGACGCTGTAAGTTGTCGGATCACATGCCCAGTATTGTAGAAGGCGCTGTACGTTTTTTGGAACACACGCTTGGTAATGTAGAGGACGCTTTAAGTTGTTGGATCACATGCCTAGTATTGTAGAAGGCGCTGTACGTTTTTTGGAACACACGCTTGGTAATGTAGAGGACGCTGTAAGTTGTTGGATCACATGCCTAGTATTGTAGAAGGCGCTGTACGTTTTTTGGAACACACGCTTGGTAATGTAGAGGACGCTGTAAGTTGTTGGATCACATGCCTAGTATTGTAGAAGGCACTGTACGTATTTGGAACACGCGCTTGGTAATGTAGAGGACGCTGGAAGTTGTTGGATCACATGCCTAGTATTGTAGAAGGCGCTGTACGTATTTGGAACACGCGCTTGGTCATGTAGAGGACGCTGTAAGTTGTTGGATCACATGCCTGGTATTGTAGAGGGCGCTGTACGTTTTTCGGAACACACGCTTGGTAATGTAGAGGACGCTGTAAGTTGTTGGATTACATGCCTCATATTGTAGAGGGCGCTGTACGTTTTTTGGAACACACGCTTGGTAATGTAGAGGACGCTGTAAGTTGTTGGATCACATGCTTGGTCTTGTAGAAGGCGCTGTACGTTTTTGGAACACACGCTTGGTAATGTAGAGGACGCTGTAAGTTGTTGGATCACATGCCTAGTATTGTAGAAGGCGCTGTACGTTTTTGGAACACACGCTTGGTAATGTAGAGGACGCTGTACGTTTTTGGAACACACGCTTGGTAATGTAGAGGACGCTGTAAGTTGTTGGATTACATGCCTGGTATTGTAGAAGGCGCTGTACGTTTTTGGAACACACGCTTGGTAATGTAGAGGACGCTGTAAGTTGTTGGATCACATGCCTGGTATTGTAGAGGGCGCAGTACGTTTTTGGAACACACGCCTGGTAATGCAGAGGACGCTGTAAATTGTTGGATCACATGCCTGGTATTGTAGAGGGCGCTGTGAGTTGTTGGATCACATGCCTGGTATCCTCGAGGGCGGACATCCGGGCATTTTCACCGCTTGGCAACCCTGGCGGTGAAAACAAAGGCCAAAAACTCTCTGAAAATGGTACTTTGGGATGGGTGTTGAGACTCCATAGAACAGTGTAACAAAATTGGCCCTATGTGTGTAACTTATATAAATTTGGTTGTTCAGGATTACTTCAAAGTTGAGTTTGTGTTGTTTTCTCGAATTTTCACCGGCTCGACCGGCGTTCCACAGCAGCGCGCACAAAGAAGAAATGCATGTACATTAGTGCGCGTCTTAGCAACGTGGAACTTCTTGTGACGTAGCTCCGCCCCCGAGGATTGTAGAAGGCGCTGTACGTTTTTGGAACACACGCCTGGTAATGCAGAGGGCGTTGTAAGTTGTTGGAACACATGCCTGGTATTGCAGACGATGCTGTAAGCTGTTGGATATTGCCTGATATTGTAGAGGGCGCTGTGAGTTTTTGGATCAAATATTCAGCCTTGAAAGGGAAATTTTGAGTTGTTGGATTACATTTTTGGTAGTGTGAAGGTCTCTAGTGAGTTGTTGGATAACCTGTTTAGTGTTGTAGAAAAGACTTACTAACATATTGAGTAAAATCGTGGTGGTTATAGAGGGCGCTGTAAATAATAGAGCGCACTGCGTGTGCCCTTGTATGCATATAAAAGTTATAGTTCTCATTACTGTGTTTGTTAATATTACCACTGACGTTTAAAATGTTTAAATTATTACGTGACTAGATGGAGTATTTGATGGAGTACACCATGACAACAAAATTGTGTGGTAAATAGATACTTGTAAAACTATTTAATTGAGTATTACATAACAAGTAATGATTCAGGATAAACAAGATGGTGGATTTGATCAAATACTCTGACAACAAGTGATAAAGATATTCTTGGAGAACTATTTAAGTGATTAGTGTGTAACTAGTTTTGAACCAAGACAAACAAGATGGTGTATTTGATGAAGTACACTTGACAACACCGTGTGGCAAATAGATACTTGTAGAGTACCACAGGAAGCCAATCATCTTAGATTACACGACAACATTGCAGTAAATATTTAATGATTTTCAATGAAGGAATGTTAGTTTCCATTTATTTTACTTAGTGTAATGTTATTGGTATACGAATTTTAAAAAACTTAATACTGGGAATCAGTGTTTATCATGAACACTTTTTTTTGTTTAATAAAATAAAAACATTGAATGCATATATAACTATTCAGTAATCTATTTTCTGTGACACTGGGATTAATGTAATATTATAAATCTCGAAGTGACAACAGTGAATTTACCCGTCTATAAATTCCTGTGTGATGGATGTCTTCCTCATTATGAAACATGTGCGTATTATTTATGTCTTTTTCAAACACATTTCTTTGTTTACATTGGATGCAGAAACATTGTAATATATGGTTGAAATAAACGTATGTAACTAAGTGCAAATGATCGAGCAGGCTGTCATTTTGAGCTGTCAGATTTCACTAAATTATGCCTACATTATACCAATATTATACAACCGGATTATGCTAACTGGGTTGGTATTTGAAGAAAACGGATATTTGCTCTTCATTCAAAATTATCTCCGTGATTATAATTCACTGAAGAACTTTCCTATTGTACATGTAATAAATGTTTGCCATGTGTCAGCTTGCGTACAAGCGATAACCATCTTAAATGCGTTCAATTTACCGATATTTACTTTATGGGGCAACCACCTTGGATAAGCCATGGAACTAAATAAAGAAACAAGTTGATTCTTACAAGATTCCTACAAGTCAAGGGATATAACAAACTTTCACAGCCAAACAATCCATTGGTCGAATGTGTGTTTTTGTGTGGATTAATCTCTTGCATACAAACATCTAATTACACAAAGAACATAGAATATTATATATTATGTGTAATATTCACTGCTTTATCTCATTGACATTTTCTCGATATTCGAACTGACTGATCAAATGCGGCATTATTTGAAATAAGTTCTATATTTGATATACCCCAAAGCAGCCCGTGTGTGTTATATGTATATTAGAGTCTATTTCGGGATTTTGCATTATTACTTATAATCCATAGTGATTTATGAAACTAAATAATTTAACGGTGTACATTACAGCAGTTATTACCTTATGCGTTATTAGTTAAACCTAAACAATTCTTATTACAAAATGCAGTCGAATGTTGATATATGAGGAGAATACACATATCTTTCTATAGTCAACATTAAATTTCGTTTAACGTTATTCAACTAACTTTATTACATTTCTAAGTGCTCGATTATGATTTCAAGAAAATGCTGCAGTTATGCATGCACGTACCAAATGTCAGATAAATTACACATTAATCGAATGTATCGTTTTCTATGTAACCATTGCCAAGGCAGCATGACAAGGTAATTATAATTTTGATTTTTTGACAAAGATGCCTGCAATATATGTCGATATGTTATCATCAATACGTGCTACGTATAACTGTAGTTAATTGGCTAAATAATGTTCATCCTTCCCCAATTCCAAAGTCAATCGAATGTAATAAACAAACCCATAGATCAGCGTTTAAAAATAATCTGACAGTTCTCGTGTTATCGTTACTCGCCTGTCAGTATTTTGATATGTTCCTGTATTTCTCTTAGTAGTGATTGATGGTGCCAACGTTCTATATACTATTTATAATGTGTTTCTTACTGGCTTTGTATTGCAATGTAAAGTTGCAGCATGCGGATTAGATGAATGTTTTCTTACATGTACATGTGACGAAAGTCATTTAATGGAATATTTTTTGTGAATGTATATATATATATATCATTATGTTTTTAACCGCGGACATGTCCGTGTTATATCCATGAGATGTACTCATTATTTTTATCACAGCGTTGTATAACGTTAAGTGGCATTTGTGGAACAATACTAAAGACAAATTGACAAATCTTGGTTCTTTAGTTTAAATCAAGCTCCATGTCATAAATTATGTTTTTGACCACAATATACATTCACAGTGAATATGCATTACACTGAATGTGTTTTATTGTTATCGATCTATACTATTTATGAGTTCTCTACACTATATACTACCTATCCCACGGGACATTTATCATACATGGCTTGCATAGAAATATCAGTTTAATGCAAATAGTCCCATTACGGGCGCTCTTTACGAGTAATTTACTGAGCAATGACGTTACCATATATCAATTAATTTAACCTAATAAAGGTCATATTACTTCCCGCGAACATGTTAGTGTGACATGTTCTTTCCTTTGTTTGGCCCATATAAACATAATTCTTTTTTTAAATTTAAAGATCAAACTGTTTGAGAAGGTTAAAGGTGAAACGGTTAATTATTGAATAGCTGTATATGTCAAATGTAATGTATTAAAATCTTCTGGCAGTATGTCCATTAGATTGTTCTTCGGTAGATAAATGTGAAACCCTGCGGCGTGAGACTAAATGACTTGTTAACGCGCGATTCAAATGTACGGTTTAAGTTTAGTGAGCTTAATGTCGTTTTATGTTGTTGTTTTTTATCTGATAAAGATATTGTTGGGCTACCATTTCTGTGTAATTGTAGGGTTTGTTGGCATAAACAGGTAATTATGCTGGCATTGTTTAGTATAAATCGATCCATTTTGGTAGTTGTGTCCAGTTATTGGGTAAGGTATGTTGATTTTATTTTTTAACAAAAATTGATTGATAATGATGTATCTTCTTAGTATTTCAGATTAATTCTCGAAACAGCGCTCGTATACTTCGTCGCTAAAACCATTAATAATTATAACAATCTAAAACGTGCTTCATGCTCAATGTTACACAGAATTATTTTATCTATTATTTTTCAATTCGAACGCGCGCTACACGGCGGTTTGTGTTTGTAGTATCAGAATCATAAAAAGCTGACTAACTCTGACGTTGGTAGGCATAATGTTCCTTACAATAAATTACATTGCATATATTGCCACAGGCATACATACATACATACTGTGTAATTGATGTACGAGATTGCTGTATGACCTAATCATTGTTCATAAAACTGTTCTCAATACATTGGCAGAAACCAATGTAAATATATTCCACGCCGTTTCAGTGAGGAATTGTATTATATAACAAAATACGAGTGGTTGGATATAAATGTGAATATTGCCAAGTTCTATTATTTTTCCAACCATGCATGAATACATGGGTAGCCGCCGTATAATCACACCGATTTTACTGTCGTTGCTACGAACCCCGAATGGGATAATTGTCAGATGCATTATTATGCTTGAATGAGTAGAGAGTGCAATGTGATGTGTTTAAGTGACATGTCGTGTACTGTTGGCTGCAATAACGGTGTAAAGCCTGATGCGAGGACGATGCATTCCATATCAGCGCAAGTATTATGTGTGTTTATCTCATATCGCATGACCAAAGTGCACACAGTAGTGACATTTAGTGTAAAACTATTATTTTACACTAAACGTCCGATATATACACTAAACGTCACCAGTTTGTGTGTGCGTGAGCGAGCAATATGCGGAAAAAACTAAGCCGCGGTTTTATCACTGCGATTGGATTTCAGATTTGACAATAACATGTGCCCGTCAATAACTCACAATGATGTTGACTTAATGGTTGTGTTTTTTTAAATATCGCTAAAAAGGGTTAATACTGTCTTACGAAAACCATCGGCGAGAGGAACTGCAAATGCGTGTTCACTGACGCGCTTAAACGTCACGCCAAATTAGCAGCATTGATACTGACAGATACATTGTCTGTATTGTCGGGTATGGCTAGTTCGATATCAGAAATGCTCTATTTCATTTTAATTTGCACTGAATGTAATATATTATAGTTATTGTGACGAGCCAAAATCTTCTTTAATTATCTAATTTACGGTACAGAAGGGGTGGTACGGATTACGTCATTATTTTCATTATTGGGAAACTGAAAACGCTATTCAGTAAATCTATTTGTAAATCGTCGATTCGTAGAATATTGATTCTTGCATTAGCCATGCCCGGTTTAGATTCGTATAAAATACCAGACGCCACATGACATGACGCCACTCGTAGGGGCATGTACTGTCAGTAGTATCCACACGTCTTCGGTTCGTCGATAATACTAGCCTATGGCGTGACTCCTATCATCCAGCTTTAAAAACAAGTATTATAAGGTTATAGCAATATATCACAGCTGACTGTGACAAAATACATCAGTATCGCTAATACGCGTGTGTAATATAAAGTACTTTATACTTAAGACGTTATTTTCAAGTTCTCCAAACCTCGACCTTCCCGAGTTCATTTTCACTAATGCCTTGTAGCAACATTTCACTGTGAACAGGTCTAGGTTTGAACTAACTTCAGAATTAGTAACTATGTATCAATTACATAAAACCGAAAATATAGTGATGGCTCCAAAAATATTATGTTTGTTTCTTAATCTCAATAAAATAAACTTACACTAATCGGTGTCTATGAACGATGGCTGTTATTTAAATGCTCCAGGACGCTGTACGATGTATTGAATAGACGATAAAAATTGCGTACGTACGCTGTGTTACGAAATGGTATGTGGGATAAACATAATCACATGTTGTAAGCCTATAATGTCAGATACATTTAAAAAGTGGAAATTACTTAATCGTTCAAGTAATCTGACATTATGTGTTGACTCGTAAATGAAAAACAAGATGTATACTAGTGTATTAGGTATGACTGAAGTAGAAAATAATGTCAAGAGCATTGTACATACAACAAATGACAGTGTGATGTGTTGCGATGTTATGAAATATATCCCGACAAGGATTATCAAAAAAAAGTATGCATATTCTGTTATATGCCCTGACGATTATATTTGATATCAACAAATCGCAAGCCAATTTTCTTTTGATAAAAATTCATTTGAGTGAGTCTATGAAAGAATTGTTAGTTTTTAGGCTCAGGCTGTTTTTTTTTTCTTGTGTAATCATGTGTAGTTACAGGGCGTGTATTGTTTTTCCTCTTTTTTGAATATAATTCTGTTTAAGTAATCGAGCATGTCCAAGCCTTCATTTCGTTCTGTGATGCAATTGGTCCGTATATCAATTTTGCAGAGCCTTATTGTTGACATTCTTGTTCGTGATGTATTGTGTAAAATATCGACAAATATATAGCATGCAATGCGATCACGCTGAGTAGTTTTATTCTGTATATTAGTTTTCAATTTTCTGTACTGGATTGTAAGATTAATCCCCATACTGCCACACGCAACCCCAAAACGGGAACATTGCATCGCAATAAAATCTCAGTGAGCATATTGCATATACACATGGTGCATGTATACATACTATATGTTGCATTGTAATTATAGTTTTACTCTACGTGCTTATATATGTTATCGAATTGCAATTTAATGCAACCAAGCTTTGACAGGACTCACATATTTCTTCGTGACCAAGCACGCATTTTTTTATGTAAGAAGATTTATCTTGAAACTCTACAATCAGACAGACATCGCAGTTCATGTAAACAAACAATTATTTTACGCGCTTTCTTTTTCCACTTATTTCAAAATTCTCTCATTTACAGTTTTTTGACACACTTTCACGATACATTCTACACGTAATAGTTTATTCTGAAATGTTCATGACACACTTTTTTTGCTATACTGTCTACAGTTTTTTGTATTGATGACCGTGTACGTACTAGTATAACCGGATTTATCTTGAACTTAAATATGAGTGATACAATGTTTTCGTGTTAGTAGATATTGATTATTATTTATATGCGCACTGACATGGTCACGCGCGGAAATTATGTTTGGAAAATTAAATAATTGTAATTAAAGTTTGGGAACAAATATATAATTGAAAGAGGAAACTGACATGGCCTCAGCGCACGAATTTAATTATTGGATTGCGATTAGGATGGAAGTGAACTACGACACTATAATAAACATTCTTTAATATAGTGATATTATATTAATAAAGATCTCAGTTGGCAGTGCAGCATCTCAAATAATTACCCTCTATGATTGACAGATTGGCATTTAAAGCAAAACGCCACTTTTTAGAGAATTAAACAAGAACTCAAGCTTAATAATGAAATGAATGGTTGGATACTGCGCTGGCACATGCATAGTTCATTGTATTTGTATAGTACTGCATGGCTAATTATATACAGTCTCCTCGTTAGTAAGCGACATCAATGCAGTCCAGCGCTGTCATGTTTTTGATGACGATGGAATAGAAGATGAGAAGCGATACCTAAGAGAACACGACAGGTGAATGCATTTTTTGGGGGGCTTAACATGGTAAATTTCTTCAATTAAATCAATGTAAGTTCTTGTTATCGCTTATGTATTAGTCTTCAGTGCATATTAGTGCGTTCGTACCTGGGCGTAATAACTGCCAATCAACCGAAACGGGGAGGGGCTAATACGTCATAGGAATGTTAATTGTCGGCATATTACCAAGATGTGATGATGATTACCAGAAGTAAATGCTGGCAGCATTCATGTTTACAGTTTTGAAAAACATTTAGATGAACGCTGCTTCCATAATAGCGTGCTCCTCCGCCGTGGTGTTTCTATCTCGCAATAACCGACCTATATATCAAAGAGGAGTTCATTATTGCCATGCATTGATTGCAGTTGACCGTTCCCGATGGTTACCATCAGCAACCCTCTTCTCTTGTTAACATCTTTGTTCGGCGTCTACGTACATCAACTACTTATTCCAAATCTTATTACGTCATACCCGAAATGTAATTACACATCACAGTGTTATGTGAATACGTGCCTCTTGAAGGATTTCTGTTACTGGGAGAATATACGTGTTTCTTTATTCCGTGCACACTTTGTGAAAGGCTCAAGGAATTCCCAATAGATATTGTACAATATAGTTTTACGGACGACATGGTTTGCTAGATTTAATCCACTTCGCAAGCGCGAAATGGAATTCACGTGCCTCGCATATGAGAATGTATTTTACGGTTTCGCTGACATATTGAAGAGCCGTGTTTCTTCTTCAAAATATGATCACTCTTTAACACGGGGAAAACATATCCAATCAGTGTATACCATCTTGATGTGGACTCTCCTTAAAGCTTGGCCGAGATTCTAACTACAACTGACCGCTGTTTCTTGGTTTTCTTTCACCTGAAGCACGATTAAATTCAAATATGACAAATCATTAACTTTCAAATAAAGGCATTTCAACTATGAATAAAATTGGAATATATTTACGGTTTGGATTGGCATAATAAGTTTAATCTGACGTTATAAGTGTAAATCACTACCAATATTGTCATCGACCACGCCCAGGACACCGCGACAGGTTGACCTCATGACTAGAAATCGCAAAGTACGCCAAAACACGTATTGGATAAACAAGATATCAAATTTGTTACCCTGCAATATCATATTTGTTAAACTAATGTAGTAGTTTTCGTTTGCTCTCCGCCAAATGCTCGGAACAAATGAAAATTACCGCACTCGTTTAATAAATCTGATATCACACAGTCACTTATGCGACATCATCGATTCATCAGACAGACGACCAGAATAATCATCAACCGAAACTGGATCATTAAAAATAGAAAATAAAAACAATGAAACTACCATTTCTAGAATAATACTAACGATCTAACGATTGGTTTTATGAAGTCCAGTTAGGAATTCGACATATTCAGCATTTTATGACAAAGTTTCTGTAGTTCATCAAGCAGTGAGTCCCGAATCACAATGATTTGAAATAATATTGTGTACAATTCGCCGTGGGCGAAGTATTTCGTCGACGCTGAATAATCTAATTTTAAAGAGATATTGGGCAAATTTGTTTAGTTCAATATGCGTTATCATACCATAGTAACAAGGCATGACAACGACGTAATTGGAACACGCAATATTCACATTTAGTGAAATAGCTGTCATCACCTCTTGACCCTGTGTATACGAACGGAATTCTGATTAGTCTGAACGTCTGGTTATCATTGTACGGCTGTTCAGTCTTATACGTTGTATGTATTTAGCATGAATCAACTCATCCTTAGTCAGATTTACCCATCGCCTACTTATATAAGTATTTAAATATTTTATCTGGTTTCCATTTTATTTCAAAATCGGAGTGAATAGTCTTGCACTTACTTAGTCATAGATACAACTTATCATCTGATAATTTTGATCAAAAAGTAAAAAAAATGTTCTAGGAGATGACGCATTCTGACAAGAGCGGGAACAGTTAATTTGCCTCGCGTGAAATAAACAACATTCGAATTCCAATCGTCCACATCCATAATTAATTGGGGGAATACTCAATGAAATATGAGAGGCACGTTTGTCTCATTTTAACAGTCTTTGTCACGGTTCGCCCTTATGCATAAATATATACAGATCAGCGTAACATTTTCAATGAACTGGCGTTGCCAATTTAGAGTCTGCTACGTTCCTAACTCCTAGATCAGCTGAACGTTTTTCATAACCTTGACAACCACGTGCTTCGAAGGACCCGTCTCAAAAGCCACTTCCAAAATACACAACTTCTTTTAAAAATCTTATTAGGCAAAAGATGTTCATCTCAATCAAGTGATGAGTGGTACTAGTGTAATTAAATGGTGGTTGAGGAGCAGGTAGATAATGGAACATCACAAACGTTGGAGTAATAAATATTAATGTTGTTCCAGTCGTATGCTGCATAAATCGAGCGATGTTTGTCGCGATTTATTTTAAACTAACCTTGACTATTCGTCGATGTCAGTGTAATCGCTTTCAGTTTGCTTGATGCCCGCATCGCTCGGTTTCCCATACTCGTACAAGTCACGTGGAATATCATCATCAGTTGGACGCGTTACTAGGCAACCTCAATTTATTTAAAGGAGCACCATTTTCAACATGGCGTAAATCAAATCATCGCAGTGTATTTACTCCCTCTCTCTCTGTCTCTTTCCACAGCCTTTTTAAAACGCTCTCTTCTCTCGTTCACTGAACACCCATGTAAGGTGATTATCATGTACTGGACACGGGTGTAATCCACTATAATGCATTTCGACTGATAGCGACGGCCGCCTAAGCTTCGCTGGGAAGAGTGCAAAATATGCTGTATTCACATATCGTGCTCTGTGCAGTTCTTAGGATATCCACTTTAACTCATCTATCATCAGGTAAGGTTGAATGTAAATTTAAAAAAAATACTAGCATATGGAATAGAGTCTGATACGTTTTCATAACGCTGCCGCCCTTCCATACTATTAACGGGGATCAGAACATAACGGGGCGGATACTTGATGTACTTTGATGAAATTTTAATTGAACGTTGTAGTTTACGTAGTCGAATTAAAATGGATAAATATATTGCAATTCAATATTTATTTGGAAACATGACGTAATATCCATCATCATCATTAAATAAACAGCGATTTTCTGATAGAGATATTGATCTAATTGGCTATTATAGCGCAACTGTATATTAATAATGAAGCGCCAGTAATAGCATTTTAATGGTTTTTCTAATATTACGTCAGCACTCTAACCTTTCTATTCAGAGCAATGAGGTAGAACAGAGATATGTCGACCACATGCATTTTGTGGAATAAACCATTAAGCTAGAATATTTAGGTGTTCTACCAAACACAATATGGAGTACAATCTAGCACGATGCGTATTTGTCTAGGTTAGACTAATGTTATGAGGTCATGTCAGTCACATCGTGTTTTGCCTAATGGATTGTGCTAATATCGGCGCAGGTAAATCGAGATATATGTTCACGAAAAAGAAGCAGTATTCGAAAAGTATGAAGCGTGATGGCGCCGTGCGTGTGCATGTGCATGTGCGTAATCTATTGCGCAAGGAAGTCAATGGACGATTGAAATAGACAATCCTTGCTTATTCCTTGTTATGTACATAACAAGCACTTCCGGTTTTGTATTAGCTACCTGTCTTAAAGGCACACCCAAGCTCAATAATATTATAAGCATTATATTCTATCCATCAATAGGTATTCGACGTACAGAACGATCGTCGACACAGGGGTCTGTTATTTCCGAGGATAGGGACAAGTTTTATAATACTGGCAGCTTCGGATCATGTTTGTTGACTGGAATTACGTCTGAAATACCGACATTTTCAAGCGCTAGAAATCTTTCAGTAAGTCTCAGTAACCGCAATTGCTCGAAAGTTTGCTCATTTATTTGTATGTCCATGAAATAATGCTTTTGAACAATTATGAAACAACAACATTTCAAAAGTATTTATGTACAAGTGACGAATACCTTACATAGTGTGCAAGTAGAAGTTTGAATTGCGGATAGACGATGGTGGTATATGAGTGAAATTATTGTTCTGGATACCAAATAATAATTTGCTAGATAAATCCTCAAACAAAGTCATCTCCGTAAGAATTGATTAAGTACCGTGTGTGCAGCTTTACTGATCACATCACTACGATTTGATCATTCTGTACATTTAAAAAATATATACATTTGTAGAATCATGCGTATCACTAAAGATCTACAGACATTTTACATATTTCAATATGATACGGAAAATACATTTAGTTGGACCCCTCGTTCATCATCCCTGTATGTAATGCACGTAATGTTGTAATACGTGCATTTACTATGTCTAATTGTTATAGCGATACAAACGACACGTACTTTTACGTTGCAATCCTGGCACAATTAACTGCGCCGACCCACGCCATTTAGCAATCACTTTAACGTTGACGGATCACCTTCAGGAAAAGACTTGAATAGAGCTGGTTATATTGATGCTCAAATGGTAATACGCTTTTAACTTAAAAGAACTAAACTAGCGAAAATTAAATAGTTCCGAACCTTTCAATGTGAAAGCCACTTAACTGATAAAACATGTCTAGCAAAAAAAACGCACTCGCTTCTGATATTGGAAAGACGTTAAGAACATCGTGGTAATCGCGGATCGAGATTCATCGAAATATTTACAATCGATTTATGTGTTTAAATAATAAAACATTGAATATCGATCAAAATTACAGACACTATAATAATGATGATTTGCTATTGAATTGCTGTAATCTCTTTTTTGAATCAATTGGTGGTTATTGAACGACCGGAGGTTTGATTGCATGTTTTACAGTTCTTATTTCTGGATATAATAAACTATTACCAATTTCAATATCCTGTTCAAATATGTGCGCCAATCCGGTTAAAGTGTATGCACCTTGTTGAACTTTCAGCCGCAAAAATAGAAGTGCGCGTTGCATTCTAATCTAGTTACTGAAATGTGGAAATACAACTATATTAATGCTAGGGTTACATATATTGTATGGAGACAACAGTAACTGCTGTTCCGTTAAAATAAATCATATTCTTTCAATGACACATACAAAGTCACGGTTAATTAATGGTCGGCATGGAAACAGCTAATATTAGTCACAAGAGCATTGGTTGCAAAATTGAAAGGTTGCAGATAAAAAATAGATGTCACTTATCGTTAAGCTTCATAGAACAGTCTATATGGAAAGTTCAGCCATTCAACGACTGGTTACTTGCATCGCTGAATCGTGGCAGGTTACTTAGACCATTGAGCTGAATCAGTCACGGTACGTTACATTCGTACACATTCGATATTTCTACATTACATATACCTCCCCTCACTTCTAGTAATTGGTTTGTTTTCATTTTCAAATCACTCGGATCTACGTCTTTACTAAAACTCCATTCTTCTTCCAGTTGGATTCCATGTCTTTATAAATAAAGCCTTGAAAACCCATTTGAATAAAATTGGCTTTCGTTTTTCGTTGAAACATAATTGTGGTTCATTGTATATCTAAACAAGGCGGAATTGTTAAGTAGAAAAAACACGTACGTAACCTAGCATTGAGGAACACATGTACACTCGTTCGATTGTAAATCCCTGACATCAGAGCTGTGTTTTAATAGATAGATACTTCACATGCGGTTACTCTTCCACAAAGACAACAAAGCGGAGAACTATTTTACAATAACATTTTCATTTTTCATTTAGATGACGAATGTGTGTCCGTACATCTAGTGATTTTGTTTACGAGCATACATAACAGACAAACTGCAGATCTCCGTCAAACTGTCTAAGATCGTGATTGAGAGAACACGCAACATTATTATTTTCCGGATAAAATATACGCGAGAGTATAAATGAAACCATAGAAAATACGTCTGTCGTTTACTGAGATGTCGTTTTTAGTAAACACACTTGTGGTCAGTCTATTTTTTAATATCTAGACGGATTTCTCATAGCTTGTAAGTAGTTATAAGTTAATAAGAGTATCAATTCGACCAAGTGAGTCGTCCTCTTTATTCGACGTCGACAATATTATCCAAAACAGAGGTTGAATTGATGAATAAACCGTAACGCTATGGTGAAAATTGAAGAAACACATGTTTGCCTTGCACCAAACTGCACTAAAAAACAAAAACAAATATTGACAAATGCTTGTTCCGCAGTTATATAAAGTTGTAAAATAAGCCGAATCCTACAGACAGAAAACTGGCACTCCTCAAAATCTCACACAGACTGCTTGATACTTAAAACGGTCGGGTATGACTTGTAACTTCAAAGTTTATGATGCTCACTCAGACGTTATAGCCTACGCGTAAAATATAACGAGATCATTTAATAGAGCTCCTTAGATGGTAATATAGAAGGCGAACTCTATATTTAGACATCTAGTAAGTCTAATCCACTAGTTTATGATGGTATTAATATATCTACATGCACATCTTCCAGTTAACAGCCAATTAAATTCAGCAATCTGCCAATACTAGTTATTTTAACACAACTGCCTTTCACATCTATTGTATCCTGAACATTATCAGCCTCCCACGTGATTCATAAAAAACAATCCAAATAATATTTTTTTATAATTGTTGTTGACGATTAGTCATTGATAACATCATTTATCTCGTCTAAAATACTACTCCTACAATATCAACAAGGCCAACTTACTAATAAATAATCATTTGTTTTCTTGTACTAGCGTGTAGTCAAGCATGGGTAGATATAATCGTCATAAAAAAACATAGTAGCTGTTATGATTACGTTGTCCTTGTCCTTACTCCTCTTTAAACTGTTATTTAATTATTACTCTCTAATATAATAATCCGACAACCTCGGTATAGTAGATGAAAGCGTGACCTTGCAATTATCGTTCTGTATAAAGAGAGTTGACATTTCGAATAAAGATACTATGAAACACTGCGCTGAGATATAGATGATTAGTTTAAGATGATGATGACCAATTTATGAGTTCAATTTCGTCGGAACGCGTCATCGAATTCGCAATCATTGTAATCCTAGTTTGTATCTATCACAGTATCGCAAATAATTAGAAAATATATGGTGGCTTGAAAAAAATTTGGAAATGTAGACAACTGTGACATGAGCTGTCTGGAAACGTTTCTATATCATTCTACAAATTGCTAATCTAATAAATTCATACGCACCAGAATCTCATTTACAATGAAACGTATAAGGCGTTCCTGTTTTATACCTTCCACTTTCACATAAATCTCGCTGGATGCCAAGGCATTCAATCAACTTGAAGGTCTAGTGAAATTGCCTTTTCCCGTAGCACAAGTGTGCAAGAAATCTGAAGATCCAAAGTAAGCGAATTAACAAGTACTGACTTTATTATAGAACAAAATTGAAGTAATTGCATTTACTGAAGCATGGTTAAGGGATTACTTTATGGACTTTTAGTTATTTCCATGATTCGTAGGGACAGAACCTGTATTATGATTGGGTTAGGTTTGTAACTATTATGATTTTGAGGCATATCGCGGAATAATGATTAACAAGTAAGGTCACATTCATTGTTGACTGGGATAATTAGGCAAGGTACGATGATAATGAATACCGCCCATTCAAACTGATTTCCCTCAAGTTTTCCTAGACGACGTAGTAGCAAATACTGTTTACTGTTAGATGACTGGGTGATTGTACTTTTAAATCAGTGAATGATTTTAGTTTTGTTTCTACTTCTGATGCACTGTGTATTTACTCAAAGAATTTACTATTAGGCAGATTACTCTTTGGGCGCGTCCACTGTAATTAGGCCAATTGTTTAGTTTGCTGATTGAATCGTAAATTCTAATTTCTTGGCATTCACAAGGCTATTATTTCTTTAACAGCAACACTATCACTGTTGGTCTTGAATGGAATTCACTTTTCTTTGAGGATGCCATGAACCTATTCCCGTAATATTGTTGGGACTAAGTGATTATTTTCTCTTACATTGTGGTCATTATATCTGTTACAAGTATGTCAAAGGTCAATGTAAATGTGACTGGATGTGTAGACATTTGTATTGCCGTAGTTATGGATAGTGGTTTCCTTACCAATGATCTTTTCTATGTTTTGTCTCAAATATAATTATAGTACATTTATATAATTCGTTTAGAATTTAATGGTTTAGGGAATGTAATTTGCAATAGCGATGTTCACAAAATGAACACGCATCTATGTATTGAGTCGCTTCAGTGAGACCTTGGATTGGTGCCACGATGATTACAAATATGCGCCAACAATTTTCAAATTAGTTGTTTAATCATTATAGCCATATGCAAATCCGCGTGTTAATGTCGGATCCAGACATATGCTAATTGTGACGTTCACGTTAGCGTGTACGCATTACAAGTCACTATTCGAAACACGGCGTAAAATGCGTAAAATCCTGTAAACATATTACAACATTGTAAATTATCACGAGGAGTCCAGTCTAAATATTTTTTTTTTGAATAAATTAAATCCTCTAATACACCATTTAGCCACCTAAATTATTTACGTTAATGGTCATTAATACATGTTACTTGCGTTTTTAAAAAAAAATAGAACTACAAATATTAATACCGATCGTTTACTCATACAGAAAGTATCTCTCTTAAATTGAATATTACAAAATAGGCAGCCCAAATCTGTTATATATACTGAAGTAAATATAAATTAGTACGTCGCAAGTAGTTTATATATATATTTGCGACGTCATTGTTTATATTACGTCAGTGGTGAATAAGGAGAAATGTTAAACTGCTTCTACACTGGATGTCAATGACTGGCCACACATACAATTTGTTTGAGGTGGAGTGGTCGTGGGAGGTAGGAATTTTAGGAGCGGCCGGTTCTGTTTCAACACTGGCCAACATTTATTCAAATTACCGCATATTGTGTTTGCTTTAAGCGCAACAGTAATTGGATTGTCATCGTGCCCAGTCACATTCCGAAATAGTGCGTCCTGAAGGTTCATTATTCAGCTAAATTAACCGTATCATCCTGTACGTATCGCGTGACGTCAAAGTGAGATCTCCTTCGGTGATCGCTAGAACGATCGATGTTTACATAAGTCCGTTGCAAATGCTTCGCCAATAGAAACGGCATGGCGATGTTCCCAAGTACTGTTTGTATAACCGGGCGCAAGATTTCAAACGTTTCAGATAATGTCCCAAGAGCATCGTTCGGTTTCAACCATATCTATCCCAACAACGTTAATGCATATATTGACACTAATAAAACATGGCGAATCAGAAAAAGTCATTTACATGCAAATAGCTTATCAACTCCCATCATGCAATTACCAGAGACAAGAGCTGCCGCGTCCGGTCGACCTAGATGAACAGTTTTACGATAGCACAATCAGATTTGTACACGTCTAGTTTATACTACCTTAACAGATTAGCTTAGTAATAGAAGATTCAGAAACCGTGGGGTAATATTTTTGATTCCCCCAAACGATTACAATCTGCGTTATTTGTATGTCCACAACACTGGGACGTCATCTCGAAATAATACCCTAATTACCTCCTACTGAAATGTTGCTAGAACGGAGCTCAAGCCACTCAAACGTACAATTTAACACCGCGTTGCGACTAACGCGTATGTGGAACAATGCCAGGTTCTTCAGCACTGATTACTTCTACAATAATACCATTTACACTGACATCGGTTTAATAGACTACAATGAACTCAATTTCCCACGAATCGATGGGGAAGAGAAGCATACATTCTCATAGTTGATTGCAACAACGACTCCGGGGGTGAAACACAACACAGAACAAAACACGGTTTTCTTTTTAACGTATACATTGTTGTAAATTGACTTTTTAAATTACCCAGCTCCCAAGTTTTTCTTTCCGTGACGTCATTGCAAATGGTATACAAGTAAAGGCTCATCCCAGAACGAGGACGGGAGAACTTCAAAGAAACAGCGAGGACTTGATAGATGCGGATCGTTTAATCCATTGTCCGTATGTTGATCATACTGTTGTTCTACAGACTAGTACAATTTCAACGCTATTCACTCAGACGCTTCGGCATAGTGACGACGTTGGTAATTATGCATTCTATATCATTACAGCACATATGGCGTATTAAATGTATACTTAATTAAAAACAATATAATCAAATAATTGCGTTTCAATATTGAATGTAGTATGTCTTTGCATCAGTGGATGACGTAACCTTCATCCCAATGCCGGGTGGTTATAATTCTAGTGAATCAATAATTATGACGAATTTCGACAAATAAAAGGACATATTCTACATTCTAATGTAGATACATGTATCATATATTGACCGCCATTCAAGCAATAACAATTAATGTTTATAAGAATAATATAGTCACAGTGTTTCCATACTTATATATTATAATAATAATAATAATAATAATATTCGAACAAATGTTTATAGATATTTGGTCCCATGAATCAATGGTACTCTCCCAGCTATAAATTTATTTGAAACGTTTTTCAGCTCTGAAACGTATTATTGTTCATTGCGGCAACAAATCAAAACGTACAAGAATAGTAAAAATGGTAAATAACTTTGTTCGTCATGATATCACTTTCAGACTTGACGCGAAGTATCCTTTATCGTGTGACTGTGACTTGTCACGTTTCAAATTCGCCATACGTGGCATCTCGTCAAACCCAGGGAATTTGCAATTGACCCGTATGTGAGAAATCTGCGTTGAGAAGTTTTGTCGTATATCAAATTCGATTATAAATACTAAATTTTATAATTCTGTGTGCGGAAATGTGTCCAGTTGTAATCTGTTTTGTGGTTCAATCTATAATAATTTTGTATTTCGATTGTTATGGATCTTTTCATGTGCTTTATGTATATTGTTTGTGTTAATTGTATATAAGCCATGATTCAAATTATTATTCAATAAATAGTAATCATATTCCGCAACTTCGGTTGTTTTCTACTAATCACCTGCAGGGTACCACAAGACTTGCAATATTCAGCATATTCGAAATTTGGTGATACGTAAAGCCAGCACCGATCCAATCGACTACGATATAGTTGCAAGTAGGTATACATTTACTTCGTTCGATTACGATTACCTGATCATATCGTTAGTCGTGGGTGTCTGGGTATCATATAGTGTCAGTAAAACGCCTGTATACATAACTGTCGCATACATCTCAAACATATCCCCAATTCAGACACATTATGCAGGTCTCATCTATATTACTGATGCCACGATTTGTTTGCTGCCCGCCGGGAGGAAAAAATTTCCATCACCTTACCGCTACGTAGGCGTATCTGATAAATGCCAGCTACGGGTTATAAACCATAGATTTTCTTTATATATCGAAATAGGTATTTTTTAGCCTCAAAGACTGAAGGCAAAATAATAATATGAATTATTAATTTAAGCTCAAAGTAATCTATATTTGCGAGGAGGGTTCAAGCGTAAAAGAAAAACAGTATCGGATTAAAGCAAGTAACTGGTTCTATTTTCGTTATTTTTGTTTTACAGGAAACGGATCCGGATTATCTACGTCACAGATAGAAGTGATTATTCTGGCGACACTCGGATCACTGACTGGGGTAGCCATTATTGCCACTATTGTAGGCTGTGTAGTAAAAAGGTAGGCAGCACGGGGTAATGCGGCAATTATGTTATTATATTGTGCTTTCAATTGTCAAACATGAGAAAATGTGAGACGGCAGGGCGTTGTTATTAGAAAGTGTGCTATTCTTCGCAAATCAACGTTCATATCAAACACGTGATTTTAAAACAACATACGGTCAATAGCATGTCGTCGTTTGTGTACGTGCGTCGCCGAGTACATCGTTCCATTCATCTGTATTAGTGAATTCGCAAATATGAATACATGATTACTGGGAATCACTTGAAAACGAAACCAATCATAACACCGGCGTCTGGCCAAAACTGCACAAAGCTCAAATGTTGATGTCGCGTGTATATCAGTATGATATATATGTGGTTCTATATGTAAAATTGAGGATACCCAGACAACGAAACAATTCGACTTACAGCGGCGACCAGGTATTATCTATTGAGGCCATTGTAGTATGAGGGATTATATACTTTCTGAAGGTGTAGTACACCAAAGCTTTGTGCGGCAAAAATAAGCTCCAGTAATAAGAGATACGCAACCGTACGATATGCCACTTTTATTGGATTACTGTAGTCAGAATCTATGGTGTGAATAGAATTCCTGATTAATAATGAAAATACATATTAAACATGAGGTTATTTAGGTTAACAGAAGACAGTTTAATTATTAATCACAAACGAAACTGACCAAGACCGTGGTATAATATTATATAAATATATATTATAATATATTTCACTAGATTGTAGCTACTAGTTTTTACATTGTTGGCGTCCAATTTATAAATAGTATGACATTTCACGATATCGCCATTGCATCCAACTCGCATCCAAGCCCAAACAAGCGATCGGGTGTCTTAGAAGCTGCACAAAGCGTTCACTCACTCGCAACGCCACATAATACGTGAAACCATAGACATCTATGTAAGCAACATGAGATTCATGGTAAAGACATGCACAGACCCACCTGCCACAGCATGCTATGCAAACTGACTTTCGATTACCTGAAATAAAACATATATGTTCCCAGTGATGGGTCAGTGTAAGTCACATTATTGAGGAGGTTGCTGCTCGATAATGAAAATTATGTAATATTCTTTATTTTTTTACATATGCCACATTTATCTTTACAAATCATCGAAAATGTTGGTGTGAAACTTGGCGTAACTCTGTGGTCTACGGAAAATCTTATTTTCAGTATACAAAAGAAGTCCTTCTACAATTGACTAATACTGAACTAATAAATAAAAGTCAGATTTTTAACACGAAATAATGTCACTGTTGTATGCGCTGTAGAATGCGCACATGTTCAAAACACGTACCATTATTAGTCGTACCCCTCGGCTTTCAATGCCAGGTAAGATGAACGAGTACTGAATCAAAGTATATTGAATATCCACGCCGATGAATCACTGGATAACGAAGATAAATGATAAGTTTGTCGTATAAATTATATCTACAAGTGAAGTTATACACGTGATAAGAATATGCACGCCACACATCTGTTAAACATTAATTTTAATTCTTCCATAATATTAGCATATACGTCAAAGGTATGCACTCTTTAATTAAAGAACAAGCCGTGTTTATTTCATAAAAACTTACAGCACACAAATCTTTAATCAAAACTAATTAAGAGCAGATGGAATCAGGAGTGGGCTTATATCATGAGCATATGACAGCAACATACGTTCGCTGAAAAGCAAACAGTATGACATTTACAAAAGAATACATTTGTGTACTTCTATTGAAAGTAAGTAAATGTGTAGCATGCTAGCTACTAGTGAATACTTTGACTCGTAGTTCTGATTCACGATACGACATCTAGTTTAACGTTGAGGCGGTTTAGTTAACTTTTAATCAGCATCGTATGGTCGCATGGTTGAGTACATTTTCCCTTCTACGTGCTTGGCTAAATCATGTGTGTGATTCACTATATGTATCAACTAATTGAATTTGACATAATATCATATATATATACAGATTTGGTATTGTAAGTTCCAATCACTATGCTTATAACCATTTAAAACATACATAAAGAATTCTAATGACTAGGAGAGCCTGTATTCTGTCACGGTTACGAAAAAAATAACTAAAAAATTAGTTACGCTGTGTCCTGAACCAGCAACTCCGCTATGGAACCTAGTCCATCATACATGCTTGACCACGCATCCTATAACGGCACATGGCATTTTTGTGTGGACATTATATTTAATATATGCAACAAGATCGCCTGAGTCGAATTTAGGAAGTCATACTATTGCGAGATACGAGCTGCTCAGCCGATCTCGAGCTACGGACACACCAATTTTTAGAGCAGTCATTTGGAATCAATACAGTTGATAACGAAGATCAACTGAAATGCTTAAGCAAGTAAATATTCTACACTGATGTGATTGCGTGCGCTTGTTTACAAAGGAGATGCTTGAAGGATATAATTCCGAGGGTTTGCTCTCTCTTTTACAATCATCAGAATATTAAATTCTTCCAACTATACGTGGTTATACATTGTACACCTTTGTAAGAATGGTCAATATGATTACCAAATGACTAACACAGTTTAACACGATATTGGTGATAATGAACAAAGTGACGTCATGTACTAGTATTTGTCTAGTATTCATTACTACATCGTTAATCCGTAGCCACATCGGTGACTGATATACGATATCTTGTTCAAAAAACCGTAAAACAAAACCTCATTTGGAATACAGATATAACAATATGAGTGACTTGATAGGTTATGTCGGTGCTGTAAGGCATGTTTATAAATCAGGAACAATATAATACACTGATTATACAACAAAGGCAAATCATAAATGCCGCTTATAATGCAAAGCTCATTTCCAATGGGTTGTTAAATTGCATTGGACGACATCTCCCTTGTTGTAGTTTGATGTACTGTTACCTCGTGGTCCCGTGTCCATACTGCGAGAGTACATAGTAAATCGAATCTGCCGTCGTGACAAATGTCTCGTGTGAACAATAGAACGTCTGGAGTTGAAATTCAGTTGGACGAATCCCATGGTACATTGGGTTTTGGTGCGAGACTGAGCAAATAGCCAGCGTCATTGATGGCTCAGTTGGTCGATGCGTTCAATTATTTGTACGCCACTTGGTTCGAGAATTGCTACCTCTCAGGTAAAAAAAAAACTTCTCGTCCTAGGAATATTTTTTTTAAAATGCTTCGGTGGCGCGGTTTTAATTATTCTTATCTGTATCAAGATTTTTATTTTAATACCACAAAACAAGGTATAAGTTCAATATTTAATTAACATATAATTAAATTATGCTTTCGAAAACGTGTATTGAAAAGGTTTATTTGAATCAACGAAGCATCCTCTGAAACAGAAAGCAAAACATTTCTTTCTCATTCTACCATATGCACATAATGTGAAGATTTTAAACCGATGCATGTCAAGAAGCAATACCTATTTATGTGTTTTGTTTGAGTGACAGCTATGGTTATAGCGAGGTGACGCGCGTTCGAACTATACATGTGTGCGCTTTTCTAGTGCAATTATCACTGCACGTCACCGATGTTGACTGTTTTTCCACTTCATACTCACCACCAACATAAACGCAATTGCAACCGCTATTGTAGTGATGCCGTATGCGCCCCATATGTATATATGTTACCATGTATGCATATTAATGAGGGAGACGTGACTTGTATTGCAAACGTTTGTACAGATCTTAAGTCGAACGATCTACGTCGTCTCTGCGTATTACCCACGTGAAATTTTAAAATAAACTATAATCTAATAACCTGGGTTATAAAAACCGCTGTGTCTCGTCTAATAACACTTCGTTCATCACAGAGTATCACATTACGGACAGAAATTGAAATTTGAACCGGTTCGTGTGATCGAATAGGATTAAGCCGATTAGATGAGACAGCTGAAAATCTGATCAGATTTAAAATGAAAACATGACGTGTTTAATTTCTAAAATGAATCTCATATCGACTCAATTTCCTGCACTTTGAGCAGACATGTCTGAGTATATAAATCACTTCAGGTTGAACGTAATTTTATTATAGTGTTCTGTTATTGGGAATGTGTAAAATCCATTCGTTACCATAATCCCTAACAGTTATACATATGGTATTAATTATTCCTTTTTGCTGGGAAAGGATTGACCAGCTTTGTTATTAGTCCAAGAAAATTGTTCAGCTTGGAATGTGTCTGAATCCCTCATTAGTATGCATGAATGTAGGAATGTACCAAGAAAATTGTTTTTCTGGAGTAAATTGTAGTGTATTTTACTTATGAAAGGTCAAAAAGTGCATGGAAATTTTATGAGAATGTGTGGATGTTAATAGAATGATGTCGTGTGGTCACAGTTGCGCAATAAATGATAGACTATTTTGAGCGTAGCAATAAAATGTGTCAACGAAGTACTCACGCGTGTGCATGATTCCAAGAGTTTGTGTGTGTTTGTGAAGAAACTCCACTAGAAAATACGTATTGTGTAATTTGTGGTGAGAATGTATTCAAATACATGTAGATTTATGTTTATGAATCTTGTTTCTTTTCAAAGTGTATTTATGTAATAAAAATTGTTTATAAAAATGTTTTTTATACTTTTTCCATGGATTGAATTTACAAAAGATGTGTAATTTTGTTATTCCATCACTCGAATTATGTGTTACGAATTTCTTATAGTTTAGGCTTTGTGTTCTTGTGAACGGGAAGACATTAAACTGTTGTACAGTGGACGTCGATAAAAGAGAACGTATTTCGAAAGTTGTGAAATCATAGTATTGTTTTGGAATTATACGACTTGCAGTTACCTTTTGATAGATTGTATGTGACTGGCCGTGTTATCGAACTGTATTATTATGTAAATCTGGCCAGGAAAATCTGCAAGCAAAGTTTAAATTGCCATTTTCACGCTGCGTATAGCGTGGAGTCGTCATCTAAGTATGCACAATTGTTCGTCTCGTGTTCCCCGGTGCATTCAAAAATCCCTTTTGAATTTTGGGGACTTTGTGTGACTGACCGTGGTGTTTGTAAACTTTAGTCGAACTGTAGTAGTGTGTATTAAATTACGTTGTGTCTCAAAGAGGACTGAAAAGTGATTTCCATTTACTTCGTCTGTTATAAATCAACTGTATTAGCTTCCTTCGAACTTCCTATTGCCATCGGGATTATGTCTACTACACTCGGCGGTGTAGTTCGTATCGAACTTCTTGTATGAAACGCACCCGAACCCGGAAATCGACGGCACATCGGGATGGTCTCGTCACGTAATTTCTTACCTTGTTCTTGACCGCAGTACGCTTGGATATGAACTTCAACATACCCACGCTTATGGGAATAGTGCATCGTGGATATTACTGCATTGATCGAGGTGAAACAAACTTGGTTTTCGTGATGCCTGTTGTTCGAATACATCGCTCGTGTTTCTCTTCCTGTCTTAGAGTTCTCTGTTTTCTTTGATTTTTTTTGTATTTCAAATAAACAGCGATTTGGCTGTGACCATGCATTTATTCATTGTCGACTGTTTTTTCTCGAATTGGTTGATTGTCATAGTAACATACGCTAAGTACAATTAAACGTCCGGAGTTGAACAGTAGTCATTTATAACATGATTATTTAATTTAGTTTAATTCCTTCAGTTAAAAATTGAGTTTCCAAAATAAATAAATAATAATACGTACCCTAATGTATACTTCACGTTTTCATTAAAACAAAGTCAAAGTTTTTGAAATTGCTTTTTTTTATTTGTTTCTTTTTAATCAAATTTTAAAAAATGCGACCTACAGACAAAAGCAAAATACACCGACAACGTGGAAAATACATAAACATTTGTATGGGTACAATTACTTGACTCTCTTCGCACCATTTGATATATATGAATAAATGTACATTATAATTCGTTGCCGGTGAAGCAGGAGCAATATTTCACCCCCATGCTGCTCGGTATCTAGCGGGTGCTTATACTTTCTAAGTTATAAAGTCTAGCACAAAATAACGTTTTAACCCACAGTCAGCTGACGCACACGTGATAATAAAATAAATGCGATATTTACTATATGGGGCTAGCCATCTTGAATGCAGTATAAAACTAAATAAGAGACAAGTTGTTAAACGCACAAAAATAGAAATCTTTCACAGAAATGCGATTCGTTGGGGTTATATTAAGCCAACCGATAACAAAATTCGAGCGAATTCGGCGTTTTTGTGTGGAAAATCCCTTAAATACAAACATCTAATTAAAGAAATAATCTAGAACACTAAGCCGGGGTATTTGAAACCGAAATTGTCATCTAACTGTTAGGCCGTCGTTGATTGGCTGCTGAGCTGGAATGGTAATTTGTGGTTTCACAAATTGTCTCTTATTTAGTTTTATGCCGCATTCAAGATGGTGGCCCCCATATAGTAAATATCGCGTGTGCGCCAGCTGACTGTGTTTTTAACCTTCGAAGATCGTATACACGCAACCAGAATAATTGTTTTAACACTTCCAAGTTTGGGATATTCTATTATCAGTTTTTTAAGGCTATACAACTTTTGAAATTGATGTATACTTAAGTGGTAGTAAGTCAACAGTGTATAATACATACATGCGCTGTTTATTAAAATATTGTTTCCGTGAAAGATTTCTTCCTACGTGAATTCTTACACACGACCAACGTCGTAATGTTGTTTTCCCAAAGGGAACTCAAACGAAACAGCGTGATTAATTGCATATTGAAGCTAGGTGACGTAACGGGGCAACGCTACGTAATGGTTTAACTAGTAATAGTTTATTGCGCAAGAAAGTGTTAATGGCGTAATAATCGGTGGTAGTCGTGATCGTTCACAGTACAGTAATATTGTTCTTATCACACTCTGACTACACTCTCTTCGATATCGGTTGACGCGTTTTCAAGTATTTGCAATTTCTAATAACGTTCTCACAATTTATTCCTATTCAAGATTATGTTTTGACAAAAGTGACGAAGACGAAGATGCCGAAAATGGCGAGACCAATCCTGACATGCCGGAAGCGGAGGTAAAGAACGCTTGGAGCTAAAGATGACGTATAACATTTAATACGTGAAGACAATAGAAGTTTATGGTCGTTTGGCCCATTGAGCATTGTGCTAATTGCGCTGAAAGTTCTTCGTATTTTTTCTGTAGTTGGGTATGACGCAGGGACTATATTCCTAATTGTCAAACTACCGACATGCAATGCGATCTACGGGGTTTCCTCAGACGAGGAGAACAATAGGTCGTAAATCAAACCACCCACAAGTCTGGACTTCTAGAAATAACGCAAACTCGTCTCTATTAATGAGACTAGTCACCTGTTAGCTGTCCTTAAATTATGATCGTCTTCAGTGAAATGGTGATGACGTCAACGCTATCATATCCGTGTACTATAGTAAACCACGTGACCATTGCGTAGGTCGGTCTGTGAACATGTGACAGCTTATGCGTCATTATAAAAAGAGAACAATTCAATGAACTTACTATTTTAAAGCATTGTTAAAATAGGTAATTTAAACCCACCATAACATTTTATAATTGAAAATCTTATGATGTCTATGTACATTTTTTTTTTTTTTTTTTAAATTGTTATTCTACTGATTGCTTCAGCGAAATGAAGAACGGATACTTGCACTTTCAACAAAATTATTTGGCTTCTGGATCATCTAGTTTAAACATTTTTCTTTTTAAATATGCGCTGTTATTATGATGCCAATATTGGCGTCAGTAAGTCACAACGGCGCATTTCAAGGTGAAGTTGTCATTTCTAAAAGAGAAGAGACTGTAAAAGACTAGTTTAACAGACAACCAGCAAGTATGTGGCACATGGTTTGTTCTGATGCTATGATATACTTGTGTTTGGCATTACCGTTTCCAGAACTTTTAACGGGAAGACAATTTCAATTTTCACTTTGATAATTGTTAGGGACATTTGTGGGCAACTTTGAGTATTTTCGATAATGTTAAAATAACTTTAATATTAATTTAATAACACTGCCATGATACGACTTATTGTAGTCATAGGAGTGGTATTTTGGCAAAAAAATAAATCGCCATTCACTCAATGATTTGTGAAAACTTCATGCGCGGTAAATCCGGGCGCATGCGAGTTTCGTCTAACGTTTCAATTCTACTAAGTAGTTACATCCTGGAAAGCATCATATTGTAAATGACGTGCTTAGTTTGAATAAACTAGGTCACCAGTCTCAAATCTCCGTCCAACGTGCTGGTTGAATTAATTTCTCCGTAGGTGGCGCTATTTAAACAGCCATATAAAGTGTTTTAAATATGATATTTCATTTTTGAATAAAATGTTATATACAAACAATGCTATAGTTCCTATTTGCACCACAATCATTTAAAAGACATCGTAATAGTCGTAGTTGTTCTCGTAGATTTTGTCCACAAAAACGTAAAATATTTTGTTTTCGTATTACTGTAAAAATTTATTGTCATCGGATTATAGCATTATCATTCACCCTGTGTTGTAGTCCATATGACTCTGCCGCCCTTGACGATTTGGTCGTAGCATTTTATTATAATAATTATAATAATTGAGATTAATCAAAATAATGACCAATGTTACTGATATACTGTAAATTAACTAATTTTCACTGATTTAGCATTTCAGGAATATTCAGTGGGTTTTAAATTCACGGTTTTTATTTAGATAATGTGTATATGCTCAATTTTATATATTACTTGGTTTTAATTTAGCGCATTTTCCAGTCAGAGAAATAAGCAAAATTAAAACCCAGTGAAGAATTAACCTTTATACAGTAATCTGAACTCGTAAGTTGTTAGTACTTAGTGTACGTAGACGGGTGGATAAACGGGATATAAACAAAGATACAAGATGGCTTTGTCGATCAGTCTCACAAGCCCTCTCTGCGTAAAATCAAATTCGTCGTATATTTCGCTTGAAAGTACCACGCAATGAGCGGAATGTTTATTACATTGGCAGGGTAGAAATGTTTCGCTGCTTGGTGGAAGTTCGTGGCCGGGCCGACAACTTCAGTGCACCTAGTTTGATCAATATGAGTCTAAATACCTACATCGGCTGATGAATGTGTCAAAATATCAAGATATTCAGGAAAGTTTGTATCATTTAAAAAAATACATTCAGGTTGTTTTTTGCAACCACAGCAAAATGTGTGACGACAAGTTTTGTCGACATTAACTGCAACTAAAGCGGTAAGTCGTTCGATACGTGTTTGATGACTTAGTATCGTGGTAGGTTCGGTTCAATTTGAATACATTTATATAGGATTTTAATAGTTGACCAGATACACGCAAGTTACGTACACGTATATGACAGTGGTCATCAGAGGATATGCTGATAATCCTCCTTGGAATTCGTTCTGACAAAGAAGTATTTTTGTCGGGAGTTTCTATTTCGAAGTGTGCATTTCAAAAGTACAATCATTATGCAACATTTTGTCAGTTTTCTTTGATGCGACAAAGTACCGCATACAAAATCCATTCACTAATAAAGGCGCCAGTGAATGATGTTCTGTATGTATGTATAATTGTATATTATCTACCGACATGGAATTGATCTACTGCGACTTCGAAAATGTACAAACAATAAATACAACAACATCGAACGCCTACATGATTCCGTGGAATTGGAATCACCCGCCAGTTGAAAAATATAGGCATGTAATTTATTAATTATTCGACCTTTGGTGACACCATGTCTCACATGATTGGGTTTTTTTCAAGGGCAAGATGTCGAGATTTGCAAATTTATAGTGGGCGGAACAGAAATTGTCTAGCAAATATTCTGGAGTATATTTTCATTAGCGAAGCGGAGAAACAGATGAAAGAAGCCGAGGTGTTGTAATCGATAATTACAAAAATATTATTGGTGTGCACAATACATTTCGCCATGAAATATTCTTAATATATTTATGAATTCAGTAGTCAAAACAAGCAACATGAGATTTAAAAAGTATAAACGATATCATATTATTCGTTTGTTAAATGTATAGTCAAGATAATGGGAACCTACATAATCTCTTGAAGTAAAACAAAATGTAAAATATGAAACACGATCACACATGGGACTGATTTTTGTCAAAACTTCGGCAGAGCGCCCTCTTGATTTGTGCAAATACCCTGTGCAAAACACTGTGTCGGTGCCGATCAGACAGCTTCATGCGGACTAATAATATTCCCAAAACAATTTGAGTATTATCTCTAAATTTATATACAATCTGGAGATACTACAATTCCGCGTGAATTATGGCAAGCTACAATTGTTTTCAGAGATATAAAGTTCGATTCATGCGTACCTATGTGGTATATAATTTCATTCTGAGATATATTTTTCACATTTATAAACGGTAAGACAAATTAAAATAAAAAAAAATACATTAAAACGATTACTTACTGGCTAATCAAATATAGCAGACAAATAACAGCCATGATTTGACGACGAGCAGCTCTCGTTCTAATCGTTTTCTAGTGAAAGATCGCCATTAGTAAACGTATAGCACATTTCACGTAAGTAGAAACTACTATAATGTGTTTTACGGTACAATTGCCATGGTAACGAATAATTTATTTCCTGCAGATTATTCCTATAGTCGGATATTACAACTGGGACATACTCATTTTTGTTGTGATGCACAAAAGTTTATATCGATCGATGATCGGTTCAATATGCGTGATAAGTCTTGACAACATGAACAATAGATTTCACAGTGAGTTGACAATGAAGTTTTTATATAATTGACACACGAAATATAGCATGCAAATATGCACCCATTCACCAGACACCTGTGTGGGTACACGAATTCACTCAGACGTGGAAAAGAGTGCTGTATCCGGCTTCACTTAGAAGAAGAAAGACGAGGATATGAGAATGGAAGAAAAACTACAAACGCGCCATTTTCGTCTCTTTGATATTAAAATATATCGATCAATGGTCACCCTAGCAATAAGTAGAAATGAAACGCTTTCTTTTGTGATATAATTTGCGTTGATATGTAACGACAGAAATAAATTCATCTTCCGTGAAGCCAGCAGACCGCGAATTTATGATACTAGCGCTGGATAACGGTAGCGTCTACGGCTTCTCAATTCATATTCCGTGCAATGAAGAACTCATACTGCTGGATATTTGGTACCGTCATAACAGGTAATTGCGATACATACTGCTTGATAAGATTCTTATTTTTGAGTTGAGAAAAATGACCGGTTTGCACGTTATACTGTTGCTTGCTGTTGGCATGGGTTATGTTTCTTCTGTCCGCTCAATACAGTAATTCATCACCATGGTAACGTGCGTTATATATACAACGTATATACACATAAATATGTGGATTGCATGCAGTTTCCAGTCAAATTAGACAATTATCTTCAGTTAATGTGCCTAATGTAATGTGTCGAGTTATATAATATCGGTTATTCGACTATCTTGCGCATTATGTTTGAACTTAGATTTCATGATATTTTATTTCCTTAACCTTAAAATGTGCAAATACAAATATAACACCAGTTTAGATTCTTGGCAAACAGGATAATATTTGAAATAATGCTGACAGAATTTGTACATCCATGATGTGTGATGACTATTAATATAAACTCGTCATACACCGACACGATCCGCATACGAGTATATGACGTTTTAAAAGTCCGCTGGTTAATCGTTAGTTAGGTTTGAAAAATCAATGGCATTTTCAAAATTTAAAATAAGTGCCAACTTCTTGTATTAGTTGTTTTGAAACAGTAGATTGGATTAGAATCTATCAAATTCCCCCCCCCCCCCAATTTCAATAAAACTAAAACGTCTTTTTCAAAAATAAAATTATAGACAAGACATTACGATAATACATGTACACACATTTCGTTCTCTCTTTTTTAATATAGTTTTTGTCATTAAGTGTGTGGCGGTGCCATGTGATTTGGGTGAGTACCACGACGGCGTAGTTACACCATCAACTTTTCATGCTGATGAGGGCATATGTTTATTGAACTTGCAATCACCAAATATATATGCTGCTGGAATTGGAGACGGAAGCACAAATGATGCATATGTAAGTCAGTCAGTCAGTTCATGTGTGTATTATCATGTATACAAACAATCATGCTTTTGGTGACATTCAATAGAGGGTAGATGGTCGCCGAGATCTCATTGAGATCGAGAGTGCCACTGGATTTGTTTGTATCCTTTCAAATAGTGGTTCATTCTCTCGTGTCACCGCTTTCACTATTTTACTACACGTGAGTGACTTTGTTACATAGTTACATGTCACGGTGAAACCTCAATTGGCTATTCTGGATAGACGAGGCAAATACATTTCTGACACGAGAGTTTTCTGATATTCTTGACAGTCACGTCTTTTATAAACTATAATTTGTATGGTTTATCTTTAATTACATTGTAATGCAGATTCTTGTCATTGCATTTCCCAAAGGCCATTGTGGAAAACAATTTACTATACTCTAATTTGGTGTTCAGGCAAATTGCACATCTATAGTGGATATCATTGCAATAAGATACTAACATGATTATGTAACGATTAGACGTTATAGTTACTGTCCGTGAAAGGTAATCATAAAACTTGATTTATGAATATTTTGCGCAATAATATTTTGCGAGTTTGGCCAATATTTGTTCCCGTGGTTCAAGTTTGCAGATTTTGTTTTTCGGTGGTTTGTTAAAGGTTTTGTTATTATTATTTTCACTCCTAACGTCAATCCTAATGAACATATCATATAGATCTATTGAAGTACTCTGTATATATAAAATAAAAATTCAATACCTACTTTCATTAAAATAATCCGCTCTATAAGGTAGGTTGTATTGACTTCATTCATCATTCTTAATTTTAGTACTGTGGTTCATGTGTTAACGTGTCAACTCCACATGCGTTTATAGTCGCCATGGTTGTTGACGAATGTAAAGAATGTGTAGGAGATTATGATATAACTCTAGATATCGATGCGATGAACATGTTATCTGCAAATACTGGCCAGATGGACGTTAATGTTCGTTGGCACCTCATCCCATGCCCTGGGATGGTTCGCACCAAGAACATAACATTTGAGGTATGTTTTATAATATTAAATCGTTTACTTGTTTGGACGGTTGCCTATTGCGAAGCAAGATGTACTTACTATTTTCAAAACATTTGACGTCACATGTATACAATGGGTTAATGAATATGTTATTACTGGCTTGGCTCTGTGGTGTAGTTTGCTTGTAAGTTGTTTTCTTTTTGTAGTTCTGGACTTTTTACTAACGGATGTCGATCGTTTTTGTTGTGTACTTCGACTTTTGTTTAAAGATCAACCACTAGATAATAACACTTTTTTTATTAACCAGATTCAGGGAGTTGGTTCTATGACTGAATTCGCTATAAGAGCTGTTGACCACGCGTACCCTGTCACGGCCATGGAGGTATCAACAGACGGGACGTTGTGGAGTTTTCTAGTCCGAGACGAACGCAACTATTACCATAGACAAGCGAATGTCTATACATGGGATACGCCCTTCCTCATAAAAGTTTATACAACTATTGAAGAGAAATACGTTAGCTACACGATCGACAACTTGAATGAAAGTCAAATCACAAGTAATGTACAATTTGATAATTGTGGCGGTGAGTACATATAGCACATAACCATGGCAACAATATTCTGTACTATAAGTCACACAATTACACATCTAGAATCAAAGTATATACATTAAGCTTTCTCAAAAAACCTCTTTGCATTAAATTTGAAATATATTTAACTCATCCGAACATTTGAAATTTCCTTTATATGTGGTAACATTTAGCTTGTAACGATGCGTCTAGTTGACAATGTTATTGGTGCGTAAAAAAAACGAAAGAACTGAAATGGGTTACAGTGATAACATGAAAAGCAAATCAATCCCCGGAAATAATGTAATCGCGAAATAAAATGTGTTTACCTTGTTTATATATTTAAACGATATTGGTTTCAAAACGCGTGCAATTAAAGCTTCAGCAGCTTGTCCTGTGTGATAGACTTCAAGATAATAAAACAATTTGTCGGGAATCATATTTTTCAAAATTAGAAAGGAGCGCATGAACCTTTTTGTAATAACATGTCAGTTTCAGTATAGATCTTTTGACAAGCCCCGCAAAAATACATCATAGTAATTGTTTAGTTTAAGCAACACTGAAGCCGCGCATTGCAATTTTTTAAATTTGTGAAGATGTATTTTACACGCGTTGTAAATGTCGCATGGAATTCATATAAATAACGATGCGTTGTGGCGATTAATTGTATCATCGCACCTTTTTATAGAACTGTTTTGCCTCTGACTACTGTTAGCTTAATATTACTTATAAAAGATTTTGATCTGCGTCACAACTCAATGAATATTCGTATAAGTGAGTATGCATAGAACGTTTGTTTTGTTTACTAATTCATTGGTAAAAAACACTTTCAAATAAATAGCGTAAGAGTTATGTTTTGTATGCCTGCGTACATACTTTACGGTGGAGCAAGCATTTTGTTCCACTCAGCTTTGTCAAAAGTATATTTTCCAAAGATTGTGTCGCGATTTAAGTAAAATTGATTCAATGGACCCGTGGCAATGTTTTCCATGTGACCTGATACAAGCATTACATCAATGTACATATTGCTGTTGTGTATTGAGCAGAATCCACAATAAATGCAGTTGCTAGGTGAACAGTATTACAATTGATGAATGTCGTTATGAAATCGGTTGAATATATGTATTGAGGCTGGTCGTTGCCATGGGAAGAAAATAATTAGTGATTATCGGTAATATAAACTCTATTTACCTTGAAGGTGTTGAAAAATTTGAGGAAACCCAAAATCATGAACAAAAACAAAACTGGCAGACTGACAACCATCATTTTAACTGTACTATGAATACACATTTTAAAGTATGCATTAAAATACTAGAAATATAACTTATCATTTAATATAGCAACAAGTTATTTCAAAGTAATGACTTTTGGCTTTTGACGACTTTGCAATTACTTTTTTTAATAACTTTTTGGAATATGGTACATATGAATGTTTCCGTTATATAGCGGTAAATTAATAAAATTCAGCAACATGCGCCTTGGTTCAAAAGTCACGTATACGGATTTCAAATTCACGTACATGATTAATTTGCCCGTGTACGTGCTTCGAAATTGTCAAAAATTTCATATGTAGTAATTTTCATATGCCCATCGCAAATATAACAATTAATACACTCAGTTAATTAACATTAATAATGGGGTACTTCGACTAACATCGGTTGCTTGACTATATTTCTTTGAGTAATTAGATCTCTCAAACTGTCGAAATTGAAGTCTGCAATTTATATCCAGTAAAGCACACAGTTACAGATTTGATTACAAATTTCTCAGGTATTTTTATAAAATACATACTTATGAAGATCAAATTTAGATTAAATTATGTACAATGAATCTTTAAATTTTAAAGGTTAATTTAAAATATGAAATACTTAACGTGACTAGCATTTCTAATGGTTTTGAGAGAATCATTTTGAATGAAAATGAAAAGACCGACGAATCTTACCCCCAAAAAATCATCTAACTTAACTGATTCAACATTAATTCAGGAAACTTATTGCATGAGCGGAAAGAAACAAGTTATTGTCTCGGTATTGCACACCCACGTCATGCTATTTGCACTTTGCGTTATATATTAACAGAAATGTATGCTGTATAAAGTTTGAGGCGTCAGAGAATTGACCATATAGTCATTGTAAGCCCGTGTACATTACGCGCTATTTAGAGCCTTCACTTGGAGGGCGCTTTCTGTGGCACGATTTTGTGTTTATGAAATCCACGCGTTTTTAATTGAAGCCGTCACTACAGCCTCCTTTCCAGTCTAACTTAAACCAATTCCAACCTTTATAGAATAGTTTACTGAATTTCTGAATAATTTATAATGTACAATGTTGCCTTTCCGTACTAATGCTTTTTCGTCAGTATTGTTAAATAATTGTTTTTCATCTCGCCTTTAATATACTCCTTTTTCGCTATTTTTGAGACTTCTCAGTCCACTTACTACATTTTATATTAAAACACTCGCTCTCGCCCTTAATCTTTTATGATATTAAGTGGTAACAGAAAAAAAAATACGAGAGCGGAGAGCGTTTGAAACTTTCGCCGGAAGTATTCACACATTCTTGAATGTTTTCAACTATTTCAAATTTTACAAATATACCATTTTTTTTATGCCGGTTCTCCAGGTACGACCTAACATTCTTCCATTCATTGATTCTTCCATTAGATAAAGCATATTGTAACATTTGGTTGGACATTTGTGACATATTATTTAATTTTCTTCCGTTGTTAATGTCTTCCATACCCGCCCAAGACACATTCATTTGGGGTCTGGGCAGAAACAGATAGAAAATAGCTACCCGCGAAACATTGTACACATTCAAGACACTTATAATTCCTAAAATCTCATATTTCGGACTATGTGTTAAAATTTGTAATATCCTGGAATATAAAAATCGTTTGAAAAATACGTCATATTTGTTGGTCCAATAACATCCGTGTCATGCCTACAAAAGAGAACACATTACTTAGAGATTGATATTATGACACTGCTTCAATACGTATACCTTTTTAATACCACATTTTGTCTTATCTACCTGGCCGATTTTCAAAATATATATTAAGTATTGTAGACCAATAACACTTTCTGAAAGAAATACCATCGGCATACAGCAAACAAAAACTTTCAACAAGGCCAGAAAAGTTGTATACCATAATGCTTTGACTGTTGAAACTCAATTATTCTTTCATAAAAAAGAAAAATAGAAAGGGTCTTAACATGCAGCCGTGTCAGACACAACTGGACAGTCAAATACTACAGTTTCTTCCGTTCTCGTGTTATACATTTTTGCACAATTTATTGTAATACAAATATATTATCAATTGCCTAAAACCAGCTTGTGCCTCGGCCCAGTAGTAAAGTCAACGGTTTAGTATTGAGATAAAGTTATGGAGTATGTTCTATAGTTACTGGTGTTATTTGTCAATCTTATGAATTGGAACAATAATAGCGTTGGACCGAAACCTTGGGGAATTTGGAGATTTGAAGATGGAATTGTGAAGGTTATTTAGATATGGGATCACAATATATTCTGAGTATTAAGTTCTCCGGTAAGGTAATCTGGGTCCGCCGATTAAACATATTTACGGACTCTGATATTGAAATATCCCAATCAATTTTCATTGTTACAGGAATACAATAGTTAACAGAGTGTAGCACAATTCACAATTAATTTCAATTAACATAATCTTGATTAATTTTTATTTGTGAAAGAAGGTCATTGAAACTAGTCACTTCGATTTATGGAAGTTTCTGATGGGACAGATCTACTGCAAGTTTTTCTTAACCTCACTGTTGACCAATATGATGTTGATACACCATGAACGATTCTGATTTACATATTCACGTATTTCACAACGACAAACATTTTCAAAAATTACGTATTACGTGGTACTTTTTTCTGATGGTTGAGATTATTCCTGTTACGTATCACTGCTAAGTTTATAATTTCCAGTTTTGAGGCGTTTATATTCCAAATCAAACCATGCATGGTGGTTGCATATTGTTGCACCGTATATTTGTTGGACCATAATTCATTTTTTGAGCAGTAGAATGTATAACATTTAATTACAATGTCACTCACAAACATGTCAGTATCCAAGGCTGGGGTATCAATTTGATAATCCAGAGAGTGGGTAAGAAAATCGATTTCCATGTTTGTGAATAACAATCTTTGTTTAATCCGGCAAGCATTCACATTTTGTGAATATACGTGTTTCGTTTTTATTAGCAATAACGCACAGTAACTGTGAATGACATCTGGACTGATTCAGTGCGCAATCCCAAATAATATGTAATGTTGACTGAGGACAAAAGACCTGCATCACTTTCCTACATTCAATTCATTCGCAGATTGAATGAGAAACAAAGCGACAATAATGATTGACAAAAGTTAATTACAGAAGTATATTTTCTAGAACGCGGTATTTGAAAAGTATTTGTATTATAAATTTGGAAACCATTTACAGCTAAATTAGCATCATCATCCAAAATAAAATCCGGTTTTTTGAATTTGAATTTCCGAAAAAGATAACGTCAACTTCAACTAATTTAGATAATATACACCAGAGTGTTCTCCAATAATTCAATGTCATTTTGTGATCCAAAACTGTTGTTTTGAGTAGTGTTTTGAGGTGCGAGATAATCATTGCAAAATGATGTATTCATCTTTGAATAAAAAACAATGTTTTAAAAATGATTTCACATATTAAATTTGCTATATTGTTTTTTTTTTAATAATATAATTAACGCTCATGTCATAACGATCTTGTAACTTTCGTCGATGTCATTACAGCATGGGAAATTATTGTTTAAATGTTATTACATTAATCTTTTTTAATGTTTCCGTCAGGGAGACGATGTTAAAAGATGTGAGAAAATATAAAGCTATATTTTAAATGATGTTCTAAGTTTAATAGTATACACTTATTGGACAGTGTACTCTATTATGTACAATTCTCCCAACATCACCTAGAGAATCTGTAATTTGATTACTAGTATCATTCAGAATGATGAAAGGCAAGTGACAAGGGTGAAACTAAATTGTAATCACACTTTACGGAACACTTGACATTACTTTATGTATACCATGGGTTCCAGGTATATTCTCACTGGGTGTGTAATGTATTAGTCAGTTGTTTTTATTTTTTGTGGATGGTTTTGTGGATAGTGTTTTGTGCTTGTATTTGTAAATTGACCTGTGCGATTTTGTTAACCGACATCTTCGATTCGTAGATGTTATCCGTAATACATGTATGTGTCAATATTTTCTATAGGCCAGGTACCTGGAGAGAGTCGAGAATCATGTGACCTGGGACTATATCATGACGGCCTGGCTACGCCAGCAAAATACACTAATTATAATGGTTCGTGTTCATTAGTACCCCCACCACTAACTCGGGGTATATATTCTGCTGGAATTGGAGACGGGAGTGTTGTTGATGCATATGTAAGTTAGTTACAGGGCTCTTAATACACTACTCCCAGTTATTTATGTATACATATTGTTCCACGCAAGGGCAAATGAAGCACAAGCCACCTAGTTGACATGCGAACAAGTCTTGTACGTGTCCAGAGATCACTGTCCGCACGCATGATTTTGCTTCTGTGCATCCCTCTAACCACAACCCCGTGCGGTATGTCTACTCATAAGTGCGTATACTGAAGATCGTTTCTGATTGGGCGCAATAGCAAAGTGTTTGGCCAATTAGATTTAAAAAAAATTGTTGTGATACATTTTCAAATATGGCGAACATCATAATAAGTTTAATTTGCGATGACTAACAACATCCACCGATCCATTTATCCCAGCAAAGAAGTGACGTGCATGTTGACGCTGTGACGGGATTGTATATACATATATTGACATCCCTGGCACTTGCAGATACAACGTTGATATTCATTTGATATTCCTGAATTGTAGTCTGACACAAATATATAAATTATAAAATTGTACTAATTTGTATAAAACATGGCTGGGAAAAGTTAACACTGGTTGATAGTAATTTTCAATTAGTTCCCAATGACGTCAGTACAGCATGGTTGCATGTTTTTAAAATCAAATTGAGAACCCCCAATAAAGGAAATGTATCCAAGCATAAATCCGATAGGCTGAATAATGTTCTATTTCAACTGCTGTGACGCAAGTGGCATATGTCACTTTCCTATAAGATATATTGAAATTCAAGATACGAAAGATATGAAAACAACACGAATAAATGTCATGTGAGCTGAAAAAAAATATATATACATGTATATGGCAGTGGATCATCGCTGTTTAAATAAGTCCATTCGTGTCTAAGAATATGTCGTCTGTCTATGCAATGACTTACTGATTGATCGATCGATGGATTGATTGATTAATTAATTGAATATTGTATTGACTGATAATATACTTTCATCGTGTTCTTATTATAGTATTGTGGAGCATGTGTAAACGTGTCAACTGCACGTGCGTATATAGTTGCCATGGTGATTGACAAATGCCGTGGATGCGTCGAACAGGATGATATCACTCTGGATGAAGAAGGGATATACATGCTAACTGGAACTTGGAACGCCATAGATGTTACTTGGCGTCTGACAGCATGCCCTGGTCTGGTTGGAGTAGAGAACATCACATTTGAGGTAAGGTTTATGATACATTTAAATGTTCGTTGTAGATTATATTGTGTACAAAATGAAGAGATATAAGCGTTACTATATACAATGGGTCGTTAATATTTATGTAAAAAAGAAGGATACCCAAACAAGCGAGTTAACGCAAGATTGAAACAGTAATACTACAATGGAAACAAATGGTATATTGTTCATATAGAGTTGTATTGTAAAATGCCACTGCTCTTCAATTATGACTGTAAATTTCGCGGCCGTGAAACACTGTAGCAGTGACAATTTGTTGGTATCTCACTACACGGCTGTCAGTGACTTCCGCAATATTTTGTAACCAAGAAAGGCATACAATCTCGAAGTCGCGAAAAATCGTAACAGTGAAAATAAAACGGTTCATATTACTTTTTTTTTCTTATTTTCTTGACAGTTTCAGACAGACAGTGATGTATTTGCTGTACGAGCCACCAATCACATATATCCCGTTACGTCCATGAGGTTATACTACTACGGAGAGTGGAGAGTCTTGATTCGAGACGAGAGAAATTATTATCATCGTTATTTTGACAGCACACAGATGACAACGCCATTTAATCTGACGATTTTCACAAGTGTTACCCGTCAATACGTTAACTACACATTCCGTGAATTAAGTCTTAGTCCAATACACAGTAATGTACAATTTGACATTTGTGATGGTGAGAAAGTTATTTATTTATTTATTTATTTATTTATTTATTTATTTATTTATTTATTTATTTATTTATTTATTTATTTATTTATTTAGGGAGTACCAGTATCTCATTGTTTACATTGCCACGTGGCAATGTGGACTCTTTTTACGCTTGTGAATATTAACTTTTATGAAATTAATCGCTATAGAGTCAGAAATAGACTGTGACTCTAAACGATGGGACTTGTGTTAAGTATAGAACGGGCAGAGCGGTGACACTACACGTCATCAACATCTCAACGCAGGAGTACAGTTAGATGTGTCGTACATTTTTTTCTATATTGTGATTTTGTAGGTTACTAATTTATATATTCACTTACAGGTTCTGATAGCGGTGTTGGTGCATCACCTACTTGGTTTTCTACGACGCGGTCGATATCAAATGAGTCTCCAACGATCCCTGTAACTACGCAAGTACTGGCCACGACGCAGCCAAAAACGACATTCATGACAACACCTGAGACCACGAGCCCCCCAACAAACTCTGAAGTTACCACCACTCGTCAGGTAACCACCAAATTTAAAGCGGCGACAACTTCACTACAGGCCACCACGACGCCGCCGCCAACGTCAACTTCGGATACAACGATCCTACTACCGGTCTTCACTCAAATAGACCCAACGTTGCCAACAGCCTACCAAAATACGTCGTCGACGTCGCATACAACAATATCTGTTGAAAGTACAACTCACCTGGAAGCAGCTATTACGGACACAATCTTGATGACTTCCATGATGACTTCAGAAGATCCAGATGCAAAACAAAGTATGTACACCCTTATCAGTAATCGTTAATCCGCAACCTTATTTGTCACCTTAGGTAGAATAAAATATGGTTCCTATAACAAGCCTTTCAACAATAGATAGAGTATGTAGGTAGGATTTTAAAAAAAAAATTTTTTAATTTTCTGTGTATTTATTCTTGGTTATAACTTAGTTTCATTTTTTTCTTGCACATAACTGTGCTTTCTTCAGATTTGAGTGTCATCAATTATAATTAAAATTGTTAACATTACCCAGTTTAGTAATATTATTAATTTTTGTAGAGTATTATTAATTTTCGTAGAGTTGCACTCAAATTTTCTTAAATATGGCCGACAAAAGTTAACGCCCGGCAGTAAAATATGGTAGGTCGAGTTATAGGAACCACACGATATTATTGTTTAGGTCTATTTTATTGTGTTATCTACACAATAAATTAAATACAATCTGTTGCCAAACTGTTTATATACACAACTCGAAAACAAATAGATGCCACTACTCAACAAATTTACTACAATCATTATTATGATTTTGCCAATTATGTGTTACCGTATGTACCCAAATTACACTCGCTGTAGTCAGTGCTCGTCACAACCCTGCGTTTTTGATTGACTATAGTAAGCTACTATTTAAACTAGTTTTGTTTCTTGTGCGACTGACTCAAAGAGTACCAACCGCCATCATGTCATTTGTTGGGTATTATCGTCGAGCTCCTCCAGGACAATATAACACGGGAAGATTAAACTAAAAAATTAGGCAAATCTGTAAACTGTTTTTTGTTTTTGTTTTGAATTGCTGCAAATATTACGTCACGTGCCAAAAGTTTGTTCTTAGAAACTCAAGATTATTTTGTTTTATATTTATTCAATCATTTTGAATCCACAATCCACGGTATTCCATGGCAAATGGTGGCCAAACGTGCAATGCAATAACACGCTCATGATTGTGACCATTTTATTTCATATTCAGTATTTAAAATATGCTTCACTTTTAAGTTTTTAGTAAATTATACGACAGTGCGACATGTAATTATTGCAGATTTGCAAATTTTGAGCTGACCTAACAGGACAGGACTCCAGCGTGAAAACACAATTGCATTTATACTCTTATATTGATATGTAATTTGAATTTGTAAATCCACGGACTTCAACAATAAGCACCAATACAGGAAATACCGACGCCTTTTAATAATTTGCAAGCAATACGACTTTCATACGCTTAAATCTGCGATTCAACTTACGGGGCTTTTGTATCCTTTTTGTAAGGCGGATTTTGTCATGAATGTCAATTAAATAGGAAAGTTAGTTATTGAGATCATTTCATATACGTCATTTCTGATTTTAGAATCTCTCAAATGAAGATTTGTACACCAAACAATCGACATTTTCACAATTGTACGTAATATACATGTACATATATATATAGGCATGTATACTTGTCATTTGATTAAATTGTGAAAATCCAGAATGTCGATAATTGTAGTGGATTATTGGATAAAAGAAGTGATATTTCAGTTTTCGCGTCATGACTCAAGATTCGAGCATTCAAAATGTATGGCAAACAACGCAATGACCAGGAATACATTTTGGCATAGAGAGCGCCACCATTCGGCGTTTATTAGTAAACATTTGTCCATTTGTAATAATCAACAACTTGGCAATCAAAACGTGTCGCTGCGTGTGTATGTTGCACGAAGCACCCTGCAGTCCTACTGGGAAAATTAGTCTAATAACATATTAGATAGGAGGCCTCGTTAAAAAAAAATATTTTGAGAGCAACACAGTCGTGTCAATATGTAGACTAATATCACATCGCTGGAAAATACACAGGCAGAACCATCACATGTGCGTGTTTATGAGTTTTCAAAAGGACATGAAATATACGAGTAAACAGCGCTAAATCAACTAGATTGTAAAACGCATTCCTATGAAATTGTTACACTATTTCATTTATGCGACTATAACGGATAACATTCGAGAGTATATAGTCAGAACCAATCACATTTTTCTAAGTAACATAAATATGTTGGTGAACAGCGCCACCCAGGCACAACAATACCGCAATAACCGTAAACCTGCGAACGACGTGTTCCCCTCGCCCATTCATCAACTCCTCGCCCATTCATCAACTCCTCGCCCATTCATCAACTCCTCGCCCATTCATCAACTCCTCGCCCATTCATCAACTCCTCGCCCATTCATCAACTCCTCGCCCAGCAAGTTGGTATTCTTACCAACTGTTTGAAAATGGCGTATTCTAGCATCTTTAAAGCGGGGGAGTCGTCATCTGCGCATGCGGCAAACGGCCATAGCGTGTCGTTGTTTACAACCAAGCGTTTCACCCATGAGCCTTTGCATTTTTAGCGTGCGTTGTTATCGTCGCTTTAATTATTGCATTATATATATGTAATGTTTGAGAAAGCTCGATACAAGAAACATGTGCGTGTTTCTTCAATATAATACCCCCCCCCTTTCAATTTAAATGAAATCCCAGCTGCGCTCTTTGACGTATATTAATGATGCTGCTGTGATGACTGTGAACATAACGGAGTCTACAATTTCCGTGCTGGTATGCGTCACCCTGGCGAATATCCGCCGTAATGGTTTTACCTATCCCTTAATTAATTGATTTCTTTGTCACGGTGTGTATATACACATACAATTGCATTGCCGTTAGATTACAAGTATTTTGAAAGGAAATTCGTTAGTGAAGAATTAAAGTCATATATATATATATTTATATATTTTAATTATGTATTGATTATTATATTGAAGTATTAATAATAATAATAATAATATTAATTACATTCAAATCGTTTACTTAAAAGGTAGCACGCAAGAAAATGGAAACCCAAAAGTGAAAGGATTAGGCTATATTTTTATATTCGCTGCTGTTTTACTTGGTATCGGCGCACTTATCGAGGTTGCAGAATGTGTTATCCGAAAGTAAGCCATAACTTTGTTATTTACTGAATACAGCGCCTCGGAGTATTTGTCTGCTAGAGGGCGTGTGTGCGTCGTTGATCAACGCCTGACAAGTGTCACAAGAGCGACAGAAATGAAATAAGACACGTAGTGATGAATGAAAGTTTTGATAGATATACGTATACAGGGCATTATTGAACGAGGGTAGCTAAACGCGGATACGGCGTTTTGATGGTTGATGTTCTTTACTTTTGTATTAATTTGCTGTACTCTCATTTCATTCATCAATCCATGCATTCTTTACACTATTGCATTCAGGATGCACATAGGATCCAGAAGACGTCAGCGTTTGATGGACAATGATGATACAAAACCAGGCAATCACGTGACACCCGCTGAAATATGACACGACGCGCGGACACCTAAAATATAACACTGTCTTGGAAATTGCATTTATAGTATATAACGAAATAAAAAATTGCTACGTTTACGCGACAGCATTCTATTGGAGACGAACTACTGCTCCTCCAAGCGATTATGGTCCGGGCCAAGCGAAAGCCGAGATTTGCCAGAGGTAATTCAGTTCGACCAGAGTCGAAGATAATAGTGCCCTCAAATACTCAGTATGAAAAAAACTTGGCTGAAAACGATGTTGGTGTCGTTCTTGTGTTGTTTCTTTATATGGCACGATGCTGTTAAGCTGGGAGAAAAAAATGGTATCTCGAATAAAATAAGGATAAAATACGCTAAATGTGTTACATCCTATTCGCACGCCATTTTTCTGTTTCCCGTTGAGCTATCAGTTTATCGCAGTATTTTTTTTACTCTGCCAAATAGATATTAGGGCGCGTACCTTTTCGTCAAGCCACAAATTGCATGAAATTACAAACGATGTTGTCTCCGCAATATTGAAATGTAAGGTTAGTTGAAGAAGATGGTTGAGGGCGTGATTCCGGCTACGATAGTTGAGCCCCGATGCGTATACACGGTCGGAGCCATGTCGGGGCTCAACCATATCGAAGTTCAACCCCGAGGATTTATTCGCCCGTAGGGCACCAATAAAATGTTATCGTGTAAACGTATCATATACACTCAAATACGGAAGCGTTGTCTGGTCATCTGGGGAAATTAAGTAGGAATGTATAGTTATGTAAGTTAGTGCAGAGTCATGCCGCCATATATATTTGCAGTGATTACGAAATGAGCTACGAAGGACATCTGCTAATCTGTGATTTGTTACCGTTATTGTTACGTAGATTGTACTACTTCTATATAGATGCTTCACACAGCGGTGATCGCTCAACAAATGTTTACACTATCTAGTACGGAACTACCATAAGGACATGATATCCAGATATGTTATCGAATTTATTTCCAACTGAACTTTGTAATATAACAATTTGTTGATAAATTGTTCTTTTGTAATTGATAAACAATAATGTATAGATTTTCCCAACCAAACTATATTTTGGGTTTTGCATGTTTAGTATTTGAGCGTTTTTTTGTTTTGTTTTTTTGCAATCCCCTTCAGATACACATCGATTGATTATTATTCATGTAAATCGTTAATAAATTAACCCATAATCTGTAATATCTCAAAAATACACAAGGTTTTGTATGGCTTTTTCATTTACTGATTTTATTTACGTAGTTACCTTTTGTTATTATTCATATGAATATTAATGTCAATACTTCTCAGAACATTCGTATTTAATGTGGCCAGGTTCCTGTGAGGATCCTCTTTTGTATGATTGCGTTCTACTCGTTTTCCACCGACGTTACAGACTATCAGGTGAGCCTGGCTCGGGATTCATATTACTTTCAACTCTAAATTATCATGCCTTCTGTGCATTGAACAATTAATTTTAGAAATCATGCAATGATCTCACCCATAGTCACATCATTTTCAACAGCAAATTAGTGTCTCATCTGTTTAACTTTATAATATTCATACCACCTTTCACTCAATGACATGTAGTAAGCATTAATACAATAACTGCATCTTATTACCCACTTTGATGCACCTCAAATAACTTGATTACAACTTTTAAAGAAGAAAAAAAAACGTAAATATACAAAAATAAAACTCTGAAATTACACCTGGTTCATAAAGGCTTGAATTTGTCGCGGTTTTATGGACATTTATTGTACTTCATTCAAATCAAGTGCTTTCATTGGCTATATAAACCATGTGATAACGACTCACCCATGAGTCTTTGCGATAATTCTTTAGTCATTGCAGAAATACTGCCATGAGCGAAAACGATAAATGTCATTAAATTTGTAGTAGAGTAGTAGTAGTAGAGCTTCATACGAGCGGTATTCGATCAAGTTGTTTTCAATCGCCATTTGAAATTTATAAACATATAAATGAAACAGATTCACGCATTCATGAATACCCGGTGTATTATCCATTCAGAGGCTGTCTTATTATACGATAATAAAAGGTAAAACAGCTTATGTAACTGCTTGTAAAGGAAAATATAAAAACAAATAACACTGATTTTGTGAGTATGACTAACCTTTTTAATCTACCAAGGTAAATTCATGTGACTTGTAAACTTAAATATTCACACAAAAGTACGCAGTCATAAATTGTGTACGTCGGATTTTGGAATTGCAAGGCTGGATTATGAAAACTAAAATCACCAGCGGGTCCATGAAAAAACACGTTAATTCCGCCTGGTTAAGCTGGCCCACAGAGAATGTCAAGCTTCAAGGCACACATGCCAGTAACTCTAATAACAATAATAAAGTGAAGCAATAATGGAATACAAACAATAGTATTCCCGCAAGTAACCAAGGCTATATTTCCCCCGCCACAATGCCTAAATAGCCCATACAAACAAAAGCATAGGTACCAAACAGTATAGTAATGGCGTGATACCTCTTCCCACAAAAGTAGCAAGTCTACCATTACCTGTACTATTGCTAGAATTACTTTAATTAGACTTGTCTGCGCAGAGTTAATAATTTCATCGAACATGCATGCACACAATAAAAAAACTCTTACTATAAATGAAACTCAAAATACATACGTTATTGTACACTAGTGTTTCACAGATGCCATGCAAGTGTACAACTCCTGCAACAATTTGAATTTTCAGTGTAACACTCCGGCAAAATACCAAAGGGCCAAAAATAAAATCAGAATTATGCAACTGATGGGGCGCTGTCATTTGAAGAAATACCTATATACTGGTATACAACTATAATTCAATTTGGTACAGGGGGGCTAACCACTCCGGAATTTAACAATAATTTCATACGAATATAGCTCAATTCAACAGTGTTTAATGACAGTCACTTAGGGGCCGAAAATCCAAATATATTGATCAGTACTATTTATTATCTGTGAAACTCCGCCGTGAAATCGATGCGTCGACCATTTTAGACGACCTATTTCTTACGTTAAAATGTGAAAATTAAAATTCTTATGGCGTTCCAGGATAAACTTATAAACATTCTTTCCAATTGCTGAGCTTTACAATCCACGTGACAAGGTCAATGACATTCTAAAGTTGGCCGTCTACACCACGTCATACATGTAAATCGCAATTGAAAGTGTTCCTCATCAGTCTGGAACCTAAATATTGATCTAGGTTTTTGACGAGTACCTTCAATTCAGACCACAATCAAAGTATTAAACCCTTGTTAATAAACTATATTTGTAATGCGTAAGAACAGTCTCATTTGTTCTCCACGTCATGAATAAAATAACGAGAAATCTGGTACACACATGACTGCGCATATGGAAAGCACACTTTGTATGAAACATTTGTGCAAGGTACTAGTAGAGCCCGTACATGGAGCATAAAGTGTGCACGCACTCAAAGCGTGTAACGGCCTATAGACCGGGCGACTTTGTGCTAATATAATTTACCTAGTTTCGAAATTTAAATCTAATATTTAAATTTTACAAAAATAGATATTTTTATTTTATTGTCGATTAAAATATTAACGATCCTCTTTTATTCGTTTTCGAATAAAACATATGCTTGGTACCGAGGCCTAGGTGCAGCTTATGGGAATTCATCATGGTGGATAATGTTTAGTGATGACATCATAAAATCCACTGGTAATGACACTGTATGTAATGCAATATTGTATCAATGTATACGTTTCAGAATATACAGGAAACGTGTACGTGTTCTTTGAAGGCCATAACATGAAATACAATCATAACGTGTCACATAAAATGTAATGCGGTAATTAAGTCAGCAGTTATACAAGATCGACCCCCCCCCCATCTGACAATTAATTTAACACAGTTCTTGTTTTCTTATATTTTTTTCATTTTGTCACAAAATATCTAGTACGAAATAACCAGGCTCCCGTGTGATACACATATTTTTGTAGTTACACGTCGAGTATAGATATATGTCTAAATATCCTTGATTGTTATATGAAAATATTATTATTATTATTATTATTGTTATTATTGTTGTTATTATTATTATTATTATTATTATTATTATTATTATTATTATTATTATTATTATTATTATTATTATTATTATTATTATTATACCAACGTAAAACACACACATAAGATTCATACTCATGATCAAAAACGCTTTATATCAAAAGCTGTTCACTCCACATGGTTTAATACAATACCTGTAGAGAAACGTACGGCGTTGAAAGTTGCATGCTTATATTTTACTTGGTATCTGAATCAGCGCTATCATCGACATTGTAGAATATGTCATAAACAGGTATTTTGTTATTTATTAAACACATCGCCTCGACAAATTTTGTCAGTTACAAGCCTAGGAAATCCTTAAAATACGCACCATACACGGCTATTTTTAATGAAATATTGTGCCTTTAAAAGGGTGGGTTTCGTTCGAAACACATCCTGATATTACTTGACCGATGACATAATGCGTAATATATGAACCAGCAATGTTGCCAGACGACAATGTTTTGATGGTAACTTTGATTCACAAACGCTGAATGCTGCACTGTCATCCGGCATACCATCAGTGTAGATCAGACTGAGGTAATTGCGGGTGAACTTTTATGATTAATATTATTAGAGTACACACACTTTTGAGTGTATTTAAAGTTTATTGTTAGTGGATGTTTTCCCCGATGTGATGTGAAACTCGTCTTGGAATCCTTCACGAAGTTTGAACCGCCAACATTGCAACCACACTGAGCTACCCGTGCCATATGAGCTCCGGGTGGGCACTTGAATCGAAACTTGGTAAGCATTCCGCAACACATAAAACGTGTATTACGTGTGGTTTTCAAACAGATAGTAATCTCCACGTTAGTACGTGTTTAGGGTTATTAAAATCGAAAACAACAGATAAGGGTATTTTTTTCCAAAAGGGTATTTTTTTCTCCGTGTGATTCTGCATCCGGGGATTCCACTCGCAAATATAGTTTGTTTATTATTTGTTGGAAAATGTTTGTACGTATTTCAAGTATTTTATAATGCCATGTTAGAGCATAGATACCCATGCTCCAATTCGATTGCCCCTACCCTCACGTAGCTAAGAGCATCAGTGGCTATGTTTTTGTCAGCCACGTGAAATGAAGTTTCTCACATGGGTTGGGAATCGTAACTCGAATTTGAAATATCATCCCACTCCTTTGGCACTTAATTTCATTTTGTCTGTAAAGGTAGTGTTGTCACTAGTTTTGTCGAATCACTACCTGATGCATTATCTATTTCGACACTTGCCGCTCACTTATTCATGTTTATAATTTGTGTTTTTAAATAATTAATGAATAAATAAGCTCATGGTTGACCCATACCATGGTCATGTGACAATATTAGGAACGTAATATATACTGATTGGCGTCATTTGGTGACTTGTAGCAAAAACTATACCTTAACCAAACTATACTGAATATATTTTGCAAACTGACAGACAAACAATCACTTTTTAATGTTCTTGGCATGCGTACTTTAATGCACATTAGTTAGATGAAACATACTTCCTCGGGAGTGGGTATAAAATAACACAAAGCTATACGAGTATCTCGCGAGTAGCTATATACATATATATATATATATATATACAAGTAAAAAGTTATATATGATTGTATATACACACAACATACGTGTTTTAGGTTTTAAGACACATCCGGTTGTCGTGAAATAACGGTCAATATTGTCATAATGTTCTTTAAAGGGTGGTGGTCGTCGCAACACGCATGCGCAAGATATGGGACTCTTGCAAACAAAGATGGCGAGTTTGGCTGAGACGTTACCAAGTTTTAACTAGATAATTTCTTTGGAGGGTTTCGAATGAGTCACCGGCGTATTGTTTATCAGCACAAACTACGCACATTCGCGAAGCGACGACTACCGTCCTTTTTAAGTTCTGTTGATTTCCTATGTGTTTTCACGATTGCATTAGACTTTATACGCGACTCTTCCTTCAAATTAAATTAAAAATTCAAGACAAAATTGAAAAAAAAACGAACACGTGTATAAATCAGATGTTCCGTTGTTTCGGATCAAAACGACAATAACATTGTGAAAAATATCGGACATGTTGGAATATGGCACATTCTGCTCTTTGAAGTTAACCACATCCCAAAATATGATTTGCATGGAACGTCTCTCACATTTCACACATATTTCTCTGTTATTTTTGCGTATTCATGTAAATGAACAGTTACTGTAAATAACAGTTTTCGTTCTGCAATTGTACGTATGTTACCATCCCAGTTTTTAATGATGATTTGATCCACTTATAACGTTAGAATCTCCCGCCATACCCCTCTCGGTTTATAATGACGACAACACTTCCGGCTGTGCGAATATGACAAATGTTCCTATGATGTAAACGAGCGTAGATACGTATAGAAACATACGATCTACGACAGCAGCGACATATTTCCAGTCATCAAGCATCTATAATATATATAGAGAAAAAAAACATTGTCAAAAAACATTAGACCCTGGATCCGGCATTCTATTTTGTTATATTGTCTCAACTACTAGCGACGTTTGCATGTTTCTTTGTTAAATGGATTGTTGCACGCAGGCTAAATGATGAATGTGTACGACTCTTGAAATTCCAGAGAACAAGTCATATTACCCATTCGTACCTGTTGTGGTGTACATACTGGACAGGTGTATTCGCAATTACAAAACTAAGGTTGCAACCGTCACTCGGAATCAAAACAAACTCCTTATGGTGTATGATGATTTCAGTTTTTACATTATGAACAGATGTCGTGCGTAAAATTGTTTATGAAAATAATGTTTACTTACTAATTTCTCTGCCTCGACGTGCTGCGCCCGTTGTCGAATGAGCATAACCTCCTCCAACAACTGTTCTAGTGTAGTGCTATCCGCTTTCCGGCAATGTCGGTGTTTTGCTTTTTTGTGTGGTCTTCCGTTCCCAATATTAACAGATGAATTGCAATTTGTCTCCTGTGGCTCGTCTTGATCGAACACTGTGTTCGTGTGTGTGACAACAACTACTTGACCCGTCTTGCTGTCGGTTTTTAATTCTGACCCGCATACATGCGGTGACAAATCATGCGTGATCGAATGAGATTTCATAATGCTAGCATGACATCTTTGCATACATAATGCTTTGGGAATGTAGTGCATAAAAATCTTGCGTATGACCGGGTGCATGTGCAGGCTGTGCACGTTGCGATTATGCAAACTAAGCACGCCTACTGATATCACAGTAGAGCATGCAATGAGGAACATATTAAACATTACGTATTGTGCAATCACAGGTATCATTTCCGACGTTGGGGGCATAATATCAGCCACTAACAAACTAAACACAGACATGGCGATCAGTATGGAGATACCCAGAGAAATCTTTTCTCCTGAATCCGGGTGCAGACAAAACATCAATAAAGTCAACAGCGCCATCATCAGGCATGGTACTAAAATATTAACTATATAGTAAAGAGGTCGTCTTGCGAAAGTGAGAGTGAACGCAAGAACGCTGTATACCTCATCCGGGCAACATTCAGGGAAATCATCTATTATTTCTACCGTTGAATTGATCAGATTCCATTCAGTATTTGTAGTGTATTTATCTCTAATAACCACATCGTACAATGGCCGCAATGACACGTGTTCGCCAGTGTATTCCCAAGGCCCAAAGTGCAAGCTACACTGCTGGACGTCGAAAGGAAAATATTTAATATTCAGCTTGCAGGGCACTTCAAAGATGGCCGGTGGTGTCAGGTAGACCGTGCCATCGGATTCCAGGGTCACGAACTGTGATAGTGGGATGTTGTACACACCATTGCCGCTGAAAAGGGAAAGTGTGTAAACGTCAATTGTCGGAACATTTTTCGAACAATGGATCATTCTGTTGTCTAGATTCTAGATCAGCGACGACAATCTGGGATGCGAAACAGGCGAAAATGGATTACTCAGTTTACTAAATGTTTTGATAAAAGATACTTTCACAGACCGCACTTTTGGCGTTTGGTTATTAACTTGTAATCGATTCAATGCTATAAGTTGATTTTTTATTAATTTAATATTTTCTATTTTGAAAAAAAAATTTTGCAAGAGATATTTATTTTCCAAACTGTTTTATTCAATCTGTGAATTGTAGCAAAAACCAACTGAAAAGCGGACATAGTTAAATTGACTTCATTATTAAGAATCTCAACGCATTCGATTTTTATTTTATTTTAAATGTACTGAACTCATCGGCTCTCTGTTTAATGAAACACTCGTGAGTCTCGCTCTTAACGAGATCTCGGCGACAATTTGCGTCCAAAGTCAATTTTTATGTTAAAATCATACCTGTTCTCAAGCACAATATCTGGGCGCCATACCCAATCTGTTGGTATAACTAAGTAACTAACATTATTGAAATTGTATGGATTCCATGACAACCGATAATCAACCCAGACCTGTAAAGTTAAAACACGTTTGTATCTGTTATTTTTTCATTGTGTGTGTGATTGGATCATAATTCACAAACACTGTAATATTCACAATATATTGAATATTTACAGACATTGTGTAAACACACAGTGTACAAAAAATACAATTTTCAACAAGATTATAGAATGATTGCCAATTATCACATAACAACACAAAATGTACTTTATTTTCAAATGAATATTTTTATGCAAATAAGAATAAAAACAAAGTGAAAAACTAACCTGTTCAACCCAACAACTTGATACTATGATTTGATTTTTTTCATGCTACAAAACATAAATCAAAGCTATTTAAAAAAATGTCATACTGGAATTGCTCCGTAACGTGAACAAGCTTAGATGACGTCACATATTTAGTACATTGTATCAAATAATGGTCGATAGTTTGCGCTGCTAGTTTGAATATGCAAAAGATGAAAATAATAGTGCTTAACAATTAACACGCTTTATCTTTTACGCAACAACGTTGTTTTGTTGAGCACAACTTAATATTCATTAGACGAAACAATTGAGAACTCTAATACGCATGCGCTCTAAATGTTTTATAGACGAGTTGTAGTCATAGTAACAGTTACACTGTAACCTTATAATGAATTTCCTGATATAATGAACACATAACATGTCTCCCGCTCATAACAAACCCAATGTAGTATGTGCTTCATTATAGTGAACATTTCACTATAACAAACTAATTGCATGTCTCCCAAAGAGTTCGTTTTAACGAGGCTACATGTATATTAAGCGTATTAGTTTTTTGAACGAATACTATTTTGTGTGGCAGTACAAAAACAACGTATTTAGTTTACGATGAGTCATAATCAAACGGATTTTTCAACATTCAGTGCCGAACACAATATATTCTCATCCGTTATTGTATCTTTATTATTAGATGTTTTGACAGTGCCCTCAACCAACCAATCCCACATACAATACCTAACCGATATCAAGAAACATAATCCGAAAAGTGATTTAATAACGAATACGGAGATATTATGCCAGCGATTGACATGTTAATCACAATGAATGAATGAAACGAGTTACAGATGAAAAGTTACATGATCTTCAAAAGATGGTGTTAGAGTGAGCACATTTTACTCCACGAGTGTGAAATAAAATATGTAAGTGAAACACGGCACACAGTGAACAATGTGGTTCACAGCACAAACAAAACGATACTTTAGACACTTGGGAATTACGTAAGTTCTATTACGTTTTATTCCTTATTCAAATATTAGACGAAGGATCATTATCCGTATGTTTATGTTGAGTAATTACAAACGATTGCGGTTACCAATTACCATTTTCGGTATATTATATTCCAGTAACGTAATCTACTGTACAATTTGATAGTATTTGATTGCACTCAATGACGTATATTGTATAGCAAAATAAATCAGTAGGTGGAATATTTATGGAGTTTGATGAATAAAGCCAAATTTTGATGTTTCGGAAGCACTGAGCACACGTAACACTTCTATATCATTCTGAGTCGTAGGCAAGAATCATCCTCAAATATGTGATATTACTTAAAAAAACCTACGAGCGCATTATTGTCATTGCTCGTGATATTGCCTAAAAATAATTTCAATATATTTTATCAGAACAGGTGGCCGAACAGCACCATGGAGTGCCGGCATGTTGGCTAAAGTGAAATAGTATTTGAGTTCTTCGCATGGTGTCTAATTAATAAATTTGTCGACTGATCATCTATACCAGTAGACGGCCGGTGGCCTCTTATATGGCCACACTCGGATTACCCGTCAACAGTTTATTACGTTCATGGGCGATGGCTCCTGCCAACAAATCGGATAACTCTTGTCAGAAACTGAAATTCAGTGGGTGTGTTACGACTTTACGTTAGACAGTTACGTTTTCTGTTAATATGTTTATTGCGGCGCCCAATTTCAGTTTTGTCGTCTTCCCATAATGCTGTGACGCATCATAAAATTCATAAATTCATAATTCATTCATAAATCAAATCAAGGAATTTTGAAATCGAATGGGTAACAGCAGACTCCCGAAAACTTGCGTACGAATAACCACGAACTATGGTTTACTTCATTCGAGCTCGCATTTTACTGTCAATTACAAAACCAAATGTTTTTTGCTTTACAGGTTACATCGTACAGTGTATAATTTAGTTTAGTTAGTTCAATGAACATTAACTTTCCAAAAGAAATATCAGTTCTGATTTAACTATATCTAAATTAACGAGCAGTAGTCATTAATTTTAAAATCTCATCACCCTAATTTTCAACATTTTTATTCCTAAGAGTAACATTAGAACCACGAGCTATCGAATTATACAATTTTATAAATAGGGTTGTTTTTATTAGATGTTTTTCTAGCTCTTAGGGGACTCAATATCATTAGAGACCGAGCCCCTAGGCTGAGAATGCATACCTTTGTCTGCCTTATAATCTTGCAGAATTTGCGTCTATTTTTTGTTTATTTGCTAAGAATTCAAGATTCCTTCTTTGCTTTGAACGGTATATCCCATTGTGACAGTACATGGCAATCAATACTTGGTAAATACATTTTAGAACGGTCTTACTGGCGTAAACCAGAATTAATCCAGTTTTGTATAGACATAAAATAACTGGATGCAACTTGATTGTCTGTGTCAAATTAAGGCAGTCATCATGGTGTAGGCGGTTCAGCCGACCACACACTGAGGAACACCAAATTTAAGTGAAATTTTGTGAGTTGGCATATAGAATCAATATAATCATGACCAAAGGCAACTGAAAATGTTAATAAGCGTAACAAAAATATGTTTTACTAAGCGTGAGTGTGTTTGTTTTAGTTGAAATCTGAAATTCTGGGTCACAGTGAACATTTGGAGGGGGTTGAACAAATTGTACGTTGTCTAATAGAGTGATCCTAATTTGATTACTGATTTTCAACACTTGTCACAATATTAGTAAACACAGCGATTTTCAATGCGTTCAAATGCCCTATATGCATCATACATATGCCCAGTCGCTAAACATTTGATAACATTGTATTGTGATTTGCATTTAAAAAAACAAAAAAACAACGATGATTAATTTAATTATACGAATCGATCCTGTGAAACGCTCGAAACACAATAATACAATAATTAACGCCGGGCTACGCACACCTTTGACCTCGAATAATTTTACTTTTCATCGCGCCTAAACTCAAACAATGGAGGTTGATGAATGCTCGATTGATAATAAAAAACATTCCCCGGCACATTCGTTAGATTGATGATGTGTGCTGCATGCGCAATATACACGAATTGCTAAGAGAAAAACTTACCACTTCCAACAGTTGCGTAATTGATAACCCAAATTCCAAAACTAATGATTCATTGTAGCTTTCCACAGGGCGTACATTTTTATTATAATTAGTAAATAACAAACTTTGCAAACGGTCTTCTACTTGTGAACCCGAGCATGCTGTTCAACAACAATAAAGAACAAATATAATAATAAATATTTGCAATAGACAATCTACAAAGTAATATATGCACATATTGAATATGATACCATTTCACAGATATGTGAAGGAACTTAGCTGGACGGGAGCATGAATGCGACAGCAATGAAATTACCACTGGACCACTACTTTTATAAAACCCAAGGATATTTTTGATTTCCTATAGAGGGTTTATCCTGATATCGACAATATCACAATATAGGTTGTTGTTAGAAAACAAGATTCAATCGGCATTAGAAATAATAAGCGTTAATATATCGTATGAAAACACATTATGAATAAATTCCCGTTTCAACTGTAAATACACACATTTCATTACATCACTTTAACCAAACCAACCCCTCCTGCAAAGCGCGAGCACAGAGAAAGTATCATGACGCGTACGTTTACCACAATATAAAGGCACAAGATATTGATATGTCGCGCGTTCATACGACTTTATCTGAGTAATCTGAGTAAGTCGATGAAAATTGGACATTTATAATATTACAGAGAAAACTACTAAACACAATTTTTCATTATAATCAAATTAGATTAATGGATTTCATGTTGGTCGTGTTCTTTTGTTACTTACCGTTTATCAGTGCAACGCATACAACGAGCGCATATAAGCATTTCCAGTCCATGTTAAACAGGAACCACGAACGTTTTGAATAGTTAAATCTCGCAGACTTGGCTTGTGGCATCAGTGACGTCACGTTTTCTACAAGTGTGATCAAAATAAAAAATGTAAAATGTATCTTCATATTATTCATAGTAACCTTATAAGGATACATATCCTTTCGTGGCACAGTATCACTACTGTGTATTTTCTAACAAGATGACTGGCCACAAGACAACTCAACAAACTAGTGCCAAAACCCGATAATAACCAGGCGCTGCTGAAAGTACAAGGAAACATAGAAAGGCACGTGGAACAGTATTTAAACTGATAGAAATCTAATATACGACATCGAAAGTTGAGCTTCATAACAGTAAATTATCTTAACAAATGCATATTTTATGGCGTAGAATCATTTATTATGTTCGATGACACTGCCAAGTGTTGGGAGTGGGAAACATGAGAGTGTCGTTCGTCACGCTAAGTATCGTTGCTAACAACTCACACCAACATGAACCAGAACTCGACATTATTTAAGCATGAGTTTTGATAGTTTAATTTCACACTTAGTTCCCGTCTGTATAACCCTAAACAGCATTACTCGATCGTAAAATTTACAGTAACAGTATTGTCAAATATCTTTTCGAAAAAAATCTTTGCGCTCGATTTGCTGATCATTGTATTTGCGTTTATACACAGACTGCCGTCATCCGCCAACTGTGCCAGACATTTAATATAATTAATTTAAATCCACGGCACAATCGTGTGACACAATACAACTCACTTCGTATTTCAAAATCAGTTGAATACAAGTAGCTTATAGGAAACAAACGCCACATCACTATATACAAGCTAATAACATGAACACTTAAACAATCGCCAGACATGTATTGGTATCGTTTTGAGTGTTTCCTTACCTACTAGGTGTAGATCGCTCAAATACTCGTGCCAGTGTGTTCAACTGGTTGTCATTTTTGAAGCAGCATGATTTTCAACCGCCCCACTCACTTAATTTATATATCCATCAAGTACATACAAGTACATTTATTACGTGTCCCGTGTTTACTGTAAAAACATATCAAATGTACCTGCTGAATAAACACACCAAGACATGGGAAGAAATGACACTAAAATATTACTTAGTAATTTCTTCAAAGGTTTATCGAATAATAGTTCCGTTTCGGATATGTGATTGGCTGATGTCAGTGATACAAAAATCAAATTCGTTGTACGTGGGAGGTTGGAGTATATCTAAGGTATAATATCACGTGGGTGGATTTCTCGATGTCTAAGTATTATCATGTAGCATAGTACGGAGTACTTAAGGGCTATCCTGAGCGTATATTTTCCGAAAACACTGGATAATTGAAATGCAAGCTAAAGAAGTATTTACGATATTTGCACCCAAACAAATAGAATGCGTTTTTTTACATTGATTACTCAATATAAATCTCGTTTTGTTATCGTTTCATTGTGCGATCTCACTGAAGTAAGTGTGAGAATTGCCTTCAATATATAATATTTACGTCAGAGCCTAAACTGGTGAACTGTGATGCAGGTCACTCACTGTTTGTCGGGTCGTAAATTGACACGTGTATTACATTAAACAAACTGCATATATCGCCATCAGTATGTAGCCATAGCAATAACATTGTGAGAAAGACACTAGAAATTATCTAGATAGATTTTCCTACTAAGTATAAGTGGATTCTCAAGTTTCTGAGCAAGATATTTCTACAAACATAAAACACACTGTTTGTTCACACTAAACCTTTTAATCTAGTTCACAAAATGTACTTTTTTAAATACATTTTTGTGCCAGGCGACAGCTCCGGACATTAAATGTCACTGCTGTCTCTCCTGACTTATTTTATATGTGCCAATTGCAAGTTCTAGTGCTGACACATAGTGCATTTTGCCATAGAAGTCATATTCATGTTTGGGACTACATGACAGGGCTGTGTGGCCATCTCTCTATCAAATGGCAATTTAATGCGCTATCCTGGCGTCAACCAGGCTCGGTCGAACACAAGCACCTGATGACCTTAACCAAAGTCGCTTTCGTTAGTGAATGCATCTCGGTAAGTGGAAAGGGCATTCTCATTGAGTCTGTGGCACACTCACGCAGGGTAGAGGTTGACCATTTAGATGTTCAGCCTAAGGTGTGATTTGAACTTGGGTCTACCGGTCATGAGTCTGATGCGACAACTACTAGGCTATCAGTGACCAGTTTAAAATTTTCTTTATATCAAATTAAATGTCGAATATTTTTATTTGCGCCGCGTGGTTCACCATGGTTATACATGTATACATATATGTGAGTATTTTCATTCATCTCCATCTGTTACATGGACGTCAATTCCGCAGACTTCAAAACATTGAACGTAGAGATATTTTCTACTGAATAATATGTTCCCAATATAGCAATTTTGTGTACTCCCGTGCTTTTAACCAAATCGCCTGGATATATATGTTTTGGGTCTATGACGTCATAAAGTAAACAAGGTGACATTTTGCTTTTAATCTGATTAGGAAAATGATTTCATTGTCAATTTATGATAATAATATAACGAGAAAATATGTAAAAGCTCGCAATAGATGCAGACAAAACGTTATACTTGCTCTTGGAGTTGGCAATTTGCTGGGGCAAATATATATCGATTACGTGGACAGCAAGCCAATTTATTGTTGGTGGTATTTAATTGTCGTACATTTATAGCACAGGTATTTTCATGTGTGTGCTTCGTTGTGCCATGCTATAGCCACTCTGAGACAACAGCGCGCAACAGTTGTACATGATCTCTTGTGTCAATTTTGACGAATAATATACGTTGGTACGTCTAAAATTGTATGCGATAAAACTAGATTACTTGACTGTATATATTCCGCAGGGCCAGTCTGTCTGATAAAACATTATTTTATTTCGCTTGAAATGCTTCTACTAAAACGAGTATAATTTCCTAGATTCCTTTTAAAATTATGTGAAAGTCAATATGTTTCGGCGTGGAAATGAAACACACACCGGAAGAGAACGGGAAATATAATTACTTTTTCTTATATTGTGGGTTGCTTTATGTAATTAAGTAAACAGCAAACACGGGAAATCTGCTGGGGATAAATTAATTATTTTTTTTTATTCAAGATTTAATTAAACGATGGTAACTCAATTAGTTAACAGGAGACAATATCACTTGGATATGAATTAACTTCTTTTCCATTAACAACAGTTTAAAGTGTAGGAATGCAGTAATTCGTACTCAAACACACGTTTGACATACAAACATTATTATCGTGGCAGTAACTCGTGTCAAGAATAGTAATAAATGAACACGATATCCTAATTCGTGGCGTCAGTTCCGTTAAATCTATCAAAAAAACACGAGTGCACTTAGAAATCGAGATAAGTAGGACTGAGTGTTAGAGCGCGTTGCTACGCACAATTAGACTGTTAATGAAATATTTGGTTATATGTGTTCGACATTATGAAATATGATATGGGTACTTGTCCTATTTCACTCGCTGGCAATATAATTTTAATTTCAACAAAGTGAAATTCATCGATTTATATCGTCGTTTAATTATTATTTGGATGCGAGAATTATTCCTCGTAATCGATAATGTCGATTATAATTGTTGGTGTCAGTAGAAGTGATTTGGTAAAAATGTATTAGTTAGGTAATAGCTATTGTTTTTTTCTTGGTTTGAAGTTAGTGATGAAAAACGAAGCACAATATGCTCCTAGGTATCTAGCATAAAATTTACGGCGTTAAATGGGAATATATGATCGACAAATGTGAAGGGCAGCATAGTACAATTATGCTAAAGCTGTGGATCAATATAGATTTGAGAAGGATATAGTAAATATACAATAACTGAAAGAAAACATCAGAACTGTTCTAGTTCACATTGTTTGTTCTCTTGAGCTTGTCAGCTGACCAATTAATTAGTATACAATTACGTAATTGAAATACAACTTTACGAGTTTCAGGCAGTTACGATATTTGTTAGAATACTAGAATAGATAACGGTGGATACTATATATTGTTCGGCTCAATACATTCAAATACATAGAAGTATTTGAATTAAACTTATTATTGTTAAGACTAAAATGGCTGCCAGTCGGTTAAATCCGGTCATCGTAAAAAATAATTAGATACCTATTTTTGTTGTACGATGTTTGGCAGAGATCGGTTATAGTTGAGTGTCTGCGAAATAGCTCCCAACGCATGTACAATATGCGACAATAAAACACACAAATCATGACATTATATTATGTGTCGTGTTTAATTTTCGTTTTTATTTATTAACGATAATTGGCCAGTGGCAGAAAGTCGCGTTTTTTGAAATAAACTAAAAGATAAGAAACCCACGTTAAGATAATGATTAATATGAAATAAGGCCAATGTGAGGGAAAACTAGTGAAAGCGTATTTTTACCATAGGGTGCCCTGTTTCGCATTTCGGATTGTCCCAACTCTGAACACCTTCAGTAGGATTATCAGATTAACGTATGTTGGACGGCAATGTACTGTAGAACACGTTGAAATAGCTGCATGCAATTTTAGCGGACTTGACTCTTGGCATGAATTAATAGAATCTTAATTTAGCTAAAGTGACGAGAAAATACTTTCTGTTAAATTGGCGAAATTACAGATAAGGTAAATTAGGTAAAATAGCATGCTAGCTAAAAACACATGTTTTACAGTATATATTTTACTTTTACTATGCCACAGGAATCGACACACTTAAATGCGAATATTTTCTCGCAATTTCCATCTAGTAAGTTGAAGGGCTAATCTGCACTGGCTCGGAAGGTTGTAAATGATTAGCTAGTTTGAATTTGCATAACAATACTGACAATGAACGTGCATTCAACGCCACAAGTTTTTTTGTTTTTTTTAGCCAATCAGAATTCATCTTCCGAGCCAGTGCAGATCAGCCGAAGTTGAATCCGCCGTCGTAATGTCTGTGCATAAATGTACATAGCGTCTTTCTGGTCAGTCCATGTAATGTAGTATTAACGTTACGATGTTTGACAACTTGAGCAACGCTACGATTTGCGACGAAATAGATTACAGAAGTAGTGTGTACTTATAAATCAATTTTTATTAGTATTTCCAAGATAATTTATTTCCCGAGTATTCCGCGGGTCTCCGCTACACATACATGTGTTGTTAGCCGTCTGTTTGCGGACACACTTAGTGTGCGAATTCAGCTTGACTCGTTGCGAAATTAATTGCAATCATATCCTATTGATGTACACATAGATTATTTGAATGGTCCCGTAATACATTTATCTTTTATTAAAAATTAACAGATGTTATTTATCGAATTATTGAAGTATGATATTTAATGTTAATATTTTAATGCACTATTCAAATAACATTCGGGTAAACACTGCCACGCATATCCAATGTTTGCATTAAATCGCTACTAGTAATTTGCAGCATTCAAAAGGGACCATATGACTAAGGGAAAATAATAAAGTGAATGAAAATAAAGAACCAATGACGTATACGCATAAATCAGTGAAATTGTGAATGTTAGGACATCAAACACACCGATTGTTTGCCCAGCCGCTGTGGCACTTTGACAAGATGGCCATTTCATACCTGGGTCGAAACGGATCCCCCACGTTAACGTCGAGGGTGTTCAACAACCGATGGAGAGTGTCATTCCGGCTGAATTTAATATATATATATATATATATATATATATATATATATATATATATATATATATATATATATATATATATATATATATATATATATATATATATATATATATATATATATATATATATATATATATATATATATATATATATATATATATATATATATATATATATATATATATATATATATATATATATATATATATATATATATATATATATATATATATATATATATTAGTAAAACAATAAAGTTGGGTTTTAAATGAATATACTGTATAAGGTGAACACATATCTACGTCAACAGAATGAATGAAGAGTCGGTAGCCGTGTACGTATTCATTTCGATAGTATTTTTCAAATTATGCCCGTCTGTATTACAAACTTAGTGGGATCAACTAGAGTGGGGGAAATGTGCTTCCCAACTTCTGATTGTATTTGAAAGGCTTTGATTAGATGAAACTGTTAAATATATTTAAAGCTTAGTCGATCAAGACATATTTTCTTGAGAGTGGTTCTCATGATAAGTGTTTATCCACAGGGACACGCAACAGTTGTATCACTTAAGCTGAGTGTGCGAACATAAAAATAGACAGACATGCTTAGTGCAAATAAGGTTAATCACCTGGATACTCAGAAAAAAACACGTTGGCTATCTCAATGAATAAAGGTTAAACGTTATACAGTCTAATAATTTTCGTATCAGTAAGCTAACAAAATCCCTGAAAGCATTCGCCGACGTAATGACCGTATTCCCAACCCTGGCACGTACGACTGTACAATTCGTATTGTTACCAGATTGTCCATCCTGTTGTGAATTAGACCCCCTAGGTCACCGAAATTACGGACGATAGCTCACCTCGTCTTAATAAAACAACACCTTCTACTGTACTAATGCGAAAGATTACTATCATGACATAATAAAAAATTTAAATATTCATAAATCTATTATTATAACACATGGACGTAAAACTTTCGATATCCACTACTTAATATGAAGAATACTAACTTACCATTCATTTACTCGTCAGCACACAGTCTAGTTATTGCCGTGGTGTTTACAGCGAATCCAATTTGTAATTTGTAAGCTTAACCTAAAATACAACATATGTTACAACTCGGTCTTTTGCGGATACCGACCGATGACCTAATTTCACGCCAAATCTGGTGTTATTCATCACTATAACCGACGTGATAAAACGGTATGTTTGCTTCTGATTGAATGGGTAATTGCTGTCAACACGATTATAAAGATGTTTGCTGCGTTGGTTGGCCACATGTGGTAGACTAATTGCCCCCCCCCCCCTCTGTGTAATAACAACGTAATCACATGGGTGGATTATTTTAAGGGAGAAAGGATCAGTAGTTACGTCTATATCTTTAACAAACATAACACCCTGTCGCTAACATTGTCTAAACCTAAACACAGACTATACCCATACTCTTCTTAATGAGTGCATTTTGGAGTGAACTTATTTCGCAATCGATGACCTCGACTAAAAATAACTATTCACCACATCAATTATTCAACGTACGTATTATGGCATAACAAAATATCTCAATAAAGTTACTGACTGTCGAAATTTAATACTTCTACAAACAAATTGAAGAGCGACCCTGGTTTTCGAAACCAATAAATTACACCATTACCATTACGCCAATAATTTGCGCCCTCAAATGATAAAAATGGATGACACGAAAGGCGTTTAAAGCGAGGATTTTTTCAGACATTTTACAGTATTATAGATGACGAACCACTGCACAGCCAAACACAGTTATCGATTTGAACTACAATGTCTCTTCATCCATATCCGTTATTTTGATGTATAAGACGCGCCCATCACAGGAGGGCGCGGTTTATATTATCAGCCTTGAGTTGTTTTGATCAAAAATTTTAATATGGTCATGAATACCGGATATGAGAGCACTTTACTACCATCATGGGGGTAAAAGACAGATTACTTTTATGCTACCATCTAGTTAATATTTTTCATAGTGAATCTTACACTATATGGGGCCACTATCTGGTCAATTAAAGTGTAATATTTGGTAAAAACAATTAAGACATTAGAATTTTATTCGGCATTCAATTCATGTGGGATTTAACCACATGTCAATACGTTAAAGTTGCATTTGGGGACTGTAACTATGGTATCGTCCTGTACGCCCTTAAAATAAATCAACTGTTCTTTCGGTAACAACAAGTACTAAGTGCATATAAGTTGTAATTGTTGTTCCGTTCAATAGCAGCGGCACATTAGAAATACATGATATACTTTTACCGCGGTTAAAACCCAACGATTCTTCATATCACCTTAAAACTTGCGTAGTCTGTTCAATTGCATGTTTAGACCAAATACTAGACAACCAGAGAAAGCTGCTTTCCATTAAAACACAAACGTTTCATTCACTTCGCAATCCGATTAATTTAGCCATATGTTACACAATTTCTATAAAAAATGACACTTTATGTCACTATGCAGTTATTAAATTAATATTTCATATTGGAGAGGCGATACAAATTCAAATTAGGCATAATATATCATTGCAATACAGTCATGAATACATTAACTTCTTTTTTATGTGGAATCAATGTACTAAAACATTGAAAAATATATTTTGTTATTAATAAAAGTGTCGTTATTCAAGATCAAACAAAATGTACGTGACAGTATAACTAAACGGTCTGTTAATGAAATATCTTACGCTCTAAAAATACGATTAATGTCTGAATTTATAATTTGGCTATCTACAATTGTGTAGCATATGATAACATTAAGTGGTAGAAACACATCTATGATCCTATCCATAGGTGTATATGTGAACGATCTTTTTTCCGTAAAAATGCAAGCAAATGTTTAATCAAAAACCTGCAACCGTCTAAAAACTGAAGTACTGGATATGGTCCGATGTGGAAGTCGTTGGGGTGCTTTTAAAAAAACAACCCGCGATCTCTCTCACAAGAGATTTAAATTTATGTTTTTAGACCTGTAAATACACTACTTGTGAAACAGACGACTTTTAAATTCAACGAAGATTTAAACAATATTCAGGTTACGATTATATATGAACATTATACGTGTCAAATGTATTCAAGTTCTGTCGATTTGCCTGCTAGAAATATATCCTCGCTGTCTTTATCTCGACATCGATGATACATATTGCACAGATGATACATGTTGCACTCGCTGATACTATTGGTTTGTGATTATGTGAAATCGGGAATCTTTTGGACAGCTTTTGTTCATTTTCCATTGTACATATTGCCGGATTTTGCGTACCTCGAACACTACCTACTATAACTATTTACAACAGATATAGTTAAACCTACTATTTAGTAGAAGCGTAAAACGAAATAGCCAATCACATTATTATTATATTTAAATTACTTTGCACGTTCGTAATCAGTGTTACATCGCAAAACGGCCTGGAGATTCATTAAATATTAAAATTGTCAACTTATTATAATGAGAGTGAATTGTCAGACCAATGCTTACCTACTCAATCAGAGACCTAGTATTGATTCATATGGTTACTATAGTGATAATACTTCTTTTGAGAGGTTTGAGTGACTATTGATAAGACTTTAGATGGCAGACCTCGGATATCAGCGTACTAATGTCGTCTAGAGATATTAGATATCACAGCCCACGGTGAGATCAGGAAACGCACAAAAGGGGGGGGGGGGCATTTATTGTGATCACTCATTGTGGGAATGCTGCATTGTGGGTCATCGAGGAATTCCGAATCTGCGTAACCTTTTCCAACTCCTAATCGCGTGATCGTGATAGTTTCATACTGAGTGTGACCGAATAGCGTGGAATTAATTCATTGTCTTTATCACCTCAGGACATTTCATAATGTATCGTTGTTACCTCATGAATATTCATGAGATCGTTTAGTCAGAATAACAAATAATGATTATGGTTTGGGCATTGAAATGGTGCTGTTCCAACAGTAACACCCGTAAAAGCCGCAGGGGCACAACTCAGTTTGAAAGTTGGAAATGAAAACACTAGTCTCAGCGCTGGTCGCATTCCCGTACTGAACAAACGTGTGTTTTTTTAACTCCGATGAGGACGTTTACACCTACATGTATTCCAAACTATAATAGCAAGTAAGTCTGTCCGTGCTGTAATTCTAACTCCACCTGAGGAACTAATATCTATAAACCACGGGATGCCGGTCTATCGTCATGCGACACCGCCAAAAAGACTAATCACTTGCCAGAATCAAAATAAACGTATCAATCTGAAATATGAAGTGATGGTTTTCCCACTAATAAACAATCCGCAGGTCATGCAGCCGAGATTAATATGTAATCAACATGTAAATATATACACGTCAATAATTAATATGCAAATGTATGTAACCATAGTAATCTTGCTCACCAGCCTCGCATGATCAGTGGTATTGAATTACCTGCTGTTATGTTTTTATATATGTTATGAGTTATTAGTACTGATAATTTATTAGGTACTTTTTTATGCAATTGTTTGTTACAAACGTACTTTTAAGCTTTAATTGAACAGATTCGCCGAAATGGAGACTATAACATAGACCACCAATATATCAAATAAACTATTGCGCAAATTGAAGGCAGATGTCCGGGTGTGTCGTATAATGAATATCTGCGGGGCTGGTTAGGAACTCCTTGCAGTCTGAAATAAATACAACTGGTGTATACTGCTGCATGCGTCCCGCCAAGCCGCTATTTAAGACGCAGCATGTTTAGAGATGCTTTCCAGGCATTTCCTGACCTTATGCACCCCTTGCATTCTAGAGTAGACTATTGCGTTTGTATGGTGTCTCATTTTAAATCTTTCAAAATTAGTTTTTAATTGTTAGGTGTGTTTAAACAACATTTAGATAAGTCGTGATTGGCAGACTTGGGCATGGAAAACATTGACGGGGTGTTCTTAAATCAATCAGCTTCTCGAATCCAGGCTGTTCTCACATATGTATCACAAGTTTATCGAGGTGTAATATAGAAACTATGAGTTGAACTGTGTGATATAACGGAACACATATATACATCATAAAGATAGCTGTACAAGTATGTGGACCACAGGGAGTGATTTTAAAATAAAATTGATAATTATACATCTGACACCGAAAACATCTGAATTCATCTGTCCGTGACACGCCATACCAACGTAATATGTCAAATCAAATCACTTCACAGAACGCAAACGTTCACACAGCGCACCACGTTGTTCGATGACACTACAGTCTGTTATCTCACAATAAATGAATATTACAACAAGAAAAAGACGTGTAATATAAGGAGAATACGGCAAAGTATGCCAGTGCGGCTATGGCATGTGGATAGAACGTTATATCTTCCATGTGTTAGCATAGAGCAAATTACCTAAACTGTCATATTAGTGCAAATAGATCCATACCTCCCATTTTTCAAAATTATGCCCGAGTTTGAAATAAATTGCATAAATTCGTGTAATAATTTTCTCATAGAAATAACATACAGTAATATCACGTTAATCTAAAAAAAAACATATGTCCGTTCACCTATTTATGTTTACATATGTCCTTGTATAGCATTGAATATCTATTCGTAAACATATATAAAATATCCAAAGACTTTCTTAAAAAAGAGAAAGAAAAACCTTCACGCCCACAATATTAATTATTCTGTGTGTTTTTATACTATTCGCTCACTGCTATACAATGAGTAAATACATACAGTGTGTTGGGGGATATGTATGGCTACAATGGTATTGCATTCGGCGTATTAGTTACACGTCAGATTCAATTCTACGTGTGACGATGCATTCGGAGGACAGCGCTGCTCGAAACGTCACATATGTTCACGTACTTACCCCATGTATCATTGACAGGTACGCTAGTTTCCCGGGCGAAGACGAGGCTTCACGTAAATTTGTTCAACACTAACAATAAATACAGTCAACCCGTTGTCTACCACGGTGACACTGTATTTTGTTTGGTCTCTTAATAACACAAGTTCAAGCACTAGACGAATGCTGTTCATCTGTTGAAATGAAACACAATCATGTACAAACGCTCGCAGGCGAACCCGATTTAATATCAGTACTTGCCCCTGGTTGGTGTAGGTTTATAAGCCGTCTTGTACCATGGAATTAATACTAGCGACGGCATGCCAGTGAACTGATCTGTTCTATTTGTATCCCGGTATCACAGTCTAGGATGTGGTTGTCATTACACTGTACACGAGTTACAGATTGAAAATAAGGACGTAATGAATTTATTTAAAAAAATATCATTTAAACAGGATCAAAGTATCAATGACGTCATAATCCTTCTGTACGCTGGTGTTTCGCTATATTGGACTATCTATTGATTTCACAAATCCTCTAAACGCGTAGACAGTGCCGCCGTGAACATGTTACCCAATGAAAGTACGTGCGATGTGTGGGGTGCATGACGGGATTGTCTGAAAAGAATCGTCTCATTTGCATAAATTTATATTCATGAGCAATGAAAAACTCGTCTTTTCAGTGGAACTGTTCCGAAATGTTTTCCGATAGCCAGCATGACAGCTATAAATTTTATCATTACGAGTTGGAGCTGAAAAAAAAGCGTTTTTTGAGTATCAGCAAACTGTTACGACATTCATGGAGAATACAGGGACACGTTGGTATTTCACTCTAGTCACGGTCTATTGCTAGAAATTGCGCATAATGTTTTAAACAACTTTTACTAATGACAAGGCACCTAATTAGAATGTATTTCGAGAAATCTGTGTGCGTGTACATGCGCAGTTTGAAAAGGATCAATTTTGAACGCAGTGAAATCACACGACTGGAGAAGAAGCTAGTAGCACCAAACTAGTTGTCGGTTGAATTATGTTGCAATACAATCAATTTTAGAACCGTATATTTCAATGATGATGATTCTGTACAGAAATAGCTGAAATGGTTCCATCTAATCGTAAAAGGGGCGATGTTGCTTCGACAATGGCTTAAAAGCAAAATACTTCGAAACGTTCCCTCCAAATTGACGGCGCCCTCTCGCGACAGCAGGCTTTCTGTTAGCAATCCTCGGGGCGGACATCCGGGTATTTTCTACCGCCTGGCAACCCTCGCGGTGAAAAGAAAGACCAAAAACTCGCAGGAAACGGTACTTTGCGATGGTTGTTAAGAGTCCCCTGAACAGTGTAACAAGATTAGCCCTACATATGTAACACATATGAATTTGGTTGTTCAGGATTACTTTTAAGTTGAGTTTGTGTTGTTTTCTCGAGTTTTCACCGGCTCCACCGTCGTTCCACAGCAGCGCGCACAAAGCCCATAGAAATACGTGGTACAGTGGTGAGCGTCTTAGCAACGTAGAACGTCCATGACGTGGCTCCGCCCCCGAGGATACAATTTGAAGTTTATTGCAACTTGTCATTTCATTTGGTTATTTTCTATAACCGCAACGTATTGTCCCACAGGAATCCGCGAAAATAGTGTCACGAGATTATGTAAAACGTATAACATTTATCTTAAAATTTACCTAAACACCTTTTTACCTATCGATTTCATCGTTCACGAACTTTCCCCCGGCACTGCGAGCAGGGATGGTAAAAACTGTCGTCCTAGTTATCACGTAGCATATAGTTTATATATACGGAACATTTTTAACTACATATTTCAGTGTGTAAAAGAATAATGTTATACATAATTAAGTCTTCGAAACAGCAGAATTAACATATGATAAAGCGGATAAAGCTCGAAATTTCCAGCGTAATTTAAAGTTTCAACTACCTTGAAATAGAACGTCTTCAAACGCCAACAAAAAAATCACGCGTGAAACGCACTCCGATAAAGGAACAAGCAGCGTGAACTTATTACTGATTACAAAATGTTATTAGGACCATTTTATTTGTACAGTTTCATTTATAATTATTTAGAATTAACCGTTTCGATCAAACTTCCGGAAATCTTTGCGGGACGCCGACCTGCAGCGACAATAAGCAATAGAAATGCCCCATATTTGCATTCTTCGATGATTTTATAATTCAATAAATACAGCAAAGAACATAAAACTATGGTAGTTATAAACGTTTTATAAATATACATTTTTTTTAGAATTTTGTCGCAGTTGCTATGTCACGTTAAGGCATGCACGCTTCTTATGGGCTCTTGAGCTAATCACTATAGAAATTTTGAATTTGAATTAAAGCCGATGATCGACTTTTACAATTGTATATAAAAAAAGTTTATAAGCAAAATCCTAGCCTCGTGTTTCTTGCTGAACTCTTTAGTGATGCTCTTTTCTCTCACAGTGTTCATACAATTTCAAAATGATATTTGTATACCTGGATACTGACACGGGCTCGAGAACATAAAGACCTGTGGTTTTGAAATTGAGTCCGAAATAATGACTGTGCCAGCACCGGCGGTTCAAACTCTGACCGTGACATAAACTTATCTCGGTAAAACAGTGCACAAAAATGAACTGTTATTCAGACATTTGCTAAAAGTTGCTAAACGTGCTATATTACAACTTAAACATTTTAGGTATAGGCAAATAGTGTAGTCCATATGCCGCACGTGTTTTTGCTCGGTGACTAATTTCGCTTTTGTGTTTCCTTGATTTTTCGCACACTTATACACCATGCTTTAACATTTTCCATACTATTTCATGCTATCAATGTCGCAAGTGAATGACCGCGAACTAGGACGTACCAGAATTCGTATTGACCGGTAGGAGATATGCTAATTTTCTTCAATATATACATCGCGTGTGTGTGTTTGGTAGAAATATACATGGCACAAAACGAGCAATACTAGTACTTCACACCATACTGCGCACGTGTTTAGCGTTAATATAAACCTATTGTCACACGCTCTCGTAAACAATGTATGTACCAGGACTTTCTATAAAGTAAGTTGAGGTCGTTAACAGGAAACACATCGGAAATTGATCCGAGCACCGAGTTCAAGTGGTAAAAACTACATAGAGACGATGGTTACTGGCCTGGTGAGAGCTAAAATTGTCTCAACTTACTGAAGTTTGAGCGTCGAAGAAATGGAACTGTTTTCCTAAATATGTTTAATTTTAGGATATGAATAATTTAAATATTTAAACACGGTTTAATTTCCCATTTTGAACTGACATTGCCGGAAGTGCTATCTGCATATCATACATTTTCGCCACGGTTTAAACAAAAAAAAAAATGACTCGTATAAGGTCAGTCTAACAGAATGAGAACACGTGCATAAAAATATATAAATTCGATATTTAAATAAATGCCACGTGGGGTTTATTATTTATTTATTTTCATGTCTTCTTGAGAAAATGCTGCTTTTAAATACGGTTTCTAGGACAGCTAATTATAAAAAAATGCATCCATCAAAAGTTTGAATGTAAACATGCAGGTACATCTATGCGTGTAAAAGATGATATACGAATATCATTACCATTTGTCAATAACTAAGAATAGATGAACTAAATTCAAAAGATCGTAACTAAAACTAAACACACATTCAGGTTTCCTGCAATAGAAAACAAACGCGTGCATTACGGACGAAGATAAACAATGTATATGTCATGGATATGTAATATTATTGCTGTAGCTGCCTTCATATTGGGTAAGTTATTGCATACCAGGACAACTTTCCGAAAATATCTTTTGTGGATTGTTATAATATACGCTAGTTAATTTTACTATAATATTGTCCGCTTCACAGACCAGCGACTGTCAAACCATATTTATTTAATTGACAAAAACGCATCTTAAATGTATCGACATAGTTCAACTGTCTCGGATTCCACTCACCCCTACTCCTCAGAACAGCAGACATTCAAAGCCACGTCCAATTGACAGGAACTGTTTTCGAGAGCAACGATGCTCGTACTTTAGTCACCATTCAATTCCTCTAACCGCGTTCATTTCAGAGTCACAAGCAACGCTAGAGAACGTAGCGATCGGTAAAACAGCAACTCAAAGCAGCGATTGGTCGGCATCGTACCCGGCAAGCAATGCTGTGGATGGTAATTCGAATACAAACTGGAATAGCGGCAGCTGTACCAGCACCAATGACGAACAAAATGCCTGGTGGAAAGTCGATCTCGGTGGGACTTACCTTGTCCATGAAGTAATAGTTACTAATCGCCAAGATTGCTGTGGTAAGTTGATTTTAGACATATTCGCAATTTCTCCTAACAACAACAACAGTTGCACTGGTCTTAAACAGTGTATGCTAGTTGTGTTTCGCCACAATTTTAAAAATGTCTGATATAAGGTCATTCAAACTGGTTAAACACATGCATGGAAATACTGTTATTAGATTTTTAAAATAACAGTTGTAAACTTATTTAACTATTACACAAATCAACTGTGTCAGAATATATCTAAGCAAAAATCAGTTTGATACTTAGCTATGACGCATTTACAATTTTGTTACATTGCACTTGTTATTTATTAAGCTATTTTTATGCTAAATTAAGAATCAAAACAAAATCTCTAAAACTACTCTGCCGGTAAAAAGCTCGCCGCACAATGATCGACTCTCTACGCCACACATCCAGTCTGGTTGGTGAGGGCGCTTCAAACTTTTAAATACCTAAGTCACGTTTTATTCCAGTGTTTCACACTAATAATTTCGTAACGTAATTTATATAAATTAGTACCTATACAGGTGTTGTGATGGCGTAGCCCGGAAAAAAAACTCTCCGATATGCTGTCATGTCTGCTACTCATACACAGGCTGTTTAAATTTAATTTAATTTGAAGTACTAAGGAGGTCAACATAGTTTCCCAATCCACAAATCATTCTCTAATTTCCACCAAATGTTAATCCTGACCATTCAGAAGCCAAAACCAAACCTGCTTTACTTCACTGCTTAAAATAACTTCAAGTAACTTCATCGTCTCGACAACACATTGAAACTGTCAGGCCCGATACGTTAAATTTTGCAGCCTGGAATTATAGGAAGACAACAGTTGTTCTCTTTCGTTGACGCAATAAATCATCAGCTGCAACACGTTTGATGATTCGCTACTCGCGCTGCCAAACACTTGCCGGTGTATAAAAATGGTTACATCACTGACATAAACAACATGTTTTTCACGTCGTTTAGAAAAATGTCTATTCGCGTAGACATTTCTTCCAAAATGCGTTGAATGTTTTTCACACACGTTGAAATTATTACAAAACGCATACGATGCAGTGTTACCTCGCCCAAGGAGATCATTTGCCCTCCTAACGTCGGTCAAATCATCACCTGCGCCAGGGGCGGATCTAGGATTCTAGAATAGGGAGGGGGCGCGATAAGTTGGCCTAAGGGCAAGTTCGCGAACGCCGATGGCGCGAAGCCCTGTTGGTTGTTAAAAATAGGGGTGGCCGCGGCCCCCTCGGCCCCCATCTAAATCCGCCAATGTGCGCTCGGGCACAAACGCCCATATTCGGTCTGTTATATTTGTATTCCATGCCTTCAATAACATGAAGAATACAGAGTTTATATCTTAATGTTTAAAAGTAACTCTTATTGGTAAAATAGTACATTTCTAATAGGCAGTAACACAGTTTTTCATGCAATCGTGTTAAGTTTGGCACTGCGGGTGGATATGTTTACGCATCCTGTTAACCGGCTCCCTTGAAAACCTGTAGACGATAATGGGTACAGCAGACGAAATAGATATTAGGCAGTGGTCTCTGTTGATAGGACAGGGATAGGACAGGGTCAACTTGGTGAAATTCTTGGACCAGTACCAGGAAATGAAATACAAGACGAAGTGAACGGTTTTATGAAAGCACGCCAGGAGCAAAGTACCGTTTAAACCACCGAACGTGATTCCGTTACTGTACCGAAGAATTGCGGCGCCTCGAAGATCACTGGTCAAGTTCAATGAGCATCTGGCAAACTTGTCATCAGCATAACGAAGAACGGAGACGAATATGAGCCAACATGAAGTGTAGTTCGGAGCGCTATCACCCACACATGTTAAATCACGCAAATCCAGTCGTACGCGGGTCATTGACACTAGCAGTATTTATCAAGCGATTCACACAAGGTTCATTATTACATTTCAGAAACACGTGTTTTGGGTGCTGAAATCCGAATCGGTTTGTCGGATGATATATCACAAAATAGTCAATGTGGTGAAAAAATAACATCAAGTCAAACCAGTCAGGCGAACATTCATTTCCATTGTAGCAGTCCTATCGTTGGGCGTTACGTCAGTATACAGCTGGTAGATAGATCTGACCTTCTCAACTTTTGTGAAATGCAGGTCATGGCAGAAGGTAAGAAACAAGTGTTAAACATTGCTTCTAAACCCACCGTGATGTGTTCATGTGTTCATGGAACACATTTTGCCCACTGACCTAAAACAGCGTACATTTTCCGTTGTTGTTTCCTATTCCTTTATTGATGGAAAGCGAAAACGTTGTAATTGGCAGAGGTAGAACAGTGGTCTCTGCAAATACACCAGATACTTCACATATTTAGTTTATGTATAACTTATATCAAAGCATATCCCTTGTTTGCGAAGACGCAAAGAATATGTTGACTAAATTAATTTTTTGATAATATTATGTCATTTTACAATAGCATATAACACTGACAAGACAATTACAATCCCGGAAACACTGAATAAAGTGATAACACGGTGTCTGCATGATCACAGAAAAAAATAAAATTTGTCTAATAGTGAACACAAATCTATATATTAAACGTAGCATGCTTATATATAATATTACCTAGGAAATGTCGCACTAAAAGGAACTGCAAGTCAGATCAATACCGCCTATGACGGGCCAGCTAATTATGCTATTGATGGAAATGATGATTCCATATATGGTGATAAAAGTTGTAGCCATACTGCAAAGACTATGAACAGTTGGTGGAAAGTCGATCTGGGAGCAACGTATGATATATCCAAAGTGGTAATTACAAATCGACAAGATTGTTGTTGTAAGTAAAGATTGTAAAATATTGTGCTCTGAAAACTATTTTCCATTACATGTAATTGTTTTCTATCCATTCTAAAAGGTTTATCATCCCCATATAAACAGCAATATATGTTTACATATCACTCCGAAAATTTCCCCTATGTTTCAGCTGATCGAATTAATGGAGGTGTGGTGTTAGTTGGCGAACATTCTGATATTAGGCAAAATGACCAATGTGGAGATCAAATAGACTGGGGTACAAATACATATGGAGAGAAAATCCCATTTGATTGTCAGCTAAGTGGGCGTTATGTCGGAGTACAACTGCGAAATCATGAAAATTATCTACACATCTGTGAAGTCGAGGTGTTTGGGGGGATACATCTAGGTAAATACCATCGATGTTAACATCTGGAAAAATGTAATATAGTATTCATTATGTTTCGAGTATTCAGATAGAAATGGTCCTGTTGCAGGGATTATTCATTATCAAAATTATTTCAACAGTTACGTGCACAAATTAGAATAATAAATTAGTTCAATAAGACCTATTATTTTATGTGATTCTGTGTTCCATATTTTGTACTCGAACAGAAAATGTTGCACTAAAAGGGACAGCAAGCCAAAGCAGCACTGCTTATAATGGACCAGCTAACTATGCTATTGATGGAAATGATGATTCCATATATGGCGATAAAAGTTGCAGCCATACTGCAAAGGAACAAGACGCTTGGTGGAAACTAGATTTGGGAGAAACATACTCTATATCTCAGGTGGTAATAACAAATAGACAGGATTGTTGTTGTGAGTATATCATTTAAGCAGAAAGATGCTGCTGTGTAACTCTTGTCCAAATATAGATTTAAATTTATGCTTTGAGTTCCTGACAATTTATATCTTCAAATGTTATTATTCATTTACAATGGTGCATTTATTACTACATGGAACGTTTACGATTATGCCATTAAGTACACATATGTATATATTTCAGCTGAGAGAATTGATGGAGCTGTGGTGTTAATTGGTGAACATTCTGATATAACCCAAAATGACCAATGTGGCGATCAAATATACTGGAATGCAAACACATATGAAGAGAAGATCACATTTGATTGTCAGCTAAGAGGGCGTTATGTTGCCGTACAACTGAAAGATCATACCAACTATTTACACATGTGTGAAGTTGAGGTCTTTGGAGAGAAACCACCGTTACGTGGTATGTAATAGCACAGAGAGGTGAAGTATGTGTTCAAGATCAAGTACGGTTCATGTATCCCATCATCCAATAGACAATTACGTGTCAATAAATCAACTACTGAAAACATTCCATAGTTTGAAGAGTAGCACATGACATTACGTGTGTTTGGTAAAATATGACATTTTTATACGATCTAATCTTTTCTTTAATATTTTGTACTCAAACAGAAAATATTGCACTAAAGGGGACAGCAAGCCAAAGCAGTACTGCTTATGATGGACCAGCTAACTATGCTATTGATGGGAATGATGATTCCATATATGGTGATAAAAGTTGTAGCCATACTGCAAAGGAGAAGGACGCTTGGTGGAAACTAGATTTGGGAGAAACATTCTCCGTATCTCATGTGGTAATAACCAATCGTGAAGATTGCTGTTGTAAGTAGATATCCGCTAGGAAAGAAAATTACCATAGAGTGAGCACGATTGTATCACATTTTCATAGTTTTACATTTAGTGATTCACAAAGAAAATCAGTTTAATTTAATGCAATGTATCCTGGGCACTGTGGCTAACATCTAAATGCTAATGTATTTCTTGATCGATCGATTTATTTATTTAATTATTTAATAATTAATATTTAATTACATTGGATCATCTATACGTATTGATAAGAACACTTACTTGCACTTTTTCACCGTATATGTGTGCCATGGTATAAGGCTAACAACAAATGTTTGGTTTTTGCAGTTTCTATCCTAGCCAGTTATTTTAAGTTAATCACTATACTATATACAGCACGCCTTTACTTTGCATGCTCATCAAACCTATTAAATGACACTATATTATATTTCAGCTGAGAGAATTGATGGAGCTGTAGTGTTAATTGGTGATAATCCTGATATAAGTCAAAATGCCCAATGTGGAGATCAAATAGACTGGAACGCAAACACGTATGAAGAAAAGATCACATTTGATTGTCAGCTAAGTGGGCGTTATGTTGGTGTACAACTGAAAGATCATAACAACTATTTACACATGTGTGAAGTGGAAGTGTATGGGGAAAAGCAAGAGGCGTCTGAGGGAGAAAAACTCGGTAAAAATACTAAAGCTGTTTCTACTAGTTTACTTTGATTCAATTCAATTCATTGAAGTGTACTTAGTAATGTAGCTAAACAATTCAACAAACTGACATAATTTTGACTCCACGCTTTATGTTCTGGAATTGCACCGGTAAATAAAAGGAATTTAATTAATTTGAATTTGTTGCAATATGATGTGCTTATCGCTTTTTTTTATAATCTCAATTGAACCAGAAAATGTTGCACAAAAAGGGACTGCAAGCCAGATCAGCACTGCTTACGATGGACCAGCTAATTACGCTATTGATGGGAATGATGATTCCATATATGGTGATAAAAGTTGTAGCCATACTGGAAAAGAGCAGGACGCTTGGTGGAAACTAGATTTGGGAGAAACATACTCTATATCTCAAGTGGTAATAACAAATCGACAGGATTGTTGTTGTAAGTATGTTAGAGCGTCGGGTACAATCGATATCAAAATTCAGAACCGATAAAGGTAAATTACCACTCCAGGAATGCACGCACATAGATATATAAGTATTATACAGTATTTGCCAGGTTCCGGTATGCTCATCACGAATTTCCATAGTGAAACTAAATAGTTGGTCCAGTTGTTATTTTACAGATATCTGAGTCCTCATTCGTATTATATTGTCTTTTGAGTTGTATCTGAAATAACATTAAGATAACCATCAACATTATGACCAAATTGGGCATAATAGTGAATTGCAGATTATAAAATGTTAGGTCTGAAGGAATTAGCCTTTTTGAAAAGATTGTTTCAGTGTGCATGTAAGACGTATTAGACAGATTGTTCAAAGTGGGTCAGTTTCACCTGCGCATGACGCCCCTTCTGCTTCAAGTATGACAGAAACTTGTAGTTTACCGTCTTCTTGTGAACTATAGTTCTCGCATTCAGTTGATTTGATGATAAATAAAAAAAAGGCATAGCATGATCTTTTCCTTTGTCAAGGTGTTTATGTCTGCAATATTACTGGTCAATGTTTATTTAGAAGTCATGGGTTTAATCCTGATGCATAATTTTCGAAACAAACAGAGGACGTTTCAACATAATGAAATGTATTTGATATGGAAGATATGTGAATCTTGTATGTACACCATGTTACGTTTTGAATCTTACAGAACATATACAGTTTGTTCTAGCCTTGTTAAATATAAAGGGACAATGACTTCCTTCCTAACTGTATGATTATATTTCAGTTAAGAAAACGGGATAATAATATATTGTGCTATAAACACTTACTTAGATCATTTCATCGCATAATGTTGAACCAATGCGATGTTTTGTATTGTGAGAATTTCGTTCTAAGCTGTTGTAATTTGAGGTTCACCTTTACAATTTACGAGTTAATATATGTTTATATATCTATTTCTCATGGTAAATTACTCATTTATTTTTTTTTTAGCTGAAAGAATTGATGGTGCCGTCGTATTTATTGGTGACAGTTCTGATATAAGCCAAAATGGCCAGTGTGGAGATCAAATAGACTGGAACGCAAACACATATGGGGAGAAGATCACATTTGATTGTCAGCTAAGTGGGCGTTATGTTGCCGTACAACTGAAAGATCATAACAACTATTTACACATGTGTGAAGTGGAGGTGTATGGGATGATATATTCAGGTAAAATATTAAACACGTTATTACTCGGCAAAATAAAACAGACCATATATCATGTTCATTCAATATGGTATGGGAAATGTCGAATCTGTAATACCAAATTGGCATGATGTCGTTTTTCGAATTACAGTAAAACTTGAGTAGTCACATACAATATGTATATATAACCGTGGATGTTATTATACACTTTAATTTCAACCAGAAAGTGATATGTCCGAAGGTGCCGTAGATGCTCCAGAAATACAGGGCAGTGGTTGGGAAGCAGATTTAGGAGCAACATACGATATATCGCAAGTTGTCATAACAAATCAACAGGAATGTTTTTGTAAGTGTCTATCAATAATATGTCATACCACCATTTTAATTTTCTGAACGAGAGCGTGTTTTAATTATGCGAGTCATAGTGGAATAGGTTCCCCGTGTTTGGAAGTAAGTCCCAAACGTGAAGATCAAGCGACAGAGTTATATTTGTGTCAACTGGAATCGACAAACGCAATCTAGCGTACGGCACTTATCGGCGTCTGTATTTTTTTCATCAACTTTGCGACGATTTCACCAATATCAACTACACGAATAATATCTATGGTCGTTGCATGCTAGTTCTTGGTCCACTTTGTTTTTATCACAGTAACGTTGCAAGTAGAAAGTTTTAGGTCACTGCACTCACCTTGACTTATTGAATGTGTATAATTTATATTTCCCCCCCTAGTTAAAATAAATTAAATATATCAGTATTTCAGTGCAAGACTTGTTATTATTTCTAATGCATACTTGAAAGAAAATACTTTTTATGCATTACAGTAGATGGCATTGACGGGGCTGTATTGACAATTGGTGACAATCTTGATATAAGCCAAAATGATCAATGTGATGAAAAACTTGATTGTTTTTCAAATATGGAAGGAGAGAAGGTCACTTTTAATTGTAAACTGAGTGGGCGTTATGTTGGTATACAACTGGAGAATGTTAACAATGATTTAAATAAGTGTGATGTGCAGGTGTGTTTGCAGGAGGAAACAGGTAGGAGCAATAATGCGGTGTACAATAATGTCTCAGATGAAAAAATTATATGTATCCGAATTTACAATGGATAGCATTTATTTAGATGCGAAGATAGTTTATGTCTATTCAATTATTTAAAAAAAACAAAACATTAAGCTTTCAATTAATATATGACACTTGGTTTGAATAGATTACTCATTGTTCGTGAATTCCAGTTTCTAAATATTAAAGGGGAGCAGAGGTGTGGCTTTTGACACTCTGTACATGAAATTTGAGATCTATGAATGAATTCTGTCGATAAAAACAACTTGTATGTGCTGCGAAATGCCCTAAATATCGGGTATAAAACGGGCTGTGAATCAGTCGACAAACTTCCGCTTTTCCTGGTGTCATTTCGCCTCTAGAGGGCCAGTCAAATGACGTCATCAGTGAACACTGATAATTGAACCCATTCATGCTAGTATGTCAATCCCATAGAAATGCTACTATGAAAGACCTTGTTAACTGACTACTTAAAAGTTGAAACATGGCGAAATGTTGTGTGCATGAATGCCATAACGATTCATGTTAAGTTTCTCGAAATTCCAAATAAAAAATCACGTTGTTGGTTGCGAGAAAACGGCAGAAGAATTAACCTGAAAATGAAGACACGTACAGCGCTCTAGCTATAGTAAACAGTGAGTAAATAAATATTGTTTGAGTTAAAACATAAATTAGAAATACGCTAATATCATTACAGTAATCATTTCACCCAACTTCCCACTTTTAATCGACCGCTTATCGCTTAATTTCCGACCGCACTGTATTTTCCGACCGGAAAACGACCGCATTTTCATCGTAATTTTTCTCTCACCGACCCATTGAAAACACCGACCGGTCGCCCAAACACTGGTCATTGGCAGAGTAGTGATCGAAATAGTGGTTTTGAGTGGTACAGTTTGGGGATACAACGGGTACTAACTATTATTAAATTCCGAACTACTCTTCAAATCTATACCACATTGTATCATTCGCGGAGGAAACTTCACCTGTGTCCAATATTAAATAACTGACTTTGCGTAATTATTATGAAACCGATATATTACAATGTTGAAATTGTTAGAGCCGGTACAACATTGTAAACAAATTTGCGTAATTAGAAAAGCAGCGCACTAAGTAAACGACCTCAAAATATACAAGTTTCCGTACAGCACCGTCAGAACTGATAACAATTTTACAAGATCGACGCGCGGAGCATAACAGAAAATGATTGCTAAGGCAACGCGCCTGTTCAGTGGGGGTCAAACTTCTGTCAACACACACTTGATTTCAGCATCGCCGCGTAGTAAGTTACGCAATGAAAGTACTTAAAATTCAATTGCATCCTAAAATGATGTCGTTGATCACTCAGTCTTTTGCAAAATATTATAACAAGTTTCCAAGCTTTTGATGCAGCCAGATTTATTTAACTTTGTGGAAATATAATCTTTTTAATTTCTCAGTCCTTTCTGGGCGACCTGCGGCTGTTTGTTTCCTACTCGCTCCTAAGCTAGCGATTGGTGAGAATGGTTATTAATATATTGCCCAATACACTTGTAAATCGGACAGTCATACCGCAATTGTGTTGAAACATTTTGGGGGCAGTAAGTAACGTCAGAATATTGTTTAAAATAAAATATTCCATCCCAATCAAATCTAGGTCAAAGGGTCAAAGTGCGTGCATATAATTATAGATAGTTAAAAACTAAATATATTTGAATGTTTGACGGCTATTCAACGTTTGTGCAAACAAGAATAAAAAAGGTAGTGTATACAATAGCGATATGACTGAGATATCATGGCATTTGTTTACAATATTGTACCGACTCTAGTAGACACAGATGAAGTTGTTCGCGAACGATACAGAGTGTTATAGATTTGAAGAGCCGTTCAGAATTTATAATAGTTAACACTTATTGTATATCCCCAAACATTTTGACTACTCCTGTGCCGGTGACCAGTGTTTGGGCGAGCGGTCGGTGTTTTCAATATACGAGCGAGAGAAAAAAAAAAAACGGTAAAAATGTGGTCGTTTTCCGGTCGGAAAATACAGTGCGGTCGGAAATTAAGCGATCGTTTAAAATCTGGGAAGTTGGGCAAAATGAGTACTGTGGTTCAAGTGATATTAGCATATTTCTCATTTAGTTTTAACTCGTACAATATTTATTCACTCACTGTTTACTATAGCCAGAACGCTGTACTGTCTTCACTTTCAGGTTAGTTCATCCGCCGATTTCTCGCAACCAACAACGTGATTTTTTATTTGGGATTTCGAAAAACTTAACATGAATCGTTATGGCATTCATGCGCACAACATTCGCCATGTTTCAACTTTTAAGTAGTCAGTTAACAAGGTCTTTCATAGTAGCATTTCTATGGGATTGGCGTACTAGCATGAATGGGTTTAATTATCAGTGTTCACTGATGACGTCATTTGACTGGCCCTCTAGAGGCGAAATGACACCAGGAAAAGCGGAAGTTTGTCGTCTGCTTCACAGCCCGTTTTATACCCGATATTTAGGGCATTTCGCAGCACATACAAGTTATTTTTATCGACAGAATCCATTCATAGATCTCAGATTTCATGTACAGAGTGTCAAAAGCCACACCTCTGCTCCCCTTTAAAAAGAATTTGCATTTTCTGTATTGGTAAAGTATGATATATTTATATGGTGATATCACTTTCAGAAAATATTGCACTAAAAGGAACAGCAAGCCAAAGCAGCACTGCTTATGATGGACCAGCTAACTATGCTATTGATGGAAATGATGATTCCATATATGGTGATAAAAGTTGTAGCCATACTGCAAAGGAACAGAGTGCTTGGTGGAAACTAGATTTGGGAGATACATACTCTATATCTCAAGTGGTGATAACAAATCGACAGGACTGTTGTTGTAAGTTAATACAAATTAATACAACAATAATACACAAATATTCAATACATTATAACATATTACGCATATTAATAAAATGTGTGTTCTTTTTATGTTTACCTAATTTTTATGTGTTGAAGACTTGGTTGTTGTCAGTGTATTTGGTGTCAAACGAACAATAGTAGCTACATTGAAAGGTTCTTCCAAGCTGACCTCATTGTATATTTATATCCATATTCTACGATGTCAAATTTTCCTTAACATAAGTAATACCCCTATAATAATGCACGTTTATATATTTCAGCTGAAAGAATTGATGGAGCAGTGGTGTTAATTGGTGACAATTCTGATATAAGCCAAAATGACCAATGTGGAGATCAAATAGACTGGAACGCAAACACATATGGAGAGAAGATCACATTTGATTGCCAGCTAAGTGGGCGTTATGTCGCCGTGCAACTGAAAGATCATAACAACTATTTACACATGTGTGAAGTTGAAGTTTATGGTTACTAAATGGATAATGTCTTGAGAAATTAAAAATGCGGTGACACATTGTGACAACTGAATGTGTTTGTTTGACAATCGTTGTGTATCATATCACTTAAATAAGTGTTACATTTCACACCAACCTTTAAGGTTATTACAATAATAAATATAAATAAATAGAACTGAACCAAAAGTAAACCATGATTATATCCTAAGATTAAAAGACGCCCTATGTAATCAATATAATATATTATCAAAACTACAAGTCCAATCCCAGAGAAAGGAAGTCCAACACAAATATTTCCACAACCTCGGTTTCCAATTCTCTAAAAATGTTATGCAATGATTAGAAAAAAAGTTGCCCAAACATTTTAATGTTGCGTTCCATCAGTCATGCACGATATTCGTTAATGGAAAATCTTGCTTGTAATGAACTAAAGCAAAGTACGTCGCATGTAGCATGTGACAACTTTAAATATGTGCTTTCGATTGAATATGTCAGTTAATCATGAATTTATTCAAGAGCTAAAAATGGTAGAAAGACGCCCTCTCCTCTGTGAAAATGTGTTACTGTCGAAAGGTAGAATACATAACAATAATTTACTAATGCCCTTCGCATATACCTAGCTTTGCGGAGCACGGAATTGAAAAAAAAACCATAATGGCTTTCGTTCCGTATGCTTTCCTCGTGAAAGTATGGCCGCAGGATACATCGCATCACTCGTGGTGTGGAGTTCTGTTATTATTACATATGTTCCATATTTGATTATTTCATATTAAAGAAAGAACGTGCAACAAACCGGGATGCGTGCCGTAATTTTACGGGATATTTTCATCCTACCATATTAGGAAATGCGAATTTCAAATATGGAATGATTACGCGCGTAAGCGTCCTCTAATAATAAAAAGAAACATGGCTGCCACCAGCGATTGACCCAATCTAATTAAAATCTGATGTAGTGTACGGGCTTTAATTATTTTGGCTATAAACTTATTTTAATTTTAATTTGTTATTACCTATGTTATTACTGACTTTTTATTTTATTAATTTACTTTGATTGTTTGTGATTTTTTTAAATTCCGCCCTACATACATCTGAGCCTCTGCCTATAGAACGAGAATTCAACGAGACCCACCATCGACGATTTTAGTCAACGAATCACAGACCTCGTTCTATAGCGCACCTGATGACGTCACCGAGCAGAGTCTCGTGGCAAACACACTGAAATAAAATGGCGGATTATACCGACGATAGCGACAAAAACGAGCGGGAAAAACACGGCTTTTCGGTAAGTTTATCATTGTCAAATGCAACGAAAGTCATCTTTTATTCTTATATTTATATTGTGGCTCGAATGGTTCCAGTTTAGGTCGTTATGTTGCGCAGTTATTCTGGGAGTGACGATTTTTTCCCCACCGGTTCGACCGAACACCGGTATCTTTTTCCAGTTGCTTGCCCTGTAGACGTTTGATGTTTTGTTTTCGATCGTGCTAAAATCGTCTATTGTATTTTGTATATTATACAATAACTCTTTATTAAAGTAATTGAGCTGATTTGAACTGGAATAAAATATTAGTTATTTGGAACACATCGCAATTGATCAGGAAATATTGTTTTACTCCAATATTCTGTGTCGATGCCGTGGGCCGGTGACCGTTATACAATTTAAAATCAGTTTGCATTGTTTACCGTGTTCTACGATTTACTTATTTTGTTTTTTTGCTTCCATTCTAGATAATTACCAAACGCTTCAGCGTGGTATCAAGAATTTGTTTTCAGGGTTGGGTGATACCAAGGTGGAAAATGTTTGTACATATGGGGGTAATTCCTGGAATTGCAATTGAGAGGGTTCAGGCCAAAATACAATATATAGTGTTTTCATGTTTCGTCTGATATTTCTGTGGTATTCTGCTGCTGTAACTAATGCAAGATTTGTTCTGAAATTCAATGTATTGTGTGCACTCAAGGGTTATCTGTTTTTTGCTGAAAAGACCCCTATTTTTTAATGGCAGATTCGAACTAGGTTCACTCCCACTGGGAAATATGCATTTTCGCTTGAATGAGGGCTAATTAAACACATTTTCCAGACCGGCGAAAGAGTATGTAACAGCCAATTGTAACAGCCGATTGATTTTACTCAGAATGTCAACATGGAAAAAGGCTATTCCATTTTACGCAGGAATAATTGGGAATAGAATATGTGGAGGATTGTATAAACAGAGATGTGTATACTGAAAAGTAATATCTACCCTTCTTTTACATCGCTGAGCATTTCTTTTTTAGTATACTGGTTTAAAAATGCTAAATTTGCATGATTTGCGTTTTTTTTTATTGAAACGCCCCTAATAGTTGAATCCCGGGTTCATTGAATACAATGGTGAAGGGTTGGCACGATAGGGCACCGTCCGATCTCGATAGAATGTTTCGAATCAGTCATACGTATTTTAAAAGTTCCTTCACAGAATTGTGCATTGGCAAACATGCCGTCAAAACTGCGGTACTCCACTGACGGAATGAATTTCGTCGACAGCGGTCGTTGATGAGCTTCACTCTACAACTTTGCTTGTGATGTTGCTTGTTAGCCGTGGATTGAATGAATCTTGATTACCGGGAAAAATGTCGCTCATTTGGCGTTGGTAATCTTTATTTGGAACTGGGTAACTCCGCAACGTCGCCAGCAGAAACCTCCTGGTACTTTGATGTTGATGGTCTATAATAAAGCTCATTCAACATACATCATGTTCTCTCAATCGTAGTATTCCATGTGGTGTACAGCTAATATTAGGGATTTCAGTCACTTGGTTTATGACATCGGAAGAAGTGGATGTGGGCAGCCACCCTTTCAAAAACTACAAAATACGTGAGCAAAACTAAAAGCAAAAACAAATAAAAATTACCATGAATTCTAGCTTTATATCTTATGGTCATTTTCTGAAAATTGCAACCCATTGCGAGTAGCCGTTTTGACAACACGGGAGGATAAAATTTGAAACCTCCGTGACCTCCAAATTTAACCCGGTGTTCTAAATCCAGAGAAGTTTGCTGCGTTTTTCCCGCGTTGGCATGGACCGTACGATTTTGAAAATGCCACAGAAATCAAATAGAGGATGACAGCTATAGAATGAGAGATGATAGGTGAGAATCGGCCGAAAATTGGCGAAACGGCAATAAAAACAAAAGTTTAACGGCAATTTTCGTATCGACTTACAACTTTCTGGCATATCTATCACTCATTTGAAAAAAAATGTATATTTTAATAGACAATAATCTAGGTTTTGTGAATGTGACATCAATTTAAACAACAAGCCCATTTTAAAAGTGGTACCTCCAACCCGGTACTTTGTTTACATGGACTCCATTTTCATGTACGAAGAGAATGTTTCACTCCTTCACTTTTATATACGGCAAAATACGTTTATTTTGTTTTTAACATGTTGACAATGCAGCGTAAATGCAAAGTGAAACGAATTGTACATGATAGAGCATTTACAACTGTAGAATTTTGATGATTTATTGGTTATTTTGGCATAAAAATAGATCGATCAGGCACAGAGATTTCAAATTTTCCGGGCAGTTCCCAGTTATGTTTTCCATGCATACTTCTTTTCTAAGTTGCCAAAAAATAAGCTGTATATTATGCTATAATGTTATATCTTAGATTTGTTTATTTGTGTCAATGCTTTTTGTTTCATAAGTGTTATTATAGCGTAAAAATAAGCAAAGCTTGGTAGAACGCATAGCCGGTCGATGAGGGCGTTTTCAATGCATTTGTATAGGAATAAAAACGAAGGCAACATAAACGAAAGTAAAACTTGTTTATCTTTATTGACACTGACAGATGATTTGAAATTAAATTTGAATATGGCCTGTTTCCATGGTAACAGATGGTCTATATGTTGCCCTCTAATGACATTAGATAAGCATTGATATAAAGTACATTTGTTAAAAATTTGGTGAAAATTCAATAAAAAAGGGGGAAAGATATGGCAGTTTAAGTTCAGCTCCAATTAAATAATTAGTGCTTATTCATCCAAAATGTAGAATGCTGTGTGGGTAATATTGTTATATGGATTTTTGTTGCATTTGCAGCAAATAGTTACCAAACAATGAAAAATCGATAGGATTGAATATACCTCTCAGGTGGCTTCACATGCATAGTTCAAGACTGCCTAACCGGTGCTTATACCAGGTTTTAGTTACAACACCTAGACGGTATGTGGTTACAGCTTCATGTTCCGAGTAATCGCAAGAAATTGACATGACAATAGAAATTCATGAAAGACTGGTACTCCCGTGCAATTAACAGCGAGTGAAATTCCTGGGATTGAAACATATATTTTGAAGTCACTGATGTAGGCAATGAATAACTTCAAGTTGACATAAAAAGACGAGGTAGTTTATTTAATCAGTCCTCAACTAGAGGCTGAAATTATAATTAATTTGTTTATTTCAATTTCTCCTGAAGTAAAATAGAATACACTGGTGAAACACGGTAGTAACCGTGGGTGAAAGGATGTTTTGGGGTGTAGTTTACATTGTGTATGGAGTGGTAGGGTCGGGTGTAATTTGTTCATTTCCGACTCTTATGAAGTCACGTAGAATTTCACTTAATTTATTTTTGCTGACATGTTTTCAAGCATTACATGTGAATCCAATTTCACTGTGCTGTGTCTCAATAGAGTGTGAGGGAAATGGCATTTTCACTGGAACTTATTTCAGGGGAAAAATGTTTTCAGTGATAATGAAATATTATGACAGAACCCCTCACCCTCCCCGTGGCTTTCATTGCGTATGGAAGTTATTTTCACGAGTGATGCGGTGTATCCTGCTGCCGTACTTTCACGAGCGAAGCCACGGGGAGGGTGTGGGGTTCTGTTATTATTACATATGTCCCATACTTGATTATTTCATATTAAAGAAAGAACGTGCAACAAACCGGGCTAGAAATTTAGGTCGGGGAACCCAATTGCCCATTAATATGCTCAAAGACAGTGCTGCGACCTAGCAACGCGTGTCAGTGTACGTGTGAAAATTATATAATCAGACGTCTAATTTGAGTCATTGTCCGAATAAATAACTCGTGGATGTTTAAGCGCGGCAGTCGTCGCGCAGCGCGTGTTCGAACTTCATGTAAATAAACAATGTACAATGTATTTTACACGCGCTGTATACGTCGCTATGAGTCCCATATCGAACAGGACGCAGCACGACGACTGTCGCCCTTTAGTTGGGACCACTTAAACTTAAACTGGGCGACTACGATACACGGTTTATGTTAAAGTTTAAAGTTCCTCCACAGATCTGTGCATTGGCAAACATGCCGTGCAAGTGCGGTACTCCACTGACGGAATGACTTTCGTTGACATCGGTCGTCGCTGACTCGTGAGCTGCCCACTACAACTTCGTTTGTTATGTTGCTTGCTGGTCGTGGATAGACTGAGTCTTGGTTACCGGTCACATGTTGCTCATTTGGCGTTGGTAATCTTTATTTGGAACTGAGTAACGCCGCAACGTCGCCAGCAGAAACCTCCTGGTATCTCGATGTTGATGGTTGCGGCTCCATAGTAATCGCTGATTTTACTGCGGGTCCAGGCTGCGGGTGGATCTTCCGAAAGCCCTTCAAGATTTATAAAACTCAGTTTCCAGCTGGTCAACATACATTAAGTTCTCCCAATCCTAGTATTCTATGTGATGTACATCTAACATGCCAAAAATGCTGGTGAACGACTTGAACCTGACAAAAATAGCAGACGGAAATGTGTTTACAAAATAAAAATAGTGATTACTTGAAATAGATACCAGGAAGGGGAGGGGGTAAAAGAAAAGTTATATAACATTTTATTATTCAATAATTTATTAAAATACATAAGTTTGTCCAACTCCCTGTGATGCAACACCTCAGACATAGCTCATTGTACTCGGCTTGAGTGTGGGCACAAAGTTACTATTTGAATTTTTGATATTTTTTTTCATTAATGAGAAAGTTGACCCCAAAGTTAAAGTAACTGTTCACCAGAAATAGCTTTTTAACTCTTCTGTGATTTGTTTTGGGCTGGCTGATTTTGTTCATACTTGACAGTCAGGTCGTACCATCACCAATTGGAAAAACAATCCTGACCCACCGCTGCCATGGCAAAGCCAAAAGCTGTTTTTTGAATACTTTCGCCACAAATTGATTACCTCTTACCAGTCATGTAATAGCAGTGCCCAAATGATCATGTCTTTTATTCTGGCTACGTTGCGCACTGGTAAAAGATCACCGGCGCCGACACTGTTACACTGTTAACGTAATCCCAACGCAACTTTGAACTTTGAATAAAATGTAAATGCTGCCTCCAATCTAGAAAATACTATCGCAAAACGGTTGGAAATAGTATATTTAACGGCTGAATACGGCCTAGCAATAAAATAAAGTGACTTCTAAAGACTGAATGTTATTTTGCGAACCTCGTATAAGGTGCCTGGTTTTAGTTATAAACCGACGTTAGCTTCACGTTCATGTCCTGCCATGGTAACAGCCGAAAACATATTGCTTGTTTTTACCGGCTTGTTTACATTAGCAACCTAAGTATTTTTATCCAGTTTAAATCGTTCAGCAACATTTTTGGCATATTAGGTGTACATCACATGTAATACTACGATTGAGAGAACTTGATGTATGTTTACTGAGTTTTATCATAGTATGAAGTACCAGCAGGTTTCTGCTGGCGACGTTGCGGCGTTACCCAGTTCCAAATAAAGATTACCAACGCCAAATGAGCAACATTTTAACTGGTAATCAAGATTCATTTAATCCATGGCTAACAAGCAACACCACAAGCGAAGTTGTAGCATGCAGTACTAGTAAGTTACCCCGTCAGTGGAGTACCGCAGTAGCACGGCATGTTTTTGCATTCAGCGTTGTATTCAAACGAATCACGTGGTGCGCCGTTCTCGTTCAAACCCGGGATTCAATCAATAGGGGAGTTTCCGTAAAATAACACATTGCAAATCATGCAAGTTCAACATTATCAAACCAATATACTAAAAAACAGAAATGCACAAGAAGGATAGATATTACTTTTCACTATACACATCTCTGTTGATACTATCCCTCACATATTCTACTCCCAATTACTCCTGCGTAAAATGGACTAGCCTCTTTTCATGTTGACATTCAGAGTAAAATCATGTGACAGGCTGTTAAAATTGACTGTTGCATACTCTTTTGCCGGTCTGGAAAATGTGATTAATTAGCTCTCATTCAAGCAACAATGCAGATTTCCCAGTGGGAGTGAAACTATTCGACTCTGCCATTATAAAATAGGGGTGTTTTCAGCAAAAAACGAATAACCCTGAAATGCACACAGCATACTGAATTTCGGAACAAATCGTGCATTACTTACAGCAGCAAAATACCACAGAAATATCAGACGAAACATGAAAACACTATTTATTGTATTTCAGCCTGAACCCTCTATATTGCAATTCAAGGAATTAACCCCATGTGTGCATCCATTTCCCACCTTGGTGTCACCCACCCCTGAAAACAAACTCGTAATACCACGCTGAAGCGTTTGGTAATAAAATAAATATACAAAAATAGCCAAAACTAGGATCTTATTTTAATCAGATTGGGATTGACCGGACTCCACACAAAAATGTTCGCTGATTCTGTTTTAAACTTTTTGGATTTCGGCATTCCCATGGTGTATCATTGGAAAGGATAATGTATAATAATAAGATTTTTACGAGAATACCGCAAATTACAGTATCCTCATAATAACCTCACAATATCATCAAGACGTAAAATGGTTAGTCCGGTATAGGAACGTTGGTGGCACGGACACGTTTTAATTCCTCGAAATATCCGAAATAACACTTAGTCCCAAACATCGTTTGGGAATATATGATGTTTGTTGTAGTTGACCATACGGTGCGTGGGGGTAATATTAACCGCATACTACGCACCAATGTGGAGGATGTTCGTTAGGAACATTAACTGCAACGATAGGAGGAATTATATGATATTACGTGAATTTAATTCAGTATTTTTGTTGCTATGTGGTATTCAAGGACATACATAATCATGAATAAATATGCATGGTATGCAGTGGTGAGAAATGTTCACCATTCAAAATACTCCCGCAAAACGTCAGTCATGTATTGAATCTACTACATATGCTCATAAGATAAATCTCGTGACTTTTCTGGCGACTATTTTTAGCCCGGCGAACGCGAGCAGTTGGTCAGTCGATGAGATAGACTGGCCCACGGGGACGACTGTGAGTGGCAGTCGCGCTGTAATTGACATCACCCAGAAATATACTTCGCTCTTAATACAAAGTATTCTTAATGGAAACCATCATTTGTACTGCTAGGTCATCAGACATTAATTATGCGAGCTGACGCAGTGTAAACTCCCTAGGGGCAGTTGTCCAATGAAAATCTACTGACGTGACCGAGACGATTAGCTGTAATTACTGCACATCAGCCACGTCGGGCAGCCCAGCGACGTTCTCGTCCAAATTAAAATGCTTACACATTTGCATATTTCCACGTATTCACATAACAGCGTCGTAGCTGTTCAGTCCTCACATGTTTGTAAACATAGCGATTGTAAATAAAACATGGTTCTAGTTATACGCTGTAAACATATATTAAAGCATACAGGTTGTCTTTAAAACTCAAATTGAAAAACAATATTGAACTCAATTTAAAGAAATATGTGTCTTGGCATAATGATTAGGTTTAATGTTTAGGTTGATATACTGTATACCTAGAATTAGTCTTTATGCTAATGCTAATACCCGTTAATAATAATTTAACCCGGCAAACATACAAAAGGCTGATGCACAGTGGTGAAAACCCGGGAGTTCCGTGATACAATATACTTGTGTGAACAATTTATGTGGCTTTAGATTGTGCTACGTTGTTTCTCTGTGGTGATTTCTGACTGACACGTAAATGGAAACAAATATCACTTGACCCAAAACATGTAGAACAAACTCGAAATTATCGAGCCAATAAATAAATAAATAAATACATAAATAAATAAATATGGATGTGTGTCTGTCACGTTATTTGCGAGGATTATCCCATTTCCTTATGAATCATGCTGACTTTTCTGTTAAATGTAGTAGACTAATATTCACATATTTTGTTATATTAGTATGGGACATGGTTTACCGGTCTTAGGTTGCTGTCAAAAAAATTCCAATTTTTTTATTTGTTAATTTTAAAAATAAAACTTATAATTAACGTTGATCTCTAAATTATACACGCTAGTTACGTTGTTGTTTTCAGTTTGGCACATTCGCACATATGTCTACGCTTTGACTGTCATGAAAAAGTAAAACGTGCAAAGCTACATTTTATTCGAGACAACTATGTTGCCATAGTTACAGAGAATTTGCCGATGCTTTGAAAACTCAAACTTTATTATAGCCCATACCATTATTAAACATAACTAAAATAAATAAACATCCTTGAGCTTGCAGCGCAACTTACAGAAGGTAGTCAATATAGTAAGCACTTTATGGTCGTGACTAAATTATTTGCACATTTAAAAGTGTTATTATCTTTGCCAATTAATGATATTAAGACAATGTGTTCGAGATACCTTCTGGATATTATTAACTTCAATTCCCCCAATTTAATGGAAGAAAATATTGTTGAAACATGAATCTTTTTTATTTAGATCGATACATTTTTCACAATATGTGATAGACTCGTGTTAGTTCGTAAGCTGTACGTGTCTTGCCGAAGGATGTTACTAAAAAGACGCACAGAGTGTTCACCAACTTATATCTAGTGTAGTTTTAAAGGATATTCCAAGTTGGATATGCGGAAGGCACTCGAGGGTCAATGTAATGGTAAACGCATTATATTCAATAGTAGCAACCTTAATCGATAATGACAAGTAGCTACATTTCTTACATTTAACTAAAATATTACTATTTTTTAACAAAAATAAGAATATTTTTTTTTATTACTTAGTTTTTGCGTGCACGAGGACCGAGAATCCAACTTGTAATAGAATGATCAAGGGTTCAATAACACGTAAATGCAAGGTTAAAGGGTATAGTTAAACTGCCGATTGATGGCACCCGCAACTTTATCTTTCCCGTGTCACATGTTTTCATTATGCGTGCGCCAGTAATTGTGATATTCTATTTTTCAAGAAACACAAGTAAAACAAATTATAATTAAGACGCACATACCAGTAGAAATAGTGCAATTGAAGTTAATTATACATACGTGTAAGTACGTGCGTGCGTGTGTGTTTATTCTAATAACTGACCTTCAATATCCTTAATTAATTAATTAACATGTCATTGTCAGTCAATTCACCGTATGATAAATTAAACTGTAGTTAAAAATATAAAAGTGCACCGCAAACGACTGTTGCTCACACACATCGCTGTCCAGATACTGCTGGGTTTTCCCGAAACGTCTGTTTATATTGAATACTACCGAGTATGACGATGTCACTGATGTTGATAACTGTTACAGCTGTTTTGCTAGCGCAGGCAACAGCAAACGGTAAGGAAACTTTTCTATATCTGGAACGTTCGTAATTCTACTGTCCCACTAAGTTTAAAATGTAGTAAGAAAACAGGCTGCGGCCAACAACTGCCGTTTTTAAAATATAAGCATCGTCTATAGTTGTAGTACACCAGAAAACAATTGTTTGTGGAGGAAGAGAAGAGGAAACAAAATGAAGGGAAAACCCAGACAACGAAGAGCTGACAAATTGTTATACTCTACGTAATCATGTGGTTATCATACTAAATACAACTTATTTACAAAGTTTTGTCGTCAGAGATTAAACAAATGTTATTTAGTTTGTTATTTTGTTCGAAAATGGTTTTTGATCGGACAACTTTTTCTTATTGTGTAATTGGATAACTGTATTCGTGCCCTTTTATGCATTAGAATCCCTGGTAAAACGGACTCATTTTGAACAATTGAGTTGTACTTCAATTATGCAAAAGTCCGATATTTTGGTTTTATTTTGTTTAGCGCTTTAATTACGAATTGTAATATTTGCAAATAGATACATTCGCGATTGCGCAATAGCACACAGTATTGAATAGCAGAGTACATAAGCTGTTGAATTTTAACAAATGCTAAATACGAATATCAATTATATCGAAAATACGAATATGCTGTAGATACACACTTGAGATCGTAACTCCATGCCACCAACATATGAAACAATTTCTTTCCATTGAATATTCAAAATATATCAAAATAGCAAATTCTAAGGTCGTTTTTCATTCATTCTAGTAATTCTAGTAATATACCACTGGTCGGATTATCATTCCGACAAAACTTTCTTAAAATGGGTTGAACAGGTGCATTGTGTGGTATATACCGGATAATCCACTGTGCGCGATAATTTTTAACTCCCATTGTTAATTTTCGGCACCAACATTCAGAAGTTTTATACTATAATTATATTATTTAGTAATTAAGCAAATACAATTCTTACATTTTCTACTGCAATCGACATATTGAGCATTGGTTTTTTCAAAGTTACAATTAGTAAACGTAACACGCGTACTGTTGCTGCGATTCTCAAGACATATTCATTGACTTAGTGTGAAGCATGCCACTAATAGTCAACGCTTGGAGAATGCGCTTCTGAGGCAAAACGCATCTCTTCACTCTTCACGGTCCACTACCGGTCCCACATTACTGCTCACTTCACAAATGTTCATACTAATGGAATTGAATATATGGTAAAGAAGTCATTCATACGAGACCAGACACAACATACTTCATTGCCCGTTAGCAGCAAAAACACATTTTATCATACTTTGGTTCGATCAAGCTACCCCTTCTGCTTTTCTCACCCCTACCAGTAGTTCTGTATTTTGGTGGCATTTCTATTTGACTTGCTCATGGGAAAAAATATAATTTGTACTCAGTTCACAAGAAAAGTAGTGAGTAACAAATAATCGAATGCATATATATATACATATTTTCTAGAAAATGTTGCACTTAAAGGAACAGCAAGCCAAAGCAGCACTGCTTATGATGGACCAGCCTACTATGCTAATGATGGGAATGTTGATTCCATATATGGTGATTTAAGTTGTAGCCATACTGCAAAGGAACAGGGCGCTTGGTGGAAACTAGATTTGGGAGAAACATACTCTATATCTCAAGTGGTAATAACAAATAGACAAGATTGTTGTTGTAAGTAGATATCAGTTATACATAATAATACACAAAATGAAATAATGTTATTTCGGAATATATTTTCGCCACGTGTTTAAAATACAAATGTAAACAATGTAAATCACAGACAAATATATATATATTTATATTTCTTAATTTTTGTTGTGTGCATGATACACATTTGCTTAATTATGAAATATGTTCAGTTCATATGTTCAGAAATTCATTGAAATTGTATACATGACATTATCCAGTTTATGAATGCATATTCTGAATTTTCCAATGCATATAATTCAGTATATGTCATGTTGTGAAGAAAATAAAATTACTGAATTTAAAAAAAAGATCACTTCATATCAAGCACACATACATACCCATGCCTTATACCCTTGTTAAATAAAATTTGTATATGCAGTACTGCTTGAAAAACGTACATTTATATATTTCAGCTGAAAGAATTGATGGAGCCGTGGTGTTAATTGGTGACAATTCTGATATAAGCCAAAATGCCCAATGTGGAGATCAAATAGACTGGAACGCAAACACATATGGAGAGAAGATCACATTTGATTGTCAGCTAAACGGACGTTATGTTGCCGTACAACTGAAAGATCATAATAACTATTTACATATGTGCGAGGTGGAGGTGTGTGGAAAGAAATATTATGGTAAAGAGTAAGAAGTTATTATTACCAAACAAAATTGTCAGAATGTATATCACATTCGCGTGGGAGAGTACACTCACTACATTGGAATCAAATGATGGGGGGGTGATTTGAAATTCATAAGTGGTAACGTATACACAACAACCATATTAAACACTATAGAGTAGTATATTCTTACAAGTAATCGAAACGTAGCTCCAGAGAACCAATTTGGAAGGCACCTTTGTTTTGGTGATGATGCTTTCAAAATACACCATGATCATAATATAATAATTTCTATAATTATACATCTGTCACCGTAACGCCATAAGTTACAGCGTGCCGTAATTTTGCGGTATTTTACCGGGTATTTTCATCCTACCATATTACGAAATGCGAATTCCAAATATGAATTGATTACTCATGTAAGTGTCATCTAATAATAAAAAACAAACATGACTGCCGCCAGACTTTGACCGTACTCCACACATAGACGTTTGCTGATTCTTTTCTAAATATTCTGGATTTCGGCATTCCCATGGTGTATCTTTGGAATAATAATGTTATTACGAGGATACCTCAAAGTATGCACTCAGACAGAACGCCGCACAATGACTCCCGCTGTGCGTCGGTCGATATTCCAGCTGCACTGTATTCGTGCATACTTTGAGATATCCTCGTAATAACCTAATATTAAATCCAGAAAAAAACATTCGTACTCAATTCATCAAAAAGTAGTGCATAGAAAATTGTAAAACACGATATTATTTATATATCTAATGTATAGAAAATGTTGCACTAAATGGAACAGCAAGCCAAAGCAGCACTGCTTATGATGGACCAGCTAACTATGCTAATGATGGAAATGTTGATTCCATATATGGTGATAAAAGTTGTAGCCATACTGCAAAAGAACAGGGCGCTTGGTGGAAACTAGATTTGGGAGAAACATACTCTATATCTGAAGTGGTAATAACCAATCGACAAGATTGTTGTTGTAAGTATATACCAGTTAAACAATAATGCACGGAACGTAATACTATTATCTCAGATTTTAATTTTTGTAAGTTGTTTGAAATAAACAATTTGAATACTAAAATGAAATATAGCATATGCCATATTTCTTGAATTAGGGAAATGTGTTAATAAATGTAATTACTTTTTTTAAAAATGGGGACCATGGTATCATATCTAAATAACACATACTTTGAGTTTATTGAATCTATGTCATGCATCAACCGTGCTCTATGGAATCAAATATCCCTAAATACACGCAGTACTTCTAGAAAAATGCATATTCGATATTTCAGCTGAGAGAATTGACGGCGCTGTGGTGTTAATTGGTGACAATTCTGATTTAAGCCAAAATGCCCAATGTGGAGATCAAATAGACTGGAATGCAAACACGTATGGAGAGAAGATCACATTTGATTGTCAGCTAAACGGACGTTATGTTGCCGTACAATTGAAAGATCATAACAACTATCTACACCTGTGTGAAGTGGAGGTGTTTGGTGAGAAGCAATCATTACCGGGTAAGTAATATCACAGATGATAGATGTATGTGTTCAAGAATTGAGAACAGTTGAGATTTTCAATCATCCAAATGATAAGTGGTAAAAAATCAACTATTGAAAAATAAATGTAATTTGATGAATAGCACAAACATGAAAAGACGTATGTTTGGTAAAATGTGACATTCTTATAAGATTTAACCAATTCTATATTATGTTGAATTTAAATAGAAAATATTGCACTCAAAGGAACAGCAAGCCAAAGCAGCACCGCTTATGATGGACCAGCTAACTATGCTAATGATGGAAATGATGATTCCATATATGGTGATTTAAGTTGTAGCCATACTGCAAAGGAACAGGACGCTTGGTGGAAACTAGATTTTGGAGAAACATACTCTATATCTCAAGTGGTAATAACCAATCGACAAGATTGTTGTTGTAAGTATACACCAGTTAAACAATAATACACGGAACGCAATAATATTATCTCATATTTTTATTCTTTGTAAGTTGTTTGAATTACACAATTTGAATCATAAAATTAAATATATCATATGCTATAACACATAAATAACACATACTTTGCATTGTTTATTCCATTATAGTTTATTGAATATATTTCATGCATTAATCGTGCCCTATGGGACTTAATACCCCTCAATACACGCAATACTTCTACAAAAATGCATATTCGATATTTCAGCTGAGAGAATTGACGGAGCTGTGGTGTCAATTGGTGAAAGTTCTGATATAAGCCAAAATGCCCAATGTGGAGATCAAATTGACTGGAACGCAAACACATATGGAGAGAAGATCACATTTGATTGTCAGATAAGTGGGCGTTATGTTGCCGTACAACTGAAAGATCATAACAACTATTTACACCTGTGTGAAGTGGAAGTGTTTGGAAAGAAACATCATGAAAGCACTCCTTGTTCACTGAACTAGAAATATTAGTACAATAAACCATATGTGTGCGGTGATCCACGGGAATGAGGGTTTTCCTTTATAAAATTAATGTCATTGAAATGGGTGTCTCGTATTTGTCTAATCTATTTTAATTTCGTTGATTATAGTATGAGTTTTATGAATACTAATTGTGTTACTATATGTATCCATTAGATGCTATCGCGATAACGTTATTACAACGTTTGGTATTTTTGTTTCATTTCTAATTTTTATAATTTTTTCACGCACGTAATCTCATGTCAATATATTATATTATGACCATGGTCAAACAACACGTTTAGTACTCCTATTAATTTCTTCAAGCTAATTTGACGAGTTGTGTATCGCACATTCATATGGGTGAGATTAAATCGTTCTTGTTACTGGAAATGTCGCTGTGTTGCGTTTTACTTAGTTTTCCCAGTGCAGTTCACAGTTTAGTGCTGGTTTTCTGATCAGCAAATCGATGGTTCAAGTGTTCAAGATGTTTGTTGATTTTTTGTGAATAAAACGATTCACTGAATAAAGCAAAAACAAATTCTAAATTTATGCTTCGTTCACATTAGCAGCATACCGCCACGTAGAAGTTAAGCGTGTGCAGCTACATTCTATTTGTTTTGCTAGTTACTGAAAATTTTCCGAGCCGTGAAAAGTCATACGTTAATATGATAGAGCGTCTTGGGTGTCATTATTGTATTACATGTACACAGAATGTAATCAAAAGCAATAAGAATAAGTGTACAAAATACATATCCTGTACATGTCATTAACTTTAATTCGTGTTTGTGAAATAACTAGGAATTTCATAAATGGGGATAATAGATCAAGATCTGCATCTGCCTTTAACCCACGAAAAGCTTCTCGTGATCGAGTATCCAACATGTATCATAGTTATCAATAGCCAAATAATACGTATTTTGCGACAAATGCAAAATGAATATGTATAGTTAATACCGCTGGCAAATAGTGACCATGCTCCTAACTTTCTTGATATCTAACGTCAGACGCCGATGTACGTGCCGTTAAAATGTCCTGGTATGTTGTTTTATTATTGTAAAATTTATGCCATCGATTGCTTTGGGAAGCGAGTATTAGCTCATCTCCATACTTGATGTCATAGTTAACCATCGTTTATCCATTGTATGGTATTGTGATATGTTAATTGGAATATGTGAAAACACAAATCGTATTAATGAAGTCATTTGGTTTGGATAATGGAACTAACAGAGACATTGAAAGCCATGGTTTCAATTGAATTTGCTGTGTACGTGTCGCTGATAACATTGGCGTGCGTGTTCAATTTTAACATCGGTGGGTTGTCACATCCTCTCGTAGATGCTATATTTGAAATAATATGTAAATGAGAATATATCACGTCAGCGATCTGAAATTGAACTAGATGTTATTATACTTTTAACACTCAAAATATATAACCGTTCGTAAAACGCCGTGTAATACTTTTCTTTTATTACTGACTCTAATCGTATATTTGGTCCCAAGGGAGATTTTTTTGGTCAATAATGCTTTTATTTGTATTACCAAGAATGCTGTTTTTTTTTTGTTTTTTTTTGCATTTCATGTAATAAATGCGGAAAACTTTGTATTAGTTCTACAGATTGTCGATTAGGTGATTGGTTTGCTGAACATCTACGACAAACTAAACAGGAGCATTCTATTTTATCCTGTTTTACTTCATTTTAATTCTAGTGTACATATAACATTACAGACATGTCTATTTCTGGTGTATGTGTTGTCAATGGCAACGAGAATCAGCTCAGGCGTGTCGAGGAGGGAACTATGTAAAAATGTTTAACTTATTCGTTGAGCTTACTATCTAATGCTGAACTCCGCACAGTTCGATTCTCGTTACTTATCATCACTGCACAAAGCAGGGGGGCTTGGCACGAGAGGGCGCCATCCGGTCCGAATGGCACGTTTCGATATCAGTGGTTCATTGTCCATCGTCAAAGCAACAACGCCACTTTTACGAACAGGTGAAATAATTTCAGCAATTTCTTTACAGAATAATCTTAACGAAACCTTCATAGAAAACACAGGCTCTACAATTATGTATATTGCAAAACAATTCAACCAAAGCCAGTTTGACGCTACAATATCTTGCTGGAGCCCGAGTTTTACGCGTGATTTTATTGCGGTCGAAATTGTTTAATTTCAAACTGCGCATGCACACACACTGTGGTTTCTCGAAATGCATACTAGTTAGGTAACTTGTCACTATCAACGATCTTGAATTCTTTTTGTCCTAGGCAGTCGGAAAGTGAATGTTTCTTCCCGTGCAGAAACATGTTTTTGTCATTGTTAAATAATAACACATGTTTGTGATAATGTCCGAATGGTCATGGATTATTTATTTTATCACATCGAACAGAAATCCACCATGCATAGTTACACCTAACGTACATCGCAACAAGCAACAGGATGAAATCATTTCTCAATGTTTTCACAACAGTGGCTATAATATCAGTGAGATGTGATAAATCATATTCCCGCATTCTTGTTGCCTAACTATCACAAGTGAGTTGTCAATTCGTCGTTCTCGCGTCGCCCATTCAACGCGTTCGTATCGCCTGTTTTCATCTCGCTTCATTGGTAAGTGTATGACAATTTTTATTTCATTCATTACATCACAGACATAGACGATGATATCATTTGCAAATTTATGAAGATCGATATTTCTACGTATGGTTTGATTTTCAATTTCAAATCAAAATCACCGATATTATTGTTTTGAATAGGATGGATGACATTGTATCAGTCTAGAACTGTTAGTCTGCTCAAATATTTTTAGTTGTGAATCCTCATTGTAATATTCCACATTTAAACGAACCACATGTAACTCAAATTATAATTAGGACGCACACACGAGTAGTCAAAGCCCCGCTCGACCTAGTGCGGTCTGAATTTACAATTATAGTAAAAATGCCTTCAGACCCATGCGTGTTTTTCCATACAATATATCATAACATCCGCAATTGACACGTCACTGTCAGTTACGGTATAATAAATTAAACAATATTTCCATAGAGGTGTATTATAAGCGATTGTTATTCACGCACATCCCTATACAGATAATGTTTTTTTCCCGAAACGCCTGTTTATATTGAATACTAACAGGGTATTACTTTTCAATAAACCCGTGCACTACTGAGTGAGTATGACAATGTCGCTGATGTGGATATGTTCGATAACTGTTACAGCTGTTTTTTTTAGCGCAGGTGTTATGGCCAAATTACTGCTTTATTAGCATTATTTACCTAGTATTGTCACTGAAATTTTGTCTTAGGCTCTATAGCCCTATCTTATATTTCACATAAATGTGCTATTTGTTAACTTATGGTATAGCGCCACCTATAGTTAGAGTTGCAATCTACTGGCGAGAGCTCGTGGAATTATTGACCCAATACTTTATGTCGAATCGTGTTCAATGAGCATCAGTTATTCATAATAATAATAATAATATAATGTTATCACGAGGAGTGCATACTTTGAGGTATCTTCGTAATAACCTTTTTATTATACATCTTTTCCTACCATGGATACATGCCGAAATCTAAAAGTTTAGAACAGAATCAGCAAACTTCTTTGTATGGAGTCCGATCAAACCCTGGTGGCAGCCATGTTTGTTTTTATTATTAGAGGACGCTTACGCGCGTAATCATTCCATATTATTATTATTATTATTATTATTATTATTATTATTATTATTATTAGAAATGAGCATCGGAACTTCTGAAATACGACTATACTGAGGTCAACTGTGCTTGGGAAGATCTACAAATACAGCATGAATTATTTGATTGTGTTTAAGTAATAATTCATGTATTTAAGTTGGAGCATGCAATGTTCATTAGCTTTGAAATCATATTTACTTAGTACTTTACTATGATGATTTCACATCAACTTTGCTCATGATATTTCACAGATTACGCATGCCTAATGATCATTTGATATGTTAGTGATATGTTTCTTGCTTTTATTTTTGCTGCATTACGTCAGTTGTTTCGCCACTAGATGGTGCTGTCAGTCTACCACTTATTGCATTGTTGATTTATAATGCCATAGTGTGTTAGATATTTATTGTTTCTTTTATTTATTTCAATCGCTCATCATATGTGTACTAGTACTTCATTTGTAAAGTTTGGTTGTACTGAGCTACACTATACTACATTTATTTCATTATTGTGAGTAGCACGCATTGACGACGGTGTGAAATATGCATCTATGTACATTTGTCATTACTAGTAAAAGACAAAGGGCTCTTGAATACGGGTTATAAACGCTACATTTACATTTACGTATTTGATCAACATCCGTTGAGTTTCCAGGTTAGTTCTTATTTGACATACATGTTAACTTTACTGAAGTGTAATTCCAGTCAGCAATACACCTGGTGTCCAACTAGTAAATACGAATAAGTCAACTGCGAATTGACAAGATGGAGGTAATGTTCGCTAAGCGAACCAGATATGTAAACGGCTGAATTAGGAAACTGTTGCAATTTTGTGTTTGATGAGAGACTCACTGACAGACTCGAAATCATTAAGGCAAGCCTATACAAAGTGGATGGTGTTATACAAGGAATTTCCCATTACCTGCGATACAAACAACTGCTATCAACAGAGGACCAACATAAACATGGATTGGTTCAGACCACAATGTGTACATTATGAAAGTGTAGGAGCAAGTGCAAGGGCATGGATAAGACGTAAAGAGTGTGAAGCGCGAAAACTGCGTGATGCAAATGTGATGCCAGAGGACAGCGATTCTCAAACTAGAAAGACACCTTCAAGTTATTCACAGAAATCGCATACTAGCAGTACCTCAACACGCGTGAACTCATTGACCATAGTAAGAGCTAAAGAGGACCAAAGAAAGGCTGAACTGTTAGCCAGAGTAGCAAAGTTGAAGCAAAAACAAGCATTAGAACGGGAAAGACAGGCGATTGCAGCTTGGGATTGAAGCAGAGAATGCAAAGAGACAAGACGATCAAGCTAGATAAAATGAAAGAAGGACAAGCAAAGATGCAATTCAAAATAAGGGAAAAGTGTTGGTTTTAGAAACCGAAATCGCGGTGTCAGATGCACAGCAAAATGTTCTGGTTGAATTAGAAACTAATAAATTACCTCGAGCAGTACACTTATGAGGAGGCAAACAATATAGTCACAGAGTAGAGTTATCTCGATGCAGAAGAATGATATCCAGTCGCATGTAAAGAACTTGTGATGTACAAATGATTGCTAGCGAAAAAACAGGGCAGTTATCAAAGCAGATGATGCTAAAAAACTGCGTGAGTATGAGTATGCAACACAAACCATTGAAGCCATGCAGTCGATGGAATACCATGGCCACATACAAAGACTTGTTGGGAAGCTTCCATACTACCTTAATGCGAAATAGAGAAGCCGAGCATATAATGCTAGGCAGAATGGGAAGCCAGTCACGTTCAAAAAAATGGTGCACCGAGTCTGAACAGGCAAACGACCCATTATATGGAAGGAAAGCTTTGCATGATGATAGCAATTCATGTAAAAGTTCAAAGATACAGACACAATCTAAGAACACAAGGGAAAGCTCTGCTACTGATGTCTCAATTGTTAAACCAGAGACCAAAGTTGAATGTGGTTGACTAATTCAAAGTGGTTCAGTAGGAGACCAAGCACAGAATGAGACAAGAGTCCCTGGCTAGTACACTAAGATACAAGTGGCATTTGAAAAACCGCGTGCTTATTGCAAAACTACCAGCAATGTTATGAATAAATGCGGTAACAAAAGAATCTCGCGATGTCAAGTTAAATTTCTTAAGAAATAAAGGAGTTTGTTGCGGCTGTTTAAAGCCAGTACATCAAAGCAAGTTGTCAACAAAGACACATCACCCACTAAATATGGTAACCAAAAGGTCACTGCCACATGTACGAATGTGAACAAAGAATTGAGTGATCAGACATGGGCCAGCAACATTGAGTGTACCATGGTGATAACCCCGGTATTGGCTAAGAATAGTGGTATAGTTTTGGAGATATAAGACATAGTACGAAATGATGATAGGACAAAGTTCACTCTAGCCACGATGGTTGTTACTCATACTATGAGCACCTATATTGTCAAAAGCTTTGAAGTCAGTGATTTGGATGTTGAAAATACTGTGAAGCTACCAAATGTCTACACTAAACACAAAATTCGCATCCTCATATGCCTACTGGAGAAGATGTTAGTAAATGGCCACGCATGCGTGCTCTGGCTAACGTGAATGTGGATGTGGGATTACTTATTGGGAATGGAGTACCTGATGCATATACTCCACTAGAAATATTGACAGGACCAGATGAGAGTCATCATGCTTAAAGGACCCCCCTGGGATTGGTGGCATGGAATGTTATTTGTGAGGAAGGTGACAATAAGATTTTGCAGTTCAAAATAGTTTGATATACAAGAGATAATTGGATAAATAAGTCAGAAGTTCTATCAACATAGACTTTCCTTAACACTCTATCAATGACAGGAGAAAACACTTACAGAGGACAGAGCGTTTTTTGAGAAAGTGGATAGCACCATGCACTATGTGGATGGACACTAAGAGATTGGTTTGCCATTTAAGGACGATGCAAGACTACCAAATAACAAAGACTATGTCATGCAGAAACATGAAGTACTCAAAAGGAAAATAAGGTAAAACCCAAGTTTCATACTGACTACACAAAGACTATTTCTGATATTATTCAAAAGCAATATGCTGTTTATCTTCCACAGGAGGTGCATGAAAGAGATGATGCTATAGTCTGGCATTGGGTGTACCACCCTGAGAACCAGACAAGATACGAGTAGTCTTTGATTGTTCAGCCAAATGTTGTGTATCCTTAAACGATGTTTTACTACAAGGACCTGATCTGACTGTTGTTCTTTTGTAGGTCAGGCAAGAACAAGTAGCACTTATTGCAGACGTAGAGGCTATGTTTCAACAAATAAAGGTTCCACTACATAACAGCAACTGTCTGCGTTTCTATTGGTGGTAAATTTGATAGCAAACCTGAAGTATATAGAATTATTGTTCATTTATGCGGTTCGTCACCAAGTTGTTCGAATACAGCGCTACGCAAGACTGCTACAGCTAATAAGGATGAATTCAAGCTGTAAATAATTTTAAATGTTTTAAAGAACTTTTATGTAGATGACTGCCTCGAATGCTGTGACACCGAGACTGAAGCAATATCCGTAGTCCAAGACCTGATTAGTATCTGCTGCAAAGGAGGATACAACTTAATCAAGTGGATTGCCAACAGTCATACAGTCTTGATATCAATTAATGTGGACATTCAAGCTAAAATTGTGAAGCAGTTGAATTTGAGTTATGATGATCTCTCCACTCAGCATGTGCACTGGAATGTTGAATCTGGTACACGAATTTTTGGGATAGATATTCAAAAGCATCCATCTACTAGAAGAGGTAGATTGTCAGTAGCAAACTCTATTACGATCATATAGGAATAGCTGCTCTAGTTGTATTACCTGGCAAGAAAATTTTACAAGACATGTGTCATCATGGTATTGGTTGAGATGATGATATTGAACTTAAAAACCTGCAGAAATGGCACAGATAGGTAGCAGACCTGCCACAGCTGGATACAATCTCATTACCAAGGTGTTTCAAGCCTGCAAGTTTTGGTAAGGTAATGTCCTGCCAGATCCACAACTTCTCAGATGCCAGAGAACTTGGTTATGGCACTGTGTCATATTTACGCCTATTGAATGAGATATGATCGCACAGTTCACGAAAGTAACTATTCCTTGCATGGAACTGTCTGCAGCCACTATTTCAGTTTGCATGAATAGAATGATACAGAGAGAGCTAGACTTCAAATTCAGTGAAACATTCTTCTGAACAGACACCATGTTTGCCATTTGCTACTCGGCAAATGAAAGTACTCGCTTTCATATCTTTGTAGATAACCACGAGGGGTCTCATATGTCACAATGGAGATACGTGGGCACAACGTCCAACCCAGCAGATGACGCATCCAGAGGTCTTAAGGTGAATGATTCCATACATAGAGAGAGATAGCTAAACAGTTCTGATTTTTTTGGAGATCTGAATTAGAATGGCCTAAATGAGATGCGGATAAAAGAAGCAACATGGCTCAACACATACCTAAGCAGCTCAACACATACCTAAATGATTTCTCAGGCAGTCTCGTAGAGAACCCGACTCCATTCACATATGATCAAACTACCGGTATGTCTACTACAGCTACAGCACAGCCCGATGTTTAACTTGTCCTATTAAACGACACAAAATAATGAATGCGCTGCCTACACCTAAATCATCTGACAGTGGTACAATGCGTCCATCAGCTTGTGACGACCATGTAACGCGTCCTGTCATCACTCAAAGATGTGAGAGCATTTACACATATCTGCTGTGCCCCGACATGTTGTATACCATGAATTCCTTTTGCAGACAAACTTATGTACATCTTCATGAGTACTATAATGGCTACCCTAATAAGCGCGGCATATCATTAACCATGAACCAATTCAGAGTATTAAATGACATTATGCCGCAAATCAACCATGTTGTTAGGTATGTTCATTCTCATTTCAAAAATCCAAATATTCGTTGCTCATTTTCCTGACCCCTCTTCACCCCTACTGTTATAAAGATTAGTCCAGAGTGGACGCGACTATCGAATTCCAGGCTGTTTAGTTAATTCGTGAGCGAGTTTGCAATCTGATACTTTTGAGACTGCTGTAAATACAGTTCAATCTGCTGAACGTTTACCAGTGATTAACATTATTATGCGTAAAATGTATTTTTTCACAGGCAACAGGAAACCATTGGATAAACTTATTATAAAGAAAATCGTCACTGAATTCATCTCTACACAAGTTCGTTGTATAATTCAAGCCAATTGCCTCGGGTGTGCTATAGAGCATGGCTCACAACGCCAACATTTGTGTTTATCTTATGGATTCACCGATGAAGATAGTCAGATTAATGAAATTCGTCTCAACATTGACCAAGCTTTGTCTGAAATTGATAGTGGTAAAATTGTCATGTGTTAGGACAACATTTCAACGCATTCACCCACATTTGGTTGGAAAATTTTCCAAGCGGTATACTCGTGTACTGTTTTGACGATTTAAATCAAACCCCGAAATGTGTTTAGTCTGCTGTGAAATTACGTTATCAACACGCGATATGGATTCCCAACTCGTTGACATTATACAACAGCATATATAGAATAAGCATGCCAATAATACTTTAGCAGTCATTCATAGTATAGTATTCCATTTCTTTCAATCTAGTTTGCTTGTGTGTGTGTATTGACTTTTTGATGTTACTCGTTTTTTCTCATTGTTTTACTATAATTGAATACTTTATTGCATTAGAACAAATGTATACTCCTAATAATATCATTCTTATATTACTAATTTTTTTACTCATTTCTTGATTATTTACTGAAACAAACAAACAAACAAACAAACAAAAAATATATTCCACGTAAATGACCTTAGTAGTTTTACCAATTTGTTGTCGGTTTCATAATCGAATACTTAATCGCGTTACAAAATGTATACTCTTAATATTTCAACCATTTCAAAATGTCATTTTTATCTTCTTATATGTTACTCAGTTTTTTATTCATTTTCGGGTTATTTACTAAAAAACAAAATATATTCCGTGTATTTGATCTTAGTAGTTTTACCCATCTTTTGTCAGTTTCATAATCAAATACGTTACTCTATGTATTTCAACCATTTTTATATATTACTCAGTTTTTAATCTATTCCAAAAAAATATATATAAATTCCATGTAACTAATCTTAGTAGTTTTACTCTTCTTTTGTGTAATAAACTCCGTTAGTTTTCAAAATGCTGTGTATTTATTAGCATGTGTGTGTATGTGCGCGTGTGCGTGCGCCCTCTACGATACTTTCTGAAAAATCTTTCGTGACGTCCATATTCGTCCAATTAAAAAATAATTAAAAAAAATGATGGTAATTTATGCAAATTGTATTCACGATGACCTTGTTACGACCTCATATTCAAATCTATTTTATGTATGCAAATGTCTTCACAATATCCCATTGTGACGTCATCCTCATTCAAATTAACCCCTTTACGGCCATGGTCGCTCATTTATGCTAACTTATGCACTAATTCCCATTGTGACGTCATCATTTATGCTAATATATGCACCGATCACCACTGTGACGTCGTCCATCCTCGTATGACGTCATCGCATCCGAATATGAACAGAGCCCTCATGGTCGTCCCTATAGTGTGTCCTAAACTACTAAGGGCTTTGACCCTGAGGGCCTTGCGCATACCTAACTTGGAATGTTCTATGAAACTACACTAGATATTAGTTGGTAACTACTCTGTTTGTCTTTCAAGTAACATCCTTTGGCAAGTCACGTGCCGGTTATGAACTAACACGAGTCTATCACAAATTGTGATAAATGTATCAACATAAATAAAAAGGATTCATGTTTCAAAAATGATTTATTCCATTAACTTGGGAGAATTTAAGGGAATGATATCTCGAACACATTGTCTTAATATCATTAATTGGCAAAGATAATAACACTTTTAAATATGCAAATAATTTAGTCACGACTATAAAGCGCTTAATATAATGACTACCCTCTGTAAGTTGCGCTACAAAGTCAAGGATTTTTGATTTATTTTAGTTATGTTTAATAATGGTATGGGCTATAATAAAGTTTGAGTTTTCAAAGCATCGGCAAACTCTCTGTAACTATAGCAACATAGTTGTCACGAATAAAATGTAGTTTTGCATGTTTTACTTTTTCATGATAGTCAAAGCGTAGACATATGTACGAATGTGCCAAATTGAAAACAAAAAATAAATGACTTGTATAATTTAGAGATGAACATTAATTATAAGTTTTATTTTTTAAAATTAATAAATAACAAAATTGATTTTTTGTTTTGATAGCAACTACAGCAACCTAAGACCAGTAAACCATGTCCATACTAATATAACAAACTATGTGAATATCACTTTACTGCATTTAAGCAAATGGTGAGCATGATTCAAAGGGAAATAGGGTGATCCTGACAAATAACGTGATAGACACAAAACACTGTTCGTTTTATTTATTTATTTATTTATTTATTTATTTATTTATTTATTTATTTATTTATTTATTTATTTTTTTTTTTTTTTTTTATTATTATTATTTTTTTTATTTATTTATACGATGTTGTATTTTTTTTACATAGTTCAGACAGCAGCATAGCTACTCCAGAGTTCAATCAGAAGTTGAAATTTCTTATTATATCTGGCTCCAGTTCACACATAAGAACCTGGTTTGGAACACCTAAGTCCTCTGTGAAAAGTCTGTACCCTATACATGGAGAAATGAACACGCCTACCCACCCTCCGAGTCCAATAGAGCCTGTTAACCGTCCATCTACGTCGGGATATCAATGAGGGGGTCGTAAAGACCATGTAAGGTATGTTTATTTTATTTTATTTTATTTTATTTTATTTTTTTATTTTTTTTTATTTATTTATACGATGTTGTATTTTTTTACATAGTTCAGACAGCAGCATAGCTACTCCAGATTTCAATCAGAAGTTGAAATTTCTTATTATATCTGGCTCCAGTTCACACGTAAGAACCGGGTTTGCAACACCCAAGTCCTCTATGAAAAGTCTGTACCCTTTATATGGAGAAATGAACACGCCTACCCACCCTCCGAGTCCAATAGAGCCTGTTAACCGTCCATATATGTCGGGATATCAATGAGGGGGTCGTAAAGACCATGTAAGGTATGTTTATTTTATTTTATTTTATTTTATTGTTTTTCACTGTTACGATCACATGTGTTCGACAGGGTGTTTGAGTTGTGGAAATCAACAGGACTGCATGGTTACATGGTGGCAAACATGCGGAAATTGTCACAGATTTCTCAAGAACGAAGAATGTTTCGAAAGGCATAAAAAGTCGGTTAATGGGAAAAAGACTCTCTGCCAGTCAGTTAAACGTTGCGAAAAATGTCACAAACTCACAAATATAATGAAGTTTACGGCAAAACCTACAAGTCTTTTCAGACGTACGACCACCTGTGTTACATTCAACCACCGATAGAATAAAGAACCAAGAATCTGACGATTCGTTGGAAGAATTTGAGGAAGATGACTCTGATGCCATGTTAACTACGTCTTTTACGATTTTGAATGCACGACCGACGAACATTGCACTCATATTCCAGATCTGTGCATAGCGAGAATTCCACCAAATAAGGAGAAAGTGTTCAATGGTCCACGTACCTTGGAAGATTTCTGTTAGAAAAAAAGAATAATAGGATGATTTTTATCGCGCATAATTCAAAGGGGTACGATGGAATTATGATTCTGAAATACTGCCAGGATCACAATATACTACCGGAAGTCATCATGAATGGTTCAAAAGTGATGCAACTATACATCCATCGTGCAGATATCAAATTAATTGATAGCTTGAATTTCCTGCCCATGGTTCTATCTAAACTTCCTAGGACCTTCGGCATAGACAAGTTACACATAGGCTTTTTTCCCCAACGAGAACCGCTGGAGACAATTACAGAGGACTGATACCCGGGGCTTGTTATTTTGACCCAGATGGTATGAAAGAGGCGGCTAGAAAGGCATTCTACACATGGTACAATGGAGAAGTAGAAAAGAACTCTGTTTATGATTTACATAAAGAACTGCTCAAGTACTGTGGGAGCGACATGCGCATACTCGAGGAGTGTTGTTTGGCATTTAGATCGATGTTGATGAATCTCACCAAAGTTGACCCCTTTCACGACTAGATCGCTTCCATGCGCAATCTCATATTTCGAAAGAATTTCCTGACTCCTGATGCAATCGAAATTGTGCCCGAGAAAGCTTACCTCAGCGCCCAGAATCAATCTGCAGATGCCACACTTGGGTGACATATTAAATAGAACCTTGTCGCAACCCCTCAATCTCACTTTGGCGCAGTCGGTCGTGATGGAACCACGTTGTCCCGATTTGCTTTTGTTTATCGAACGTATCCACTGCCTCTGCGCTTGTAAATTAACCACACCCATAAATAATGACGAAGAATACGGGCACCGTCCTAGACGAACTGTTTTACGATGTCCAAAGTCCTGGAAGTTACATGGGTTTGAATTCCCTTTATGCTGCCGTAAAAAAAAACAAAGAGATGAAAAAAGATAACCAAGTCGGATGTGAAGAGTGGTTGAGTAAACAGAAGGAGGGTGGTGGTTTTCCAAGTGGACAAGCAGTGGGAGGCCGATCTATGCGATCTCTCCTCGATATCCAGATACAACAGAGGATACAAGTTCTTATTGACGTCTATCAACGTTTTTTTTTTTCAAAATATGCTTTCGTCGTACCTCTGAAAGACAAGAGAGGGGCGAGTTTGATCGGAGTATTTCGGAAAATACTCAAAAAGGGGCGTCCCCGACGTTTTGCACACGGACAGAGGATCTGAATTCACCACTTTTTCAAAACTACCTCAAGAAGACATTAACTTCTTTACTACAGGCAATGAGACTAACGCCAGCAGTGTGGAGAGGTACAACAGAACCATCAAGGACAAAAAATGTTGATGTCAACACTTTGACTTATCTGCCTGTATTAGACGACATGGTACGTTCTTACAACAATACCCATCACAGAAGTATAAATACCAAACCCTCACTTGTTACCTATGCGAACCAGAAAAATGTCATAGACATATTGTACGGTGATCAAAGCACAGAGAAAAAAGGGGTGGAAGAAGAAGAAGAAGATTTATAAACTCGGTGACAGAATCAGAATCAGTAAAACTAAACAAGTTTTGAAGTAAGGATGCTTGCCCAATTGGACCGAAGAGGTATTCACGATAGTTGAACGCCTCAACATGCAACCACCTGTTTACAAAATTTCAGATAACAATGGTGAAATGTTAGAAGGTACTTTCTACGAAGAACTTCAGAAAATCGTAAAGGATGATGATGCATTGTACGTTGTGGAGAAAGTGCTGCGCAAGAGAGAATGTAAAGGCAGCATGGAATATTTCATTAAGTTTCGAAGGTATGACGATTTTCTCAAAGATCATCATGTCGGGCAAGATTCCTTTTTGACGCTCCCTAGTAATGCCTCGTTCGATGTGTTCCCAAACAACACTGTCAAACTACCGAGAACGCTTTTGTTAGAACGCAAACACGTATGAAGAGAAGATCACATTTGATTGAGAGCTAAGTGGGCGTTATGTTGCCGTACAACTGAAAGATCATAACAACTATTTACACCTGTGCGAAGTGGAAGTGTTTGGAAAGAAACATCACAAAAGCACTCCATGTTCACTGAATTGGAAGTATTAGTACAATAAATCATATGTGTGCGGTTACCCACGGGAATGGGGGTTTCCCTTTATTAGATTAATGTCACTGAAACGGATGTCTCGTATTTCTCTAATCTACTTTAATTTCTTTGATTATAGTATGAGTTTTATGAATACTAATTGTGTTACTATATGTATCCATTGGGTGATATCGCGATAACGTTATTATAACGTTTGGTATTTTTGTTTATAAATTTTTCACGCACGTAATCTCATGTCAATATATTATATTATGACCATGGTCGAACAACACGTTTAGTACTTCTATTTATTTCTTCAAGGTAATTTGACGAGATGTGTATCGCATATGCGTTAGGTTAAATTGTTCTTGTTATCGAGAAATGTGTTGTTGTATTGCGTTTTATTTAATTTTCCCAGTGCAGTGCACAGTTTAGTGCTGGTTTTCTGATAAGCAAAATGATGCTTCATTTGTTAAAATTTTTTGTTGATTTGTTCGTGAATAAAACCTTTTACTAAATAAAGCAAAAACAAATTCAAAATTTAAAAGTAAACTGAATGCTACGTTGACATATAAGCAGCATACCGCCATGTAGAAGTTAAGCGTATGCAGCTACATTTTATTTGTTTTGCTAGTCACTGAGAATTTTCCGAGCCGTGAAAAGTCATACGTTAATATGATAGAGCATTATTGTATTATACAGAATGTAATCGAAAACAATACGACTAGGTGTACAAAATACATATCTCATACATGTTATTCACTTTACTTCATATTTATGAAATAACTAGGAGTTTCATGGACGGGGTTTGTATATCAAGATCTGCATCTGCCTTTAACCCACGAAAAGCTTGTCGTGATCGAGTATAATTATTCATAGCCAAATAATACGTATTTTGCTGCAAATGCAAAATGAATATCTATAGTTAATATTGCTGGCGTCCCTAACTTCCTTGACATCTACCTTCACACGCCAATGTATGTGTCGTTAGAATATCCTGGTATGTTGTTTTATTATTGTAAAATTTATGCCATCGATTGCTTTGGGAGCGAGTATTATCTCTTCTCCATACGTGATGTCATAGTTAACCATCGTTTATCCATTGTATGCTATTGTGGTATGTTAATTGGAATATGTGAAAACACAAATCGTATTAATGAAGTCATTTCATTTGGGTAATGGAAATAACAGAGATATTGACAGTCATGGTTTCAAATAAATTTGCTGTGTACGTGTCGCTGATAACATTGGCGTGCTTGTTAAGTTTTAACATCGGTGGGTTGTCACATCCCCTCGTAAATGCTATATTTGAAATAATATGTAAATGAGAATATAACACGTCAGCGATATGAAATTGACTAGATGTTATTATACATTTAACACTCACGACAATAGAATATATTATTACTGACTCTAATCGGATATTTAGTCCAAAAGGGATATTTTGGTCTATAATGATTTTAGTTGTATTATCAGGAATGCTATTTTTTTGCATTTCATAGAATAAATGCGGGAAGCTTTGTATTAGTTCTACAGTTCGTCGATTAGGTGATCAGTGTGCTGAGCATCTACGAAAAACTAGACAGGAACATTTTGTATCCGATTTCACTTCATTTCAATTCTAGTATACATATAACATTACAGATATGTCTATTTCTGTGTATGTGTTGTCAATGGCAACGAGAATCAGCTCAGGCGTGTTGAGGAGGAAACTGTTAACTCATTCCATGAGCTTTATATCTAATGACGAACTACGCACAGTTCAAGTTATTTATCATCACTGCACAAAGCAGGGGGGATTGGCACGAGAGGGTGCCATCCAATCTGAATGAAATTATACGATGTCCGTCTTTTATAACCCATCATCAAAGCAACAACGCCCCATTTACGAACAGATGAAATAATTCCAGCAATTTCTTTACAGAATAATCGTCACCAAAACTTACAAACATTTCATAGTTATGCGAAAGTCACTTGGTCACTTTAATCACATCCAGATATGCACTTTACATCAACAATTTCATAATTATATTTTAATGACATGTCTAGCTGGACTACATAATTTGCTTTTTCTGCCTTTTGCTTACATCTGTGCAATAAACTTGACAGTTTTTACAAGTCTATATAACAAAATCAAATTTAGGATGATTATCTTTTTATTTTTAAATCGTTGGAATGTGAGTATTTCTTCAAGTGCAAAAACATGTTTTTGTCATTATTAAATAATATCACATGGTTGTGATATTTCCCGAATGACAATAGCTTATTATTTTATTACATCGAAGACATCTAACGTGCATCGCACCCATCCGTTCTCCCATGCTAAGAATAAATTTATACTTGATGTACGTAATATTTTATTTTATATATTATTTTATTGACATGCGTTTTTATACATACATTGTCTGCTGTCGAAAATACATCGAAATACCCCAGATGAACTACACAGTTAATGGTGTGAAACATGTGTAAAACATGAGCAAGTATCAATGTAACGAGTATAACATTATTTTAATTCCCGAATTACCGTCAAACGAGATGTTTTTCTATTTGCGCATAACCTACCGAGTAAAATGCGAGGGTAGGTCATAAATATAAAAAGTCAAAAGAGCACCGGACGACATGCAACACCGAAGAAGTCAGCGACATATTTTAAACGTTTTTTTAAAGATAGCGGAGTGCATGTGCGTGGGTGAAAATGAGGGCATTTAGAAGAACTATTTAAAACAGCTGACAAACTTGGATTTCCAGTTGAAACAGATGATTTTGGACTGACAATGGTACGTTTGTTTCACAGAGTTAAATATGACCGTGACAAAAATACCCGAAAAAAAATATGAAAATATTACGCTATAGCCAAAGATAATTTGCATGCTCGTTAATCTTGCTTAGTCTGAAGAGTGTGCAAATTTTCAAAGGCTGCTAAGTTGAAAGATGGTGGAAATTTTATTTCAGGAGAATTTTGACGTAGTGAGTTGGAAACTGTGATGTTTGGTGCATTGCGATGCTGCGCATTCGAAATATTCAAAATCTGTCCTACTTTCCGGTTTGTTGAAACCAGGTCACGCGATAAGCGCAAGCGCACAAACGATGAACGCACACAGAGAAGACCACCCGGGCTTCACAGACGCGACGTTTCAGTGGTGGCTGCACCGTCGTATTTATTTACTTCATATAATATTACCCTAAACATAAAAACAGCGTTATATCTTATTTAATATCCATTCCGGCACGTTCGCTTACTAGTTCGGATGGATAATGTATCTTTGTGCTTGGGAACATCAGGGACCAGGACAGCAGCTGTGCATATGCGTCGTTGCACAGTAACAAGATGAAAACATTTCTGAAATTTTCACAACAACAGCTATGATATCACACTTTACCCATAATCCTTTTCTAGAGAGTCAAAATGGTGGACTGCAAAGTGCTGATTAAAAGTTGAAAAAATACAAAATGACCAGTGATACAAAAAAACATTATATTCTTCTACATTCGTAGAGCATTCTTCGAGCATTATGTTATATTCACGGCATGCAGTGAGATGTGAGATGTGATAAATCATTACCACAAACCAAATTCGCCGATATTTTTGTTTTGAATAGTGTGGTCACAGCTTTCTAGTTGGGATATTCCGCATTTAAACGAACCACATGTAACCAAAATTACAATTAGGACGCATACACGAGTAGGCGAATCCCATTTCAATCTAATTCGTTATGAATTTGGAATTAAGGTAAACATGCCCATAGGCCGATGCGAGCGTTCCCATGTAATAAATCATTAATATCAATTGTCACCTCACTGTCAGTATCGGGATAATAAATTAAACAACATCTATATAAATGTGCATTACAAGCGATTGTTGGTCACGCCCATATCTATACAGATACTACTGTGTTTTTCCCGAAACGCCTGTTTATATTGAATACTAGCCAGGTATTACTTTTCAATAAACCTGTGCACTACTGAGTGAGTATGACGATGTCGCTGATGTGGATATGTTCGATAACTGTTACAGCTGTTTTGTTATCGCTGGCAAAATCTAAAGGTAAGGATAATTTTGCATATCTCGAAGGTTCGTATTTGTTCTGTTAAAATTGGTTGCGGCCATTCTGTAGTTGACGTAGTTTACCAAAAAACAATTCAAGTTTATGGAAGAAGAGGAGGAGGGAAAAAAGATGCAAAACCTGGACAATGATCAACTGAAAATGTTTTGTACTTTGTATAATCAAGTGGTTATCGGTCTAATGACTGCCAAACATGCTCTAAGCAGCGTGTATCTTAACACTGGCCTTTTTTCATGAAACATGTGCTTGTTCAAAAGTACACAGTATTGAATGTCAGAATATATATATTAACAAATGCTAAAATGAGAATATCAATTCTTTCAAAAATACGCATATGCTATAGATGAACACGTTTGATCGTAGCTTCATGCCACCAACAAATGAAACAATTTATTTTACATTGAATATCCATATATTCAAAATACACCAACATAGCAAATTCTAAGGCCGTTTTTTTCATTTATCTAGTAATATACGGACGAAAACTATATATATATAATAGTAGAGAGGAAGACAATTATGTTTGGCTGCCATGTTTTTAATTCGTGCAATTTAATATGCGCCAAAACCTGTTTAAATCGAACAACAAGTTCTACATTATTTTAATTAACAGTTCAACGTACTTATCTCCGTTGCTGTTCCCTGTGTATTATCGTAAGAACTACGCCGTTAATATCCGATTTATATATTTTTTCGAATGGTATAGGATTATCATTTCCAAATATAAGAATTAGTCAAATAACACCCTCACAGCTGCCAAATTTTAGGTGACTTTGGATTACTGTAAAGTCAATCACATTGTTAATTATAGTTCTGATCATTCAAAATTACTCAAATTGTGTTATATATAATTCACAGTAGGCGGTAACTTCAACACCAACATTCAGAAATTTTACATTATTATACTACTTAATAATGAATCAATTCAAATTCTTACATTTTTTACTGTAATTACCATATTGAGTATTAGCTTATTTAATGTTACAATTAGTACACGCAATATAGTTACCGTTCTGCGATTCTCAGAACACATTCAATGACTTAGTGTGAAGCATTCCACCAATGACAATAGTCAGTCAACGCTTGTACCTTGAGCACATCTTTCTGCTCCCAATGGTCCTTTACTGGTCCCACGCTACTGCTCACTTTACAAATACTAATGGAATTGAATATATGGTAAAGAAGACATTCACAGGGGACCAGAAACAACGTATTGTATTGCAAGCAGCAGCGAGAATCCCTTTTTATCAGACTCTGCGCTCGATAAAATTACCCATACAGCTTGTCTCACCGGTACCAGGAGTTGACCTGTTAACAGTACATTTTCTAAACTCGTTTCTAATTTGGTGGTAATGCTATTTGACTTGCTCATATTGAAAAATCTATTTTCTACTTAGTTTACATAAAAAGTAGTGAGTAACAAATAATCGAACATATAATGCTTATATATATATTTTCTAGAAAATATTGCACTAAAAGGAACTGCAAGTCAAAGCAGCACTGCTTATAATGGACAGCTAACTATGCTATTGATGGAAATGATGATTCCATATATGGTGATAAAAGTTGCAGCCATACTGCAAAGGAAGGGGGCGCTTGGTGGAAACTAGATTTGGGAGATACATACTCTATATCTCAAGTGGTATTAACAAATAGACAGGACTGTTGTTGCAAGTATACACCAGTTAAACAATAATACACGGAACGCAATAATATTATCTCATATTATTTCATTCTTTTTATGTTATTTGAAATTAACAATAAAATGAAATATATTATATGCCATATTTCTTGAATTGGGGCAATGTGTTCATCAATGTGTTGCTTTTTTTATAAAATGGTGATCGTGATATCATGTCTAAATAACGCAGACTTTGAGTTGTTCATTTCATTATAGTTTATTGAATTTATTGATTCAATATCCCTGAATGCATGCAATATTTCTAAAAAATGCATATTCGATATTTCAGCTGAAAGAATTGACGGTGCTGTGGTGTCAATTGGTGGCAGTTCTGATATAAGCCAAAATGATCAATGCGGAGATCAAATAGACTGGAACGCAAATACATATGAAGAGAAGATCAGATTTGATTGTCAGCTCAGCGGGCGTTATGTTGCCGTACAACTGAAAGATCATACCAACTATCTACACCTGTGTGAAGTGGAGGTTTTTGGTGAGAAGAAATCATTACCGGGTAAGTAATATCACAGATGATAGATGTATGTGTTCAAGAATTGAGAACAGCTCAGATTTTCGATCATCCAAATTGTCATAAGATTTAACCAATTCTATACTATGTTGTACTGAAATAGAAAATATTGCACTAAAAGGAACTGCAAGCCAAAGCAGCACTGCTTATAATGGACCAGCTAACTATGCTATTAATGGGAATGATGATTCCATATATGGTGATAAAAGTTGCAGCCATACTGCAAAGGAAAGGGGCGCTTGGTGGAAACTAGATTTGGGAGAAACATACTCTATATCTCAAGTGGAAATAACCAATCGACAAGATTGTTGTTGTAAGTATATACCACTTAAACATAATAATACAAAAAATAAAATAATGTTATTTCGGAACTTATTTTTCGCCCCGTGTTTAAAATACAAATGTATACAATGTAAATCACAGACAAATATATATATAATATATTTATATTTTTTAATTTTTGTTGTGTGCATAATACACATTTGCTTAATTATGAAATATGTTCAGTTGATCCAATCAGAAATTCATTGAAATTGTGTACATGACATTATACAGGTTATGAATGCATATTCTGAATTTTCCAATGCATATAATTCAGTATATGTCATGTTGTGAAGTAAATAAAATTACTGAATTTAAAAAAAAAATCACTTTATATCAAGCACACACCCATAACCATGCCATATACCCTTGTCCAATAACATTTGTATATGCAGTACTCCTTGAAGAACGTACATTTATATATATCAGCTGAAAGAATTGATGGAGCAGTGGTGTTAATTGGTGACAATTCTGATATAAGCCAAAATGTCCAATGTGGAGGTCAAATAGACTGGAATGCAAACACGTATGGAGAAAAGATCACATTTCAATGTCAACTAAACGGACGTTATGTTGCCGTACAACTGAAAGATCATAACAACTATCTACACCTGTGTGAAGTGGAGGTGTTTGGTGAGAAGCAATCATTACCGGGTAAGTAATATCACAGATGATAGATGTATGTGTTCAAGAATTGAGAACAGTTGAGATTTTCGATCATCCAAATGATAAGTGGTAAAAAATCAACTATTGAAAAATAAATGTAATATGAAGAATAGCACAAACATGACAAGATGTATGTTTGGTTAAATGTGACATTCTTATAAGATTTAACCAATTCTATACTATGTTGCATTTAAATAGAAAATATTGCACTAAAAGGAACGGCAAGCCAAAGCAGCACTGGTTATGATGGACCAGCTAACTATGCTAATGATGGAATTGATGATTCCATATACGATGATAAAAGTTGTAGCCATACTGCAAAGGAACAGGGCGCTTGGTGGAAACTAGATTTGGAAGAATCATACACTGTATCTCAAGTGGTAATAACCAATCGACAAGATTGTTGTTGTAAGTATATCCCAGTTAAACATAATAATACTAAAAATGAAATAATGTTATTTCGGAACTTATTTTTCGCCCCGTGTTTAAAATAAAAATGTATACAATGTAAATCACAGATAAATATATATATAATATATTTATATCTCTAAATTTGTGTTGTGTGCATATGATACACATTTGCGTAATTATGAAATATGTTCAGTTGATCCAATCAGAAATTCATTGAAATTGTGTACATGACATTATCCAGGTTATGAATGCATATTCTGAATTTTCCAATGCATATAATTCAGTATATGTCATGTTGTGAAGTAAATAAAATTACTGAATTTATTAAAAAAAATCGCTTTATATCAAGCACACACCCATACCCATGCCTTATACCCTTGTTCAATAACATTTGTATATGCAGTACTCCTTGAAGAACGTACATTTATATATTTCAGCTGAAAGAATTGATGGAGCAGTGGTGTTAATTGGTGACAATTCTGATATAAGCCAAAATGTCCAATGTGGAGATCAAATAGACTGGAATGCAAACACGTATGGAGAAAAGATTACATTTCAATGTCAACTAAACGGACGTTATGTTGCCGTACAACTGAAAGATCATTACAACTATCTACACCTGTGTGAAGTGGAGGTGTTTGGTGAGAAGCAATCATTACCGGGTAAGTAATATCACAGACGATAGATGTATGTGTTCAAGAATTGAAAACAGTTGAGATTTTCGATCATCTAAATGATAAGTGGTAAAAAATCAACTATTGAAAAATAAATGTAATTTGATGAATAGCACAAACATGACAAGACGTATGTTTGGTTAAATGTGACATTCTTATAAGATTTAACCAATTCTATACTATGTTGCATTTAAATAGAAAATATTGCACTAAAAGGAACGGCAAGCCAAAGCAGCACTGCTTATGATGGACCAGCTAACTATGCTAATGATGGAAATGATGATTCCATATACGGTGATAAAAGTTGTAGCCATACTGCAAAGGAACAGGGCGCTTGGTGGAAACTGGATTTGGAAGAATCATACAATGTATCTCAAGTGGTAATAACCAATCGACAAGATTGTTGTTGTAAGTATATACCAGTTAAACATAATATTACAAGAAATGAAATAATGTTATTTCGGAACTTATTTTTCGCCCCGTGTTTAAAATACAGATGTATACAATGTAAATCACAGACAAATATATATATATATAATATATTTATATTTCTTAATTTTTGTTGTGTGCATGATACACATTTGCTTAATTATGAAATATGTTCAGTTGATCCAATCAGAAATTCATTGAATTTGTGTACATGACATTATCCAGGTTATGAATGCATATTCTGAATTTTCCAATGCATATAATTCAGTATATGTCATGTTGTGAAGTAAATAAAATTACTGAATTTAAAAAAAAATCACTTTATATCAAGCACACACCCATAACCATGCCTTATACCCTTGTCCAATAACATTTGTATATGCAGTACTCTTTGAAGAACGTACATTTATATATTTCAGCTGAAAGAATTGATGGAGCAGTGGTGTTAATTGGTGACAATTCTGATATAAGCCAAAATGTCCAATGTGGAGATCAAATAGACTGGAATGCAAACACGTATGGAGAAAAGATCACATTTCAATGTCAACTAAACGGACGTTATGTTGCCGTACAACTGAAAGATCATAACAACTATCTACACCTGTGTGACGTGGAGGTGTTTGGTGAGAAGCAATCATTTCCGGGTAAGTAATATCACAGATGATAGATGTATGTGTTCAAGAATTGAAAACAGTTGAGATTTTCGATCATCCAAATGATAAGTGGTAATAAATCAACTATTGAAAAATAAATGTAATTTGATGAATAGCACAAACATGACAAGACGTATGTTTGGTTAAATGTGACATTCTTATAAGATTTAACCAATTCTATACTATGTTGCATTTAAATAGAAAATATTGCACTAAAAGGAACGGCAAGCCAAAGCAGCACTGCTTATGATGGACCAGCTAACTATGCTAATGATGGAAATGATGATTCCATATACGGTGATAAAAGTTGTAGCCATACTGCAAAGGAACAGGGCGCTTGGTGGAAACTAGATTTGGAAGAATCATACACTGTATCTCAAGTGGTAATAACCAATCGACAAGATTGTTGTTGTAAGTATATACCAGTTAAACATAATATTACAAGAAATGAAATAATGTTATTTCGGAACTTATTTTTCGCCCCGTGTTTAAAATGCAAATGTATACAATGTAAATCACAGACAAATATATATATAATATATTTATATTTCTTAATTTTTGATGTGTGCATGATACACATTTGATTAATTATGAAATATGTTCAGTTGATCCAATCAGAAATTCATTAAAATTGTGTACATGACATTATCCAGGTTATGAATGCATATTCTGAATTTTCCAATGCATATAATTCAGTATATGTCATGTTGTGAAGTAAATAAAATTACTGAATTTAAAAAAAAACACTTTATATCAAGCACACACCCATAACCATGCCTTATACCCTTGTCCAATAACATTTATATATGCAGTACTCCTTGAAGAACGTACATTTATATATTTCAGCTGAAAGAATTGATGGAGCAGTGGTGTTAATTGGTGACAATTCTGATATAAGCCAAAATGTCCAATGTGGAGATCAAATAGACTGGAATGCAAACACGTATGGAGAAAAGATCACATTTCAATGTCAACTAAACGGACGTTATGTTGCCGTACAACTGAAAGATCATAACAACTATCTACACCTGTGTGAAGTGGAGGTGTTTGGTGAGAAGCAATCATTACCGGGTAAGTAATATCACAGATGATAGATGTATGTGTTCAAGAATTGAGAAAAGTTGAGATTTTCGATCATCCAAATGATAAGTGGTAAAAAATCAACTATTGAAAAATAAATGTAATATGAAGAATAGCACAAACATGACAAGACGTATGTTTGGTTAAATGTGACATTCTTATAAGATTTAACCATTTCTATACTATGTTGCATTTAAATAGAAAATATTGCACTAAAAGGAACGGCAAGCCAAAGCAGCACTGCTTATGATGGACCAGCTAACTATGCTAATGATGGAAATGATGATTCCATATACGGTGATAAAAGTTGTAGCCATACTGCAAAGGAACAGGGCGCTTGGTGGAAACTAGATTTGGAAGAATCATACACTGTATCTCAAGTGGTAATAACCAATCGACAAGATTGTTGTTGTAAGTATATACCAGTTAAACATAATATTACAAGAAATGAAATAATGTTATTTCGGAACTTATTTTTCGCCCCGTGTTTAAAATACAGATGTATACAATGTAAATCACAGACAAATATATATATATATATAATATATTTATATTTCTTAATTTTTGTTGTGTGCATGATACACATTTGCTTAATTATGAAATATGTTCAGTTGATCCAATCAGAAATTCATTGAAATGGTGTACATGACATTATCCAGGTTATAAATGCATATTCTGAATTTTCCAATGCATATAATTCAGTATATGTCATGTTGTGAAGTAAATAAAATTACTGAATTTAAAAAAAAATCACTTTATATCAACCACACACCCATACCCATGCATTATACCCTTGTTCAATAACATTTGTATATGCAGTACTCCTTGAAGAACGTACATTTATATATTTCAGCTGAAAGAATTGATGGAGCAGTGGTGTTAATTGGTGACAATTCTGATATAAGCCAAAATGTCCAATGTGGAGATCAAATAGACTGGAATGCAAACACGTATGGAGAAAAGATCACATTTCAATGTCACCTAAACGGACGTTATGTTGCCGTACAACTGAAAGATCATAACAACTATCTACACCTGTGTGAAGTGGAGGTGTTTGGTGAGAAGCAATCATTACCGGGTAAGTAATATCACAGATGATAGATGTATGTGTTCAAGAATTGAAAACAGTTGAGATTTTCGATCATCCAAATGATAAGTGGTAATAAATCAACTATTGAAAAATAAATGTAATTTGATGAATAGCACAAACATGACAAGACGTATGTTTGGTTAAATGTGACATTCTTATAAGATTTAACCAATTCTATACTATGTTGCATTTAAATAGAAAATATTGCACTAAAAGGAACGGCAAGCCATAGCAGCACTGCTTATGATGGACCAGCTAACTATGCTAATGATGGAAATGATGATTCCATATACGGTGATAAAAGTTGTAGCCATACTGCAAAGGAACAGGGCGCTTGGTGGAAACTAGATTTGGAAGAATCATACACTGTATCTCAAGTGGTAATAACCAATCGACAAGATTGTTGTTGTAAGTATATACCAGTTAAACATAATATTACAAGAAATGAAATAATGTTATTTCGGAACTTATTTTTCGCCCCGTGTTTAAAATACAGATGTATACAATGTAAATCACAGACAAATATATATATAATATATTTATATTTCTTAATTTTTGTTGTGTGCATGATACACATTTGCTTAATTATGAAATATGTTCAGTTGATCCAATCAGAAATTCATTGAAATTGTGTACATGACATTATCCAGGATATGAATGCATATTCTGAATTTTCCAATGCATATAATTCAGTATATGTCATGTTGTGAAGTAAATAAAATTACTGAATTTAAAAAAAAAATCACTTTATATCAAGCACACACCCATACCCATGCATTATACCCTTGTCCAATAACATTTGTATATGCAGTACTCCTTGAAGAACGTACATTTATATATTTCAGCTGAAAGAATTGATGGAGCAGTGGTGTTAATTGGTGACAATTCTGATATAAGCCAAAATGTCCAATGTGGAGATCAAATAGACTGGAATGCAAACACGTATGGAGAAAAGATCACATTTCAATGTCAACTAAACGGACGTTATGTTGCCGTACAACTGAAAGATCATAACAACTATCTACACCTATGTGAAGTGGAGGTGTTTGGTGAGAAGCAATCATTACCGGGTAAGTAATATCACAGATGATAGATGTATGTGTTCAAGAATTGAGAAAAGTTGAGATTTTCGATCATCCAAATGATAAGTGGTAAAAAATCAACTATTGAAAAATAAATGTAATATGAAGAATAGCACAAACATGACAAGACGTATGTTTGGTTAAATGTGACATTCTTATAAGATTTAACCAATTCTATACTATGTTGCATTTAAATAGAAAATATAGCACTAAAAGGAACGGCAAGCCAAAGCAGCACTGCTTATGATGGACCAGCTAACTATGCTAATGATGGAAATGATGATTCCATATACGGTGATAAAAGTTGTAGCCATACTGCAAAGGAACAGGGCGCTTGGTGGAAACTAGACTTGGAAGAATCATACACTGTATCTCAAGTGGTAATAACCAATCGACAAGATTGTTGTTGTAAGTTTATACCAGTTAAACATAATATTACAAGAAATGAAATAATGTTATTTCGGAACTTATTTTTCGCCCCGTGTTTAAAATACAAATGTATACAATGTAAATCACAGACAAATATATATATAATATATTTATATTTCTTAATTTTTGTTGTGTGCATGATACACATTTGCTTAATTATGAAATATGTTCAGTTGATCCAATCAGAAATTCATTGAAATTGTGTACATGACATTATCCAGGTTATGAATGCATATTCTGAATTTTCCAATGCATATAATTCAGTATATGTCATGTTGTGAAGTAAATAAAATTACTGAATTTAAAAAAAAATCACTTTATATCAAGCACACACCCATAACCATGCCATATACCCTTGTCCAATAACATTTGTATATGCAGTACTCCTTGAAGAACGTACATTTATATATTTCAGCTGAAAGAATTGATGGAGCAGTGGTGTTAATTGGTGACAATACTGATATAAGCCAAAATGTCCAATGTGGAGATCAAATAGACTGGAATGCAAACACGTATGGAGAAAAGATCACATTTCAATGTCAACTAAACGGACGTTATGTTGCCGTACAACTGAAAGATCATAACAACTATCTACACCTGTGTGAAGTGGAGGTGTTTGGTGAGAAGCAATCATTACCGGGTAAGTAATATCACAGATGATAGATGTATGTGTTCAAGAATTGAAAACAGTTGAGATTTTCGATCATCCAAATGATAAGTGGTAATAAATCAACTATTGAAAAATAAATGTAATTTGATGAATAGCACAAACATGACAAGACGTATGTTTGGTTAAATGTGACATTCTTATAAGATTTAACCAATTCTATACTATGTTGCATTTAAATAGAAAATATTGCACTAAAAGGAACGGCAAGCCAAAGCAGCACTGCTTATGATGGACCAGCTAACTATGCTAATGATGGAAATGATGATTCCATATACGGTGATAAAAGTTGTAGCCATACTGCAAAGGAACAGGGCGCTTGGTGGAAACTAGATTTGGAAGAATCATACACTGTATCTCAAGTGGTAATAACCAATCGACAAGATTGTTGTTGTAAGTATATACCAGTTAAACATAATATTACAAGAAATGAAATAATGTTATTTCGGAACTTATTTTTCGCCCCGTGTTTAAAATGCAAATGTATACAATGTAAATCACAGACAAATATATATATAATATATTTATATTTCTTAATTTTTGATGTGTGCATGATACACATTTGCTTAATTATGAAATATGTTCAGTTGATCCAATCAGAAATTCATTAAAATTGTGTACATGACATTATCCAGGTTATGAATGCATATTCTGAATTTTCCAATGCATATAATTCAGTATATGTCATGTTGTGAAGTAAATAAAATTACTGAATTTAAAAAAAATCACTTTATATCAAGCACACACCCATAACCATGCCTTATACCCTTGTCCAATAACATTTGTATATGCAGTAATCCTTGAAGAACGTACATTTATATATTTCAGCTGAAAGAATTGATGGAGCAGTGGTGTTAATTGGTGACAATTCTGATATAAGCCAAAATGTCCAATGTGGAGATCAAATAGACTGGAATGCAAACACGTATGGAGAAAAGATCACATTTCAATGTCAACTAAACGGACGTTATGTTGCCGTACAACTGAAAGATCATAACAACTATCTACACCTGTGTGAAGTGGAGGTGTTTGGTGAGAAGCAATCATTACCGGGTAAGTAATATCACAGATGATAGATGTATGTGTTCAAGAATTGAAAACAGTTGAGATTTTCGATCATCCAAATGATAAGTGGTAAAAAATCAACTATTGAAAAATAAATGTAATTTGATGAATAGCACAAACATGACAAGACGTATGTTTGGTTAAATGTGACATTCTTATAAGATTTAACCAATTCTATACTATGTTGCATTTAAATAGAAAATATTGCACTAAAAGGAACGGCAAGCCAAAGCAGCACTGCTTATGATGGACCAGCTAACTATGCTAATGATGGAAATGATGATTCCATATACGGTGATAAAAGTTGTAACCATACTGCAAAGGAACAGGGCGCTTGGTGGAAACTAGATTTGGAAGAATCATACACTGTATCTCAAGTGGTAATAACCAATCGACAAGATTGTTGTTGTAAGTATATACCAGTTAAACATAATATTACAAGAAATGAAAAAATGTTATTTCGGAACTTATTTTTCGCCCCGTGTTTACAATACAAATGTATACAATGTAAATCACAGACAAATATATATATAATATATTTATATTTCTTAATTTTTGTTGTGTGCATGATACACATTTGCTTAATTATGAAATATGCTCAGTTGATCCAATCAGAAATTCATTGAAATTGTGTACATGACATTATCCAGGTTATGAATGCATATTCTGAATTTTCCAATGCATATAATTCAGTATATGTCATGTTGTGAAGTAATTAAAATTACTGAATTTAAAAAAAAAATCACTTTATATCAAGCACACACCCATACCCATACATTATACCCTTGTTCAATAACATTTGTATATGCAGTACTCCTTGAAGAACGTACATTTATATATTTCAGCTGAAAGAATTGATGGAGCAGTGGTGTTAATTGGTGACAATTCTGATATAAGCCAAAATGTCCAATGTGGAGATCAAATAGACTGGAATGCAAACACGTATGGAGAAAAGATCACATTTCAATGTCAACTAAACGGACGTTATGTTGCCGTACAACTGAAAGATCATAACAACTATCTACACCTGTGTGAAGTGGAGGTGTTTGGTGAGAAGCAATCATTACCGGGTAAGTAATATCACAGATGATAGATGTATGTGTTGAAGAATTGAGAACAGTTGAGATTTTCGATCATCCAAATGATAAGTGGTAAAAAATCAACTATTGAAAAATAAATGTAATTTGATGAATAGCACAAACATGACAAGACGTATGTTTGGTTAAATGTGACATTCTTATAAGATTTAACCAATTCTATACTATGTTGCATTTAAATAGAAAATATTGCACTAAAAGGAACGGCAAGCCAAAGCAGCACTGCTTATGACGGACCAGCTAACTATGCTAATAATGGAAATGATGATTCCATATACGGTGATAAAAGTTGTAGCCATACTGCAAAGGAACAGGGCGCTTGGTGGAAACTAGATTTGGAAGAATCATACACTGTATCTCAAGTGGTAATAACCAATCGACAAGATTGTTGTTGTAAGTATATACCAGTTAAACATAATATTACAAGAAATGAAAAAATGTTATTTCGGAACTTATTTTTCGCCCCGTGTTTACAATACAAATGTATACAATGTAAATCACAGACAAATATATATATAATATATTTATATTTCTTAATTTTTGTTGTGTGCATGATACACATTTGCTTAATTATGAAATATGCTCAGTTGATCCAATCAGAAATTCATTGAAATTGTGTACATGACATTATCCAGGTTATGAATGCATATTCTGAATTTTCCAATGCATATAATTCAGTATATGTCATGTTGTGAAGTAAATAAAATTACTGAATTTAAAAAAAAAATCACTTTATATCAAGCACACACCCATAACCATGCCTTATACCCTTGTCCAATAACATTTGTATATGCAGTACTCCTTGAAGAACGTACATTTATATATTTCAGCTGAAAGAATTGATGGAGCAGTGGTGTTAATTGGTGACAATTCTGATATAAGCCAACATGTCCAATGTGGAGATCAAATAGACTGGAATGCAAACACGTATGGAGAAAAGATCACATTTCAATGTCAACTAAACGGACGTTATGTTGCCGTACAACTGAAAGATCATAACAACTATCTACACCTGTGTGAAGTGGAGGTGTTTGGTGAGAAGCAATCATTACCGGGTAAGTAATATCACAGATGATAGATGTATGTGTTCAAGAATTGAGAAAAGTTGAGATTTTCGATCATCCAAATGATAAGTGGTAAAAAATCAACTATTGAAAAATAAATGTAATATGAAGAATAGCACAAACATGACAAGACGTATGTTTGGTTAAATGTGACATTCTTATAAGATTTAACCAATTCTATACTATGTTGCATTTAAATAGAAAATATTGCACTAAAAGGAACGGCAAGCCAAAGCAGCACTGCTTATGATGGACCAGCTAACTATGCTAATGATGGAAATGATGATTCCATATACGGTGATAAAAGTTGTAGCCATACTGCAAAGGAACAGGGCGCTTGGTGGAAACTAGATTTGGAAGAATCATACACTGTATCTCAAGTGGTAATAACCAATCGACAAGATTGTTGTTGTAAGTATATACCAGTTAAACATAATATTACAAGAAATGAAATAATGTTATTTCGGAACTTATTTTTCGCCCCGTGTTTAAAATACAAATGTATACAATGTAAATCACAGACAAATATATATATAATATATTTATATTTCTTAATTTTTGTTGTGTGCATAATACACATTTGCTTAATTATGAAATATGTTCAGTTGATCCAATCAGAAATTCATTGAAATTGTGTACATGACATTATCCAGGTTATAAATGCATATTCTGAATTTTCCAATGCATATAATTCAGTATATGTCATGTTGTGAAGTAAATAAAATTACTGAATTTAAAAAAAAAATCACTTTATATCAAGCACACACCCATAACGATGCCTTATACCCTTGTCCAATAACATTTGTATATGCAGTACTCCTTGAAGAACGTACATTTATATATTTCAGCTGAAAGAATTGATGGAGCAGTGGTGTTAATTGGTGACAATTCTGATATAAGCCAAAATGTCCAATGTGGAGATCAAATAGACTGGAATGCAAACACGTATGGAGAAAAGATCACATTTCAATGTCAACTAAACGGACGTTATGTTGCCGTACAACTGAAAGATCATAACAACTATCTACACCTGTGTGAAGTGGAGGTGTTTGGTGAGAAGCAATCATTACCGGGTAAGTAATATCACAGATGATAGATGTATGTGTTCAAGAATTGAGAAAAGTTGAGATTTTCGATCATCCAAATGATAAGTGGTAAAAAATCAACTATTGAAAAATAAATGTAATATGAAGAATAGCACAAACATGACAAGACGTATGTTTGGTTAAATGTGACATTCTTATAAGATTTAACCAATTCTATACTATGTTGCATTTAAATAGAAAATATTGCACTAAAAGGAACGGCAAGCCAAAGCAGCACTGCTTATGATGGACCAGCTAACTATGCTAATGATGGAAATGATGATTCCATATACGGTGATAAAAGTTGTAGCCATACTGCAAAGGAACAGGGCGCTTGGTGGAAACTAGATTTGGAAGAATCATACACTGTATCTCAAGTGGTAATAACCAATCGACAAGATTGTTGTTGTAAGTATATACCAGTTAAACATAATATTACAAGAAATGAAATAATGTTATTTCGGAACTTATTTTTCGCCCCGTGTTTAAAATACAAATGTATACAATGTAAATCACAGACAAATATATATATAATATATTTATATTTCTTAATTTTTGTTGTGTGCATAATACACATTTGCTTAATTATGAAATATGTTCAGTTGATCCAATCAGAAATTCATTGAAATTGTGTACATGACATTATCCAGGTTATAAATGCATATTCTGAATTTTCCAATGCATATAATTCAGTATATGTCATGTTGTGAAGTAAATAAAATTACTGAATTTAAAAAAAAAATCACTTTATATCAAGCACACACCCATAACCATGCCTTATACCCTTGTCCAATAACATTTGTATATGCAGTACTCCTTGAAGAACGTACATTTATATATTTCAGCTGAAAGAATTGATGGAGCAGTGGTGTTAATTGGTGACAATTCTGATATAAGCCAAAATGTCCAATGTGGAGATCAAATAGACTGGAATGCAAACACGTATGGAGAAAAGATCACATTTCAATGTCAACTAAACGGACGTTATGTTGCCGTACAACTGAAAGATCATAACAACTATCTACACCTGTGTGAAGTGGAGGTGTTTGGTGAGAAGCAATCATTACCGGGTAAGTAATATCACAGATGATAGATGTATGTGTTCAAGAATTGAGAAAAGTTGAGATTTTCGATCATCCAAATGATAAGTGGTAAAAAATCAACTATTGAAAAATAAATGTAATATGAAGAATAGCACAAACATGACAAGACGTATGTTTGGTTAAATGTGACATTCTTATAAGATTTAACCAATTCTATACTATGTTGCATTTAAATAGAAAATATTGCACTAAAAGGAACGGCAAGCCAAAGCAGCACTGCTTATGATGGACCAGCTAACTATGCTAATGATGGAAATGATGATTCCATATACGGTGATAAAAGTTGTAGCCATACTGCAAAGGAACAGGGCCCTTGGTGGAAACTAGATTTGGAAGAATCATACACTGTATCTCAAGTGGTAATAACCAATCGACAAGATTGTTGTTGTAAGTATATACCAGTTAAACATAATATTACAAGAAATGAAATAATGTTATTTCGGAACTTATTTTTCGCCCCGTGTTTAAAATACAGATGTATACAATGTAAATCACAGACAAATATATATATATATAATATATTTATATTTCTTAATTTTTGATGTGTGCATGATACACATTTGCTTAATTATGAAATATGTTCAGTTGATCCAATCAGAAATTCATTAAAATTGTGTACATGACATTATCCAGGTTATGAATGCATATTCTGAATTTTCCAATGCATATAATTCAGTATATGTCATGTTGTGAAGTAAATAAAATTACTGAATTTAAAAAAAAAATCACTTTATATCAAGCACACACCCATAACCATGCCTTATACCCTTGTCCAATAACATTTGTATAAGCAGTACTCCTTGAAGAACGTACATTTATATATTTCAGCTGAAAGAATTGATGGAGCAGTGGTGTTAATTGGTGACAATTCTGATATAAGCCAAAATGTCCAATGTGGAGATCAAATAGACTGGAATGCAAACACGTATGGAGAAAAGATCACATTTCAATGTCAACTAAACGGACGTTATGTTGCCGTACAACTGAAAGATCATAACAACTATCTACACCTGTGTGAAGTGGAGGTGTTTGGTGAGAAGCAATCATTACCGGGTAAGTAATATCACAGATGATAGATGTATGTGTTCAAGAATTGAGAAAAGTTGAGATTTTCGATCATCCAAATGATAAGTGGTAAAAAATCAACTATTGAAAAATAAATGTAATATGAAGAATAGCACAAACATGACAAGACGTATGTTTGGTTAAATGTGACATTCTTATAAGATTTAACCAATTCTATACTATGTTGCATTTAAATAGAAAATATTGCACTAAAAGGAACGGCAAGCCAAAGCAGCACTGCTTATGATGGACCAGCTAACTATGCTAATGATGGAAATGATGATTCCATATACGGTGATAAAAGTTGTAGCCATACTGCAAAGGAACAGGGCGCTTGGTGGAAACTAGATTTGGAAGAATCATACACTGTATCTCAAGTGGTAATAACCAATCGACAAGATTGTTGTTGTAAGTATATACCAGTTAAACATAATATTACAAGAAATGAAATAATGTTATTTCGGAACTTATTTTTCGCCCCGTGTTTAAAATACAAATGTATACAATGTAAATCACAGACAAATATATATATAATATATTTATATTTCTTAATTTTTGTTGTGTGCATAATACACATTTGCTTAATTATGAAATATGTTCAGTTGATCCAATCAGAAATTCATTGAAATTGTGTACATGACATTATCCAGGTTATAAATGCATATTCTGAATTTTCCAATGCATATAATTCAGTATATGTCATGTTGTGAAGTAAATAAAATTACTGAATTTAAAAAAAAAATCACTTTATATCAAGCACACACCCATAACCATGCCTTATACCCTTGTCCAATAACATTTGTATATGCAGTACTCCTTGAAGAACGTACATTTATATATTTCAGCTGAAAGAATTGATGGAGCAGTGGTGTTAATTGGTGACAATTCTGATATAAGCCAACATGTCCAATGTGGAGATCAAATAGACTGGAATGCAAACACGTATGGAGAAAAGATCACATTTCAATGTCAACTAAACGGACGTTATGTTGCCGTACAACTGAAAGATCATAACAACTATCTACACCTGTGTGAAGTGGAGGTGTTTGGTGAGAAGCAATCATTACCGGGTAAGTAATATCACAGATGATAGATGTATGTGTTGAAGAATTGAGAACAGTTGAGATTTTCGATCATCCAAATGATAAGTGGTAAAAAATCAACTATTGAAAAATAAATGTAATTTGATGAATAGCACAAACATGACAAGACGTATGTTTGGTTAAATGTGACATTCTTATAAGATTTAACCAATTCTATACTATGTTGCATTTAAATAGAAAATATTGCACTAAAAGGAACGGCAAGCCAAAGCAGCACTGCTTATGATGGACCAGCTAACTATGCTAATGATGGAAATGATGATTCCATATACGGTGATAAAAGTTGTAGCCATACTGCAAAGGAACAGGGCGCTTGGTGGAAACTAGATTTGGAAGAATCATACACTGTATCTCAAGTGGTAATAACCAATCGACAAGATTGTTGTTGTAAGTATATACCAGTTAAACATAATATTACAAGAAATGAAATAATGTTATTTCGGAACTTATTTTTCGCCCCGTGTTTAAAATACAAATGTATACAATGTAAATCACAGACAAATATATATATATAATATATTTATATTTCTTAATTTTTGTTGTGTGCATGATACACATTTGCTTAATTATGAAATATGTTCAGTTGATCCAATCAGAAATTCATTGAAATTGTGTACATGACATTATCCAGGTTATGAATGCATATTCTGAATTTTCCAATGCATATAATTCAGTATATGTCATGTTGTGAAGTAAATAAAATTACTGAATTTAAAAAAAAATCACTTTATATCAAGCACACACCCATACCCATGCATTATACCCTTGTTCAACAACATTTGTATATGCAGTACTCCTTGAAGAACGTACATTTATATATTTCAGCTGAAAGAATTGATGGAGCAGTGGTGTTAATTGGTGACAATTCTGATATAAGCCAAAATGTCCAATGTGGAGATCAAATAGACTGGAATGCAAACACGTATGGAGAAAAGATCACATTTCAATGTCAACTAAACGGACGTTATGTTGCCGTACAACTGAAAGATCATAACAACTATCTACACCTGTGTGAAGTGGAGGTGTTTGGTGAGAAGCAATCATTACCGGGTAAGTAATATCACAGATGATAGATGTATGTGTTCAAGAATTGAGAAAAGTTGAGATTTTCGATCATCCAAATGATAAGTGGTAAAAAATCAACTATTGAAAAATAAATGTAATATGAAGAATAGCACAAACATGACAAGATGTATGTTTGGTTAAATGTGACATTCTTATAAGATTTAACCAATTCTATACTATGTTGCATTTAAATAGAAAATATTGCACTAAAAGGAACGGCAAGCCAAAGCAGCACTGCTTATGATGGACCAGCTAACTATGGTAATGATGGAAATGATGATTCCATATACGGTGATAAAAGTTGTAGCCATACTGCAAAGGAACAGGGCGCTTGGTGGAAACTAGATTTGGAAGAATCATACACTGTATCTCAAGTGGTAATAACCAATCGACAAGATTGTTGTTGTAAGTATATACCAGTTAAACATAATATTACAAGAAATGAAATAATGTTATTTCGGAACTTATTTTTCGCCCCGTGTTTAAAATACAAATGTATACAATGTAAATCACAGACAAATATATATATAATATATTTATATTTCTTAATTTTTGTTGTGTGCATAATACACATTTGCTTAATTATGAAATATGTTCAGTTGATCCAATCAGAAATTCATTGAAATTGTGTACATGACATTATCCAGGTTATAAATGCATATTCTGAATTTTCCAATGCATATAATTCAGTATATGTCATGTTGTGAAGTAAATAAAATTACTGAATTTAAAAAAAAAATCACTTTATATCAAGCACACACCCATAACCATGCCTTATACCCTTGTCCAATAACATTTGTATATGCAGTACTCCTTGAAGAACGTACATTTATATATTTCAGCTGAAAGAATTGATGGAGCAGTGGTGTTAATTGGTGACAATTCTGATATAAGCCAACATGTCCAATGTGGAGATCAAATAGACTGGAATGCAAACACGTATGGAGAAAAGATCACATTTCAATGTCAACTAAACGGACGTTATGTTGCCGTACAACTGAAAGATCATAACAACTATCTACACCTGTGTGAAGTGGAGGTGTTTGGTGAGAAGCAATCATTACCGGGTAAGTAATATCACAGATGATAGATGTATGTGTTCAAGAATTGAGAAAAGTTGAGATTTTCGATCATCCAAATGATAAGTGGTAAAAAATCAACTATTGAAAAATAAATGTAATATGAAGAATAGCACAAACATGACAAGACGTATGTTTGGTTAAATGTGACATTCTTATAAGATTTAACCAATTCTATACTATGTTGCATTTAAATAGAAAATATTGCACTAAAAGGAACGGCAAGCCAAAGCAGCACTGCTTATGATGGACCAGCTAACTATGCTAATGATGGAAATGATGATTCCATATACGGTGATAAAAGTTGTAGCCATACTGCAAAGGAACAGGGCGCTTGGTGGAAACTAGATTTGGAAGAATCATACACTGTATCTCAAGTGGTAATAACCAATCGACAAGATTGTTGTTGTAAGTATATACCAGTTAAACATAATATTACAAGAAATGAAATAATGTTATTTCGGAACTTATTTTTCGCCCCGTGTTTAAAATACAAATGTATACAATGTAAATCACAGACAAATATATATATATAATATATTTATATTTCTTAATTTTTGTTGTGTGCATGATACACATTTGCTTAATTATGAAATATGTTCAGTTGATCCAATCAGAAATTCATTGAAATTGTGTACATGACATTATCCAGGTTATGAATGCATATTCTGAATTTTCCAATGCATATAATTCAGTATATGTCATGTTGTGAAGTAAATAAAATTACTGAATTTAAAAAAAAATCACTTTATATCAAGCACACACCCATACCCATGCATTATACCCTTGTTCAACAACATTTGTATATGCAGTACTCCTTGAAGAACGTACATTTATATATTTCAGCTGAAAGAATTGATGGAGCAGTGGTGTTAATTGGTGACAATTCTGATATAAGCCAAAATGTCCAATGTGGAGATCAAATAGACTGGAATGCAAACACGTATGGAGAAAAGATCACATTTCAATGTCAACTAAACGGACGTTATGTTGCCGTACAACTGAAAGATCATAACAACTATCTACACCTGTGTGAAGTGGAGGTGTTTGGTGAGAAGCAATCATTACCGGGTAAGTAATATCACAGATGATAGATGTATGTGTTCAAGAATTGAGAAAAGTTGAGATTTTCGATCATCCAAATGATAAGTGGTAAAAAATCAACTATTGAAAAATAAATGTAATATGAAGAATAGCACAAACATGACAAGATGTATGTTTGGTTAAATGTGACATTCTTATAAGATTTAACCAATTCTATACTATGTTGCATTTAAATAGAAAATATTGCACTAAAAGGAACGGCAAGCCAAAGCAGCACTGCTTATGATGGACCAGCTAACTATGCTAATGATGGAAATGATGATTCCATATACGGTGATAAAAGTTGTAGCCATACTGCAAAGGAACAGGGCGCTTGGTGGAAACTAGATTTGGAAGAATCATACACTGTATCTCAAGTGGTAATAACCAATCGACAAGATTGTTGTTGTAAGTATATACCAGTTAAACATAATATTACAAGAAATGAAATAATGTTATTTCGGAACTTATTTTTCGCCCCGTGTTTAAAATACAAATGTATACAATGTAAATCACAGACAAATATATATATAATATATTTATATTTCTTAATTTTTGTTGTGTGCATAATACACATTTGCTTAATTATGAAATATGTTCAGTTGATCCAATCAGAAATTCATTGAAATTGTGTACATGACATTATCCAGGTTATAAATGCATATTCTGAATTTTCCAATGCATATAATTCAGTATATGTCATGTTGTGAAGTAAATAAAATTACTGAATTTAAAAAAAAAATCACTTTATATCAAGCACACACCCATAACCATGCCTTATACCCTTGTCCAATAACATTTGTATATGCAGTACTCCTTGAAGAACGTACATTTATATATTTCAGCTGAAAGAATTGATGGAGCAGTGGTGTTAATTGGTGACAATTCTGATATAAGCCAACATGTCCAATGTGGAGATCAAATAGACTGGAATGCAAACACGTATGGAGAAAAGATCACATTTCAATGTCAACTAAACGGACGTTATGTTGCCGTACAACTGAAAGATCATAACAACTATCTACACCTGTGTGAAGTGGAGGTGTTTGGTGAGAAGCAATCATTACCGGGTAAGTAATATCACAGATGATAGATGTATGTGTTGAAGAATTGAGAACAGTTGAGATTTTCGATCATCCAAATGATAAGTGGTAAAAAATCAACTATTGAAAAATAAATGTAATTTGATGAATAGCACAAACATGACAAGACGTATGTTTGGTTAAATGTGACATTCTTATAAGATTTAACCAATTCTATACTATGTTGCATTTAAATAGAAAATATTGCACTAAAAGGAACGGCAAGCCAAAGCAGCACTGCTTATGATGGACCAGCTAACTATGCTAATGATGGAAATGATGATTCCATATACGGTGATAAAAGTTGTAGCCATACTGCAAAGGAACAGGGCGCTTGGTGGAAACTAGATTTGGAAGAATCATACACTGTATCTCAAGTGGTAATAACCAATCGACAAGATTGTTGTTGTAAGTATATACCAGTTAAACATAATATTACAAGAAATGAAATAATGTTATTTCGGAACTTATTTTTCGCCCCGTGTTTAAAATACAAATGTATACAATGTAAATCACAGACAAATATATATATATAATATATTTATATTTCTTAATTTTTGTTGTGTGCATGATACACATTTGCTTAATTATGAAATATGTTCAGTTGATCCAATCAGAAATTCATTGAAATTGTGTACATGACATTATCCAGGTTATGAATGCATATTCTGAATTTTCCAATGCATATAATTCAGTATATGTCATGTTGTGAAGTAAATAAAATTACTGAATTTAAAAAAAAATCACTTTATATCAAGCACACACCCATACCCATGCATTATACCCTTGTTCAACAACATTTGTATATGCAGTACTCCTTGAAGAACGTACATTTATATATTTCAGCTGAAAGAATTGATGGAGCAGTGGTGTTAATTGGTGACAATTCTGATATAAGCCAAAATGTCCAATGTGGAGATCAAATAGACTGGAATGCAAACACGTATGGAGAAAAGATCACATTTCAATGTCAACTAAACGGACGTTATGTTGCCGTACAACTGAAAGATCATAACAACTATCTACACCTGTGTGAAGTGGAGGTGTTTGGTGAGAAGCAATCATTACCGGGTAAGTAATATCACAGATGATAGATGTATGTGTTCAAGAATTGAGAAAAGTTGAGATTTTCGATCATCCAAATGATAAGTGGTAAAAAATCAACTATTGAAAAATAAATGTAATATGAAGAATAGCACAAACATGACAAGATGTATGTTTGGTTAAATGTGACATTCTTATAAGATTTAACCAATTCTATACTATGTTGCATTTAAATAGAAAATATTGCACTAAAAGGAACGGCAAGCCAAAGCAGCACTGCTTATGATGGACCAGCTAACTATGCTAATGATGGAAATGATGATTCCATATACGGTGATAAAAGTTGTAGCCATACTGCAAAGGAACAGGGCGCTTGGTGGAAACTAGATTTGGAAGAATCATACACTGTATCTCAAGTGGTAATAACCAATCGACAAGATTGTTGTTGTAAGTATATACCAGTTAAACATAATATTACAAGAAATGAAATAATGTTATTTCGGAACTTATTTTTCGCCCCGTGTTTAAAATACAAATGTATACAATGTAAATCACAGACAAATATATATATAATATATTTATATTTCTTAATTTTTGTTGTGTGCATAATACACATTTGCTTAATTATGAAATATGTTCAGTTGATCCAATCAGAAATTCATTGAAATTGTGTACATGACATTATCCAGGTTATAAATGCATATTCTGAATTTTCCAATGCATATAATTCAGTATATGTCATGTTGTGAAGTAAATAAAATTACTGAATTTAAAAAAAAAATCACTTTATATCAAGCACACACCCATAACCATGCCTTATACCCTTGTCCAATAACATTTGTATATGCAGTACTCCTTGAAGAACGTACATTTATATATTTCAGCTGAAAGAATTGATGGAGCAGTGGTGTTAATTGGTGACAATTCTGATATAAGCCAACATGTCCAATGTGGAGATCAAATAGACTGGAATGCAAACACGTATGGAGAAAAGATCACATTTCAATGTCAACTAAACGGACGTTATGTTGCCGTACAACTGAAAGATCATAACAACTATCTACACCTGTGTGAAGTGGAGGTGTTTGGTGAGAAGCAATCATTACCGGGTAAGTAATATCACAGATGATAGATGTATGTGTTCAAGAATTCAGAAAAGTTGAGATTTTCGATCATCCAAATGATAAGTGGTAAAAAATCAACTATTGAAAAATAAATGTAATATGAAGAATAGCACAAACATGACAAGACGTATGTTTGGTAAAATGTGACATTCTTATAAGATTTAACCAATTCTATACTATGTTGCATTTAAATAGAAAATATTGCACTAAAAGGAACGGCAAGCCAAAGCAGCACTGCTTATGATGGACCAGCTAACTATGCTAATGATGGAAATGATGATTCCATATACGGTGATAAAAGTTGTAGTCATACTGCAAAGGAACAGGGCGCTTGGTGGAAACTAGATTTGGAAGAATCATACACTGTATCTCAAGTGGTAATAACCAATCGACAAGATTGTTGTTGTAAGTATATACCAGTTAAACATAATATTACAAGAAATGAAATAATGTTATTTCGGAACTTATTTTTCGCCCCGTGTTTAAAATGCAAATGTATACAATGTAAATCACAGACAAATATATATATAATATATTTATATTTCTTAATTTTTGATGTGTGCATGATACACATTTGCTTAATTATGAAATATGTTCAGTTGATCCAATCAGAAATTCATTAAAATTGTGTACATGACATTATCCAGGTTATGAATGCATATTCTGAATTTTCCAATGCATATAATTCAGTATATGTCATGTTGTGAAGTAAATAAAATTACTGAATTTAAAAAAAATCACTTTATATCAAGCACACACCCATAACCATGCCTTATACCCTTGTCCAATAACATTTGTATATGGAGTACTCCTTGAAGAACGTACATTTATATATTTCAGCTGAAAGAATTGATGGAGCAGTGGTGTTAATTGGTGACAATTCTGATATAAGCCAAAATGTCCAATGTAGAGATCAAATAGACTGGAATGCAAACACGTATGGAGAAAAGATCACATTTCAATGTCAACTAAACGGACGTTATGTTGCCGTACAACTGAAAGATCATAACAACTATCTACACCTGTGTGAAGTGGAGGTGTTTGGTGAGAAGCAATCATTACCGGGTAAGTAATATCACAGATGATAGATGTATGTGTTCAAGAATTGAGAAAAATTGAGATTTTCGATCATCCAAATGATAAGTGGTAAAAAATCAACTATTGAAAAATAAATGTAATATGAAGAATAGCAAACAAGACGTATGTTTGGTTAAATGTGACATTCTTATAAGATTTAACCAATTCTATACTATGTTGCATTTAAATAGAAAATATTGCACTAAAAGGAACGGCAAGCCAAAGCAGCACTGCTTATGATGGACCAGCTAACTATGCTAATGATGGAAATGATGATTCCATATACGGTGATAAAAGTTGTAGCCATACTGCAAAGGAACAGGGCGCTTGGTGGAAACTAGATTTGGAAGAATCATACGCTGTATCTCAAGTGGTAATAACCAATCGACAAGATTGTTGTTGTAAGTATATACCAGTTAAACATAATATTACAAGAAATGAAATAATGTTATTTCGGAACTTATTTTTCGCCCCGTGTTTAAAATACAGATGTATACAATGTAAATCACAGACAAATATATATATATATAATATATTTATATTTCTTAATTTGTGTTGTGTGCATGATACACATTTGCTTAATTATGAAATATGTTCAGTTGATCCAATCAGAAATTCATTGAATTTGTGTACATGACATTATCCAGGTTATGAATGCATATTCTGAATTTTCCAATGCATATAATTCAGTATATGTCATGTTGTGAAGTAAATAAAATTACTGAATTTTAAAAAAAAATCACTTTATATCAAGCACACACCCATAACCATGCCTTATACCCTTGTCCAATAACATTTGTATATGCAGTACTCCTTGAAGAACGTACATTTATATATTTCAGCTGAAAGAATTGATGGAGCAGTGGTGTTAATTGGTGACAATTCTGATATAAGCCAACATGTCCAATGTGGAGATCAAATAGACTGGAATGCAAACACGTATGGAGAAAAGATCACATTTCAATGTCAACTAAACGGACGTTATGTTGCCGTACAACTGAAAGATCATAACAACTATCTACACCTGTGTGAAGTGGAGGTGTTTGGTGAGAAGCAATCATTACCGGGTAAGTAATATCACAGATGATAGATGTATGTGTTCAAGAATTGAGAAAAGTTGAGATTTTCGATCATCCAAATGATAAGTGGTAAAAAATCAACTATTGAAAAATAAATGTAATATGAAGAATAGCACAAACATGACAAGACGTATGTTTGGTTAAATGTGACATTCTTATAAGATTTAACCAATTCTATACTATGTTGCATTTAAATAGAAAATATTGCACTAAAAGGAACGGCAAGCCAAAGCAGCACTGCTTATGATGGACCAGCTAACTATGCTAATGATGGAAATGATGATTCCATATACGGTGATAAAAGTTGTAGCCATACTGCAAAGGAACAGGGCGCTTGGTGGAAACTAGATTTGGAAGAATCATACACTGTATCTCAAGTGGTAATAACCAATCGACAAGATTGTTGTTGTAAGTATATACCAGTTAAACATAATATTACAAGAAATGAAATAATGTTATTTCGGAACTTATTTTTCGCCCCGTGTTTAAAATACAAATGTATACAATGTAAATCACAGACAAATATATATATATAATATATTTATATTTCTTAATTTTTGTTGTGTGCATGATACACATTTGCTTAATTATGAAATATGTTCAGTTGATCCAATCAGAAATTCATTGAAATTGTGTACATGACATTATCCAGGTTATGAATGCATATTCTGAATTTTCCAATGCATATAATTCAGTATATGTCATGTTGTGAAGTAAATAAAATTACTGAATTTAAAAAAAAATCACTTTATATCAAGCACACACCCATACCCATGCATTATACCCTTGTTCAACAACATTTGTATATGCAGTACTCCTTGAAGAACGTACATTTATATATTTCAGCTGAAAGAATTGATGGAGCAGTGGTGTTAATTGGTGACAATTCTGATATAAGCCAAAATGTCCAATGTGGAGATCAAATAGACTGGAATGCAAACACGTATGGAGAAAAGATCACATTTCAATGTCAACTAAACGGACGTTATGTTGCCGTACAACTGAAAGATCATAACAACTATCTACACCTGTGTGAAGTGGAGGTGTTTGGTGAGAAGCAATCATTACCGGGTAAGTAATATCACAGATGATAGATGTATGTGTTCAAGAATTGAGAAAAGTTGAGATTTTCGATCATCCAAATGATAAGTGGTAAAAAATCAACTATTGAAAAATAAATGTAATATGAAGAATAGCACAAACATGACAAGATGTATGTTTGGTTAAATGTGACATTCTTATAAGATTTAACCAATTCTATACTATGTTGCATTTAAATAGAAAATATTGCACTAAAAGGAACGGCAAGCCAAAGCAGCACTGCTTATGATGGACCAGCTAACTATGCTAATGATGGAAATGATGATTCCATATACGGTGATAAAAGTTGTAGCCATACTGCAAAGGAACAGGGCGCTTGGTGGAAACTAGATTTGGAAGAATCATACACTGTATCTCAAGTGGTAATAACCAATCGACAAGATTGTTGTTGTAAGTATATACCAGTTAAACATAATATTACAAGAAATGAAATAATGTTATTTCGGAACTTATTTTTCGCCCCGTGTTTAAAATACAAATGTATACAATGTAAATCACAGACAAATATATATATAATATATTTATATTTCTTAATTTTTGTTGTGTGCATAATACACATTTGCTTAATTATGAAATATGTTCAGTTGATCCAATCAGAAATTCATTGAAATTGTGTACATGACATTATCCAGGTTATAAATGCATATTCTGAATTTTCCAATGCATATAATTCAGTATATGTCATGTTGTGAAGTAAATAAAATTACTGAATTTAAAAAAAAAATCACTTTATATCAAGCACACACCCATAACCATGCCTTATACCCTTGTCCAATAACATTTGTATATGCAGTACTCCTTGAAGAACGTACATTTATATATTTCAGCTGAAAGAATTGATGGAGCAGTGGTGTTAATTGGTGACAATTCTGATATAAGCCAACATGTCCAATGTGGAGATCAAATAGACTGGAATGCAAACACGTATGGAGAAAAGATCACATTTCAATGTCAACTAAACGGACGTTATGTTGCCGTACAACTGAAAGATCATAACAACTATCTACACCTGTGTGAAGTGGAGGTGTTTGGTGAGAAGCAATCATTACCGGGTAAGTAATATCACAGATGATAGATGTATGTGTTGAAGAATTGAGAACAGTTGAGATTTTCGATCATCCAAATGATAAGTGGTAAAAAATCAACTATTGAAAAATAAATGTAATTTGATGAATAGCACAAACATGACAAGACGTATGTTTGGTTAAATGTGACATTCTTATAAGATTTAACCAATTCTATACTATGTTGCATTTAAATAGAAAATATTGCACTAAAAGGAACGGCAAGCCAAAGCAGCACTGCTTATGATGGACCAGCTAACTATGCTAATGATGGAAATGATGATTCCATATACGGTGATAAAAGTTGTAGCCATACTGCAAAGGAACAGGGCGCTTGGTGGAAACTAGATTTGGAAGAATCATACACTGTATCTCAAGTGGTAATAACCAATCGACAAGATTGTTGTTGTAAGTATATACCAGTTAAACATAATATTACAAGAAATGAAATAATGTTATTTCGGAACTTATTTTTCGCCCCGTGTTTAAAATACAAATGTATACAATGTAAATCACAGACAAATATATATATATAATATATTTATATTTCTTAATTTTTGTTGTGTGCATGATACACATTTGCTTAATTATGAAATATGTTCAGTTGATCCAATCAGAAATTCATTGAAATTGTGTACATGACATTATCCAGGTTATGAATGCATATTCTGAATTTTCCAATGCATATAATTCAGTATATGTCATGTTGTGAAGTAAATAAAATTACTGAATTTAAAAAAAAATCACTTTATATCAAGCACACACCCATACCCATGCATTATACCCTTGTTCAACAACATTTGTATATGCAGTACTCCTTGAAGAACGTACATTTATATATTTCAGCTGAAAGAATTGATGGAGCAGTGGTGTTAATTGGTGACAATTCTGATATAAGCCAAAATGTCCAATGTGGAGATCAAATAGACTGGAATGCAAACACGTATGGAGAAAAGATCACATTTCAATGTCAACTAAACGGACGTTATGTTGCCGTACAACTGAAAGATCATAACAACTATCTACACCTGTGTGAAGTGGAGGTGTTTGGTGAGAAGCAATCATTACCGGGTAAGTAATATCACAGATGATAGATGTATGTGTTCAAGAATTGAGAAAAGTTGAGATTTTCGATCATCCAAATGATAAGTGGTAAAAAATCAACTATTGAAAAATAAATGTAATATGAAGAATAGCACAAACATGACAAGATGTATGTTTGGTTAAATGTGACATTCTTATAAGATTTAACCAATTCTATACTATGTTGCATTTAAATAGAAAATATTGCACTAAAAGGAACGGCAAGCCAAAGCAGCACTGCTTATGATGGACCAGCTAACTATGCTAATGATGGAAATGATGATTCCATATACGGTGATAAAAGTTGTAGCCATACTGCAAAGGAACAGGGCGCTTGGTGGAAACTAGATTTGGAAGAATCATACACTGTATCTCAAGTGGTAATAACCAATCGACAAGATTGTTGTTGTAAGTATATACCAGTTAAACATAATATTACAAGAAATGAAATAATGTTATTTCGGAACTTATTTTTCGCCCCGTGTTTAAAATACAAATGTATACAATGTAAATCACAGACAAATATATATATAATATATTTATATTTCTTAATTTTTGTTGTGTGCATAATACACATTTGCTTAATTATGAAATATGTTCAGTTGATCCAATCAGAAATTCATTGAAATTGTGTACATGACATTATCCAGGTTATAAATGCATATTCTGAATTTTCCAATGCATATAATTCAGTATATGTCATGTTGTGAAGTAAATAAAATTACTGAATTTAAAAAAAAAATCACTTTATATCAAGCACACACCCATAACCATGCCTTATACCCTTGTCCAATAACATTTGTATATGCAGTACTCCTTGAAGAACGTACATTTATATATTTCAGCTGAAAGAATTGATGGAGCAGTGGTGTTAATTGGTGACAATTCTGATATAAGCCAACATGTCCAATGTGGAGATCAAATAGACTGGAATGCAAACACGTATGGAGAAAAGATCACATTTCAATGTCAACTAAACGGACGTTATGTTGCCGTACAACTGAAAGATCATAACAACTATCTACACCTGTGTGAAGTGGAGGTGTTTGGTGAGAAGCAATCATTACCGGGTAAGTAATATCACAGATGATAGATGTATGTGTTCAAGAATTCAGAAAAGTTGAGATTTTCGATCATCCAAATGATAAGTGGTAAAAAATCAACTATTGAAAAATAAATGTAATATGAAGAATAGCACAAACATGACAAGACGTATGTTTGGTAAAATGTGACATTCTTATAAGATTTAACCAATTCTATACTATGTTGCATTTAAATAGAAAATATTGCACTAAAAGGAACGGCAAGCCAAAGCAGCACTGCTTATGATGGACCAGCTAACTATGCTAATGATGGAAATGATGATTCCATATACGGTGATAAAAGTAGTAGTCATACTGCAAAGGAACAGGGCGCTTGGTGGAAACTAGATTTGGAAGAATCATACACTGTATCTCAAGTGGTAATAACCAATCGACAAGATTGTTGTTGTAAGTATATACCAGTTAAACATAATATTACAAGAAATGAAATAATGTTATTTCGGAACTTATTTTTCGCCCCGTGTTTAAAATGCAAATGTATACAATGTAAATCACAGACAAATATATATATAATATATTTATATTTCTTAATTTTTGATGTGTGCATGATACACATTTGCTTAATTATGAAATATGTTCAGTTGATCCAATCAGAAATTCATTAAAATTGTGTACATGACATTATCCAGGTTATGAATGCATATTCTGAATTTTCCAATGCATATAATTCAGTATATGTCATGTTGTGAAGTAAATAAAATTACTGAATTTAAAAAAAATCACTTTATATCAAGCACACACCCATAACCATGCCTTATACCCTTGTCCAATAACATTTGTATATGGAGTACTCCTTGAAGAACGTACATTTATATATTTCAGCTGAAAGAATTGATGGAGCAGTGGTGTTAATTGGTGACAATTCTGATATAAGCCAAAATGTCCAATGTAGAGATCAAATAGACTGGAATGCAAACACGTATGGAGAAAAGATCACATTTCAATGTCAACTAAACGGACGTTATGTTGCCGTACAACTGAAAGATCATAACAACTATCTACACCTGTGTGAAGTGGAGGTGTTTGGTGAGAAGCAATCATTACCGGGTAAGTAATATCACAGATGATAGATGTATGTGTTCAAGAATTGAGAAAAATTGAGATTTTCGATCATCCAAATGATAAGTGGTAAAAAATCAACTATTGAAAAATAAATGTAATATGAAGAATAGCAAACAAGACGTATGTTTGGTTAAATGTGACATTCTTATAAGATTTAACCAATTCTATACTATGTTGCATTTAAATAGAAAATATTGCACTAAAAGGAACGGCAAGCCAAAGCAGCACTGCTTATGATGGACCAGCTAACTATGCTAATGATGGAAATGATGATTCCATATACGGTGATAAAAGTTGTAGCCATACTGCAAAGGAACAGGGCGCTTGGTGGAAACTAGATTTGGAAGAATCATACGCTGTATCTCAAGTGGTAATAACCAATCGACAAGATTGTTGTTGTAAGTATATACCAGTTAAACATAATATTACAAGAAATGAAATAATGTTATTTCGGAACTTATTTTTCGCCCCGTGTTTAAAATACAGATGTATACAATGTAAATCACAGACAAATATATATATATATAATATATTTATATTTCTTAATTTGTGTTGTGTGCATGATACACATTTGCTTAATTATGAAATATGTTCAGTTGATCCAATCAGAAATTCATTGAATTTGTGTACATGACATTATCCAGGTTATGAATGCATATTCTGAATTTTCCAATGCATATAATTCAGTATATGTCATGTTGTGAAGTAAATAAAATTACTGAATTTAAAAAAAATCACTTTATATCAAGCACACACCCATAACCATGCCTTATACCCTTGTCCAATAACATTTGTATATGCAGTACTCCTTGAAGAACGTACATTTATATATTTCAGCTGAAAGTATTGATGGAGCAGTGGTGTTAATTGGTGACAATTCTGATATAAGCCAAAATGTCCAATGTGGAGATCAAATAGACTGGAATGCAAACACGTATGGAGAAAAGATCACATTTCAATGTCAACTAAACGGACGTTATGTTGCCGTACAACTGAAAGATCATAACAACTATCTACACCTGTGTGAAGTGGAGGTGTTTGGTGAGAAGCAATCATTACCGGGTAAGTAATATCACAGATGATAGATGTATGTGTTCAAGAATTGAGAACAGTTGAGATTTTCGATCATCCAAATGATAAGTGGTAAAAAATCAACTATTGAAAAATAAATGTAATTTGATGAATAGCACAAACATGACAAGACGTATGTTTGGTTAAATGTGACATTCTTTTAAGATTTAACCAATTCTATACTATGTTGCATTTAAATAGAAAATATTGCACTAAAAGGAACGGCAAGCCAAAGCAGCACTGCTTATGATGGACCAGCTAACTATGCTAATGATGGAAATGATGATTCCATATACGGTGATAAAAGTTGTAGCCATACTGCAAAGGAACAGGGCGCTTGGTGGAAACTAGATTTGGAAGAATCATACACTGTATCTCAAGTGGTAATAACCAATCGACAAGATTGTTGTTGTAAGTATATACCAGTTAAATATAATATTACAAGAAATGAAAAAATGTTATTTCGGAACTTATTTTTCGCCCCGTGTTTACAATACAAATGTATACAATGTAAATCACAGACAAATATATATATAATATATTTATATTTCTTAATTTTTGTTGTGTGCATGATACACATTTGCTTAATTATGAAATATGCTCAGTTGATCCAATCAGAAATTCATTGAAATTGTGTACATGACATTATCCAGGTTATGAATGCATATTCTGAATTTTCCAATGCATATAATTCAGTATATGTCATGTTGTGAAGTAATTAAAATTACTGAATTTAAAAAAAAAATCACTTTATATCAAGCACACACCCATACCCATGCATTATACCCTTGTTCAATAACATTTGTATATGCAGTACTCCTTGAAGAACGTACATTTATATATTTCAGCTGAAAGAATTGATGGAGCAGTGGTGTTAATTGGTTACAATTCTGATATAAGCCAAAATGTCCAATGTGGAGATCAAATAGACTGGAATGCAAACACGTATGGAGAAAAGATCACATTTCAATGTCAACTAAACGGACGTTATGTTGCCGTACAACTGAAAGATCATAACAACTATCTACACCTGTGTGAAGTGGAGGTGTTTGGTGAGAAGCAATCATTACCGGGTAAGTAATATCACAGATGATAGATGTATGTGTTGAAGAATTGAGAACAGTTGAGATTTTCGATCATCCAAATGATAAGTGGTAAAAAATCAACTATTGAAAAATAAATGTAATTTGATGAATAGCACAAACATGACAAGACGTATGTTTGGTTAAATGTGACATTCTTATAAGATTTAACCAATTCTATACTATGTTGCATTTAAATAGAAAATATTGCACTAAAAGGAACGGCAAGCCAAAGCAGCACTGCTTATGATGGACCAGCTAACTATGCTAATGATGGAAATGATGATTCCATATACGGTGATAAAAGTTGTAGCCATACTGCAAAGGAACAGGGCGCTTGGTGGAAACTAGATTTGGAAGAATCATACACTGTATCTCAAGTGGTAATAACCAATCGACAAGATTGTTGTTGTAAGTATATACCAGTTAAACATAATATTACAAGAAATGAAATAATGTTATTTCGGAACTTATTTTTCGCCCCGTGTTTAAAATACAAATGTATACAATGTAAATCACAGACAAATATATATATAATATACTTATATTTCTTAATTTTTGTTGTGTGCATAATACACATTTGCTTAATTATGAAATATGTTCAGTTGATCCAATCAGAAATTCATTGAAATTGTGTACATGACATTATCCAGGTTATAAATGCATATTCTGAATTTTCCAATGCATATAATTCAGTATATGTCATGTTGTGAAGTAAATAAAATTACTGAATTTAAAAAAAAATCACTTTATATCAAGCACACACCCATAACCATGCCTTATACCCTTGTCCAATAACATTTGTATATGCAGTACTCCTTGAAGAACGTACATTTATATATTTCAGCTGAAAGAATTGATGGAGCAGTGGTGTTAATTGGTGACAATTCTGATATAAGCCAAAATGTCCAATGTGGAGATCAAATAGACTGGAATGCAAACACGTATGGAGAAAAGATCACATTTCAATGTCAACTAAACGGACGTTATGTTGCCGTACAACAGAAAGATCATAACAACTATCTACACCTGTGTGAAGTGGAGGTGTTTGGTGAGAAGCAATCATTACCGGGTAAGTAATATCACAGATGATAGATGTATGTGTTCAAGAATTGAGAAAAGTTGAGATTTTCGATCATCCAAATGATAAGTGGTAAAAAATCAACTATTGAAAAATAAATGTAATATGAAGAATAGCACAAACATGACAAGACGTATGTTTGGTTAAATGTGACATTCTTATAAGATTTAACCAATTCTATACTATGTTGCATTTAAATAGAAAATATTGCACTAAAAGGAACGGCAAGCCAAAGCAGCACTGCTTATGATGGACCAGCTAACTATGCTAATGATGGAAATGATGATTCCATATACGGTGATAAAAGTTGTAGCCATACTGCAAAGGAACAGGGCCCTTGGTGGAAACTTGATTTGGAAGAATCATACACTGTATCTCAAGTGGTAATAACCAATCGACAAGATTGTTGTTGTAAGTATATACCAGTTAAACATAATATTACAAGAAATGAAATAATGTTATTTCGGAACTTATTTTTCGCCCCGTGTTTAAAATACAGATGTATACAATGTAAATCACAGACAAATATATATATATATAATATATTTATATTTCTTAATTTTTGTTGTGTGCATGATACACATTTGCTTAATTATGAAATATGTTCAGTTGATCCAATCAGAAATTCATTGAATTTGTGTACATGACATTATCCAGGTTATGAATGCATATTCTGAATTTTCCAATGCATATAATTCAGTATATGTCATGTTGTGAAGTAAATAAAATTACTGAATTTAAAAAAAATCACTTTATATCAAGCACACACCCATAACCATGCCTTATACCCTTGTCCAATAACATTTGTATATGCAGTACTCCTTGAAGAACGTACATTTATATATTTCAGCTGAAAGAATTGATGGAGCAGTGGTGTTAATTGGTGACAATTCTGATATAAGCCAAAATGTCCAATGTGGAGATCAAATAGACTGGAATGCAAACACGTATGGAGAAAAGATCACATTTCAATGTCAACTAAACGGACGTTATGTTGCCGTACAACTGAAAGATCATAACAACTATCTACACCTGTGTGAAGTGGAGGTGTTTGGTGAGAAGCAATCATTACCGGGTAAGTAATATCACAGATGATAGATGTATGTGTTCAAGAATTCAGAAAAGTTGTGATTTTCGATCATCCAAATGATAAGTGGTAAAAAATCAACTATTGAAAAATAAATGTAATATGAAGAATAGCACAAACATGACAAGACGTATGTTTGGTAAAATGTGACATTCTTATAAGATTTAACCAATTCTATACTATGTTGCATTTAAATAGAAAATATTGCACTAAAAGGAACGGCAAGCCAAAGCAGCACTGCTTATGATGGACCAGCTAACTATGCTAATGATGGAAATGATGATTCCATATACGGTGATAAAAGTTGTAGCCATACTGCAAAGGAACAGGGCGCTTGGTGGAAACTAGATTTGGAAGAATCATACACTGTATCTCAAGTGGTAATAACCAATCGACAAGATTGTTGTTGTAAGTATATACCAGTTAAACATAATATTACAAGAAATGAAATAATGTTATTTCGGAACTTATTTTTCGCCCCGTGTTTAAAATACAAATGTATACAATGTAAATCACAGACAAATATATATATATATATATATATATATATATAATATATTTATATTTCTTAATTTTTGTTGTGTGCATGATACACATTTGCTTAATTATGAAATATGCTCAGTTGATCCAATCAGAAATTCATTGAAATTGTGTGCATGACATTATCCAGGTTATGAATGCATATTCTGAATTTTCCAATGCATATAATTCAGTATATGTCATGTTGTGAAGTAAATAAAATTACTGAATTTAAAAAAAAAATCACTTTATATCAAGCACACACCCATAACCATGCCTTATACCCTTGTCCAATAACATTTGTATATGCAGTACTCCTTGAAGAACGTACATTTATATATTTCAGCTGAAAGAATTGATGGAGCAGTGGTGTTAATTGGTGACAATTCTGATATAAGCCAACATGTCCAATGTGGAGATCAAATAGACTGGAATGCAAACACGTATGGAGAAAAGATCACATTTCAATGTCAACTAAACGGACGTTATGTTGCCGTACAACTGAAAGATCATAACAACTCTCTACACCTGTGTGAAGTGGAGGTGTTTGGTGAGAAGCAATCATTACCGGGTAAGTAATATCACAGATGATAGATGTATGTGTTCAAGAATTGAGAAAAGTTGAGATTTTCGATCATCCAAATGATAAGTGGTAAAAAATCAACTATTGAAAAATAAATATAATATGAAGAATAGCACAAACATGACAAGATGTATGTTTGGTTAAATGTGACATTCTTATAAGATTTAACCAATTCCATACTATGTTGCATTTAAATAGAAAATATTGCACTAAAAGGAACGGCAAGCCAAAGCAGCACTGCTTATGATGGACCAGCTAACTATGCTAATGATGGAAATAATGATTCCATATACGGTGATAAAAGTTGTAGCCATACTGCAAAGGAACAGGGCGCTTGGTGGAAACTAGATTTGGAAGAATCATACACTGTATCTCAAGTGGTAATAACCAATCGACAAGATTGTTGTTGTAAGTATATACCAGTTAAACATAATATTACAAGAAATGAAATAATGTTATTTCGGAACTTATTTTTCGCCCCGTGTTTAAAATACAAATGTATACAATGTAAATCACAGACAAATATATATATATATATATATATATATAATATATTTATATTTCTTAATTTTTGTTGTGTGCATGATACACATTTGCTTAATTATGAAATATGCTCAGTTGATCCAATCAGAAATTCATTGAAATTGTGTGCATGACATTATCCAGGTTATGAATGCATATTCTGAATTTTCCAATGCATATAATTCAGTATATGTCATGTTGTGAAGTAAATAAAATTACTGAATTTTAAAAAAAAATCACTTTATATCAAGCACACACCCATAACCATGCCTTATACCCTTGTCCAATAACATTTGTATATGCAGTACTCCTTGAAGAACGTACATTTATATATTTCAGCTGAAAGAATTGATGGAGCAGTGGTGTTAATTGGTGACAATTCTGATATAAGCCAACATGTCCAATGTGGAGATCAAATAGACTGGAATGCAAACACGTATGGAGAAAAGATCACATTTCAATGTCAACTAAACGGACGTTATGTTGCCGTACAACTGAAAGATCATAACAACTCTCTACACCTGTGTGAAGTGGAGGTGTTTGGTGAGAAGCAATCATTACCGGGTAAGTAATATCACAGATGATAGATGTATGTGTTCAAGAATTGAGAAAAGTTGAGATTTTCGATCATCCAAATGATAAGTGGTAAAAAATCAACTATTGAAAAATAAATATAATATGAAGAATAGCACAAACATGACAAGATGTATGTTTGGTTAAATGTGACATTCTTATAAGATTTAACCAATTCCATACTATGTTGCATTTAAATAGAAAATATTGCACTAAAAGGAACGGCAAGCCAAAGCAGCACTGCTTATGATGGACCAGCTAACTATGCTAATGATGGAAATAATGATTCCATATACGGTGATAAAAGTTGTAGCCATACTGCAAAGGAACAGGGCGCTTGGTGGAAACTAGATTTGGAAGAATCATACACTGTATCTCAAGTGGTAATAACCAATCGACAAGATTGTTGTTGTAAGTATATACCAGTTAAACATAATATTACAAGAAATGAAATAATGTTATTTCGGAACTTATTTTTCGCCCCGTGTTTAAAATACAAATGTATACAATGTAAATCACAGACAAATATATATATAATATATTTATATTTCGTAATTTTTGTTGTGTGCATAATACACATTTGCTTAATTATGAAATATGTTCAGTTGATCCAATCAGAAATTCATTGAAATTGTGTACATGACATTATCCAGGTTATAAATGCATATTCTGAATTTTCCAATGCATATAATTCAGTATATGTCATGTTGTGAAGTAAATAAAATTACTGAATTTAAAAAAAAATCACTTTATATCAACCACACACCCATACCCATGCATTATACCCTTGTTCAATAACATTTGTATATGCAGTACTCCTTGAAGAACGTACATTTATATATTTCAGCTGAAAGAATTGATGGAGCAGTGGTGTTAATTGGTGACAATTCTGATATAAGCCAAAATGTCCAATGTGGAGATCAAATAGACTGGAATGCAAACACGTATGGAGAAAAGATCACATTTCAATGTCACCTAAACGGACGTTATGTTGCCGTACAACTGAAAGATCATAACAACTATCTACACCTGTGTGAAGTGGAGGTGTTTGGTGAGAAGCAATCATTACCGGGTAAGTAATATCACAGATGATAGATGTATGTGTTCAAGAATTGAGAAAAGTTGAGATTTTCGATCATCCAAATGATAAGTGGTAAAAAATCAACTATTGAAAAATAAATGTAATATGAAGAATAGCACAAACATGACAAGATGTATGTTTGGTTAAATGTGACATTCTTATAAGATTTAACCAATTCCATACTATGTTGCATTTAAATAGAAAATATTGCACTAAAAGGAACGGCAAGCCAAAGCAGCACTGCTTATGATGGACCAGCTAACTATGCTAATGATGGAAATGATGATTCCATATACGGTGATAAAAGTTGTAGCCATACTGCAAAGGAACAGGGCGCTTGGTGGAAACTAGATTTGGAAGAATCATACACTGTATCTCAAGTGGTAATAACCAATCGACAAGATTGTTGTTGTAAGTATATACCAGTTAAACATAATATTACAAGAAATGAAATAATGTTATTTCGGAACTTATTTTTCGCCCCGTGTTTAAAATACAAATGTATACAATGTAAATCACAGACAAATATATATATAATATATTTATATTTCTTAATTTTTGTTGTGTGCATAATACACATTTGCTTAATTATGAAATATGTTCAGTTGATCCAATCAGAAATTCATTGAAATTGTGTACATGACATTATCCAGGTTATAAATGCATATTCTGAATTTTCCAATGCATATAATTCAGTATATGTCATGTTGTGAAGTAAATAAAATTACTGAATTTAAAAAAAAATCACTTTATATCAACCACACACCCATCCCCATGCATTATACCCTTGTTCAATAACATTTGTATATGCAGTACTCCTTGAAGAACGTACATTTATATATTTCAGCTGAAAGAATTGATGGAGCAGTGGTGTTAATTGGTGACAATTCTGATATAAACCAAAATGACCAATGTGGAGATCAAATTGACTGGAACGCAAACACGTATGAAGAGAAGATCACACTTGATTGTCTGCTAAGTGGGCGTTATGTTGCCGTACAACTGAAAGATCATAACAACTATTTACACCTGTGTGAAGTGGAAGTGTTTGGAAAGAAACATCACAAAAGCACTCCATGTTCACTGAATTGGAAGTATTAGTACAATAAACCATATATGTGCGGTAACCCACAGGAATGGGGGTTTCCCTTTATTAAATTAATGTCACTGAAACGGGTGTCTCGTATTTCTCTAATCTACTTTAATTTCTTTGATTATAGTTTGAGTTTTATGATTACTAATTGTGTTACTCTACGTATTCATTAGATGCTATCGCGATAACATTATTACAACGTTTGGTATTTTTGTTTATAAATTTGTCACGCACGTAATCTCATGTCAATATATTATATTATGACCATGGTCGAACAACACGTTTAGTACTTCTATGTATTTCTTCAAGGTACTTTGACGAGTTGTGTATCGCATATGGGTTAGATTAAATTGTTCTTGTTATCGAGAAATGTGTTGTTGTATGGCGTTTTATTTAGTTTTCCCAGTGCTGTGCACAGTTTAGTGCTGGTTTTCTGATAAGCAAAATGATGCTTCATTTGTTAAAAAATTGTGTTGATTTCTTCGTGAATAAAACCTTTTACTAAATAAAGCAAAAACAAATTCAAAATTTAAAAGTAAACTGAATGCTACGTTGACATTAGCAGCATACCGCCATGTAGAAGTTAAGCGTATGCAGCTACATTTTATTTGTTTTGCTAGTCACTGAGAATTTTCTGAGCCGTGAAAAGTCATACGTTAATATGATAGAGCATTATTGTATTATACAGAGTGTAATCGAAAACAATACGACTAGGTGTACAAAATACATATCCCATACATGTTATTCACTTTACTTCATATTTATGAAATAACTAGGAGTTTCATTGACGGGGTTAGTATATCAAGATCTGCATCTGCCTTTAACCCACGAAAAGCTTGTCGTGATCGAGTATAGTTATTCATAGCCAAATAATACGTATTTTGCTGCAAATGCAAAATGAATATCTATAGTTAATACTGCTGGCGTCCCTAACTTCCTTGACATCTACCTTCACATGCCAATGTATGTGTCGTTAGAATATCCTGGTATGTTGTTTTATTATTGTAAAATTTATGCCATCGATTGCTTTGGGAGCGAGTATTATCTCTTCTCCATACGTGATGTCATAGTTAACCATCGTTTATCCATTGTATGCTATTGTGATATGTTAATTGGAATATGTGAAAACACAAATCGTATTAATGAAGTCATTTCATTTGGATAATGGAAATAACAGAGATATTGACAGTCATGGTTTCAAATAAATTTGCTGTGTACGTGTCGCTGGTAACATTGGCGTGCTTGTTAAGTTTTAACATCGGTGGGTTGTCACATCCCCTCGTAAATGCTATATTTGAAATAACATGTAAATGAGAATATAACACGTCAGCGATATGAAATTGACTAGATGTTATTATACATTTAACATACACGACAATAGAATATATTATTACTGACTCTAATCGGATATTTAGTCCAAAAGGGATATTTTGGTCTATAATGATTTTAGTTGTATTATCAGGAATGCTATTTTTTTGCATTTCATAGAATAAATGCGGGAAGCTTTGTATTAGTTCTACAGTTCGTCGATTAGGTGATCAGTGTGCTGAGCATCTACGAAAAACTAGACAGGAACATTTTTTTATCCGATTTCACTTCATTTCAATTCTAGTATACATATAACATTACAGATATGTCTATTTCTGTGTATGTGTTGTCAATGGCAACGAGAATCAGCTCAGGCGTGTTGAGGAGGAAACTGTTAACTCATTCCATGAGCTTTATATCTAATGACGAACTACGCACAGTTCAAGTTATTTATCATCACTGCACAAAGCAGGGGGGATTGGCACGAGAGGGTGCCATCCAATCTGAATGAAATTATTCGATGTCCGTCTTTTATAACCCATCATCAAAGCAACAACGCCCCATTTACGAACAGATGAAATAATTCCAGCAATTTCTTTACAGAATAATCGTCACCAAAACTTAGAAACATTTCATAGTTATGCGAAAGTCACTTGGTCACTTTAATCACATCCAGATATGTACTTTACATCAACAATTTCATAATTATATTTTAATGACATGTCTAGCTGGACTACATAATTTGCTTTTTCTGCCTTTTGCTTACATCTGTGCAATAAACTTGACAGTTTTTACAAGTCTATATAACAAAATCAAATTTAGGATGATTATCTTTTCATTTTTAAATCGTTGGAATGTGAGTATTTCTTCACGTGCAAAAACATGTTTTTGTCATTATTAAATAATATCACATGGTCGTGATATTTCCCGAATGACAATAGGTTATTATTTTATTACATCGAAGACATCTAACGTGCATCGCACCCATCCGTTCTCCCATGCTAAGAATAAATTTATACTTGATGTACGTAATATTTTATTTTATATATTATTTTATTAACATGCGTTTTTATACATACATTGTCGGCTGTCGAAAATACATCGAAATACCCCAGATGAACTACACAGTTAATGGTGTGAAACATGTGTAAAACATGAGCAAGTATCAATGTAACGAGTATAACATTATTTTAATTCCCGAATTACCGTCAAACGAGATGTTTTTCTATTTGCGCATAACCTACCGAGTAAAATGCGAGGGTAGGTCATAAATATAACAAGTCAAAAGAGCACCGGACGACATGCAACACCGAAGAAGTCAGCGATATATTTTAAACGTTTTTTTAAAGATAGCGGAGTGCATGTGCGTGGGTGAAAATGAGGGCATTTAGAAGAACTATTTAAAACAGCTGACAAACTTGGATTTCCAGTTGAAACAGATGATTTTGGACTGACAATGGTACGTTTGTTTCACAGAGTTAAATATGACCGTGACAAAAATACCCGAAAAAAAATATGAAAATATTACGCTATAGCCAAAGATAATTTGCATGCTCGTTAATCTTGCTTAGTCTGAAGAGTGTGCAAATTTTCAAAGGCTGCTAAGTTGAAAGATGGTGGAAATTTTATTTCAGGAGAATTTTGACGTAGTGAGTTGGAAACTGTGATGTTTGGTGCATTGCGATGCTGCGCATTCGAAATATTCAAAATCTGTCCTACTTTCCGGTTTGTTGAAACCAGGTCACGCGATAAGCGCAAGCGCACAAACGATGAACGCACACAGAGAAGACCACCCGGGCTTCACAGACGCGACGTTTCAGTGGTGGCTGCACCGTCGTATTTATTTACTTCATATAATATTACCCTAAACATAAAAACAGCGTTATATCTTATTTAATATCCATTCTGGCACGTTCGCTTACTAGTTCGGATGGATAATGTATCTTTGTGTTTGGGAACATCAGGGACCAGGACAGTAGCTGTGCATATGCGTCGTTGCACAGTAACAAGATGAAAACATTTCTGAAATTTTCACAACAACAGCTATGATATCACACTTTACCCATAATCCTTTTCTAGAGAGTCAAAATGGTGGACTGCAAAGTGCTGATTAAAAGTTGAAAAAATACAAAATGACCAGTGATACAAAAAAACATTATATTCTTCTACATTCGTAGAGCATTCTTCGAGCATTATGTTATATTCACGGCATGCACTGAGATGTGAGATGTGATAAATCATTACCACAAACCAAATTCGCCGATATTTTTGTTTTGAATAGTGTGGTCACAGCTTTCTAGTTGGGATATTCCGCATTTAAACGAACCACATGTAACCAAAATTACAATTAGGACGCATACACGAGTAGGCGAATCCCATTTCAATCTAATTCGTTATGAATTTGGAATTAAGGTAAACATGCCCATAGGCCGATGCGAGCGTTCCCATGTAATAAATCATTAATATCAATTGTCACCTCACTGTCAGTATCGGGATAATAAATTAAACAACATCTATATAAATGTGCATTACAAGCGATTGTTGGTCACGCCCATATCTATACAGATACTACTGTGTTTTTCCCGAAACGCCTGTTTATATTGAATACTAGCCAGGTATTACTTTTCAATAAACCTGTGCACTACTGAGTGAGTATGACGATGTCGCTGATGTGGATGTGTTCGATAACTGTTACAGCTGTTTTGTTATCGCTGGCAAAATCTAAAGCTAAGGATAATTTTGCATATCTCGAAGGTTCGTATTTGTTCTGTGAAAATTGGTTGCGGCCATTCTGTAGTTGACGTAGTTTACCAAACAACAATTCAAGTTTATGGAAGAAGAGGAGGAGGGAAAAAAGATGCAAAACCTGGACAATGATCAACTGAAAATGTTTTGTACTTTGTATAATCAAGTGGTTATCGGTCTAATGACTGCCAAACATGCTCTAAGCAGCGTGTATCTTAACACTGGCCTTTTTTCATGAAACATGTGCTTGTTCAAAAGTACACAGTATTGAATGTCAGAATATATATTAACAAATGCTAAAATGAGAATATCAATTCTTTCAAAAATACGCATATGCTATAGATGAACACGTTTGATCGTAGCTTCATGCCACCAACAAATGAAACAATTTATTTTACATTGAATATCCATATATTCAAAATACACCAACATAGCAAATTCTAAGGCCGTTTTTTTTCATTTATCTAGTAATATACGGACGAAAACTATATATATAATACTAGAGAGGAAGACAATTATGTTTGGCTGCCATGTTTTTAATTCGTGCAATTTAATATGCGCCAAAACCTGTTTAAATCGAACAACAAGTTCTACATTATTTTAATTAACAGTTCAACGTACTTATCTCCGTTGCTGTTCCCTGTGTATTATCGTAAGAACTACGCCGTTAATATCCGATTTATATATAGGAATAGGATTATCATTTCCAAATATAAGAATTAGTCAAATAACACACTCATAGCTGCCAAATTTTAGGTGACTTTGGATTACTGCAAAGTCAATCACATTGTTAATTATAGTTCTGATCATTCAAAATTACTCAAATTGTGTTATATAGAATTCACAGTAGGCGGTAACTTCAACACGAACATTCAGAAATGTTTACATTATTATACTATTTAATAATGAATCAATTCAAATTCCTACATTTTTTACTGTAATTACCATATTGAGTATTAGCTTATTCAACGTTACAATTAGTACACGCAATATAGTTACCGTTGCTGCGATTCTCAGAACACATTCAATGACTTAGTGTGAAGCATTCCACCAATGACAATAGTCAGTCAACGCTTGCACCTTGAGCACATCTTTCTGCTCCCAATGGTCCTTTACTGGTCCCACGCTACTGCTCACTTTACAAATACTAATGGAATTGAATATATGGTAAAGAAGACATTCACAGGGGACCAGAAACAACGTATTGTATTGCAAGCAGCAGCGAGAATCCCTTTTTATCAGACTCTGCGCTCGATAAAATTACCCATACAGCTTGTCTCACCGGTACCAGGAGTTGACCTGTTAACAGTACATTTTCTAAACTCGTTTCTAATTTGGTGGCAATGCTATTTGACTTGCTCATATTGAAAAATCTATTTTCTACTTAATTTACATAAAAAGTAGTGAGTAACAAATAATCGAACATATAATGCTTATATATATATTTTCTAGAAAATATTGCACTAAAAGGAACTGCAAGTCAAAGCAGCACTGCTTATAATGGACCAGCTAACTATGCTATTGATGGAAATGATGATTCCATATATGGTGATAAAAGTTGCAGCCATACTGCAAAGGAAGGGGGCGCTTGGTGGAAACTAGATTTGGGAGATACATACTCTATATCTCAAGTGGAAATAACCAATCGACAAGATTGTTGTTGTAAGTATATACCACTTAAACATAATAATACAAAAAATGAAATAATGTTATTTCGGAACTTATTTTTCGCCCCGTGTTTAAAATACAAATGTATACAATGTAAATCACAGACAAATATATATATAATATATTTATATTTCTTAATTTTTGTTGTGTGCATAATACACATTTGCTTAATTATGAAATATGTTCAGTTGATCCAATCAGAAATTCATTGAAATTGTGTACATGACATTATACAGGTTATGAATGCATATTCTGAATTTTCCAATGCATATAATTCAGTATATGTCATGTTGTGAAGTAAATAAAATTACTGAATTTAAAAGAAAAATCACTTTATATCAAGCACACACCCATACCCATGCCTTATACCCTTGTTCAATAACATTTGTATATGCAGTACTCCTTGAAGAACGTACATTTATATATTTCAGCTGAAAGAATTGATGGAGCAGTGGTGTTAATTGGTGACAATTCTGATATAAGCCAAAATGTCCAATGTGGAGGTCAAATAGACTGGAATGCAAACACGTATGGAGAAAAGATCACATTTCAATGTCAACTAAACGGACGTTATGTTGCCGTACAACTGAAAGATCATAACAACTATCTACACCTGTGTGAAGTGAAGGTGTTTGGTGAGAAGCAATCATTACCGGGTAAGTAATATCACAGATGATAGATGTATGTGTTCAAGAATTGAGAAAAGTTGTGATTTTCGATCATCTAAATGATAAGTGGTAAAAAATCAACTATTGAAAAATAAATGTAATTTGATGAATAGCACAAACATGACAAGACGTATGTTTGGTTAAATGTGACATTCTTATAAGATTTAACCAATTCTATACTATGTTGCATTTAAATAGAAAATATTGCACTAAAAGGAACGGCAAGCCAAAGCAGCACTGCTTATGATGGACCAGCTAACTATGCTAATGATGGAAATGATGATTCCATATACGGTGATAAAAGTTGTAGCCATACTGCAAAGGAACAGGGCGCTTGGTGGAAACTAGATTTGGAAGAATCATACACTGTATCTCAAGTGGTAATAACCAATAGACAAGATTGTTGTTGTAAGTATATACCAGTTAAACATAATATTACAAGAAATGAAATAATGTTATTTCGGAACTTATTTTTCGCCCCGTGTTTAAAATACAAATGTATACAATGTAAATCACAGACAAATATATATATATAATATATTTATATTTCTTAATTTTTGTTGTGTGCATGATACACATTTGCTTAATTATGAAATATGTTCAGTTGATCCAATCAGAAATTCATTGAAATTGTGTACATGACATTATCCAGGTTATGAATGCATATTCTGAATTTTCCAATGCATATAAATCAGTATATGTCATGTTGTGAAGTAAATAAAATTACTGAATTTAAAAAAAATCACTTTATTTCAAGCACACACCCATACCCATGCCTTATACCCTTGTTCAACAACATTTGTATATGCTGTACTCCTTGAAGAACGTACATTTATATATTTCAGCTGAAAGAATTGATGGAGCAGTGGTGTTAATTGGTGACAATTCTGATATAAGCCAAAATGTCCAATGTGGAGATCAAATAGACTGGAATGCAAACACGTATGGAGAAAAGATCACATTTCAATGTCAACTAAACGGACGTTATGTTGCCGTACAACTGAAAGATCATAACAACTATCTACACCTGTGTGAAGTGGAGGTGTTTGGTGAGAAGCAATCATTACCGGGTAAGTAATATCACAGATGATAGATGTATGTGTTCAAGAATTGAGAAAAGTTGAGATTTTCGATCATCTAAATGATAAGTGGTAAAAAATCAACTATTGAAAAATAAATGTAATATGAAGAATAGCACAAACATGACAAGACGTATGTTTGGTTAAATGTGACATTCTTATAACATTTAACCAATTCTATTCTATGTTGCATTTAAATAGAAAATATTGCACTAAAAGGAACGGCAAGCCAAAGCAGCACTGCTTATGATGGACCAGCTAACTATGCTAATGATGGAAATGATGATTCCATATACGGTGATAAAAGTTGTAGCCATACTGCAAAGGAACAGGGCGCTTGGTGGAACCTAGATTTGGAAGAATCATACACTGTGTCTCAAGTGGTAATAACCAATCGACAAGATTGTTGTTGTAAGTATATACCAGTTAAACATACTGTTACAAGAAATGAAATAATGTTATTTCGGAACTTATTTTTCGCCCCGTGTTTAAAATACAAATGTATACAATGTAAATCACAGACAAATATATATATAATATATTTATATTTCTTAATTTTTGTTGTGTGCATGATACACATTTGCTTAATTATGAAATATGTTCAGTTGATCCAATCAGAAATTCATTGAAATTGTGTACATGACATTATCCAGGTTATGAATGCATATTCTGAATTTTACAATGCATATAATTCAGTATATGTCATGTTGTGAAGTAAATAAAATTACTGAATTTAAAAAAAATTACTTTATATCAAGCACACACCCATACCCATGCATTATACTCTTGTTCAATAACATTTGTATATGCAGTACTCCTTGAAGAACGTACATTTATATATTTCAGCTGAAAGAATTGATGGAGCAGTGGTGTTAATTGGTGACAATTCTGATATAAGCCAAAATGTCCAATGTGGAGATCAAATAGACTGGAATGCAAACACGTATGGAGAAAAGATCACATTTCAATGTCAACTAAACGGACGTTATGTTGCCGTACAACTGAAAGATCATAACAACTATCTACACCTGTGTGAAGTGGAGGTGTTTGGTGAGAAGCAATCATTACCGGGTAAGTAATATCACAGATGATAGATGTATGTGTTCAAGAATTGAGAACAGTTGAGATTTTCGATCATCCAAATGATAAGTGGTAAAAAATCAACTATTGAAAAATAAATGTAATTTGATGAATACCACAAACATGACAAAACGTATGTTTGGTAAAATGTGACATTCTTATAAGATTTAACCAATTCTATACTTTGTTGCATTTAAATAGAAAATATTGCACTAAAAGGAACGGCAAGCCAAAGCAGCACTGCTTATGATGGACCAGCTAACTATGCTAATGATGGAAATGATGATTCCATATACGGTGATAAAAGTTGTAGCCATACTGCAAAGGAACAGGGCGCTTGGTGGAAACTAGATTTGGAAGAATCATACACTGTATCTCAAGTGGTAATAACCAATAGACAAGATTGTTGTTGTAAGTATATACCAGTTAAACATAATATTACAAGAAATGAAATAATGTTATTTCGGAACTTATTTTTCGCCCCGTGTTTAAAATACAAATGTATACAATGTAAATCACAGACAAATATATATATATAATATATTTATATTTCTTAATTTTTGTTTTGTGCATGATACACATTTGCTTAATTATGAAATATGTTCAGTTGATCCAATCAGAAATTCATTGAAATTGTGTACATGACATTATCCAAGTTATGAATGCATATTCTGAATTTTCCAATGCATATAAATCAGTATATGTCATGTTGTAAAGTAAATAAAATTACTGAATTTAAAAAAAATCACTTTATTTCAAGCACGCACCCATACCCATGCCTTATACCCTTGTTCAATAACATTTGTATATGCTGTACTCCTTGAAGAACGTACATTTATATATTTCAGCTGAAAGAATTGATGGAGCAGTGGTGTTAATTGGTGACAATTCTGATATAAGCCAAAATGTCCAATGTGGAGATCAAATAGACTGGAATGCAAACACGTATGGAGAAAAGATCACATTTCAATGTCAACTAAACGGACGTTATGTTGCCGTACAACTGAAAGATCATAACAACTATCTACACCTGTGTGAAGTGGAGGTGTTTGGTGAGAAGCAATCATTACCGGGTAAGTAATATCACAGATGATAGATGTATGTGTTCAAGAATTGAGAAAAGTTGAGATTTTCGATCATCTAAATGATAAGTGGTAAAAAATCAACTATTGAAAAATAAATGTAATATGAAGAATAGCACAAACATGACAAGACGTATGTTTGGTTAAATGTGACATTCTTATAAGATTTAACCAATTCTATACTATGTTGCATTTAAATAGAAAATATTGCACTAAAAGGAACGGCAAGCCAAAGCAGCACTGCTTATGATGGACCAGCTAACTATGCTAATGATGGAAATGATGATTCCATATACGGTGATAAAAGTTGTAGCCATACTGCAAAGGAACAGGGCGCTTGGTGGAAACTAGATTTGGAAGAATCATACACTGTATCTCAAGTGGTAATAACCAATCGACAAGATTGTTGTTGTAAGTATATACCAGTTAAACATAATATTACAAGAAATGAAATAATGTTATTTCGGAACTTATTTTTCGCCCCGTGTTTAAAATACAAATGTATACAATGTAAATCACAGACAAATATATATATATATAATATATTTATATTTCTTAATTTTTGTTGTGTGCATGATACACATTTGCTTAATTATGAAATATGTTTAGTTGATCCAATCAGAAATTCATTGAAATTGTGTACATGACATTATCCAGGTTATGAATGCATATTCTGAATTTTCCAATGCATATAATTCAGTATATGTCATGTTGTGAAGTAAATAAAATTACTGAATTTTAAAAAAAAATCACTTTTTATCAAGCACACACCCATAACCATGCCTTATACCCTTGTCCAATAACATTTGTATATGCAGTACTCCTTGAAGAACGTACATTTATATATTTCAGCTGAAAGAATTGATGGAGCAGTGGTGTTAATTGGTGACAATTCTGATATAAGCCAAAATGTCCAATGTGGAGATCAAATAGACTGGAATGCAAACACGTATGGAGAAAAGATCACATTTCAATGTCAACTAAACGGACGTTATGTTCCCGTACAACTGAAAGATCATAACAACTATCTACACCTGTGTGAAGTGGAGGTGTTTGGTGAGAAGCAATCATTACCGGGTAAGTAATATCACAGATGATAGATGTATGTGTTCAAGAATTGAGAAAAGTTGAGATTTTCGATCATCCAAATGATAAGTGGTAAAAAATCAACTATTGAAAAATAAATGTAACATAAAGAATAGCACAAACATGACAAGACGTATGTTTGGTTAAATGTGACATTCTTGTAAGATTTAACCAATTCTATACTATGTTGCATTTAAATAGAAAATATTGCACTAAAAGGAACGGCAAGCCAAAGCAGCACTGCTTATGATGGACCAGCTAAATATGCTAATGATGGAAATGATGATTCCATATACGGTGATAAAAGTTGTAGCCATACTGCAAAGGAACAGGGCGCTTGGTGGAAACTAGATTTGGAAGAATCATACACTGTATCTCAAGTGGTAATAACCAATCGACAAGATTGTTGTTGTAAGTATATACCAGTTAAACATAATATTACAAGAAATGAAATAATGTTATTTCGGAACTTATTTTTCGCCCCGTGTTTAAAATACAAATGTATACAATGTAAATCACAGACAAATATATATATATATAATATATTTATATTTCTTAATTTTTGTTGTGTGCATGATACACATTTGCTTAATTATGAAATATGTTCAGTTGATCCAATCAGAAATTCATTGAAATTGTGTACATGACATTATCCAGATTATAAATGCATATTCTGAATTTTCCAATGCATATAATTCAGTATATGTCATGTTGTGAAGTAAATAAATAAAATTACTGAATTTAAAAAAATCACTTTATATCAAGCACACACCCATAACCATGCTCTATACCCTTGTCCAATAACATTTGTATATGTAGTACTCCTTGAAGAACGTACATTTATATATTTCAGCTGAAAGAATTGATGGAGCAGTGGTGTTAATTGGTGACAATTCTGATATAAGCCAAAATGTCCAATGTGGAGATCAAATAGACTGGAATGCAAACACGTATGGAGAAAAGATCACATTTCAATGTCAACTAAACGGACGTTATGTTGCCGTACAACTGAAAGATCATAACAACTATCTACACCTGTGTGAAGTGGAGGTGTTTGGTGAGAAGCAATCATTACCGGGTAAGTAATATCACAGATGATAGATGTATGTGTTCAAGAATTGAGAAAAGTTGAGATTTTCGATCATCCAAATGATAAGTGGTAAAAAATCAACTATTGAAAAATAAATGTAACATAAAGAATAGCACAAACATGACAAGACGTATGTTTGGTTAAATGTGACATTCTTATAAGATTTAACCAATTCTATACTATGTTGCATTTAAATAGAAAATATTGCACTAAAAGGAACGGCAAGCCAAAGCAGCACTGCTTATGATGGACCAGCTAACTATGCTAATGATGGAAATGATGATTCCATATACGGTGATAAAAGTTGTAGCCATACTGCAAAGGAACAGGGCGCTTGGTGGAAACTAGATTTGGAAGAATCATACACTGTATCTCAAGTGGTAATAACCAATCGACAAGATTGTTGTTGTAAGTATATACCAGTTAAACATAATATTACAAGAAATGAAATAATGTTATTTCGGAACTTATTTTTCGCCCCGTGTTTAAAATACAAATGTATACAATGTAAATCACAGACAAATATATATATAATATATTTATATTTCTTAGTTTTTGTTGTGTGCATGATACACATTTGCTTAATTATGAAATATGTTCAGTTGATCCAATCAGAAATTCATTGAAATTGTGTACATGACATTATCCAGATTATGAATGCATATTCTGAATTTTCCAATGCATATAATTCAGTATATGTCATGTTGTGAAGTAAAAAAAATTACTGAATTTAAAAAAATCCCTTTATATCAAGCACACACCCATAACCATGCCTTATACCCTTGTCCAATAACATTTGTATATGTAGTACTCCTTGAAGAACGTACATTTATATATTTCAGCTGAAAGAATTGATGGAGCAGTGGTGTTAATTGGTGACAATTCAGATATAAGCCAAAATGTCCAATGTGGAGATCAAATAGACTGGAATGCAAACACGTATGGAGAAAAGATCACATTTCAATGTCAACTAAACGGACGTTATGTTGCCGTACAACTGAAAGATCATAACAACTATCTACACCTGTGTGAAGTGGAGGTGTTTGGTGAGAAGCAATCATTACCGGGTAAGTAATATCACAGATGATAGATGTATGTGTTCAAGAATTGAGAAAAGTTGAGATTTTCGATCATCCAAATGATAAGTGGTAAAAAATCAACTATTGAAAAATAAATGTAATTTGATGAATACCACAAACATGACAAAACGTATATTTGGTAAAATGTGACATTCTTATAAGATTTAACCAATTCTATACTTTGTTGCATTTAAATAGAAAATATTGCACTAAAAGGAACGGCAAGCCAAAGCAGCACTGCTTATGATGGACCAGCTAACTATGCTAATGATGGAAATGATGATTCCATATACGGTGATAAAAGTTGTAGCCATACTGCAAAGGAACAGGGCGCTTGGTGGAAACTAGATTTGGAAGAATCATACACTGTATCTCAAGTGGTAATAACCAATCGACAAGATTGTTGTTGTAAGTATATACCAGTTAAACATAATATTACAAGAAATGAAATAATGTTATTTCGGAATTTATTTTTCACCACGTGTTTAAAATACAAATGTATACAATGTAAATCACAGACAAATATATATATAATATATTTATATTTCTTAGTTTTTGTTGTGTGCATGATACACATTTGCTTAATTATGAAATATGTTCAGTTGATCCAATCAGAAATTCATTGAAATTGTGTACATGACATTATCCAGATTATGAATGCATATTCTGAATTTTCCAATGCATATAATTCAGTATATGTCATGTTGTGAAGTAAAAAAAATTACTGAATTTAAAAAAATCACTTTATATCAAGCACACACCCATAACCATGCCTTATACCCTTGTCCAATAACATTTGTATATGTAGTACTCCTTGAAGAACGTACATTTATATATTTCAGCTGAAAGAATTGATGGAGCAGTGGTGTTAATTGGTGACAATTCAGATATAAGCCAAAATGTCCAATGTGGAGATCAAATAGACTGGAATGCAAACACGTATGGAGAAAAGATCACATTTCAATGTCAACTAAACGGACGTTATGTTGCCGTACAACTGAAAGATCATAACAACTATCTACACCTGTGTGAAGTGGAGGTGTTTGGTGAGAAGCAATCATTACCGGGTAAGTAATATCACAGATGATAGATGTATGTGTTCAAGAATTGAGAAAAGTTGAGATTTTCGATCATCCAAATGATAAGTGGTAAAAAATCAACTATTGAAAAATAAATGTAATTTGATGAATACCACAAACATGACAAAACGTATGTTTGGTAAAATGTGACATTCTTATAAGATTTAACCAATTCTATACTTTGTTGCATTTAAATAGAAAATATTGCACTAAAAGGAACGGCAAGCCAAAGCAGCACTGCTTATGATGGACCAGCTAACTATGCTAATGATGGAAATGATGATTCCATATACGGTGATAAAAGTTGTAGCCATACTGCAAAGGAACAGGGCGCTTGGTGGAAACTAGATTTGGAAGAATCATACACTGTATCTCAAGTGGTAATAACCAATCGACAAGATTGTTGTTGTAAGTATATACCAGTTAAACATAATATTACAAGAAATGAAATAATGTTATTTCGGAATTTATTTTTCACCACGTGTTTAAAATACAAATGTATACAATGTAAATCACAGACAAATATATATATAATATATTTATATTTCTTAGTTTTTGTTGTGTGCATGATACACATTTGCTTAATTATGAAATATGTTCAGTTGATCCAATCAGAAATTCATTGAAATTGTGTACATGACATTATCCAGATTATGAATGCATATTCTGAATTTTCCAATGCATATAATTCAGTATATGTCATGTTGTGAAGTAAAAAAAATTACTGAATTTAAAAAAATCACTTTATATCAAGCACACACCCATAACCATGCCTTATACCCTTGTCCAATAACATTTGTATATGTAGTACTCCTTGAAGAACGTACATTTATATATTTCAGCTGAAAGAATTGATGGAGCAGTGGTGTTAATTGGTGACAATTCTGATAAAAGCCAAAATGTCCAATGTGGAGATCAAATAGACTGGAATGCAAACACGTATGGAGAAAAGATCACATTTCAATGTCAACTAAACGGACGTTATGTTGCCGTACAACTGAAAGATCATAACAACTATCTACACCTGTGTGAAGTGGAGGTGTTTGGTGAGAAGCAATCATTACCGGGTAAGTAATATCACAGATGATAGATGTATGTGTTCAAGAATTGAGAAAAGTTGAGATTTTCGATCATCCAAATGATAAGTGGTAAAAAATCAACTATTGAAAAATAAATGTAACATAAAGAATAGCACAAACATAACAAGACGTATGTTTGGTTAAATGTGACATTCTTATAAGATTTAACCAATTCTATACTATGTTGCATTTAAATAGAAAATATTGCACTAAAAGGAACGGCAAGCCAAAGCAGCACTGCTTATGATGGACCAGCTAACTATGCTAATGATGGAAATGATGATTCCATATACGGTGATAAAAGTTGTAGCCATACTGCAAAGGAACAGGGCGCTTGGTGGAAACTAGATTTGGAAGAATCATACACTGTATCTCAAGTGGTAATAACCAATCGACAAGATTGTTGTTGTAAGTATATACCAGTTAAACATAATATTACAAGAAATGAAATAATGTTATTTCGGAACTTATTTTTCACCACGTGTTTAAAATACAAATGTATACAATGTAAATCACAGACAAATATATATATAATATATTTATATTTCTTAATTTTTGTTGTGTGCATGATACACATTTGCTTAATTATGAAATATGTTCAGTTGATCCAATCAGAAATTCATTGAAATTGTGTACATGACATTATCCAGATTATGAATGCATATTCTGAATTTTCCAATGCATATAATTCAGTATATGTCATGTTGTGAAGTAAATAAAATTACTGAATTTAAAAGAAAAATCACTTTATATCAAGCACACACCCATACCCATGCATTATACCCTTGTTCAATAACATTTGTATATGCAGTACTCCTTGAAGAACGTACATTTATATATTTCAGCTGAAAGAATTGATGGAGCAGTGGTGTTAATTGGTGACAATTCTGATATAAGCCAAAATGTCCAATGTGGAGATCAAATAGACTGGAATGCAAACACGTATGGAGAAAAGATCACATTTCAATGTCAACTAAACGGACGTTATGTTGCCGTACAACTGAAAGATCATAACAACTATCTACACCTGTGTGAAGTGGAGGTGTTTGGTGAGAAGCAATCATTACCGGGTAAGTAATATCACAGATGATAGATGTATGTGTTCAAGAATTGAGAAAAGTTGAGATTTTCGATCATCCAAATGATAAGTGGTAAAAAATCAACTATTGAAAAATAAATGTAATTTGATGAATAGCACAAACATGACAAGATGTATGTTTGGTTAAATGTGACATTCTTATAAGATTTAACCAATTCTATACTATGTTGCATTTAAATAGAAAATATTGCACTAAAAGGAACGGCAAGCCAAAGCAGCACTGCTTATGATGGACCAGCTAACTATGCTAATGATGGAAATGATGATTCCATATACGGTAAAAAAAGTTGTAGCCATACTGCAAAGGAACAGGGCGCTTGGTGGAAACTAGATTTGGAAGAATCATACATTGTATCTCAAGTGGTAATAACCAATCGACAAGATTGTTGTTGTAAGTATATACCAGTTAAACAATAATACACGGAACGCAATAATGTTATCTCGTGTTTTATTCTTTGTAAGTTGTTTTTGAAATACACAATTTGAATCATAAAATTACATATATCATATGCTATAACACATAAATACCACATACTATGAATTGTTCATTCCATCATAGTTTATTGAATTTATTTCTTGCATCACCCGTACCGTATGGGATTCAATATCCCTCAATATACGCAATATTTCCAAAAAAAATGCATTTTCTATATTTCAGCTGAGAGAATTGATGGAGCTGTGGTGTTAATTGGTGATAATCCTGATATAAACCAAAATGACCAATGTGGAGATCAAATTGACTGGAACGCAAACACGTATGAAGAGAAGATCACACTTGATTGTCTGCTAAGTGGGCGTTATGTTGCCGTACAACTGAAAGATCATAACAACTATTTACACCTGTGTGAAGTGGAAGTGTTTGGAAAGAAACATCACAAAAGCACTCCATGTTCACTAAATTGGAAGTATTAGTACAATAAACCATATGTGTGCGGTAACCCACGGGAATGGGGGTTTCCCTTTATTAAATTAATGTCACTGAAACGGGTGTCTCGTATTTCTCTAATCTACTTTAATTTCTTTGATTATAGTATGAGTTTTATGATTACTAATTGTGTTACTCTACGTATTCATTAGATGCTATCGCGATAACTTTATTACAACGTTTGGTATTTTTGTTTATAAATTTGTCACGCACGTAATCTCATGTCAATATATTATATTATGACCATGGTCGAACAACACGTTTAGTACTTCTATTTATTTCTTCAAGGTACTTTGACGAGTTGTGTATCGCATATGGGTTAGATTAAATTGTTCTTGTTATCGAGAAATGTGTTGTTGTATGGCGTTTTATTTAGTTTTCCCAGTGCTGTGCACAGTTTAGTGCTGGTTTTCTGATAAGCAAAATGATGCTTCATTTGTTAAAATATGTTGTTGATTTGTTCGTGAATAAAACCTTTTACTAAATAAAGCAAAAACAAATTCAAAATTTAAAAGTAAACTGAATGCTACGTTGACATATTAGCAGCATACCGCCATGTAGAAGTTAAGCGTATGCAGCTACATTTTATTTGTTTTGCTAGTCACTGAGAATTTTCTGAGCCGTGAAAAGTCATACGTTAATATGATAGAGCATTATTGTATTATACAGAGTGTAATCGAAAACAATACGACTAGGTGTACAAAATACATATCCCATACATGTTATTCACTTTACTTCATATTTATGAAATAACTAGGAGTTTCATTGACGGGGTTAGTATATCAAGATCTGCATCTGCCTTTAACCCACGAAAAGCTTGTCGTGATCGAGTATAGTTATTCATAGCCAAATAATACGTATTTTGCTGCAAATGCAAAATGAATATCTATAGTTAATATTGCTGGCGTCCCTAACTTCCTTGACATCTACCTTCACACGCCAATGTACGTGTCGTTAGAATATCCTGGTATGTTGTTTTATTATTGTAAAATTTATGCCATCGATTGCTTTGGGAGCGAGTATTATCTCTTCTCCATACGTGATGTCATAGTTAACCATCGTTTATCCATTGTATGCTATTGTGATATGTTAATTGGAATATGTGAAAACACAAATCGTATTAATGAAGTCATTTCATTTGGGTAATGGAAATAACAGAGACATTGATAGTCCTGGTTTCAAATAAATTTGCTGTGTCCGTGTCGCTGATAACATTGGCGTGCGTGTTAAATTTTAACATCGGTGGGTTGTCACATCCCTTCGTAGATGCTATATTTTAAATAATATGTAAATGAGAATATAACACGTCAGCGATCTGAAATTGACTAGATGTTATTATACATTTAACACTCACGACAATAGAGTATATCATTACTGTCTCTAATGGGGTATTTAGTCCCGAAAGAGATATTTTGGTCAAATTTGATTTTAGTTGTATTACCAGAAATGCTGTATTTTTTTTTCATTTCATAGAATAAATGCGGGAAACTTTGTATTAGTTTTACAGTTCGTCGATTAGGTGATCAGTTTGCTGAGCATCTAAGAAAAACTAGACAGGAACATTTTTTTATCCGATTTCACTTCATTTCAATTCTAGTATACATATAACATTACAGATATGTCTATTTCTGTGTATGTGTTGTCAATGGCAACGAGAATCAGCTCAGGCGTGTCGAGGAGGGAACTGTGAACCCATTCCATGAGCTTAATACCTAATGCCGAACTCCGTACAGTTCGCGTTACTTATCACTGTACAAAGCAGGGAGGATTGGTACGAGAGGGCGCCATCTGAATGGAACGATTCGATGTCAGTCTTTTATAGCCCATCGTCAAAGCAGCAACGCCCTTTTTGCGAACAGATGAAATAATTTCAACGTATTCTTTACAGAATAATCTTCAACAAAACTTAGAAACATTTCATAGTTATGCGAAAGTCACTTGGCCACTTTAATCACATTCAGATATGTACTTTACATCAACAATTTCATAATTATATTTCAATGACATATCTAGCTGGACTACATAATTTGCTTTTTCTGCTTTTTGCTTACATCTGTGCTTACAGTACAGTTTTTACAAGTCTATATAACAAAATCAAATTTAGGATGATTATCTTTTTATTTTTAAATCGTTGGAATGTGAGTGTTTCTTCACGTGCAAAAACATGTTTTTGTCGTTATTAAATAATATCACATGGTCGTGATATTTCCCGAATGATAATAGGTTATTATTTTATTACAACGAAGACATCTAACGTGCATCGCATCCATCCGCTCTCCTATACAAAGACTAAATTTATACTTGATGTACGTAATATTTTATTTTATATATTATTTTATTAACATGCGTTTTTGTACATACATTGTCTGCTGTCGAAAATACATCAAAATATCCGAGAGGAACTACACAGTTAATGGTGTGAAACATGTGTAAAACATGAGCAAGTATCAATGTAACGAGTATAACATTATTATAATTCCCGAATTACCGTCAAACGAGATGTTATTCTGTAACCTACCGAGTAAAATGAGAGGGTAGGTCATAAATATATAAAGTCAAAAGAGCACCGGACGACATGCAACACGAAGAAGTCAGCGGCATATTTTAAACGGTTGTTTAAAGATAGCGGAGTGCATGTGCGTGAGTACAAATGAGGGCATTTAGAAGAACTATTTAAGACAGCTGACAAACTTGGATTTCCAGTTGAAACAGATAATTTTGGACTGAAAATGGTACGTTTGTTTCACAGAGTAAAATATGACCGTGACAAAAATACCCGGAAAAAATATGAAAATATTACGCTATAGCCAAAGATAATTTGCATGCTCGTTAATCTTGCTTAGTCTGAAAGATGGTGGCAATTTTATTTCAGGGGGAATTTTATGTAGTGAGTTGGAAACTGTGATGTTTGGTGCATTGCGATACTGCGCATTCGAAATATTCAAAATCTGTCCTACTTTCCGGTTTGTTGAAACCAGGGCACGCGATATGCGCAAGCGCACACACGATGAACGCGCAAGTGAAACGTACACAGAGTAGACCACCCAGGCTTCACAGACGCGACGTTTCAGTGGCGGTTGCACCGTCGTATTTACTTCATATAATATTACCCTAAACATCAGAACATCGTTGTATCTTATTTAATATCCATTCTGGCACGTTCGCTTACTAGTTCGGATGGATAAAGTATCTTTGTGCTTGGGAACATCAGGGACCAGGACAGCAGCTGTGCATATCCGTCGTTGCACAGTAACAAGATGAAAACATTTCTGAAATTTTCACAACAACGGCTATAATATCACACTTTACCCATAATCCTTTTCTAGAGAATCAAGATGGTGGACTGCAAAGTGCTGATTTAAAGTTGAATAAATGATACAAAGTGATACAAAAAAAACGTTATATTCTTTTACATTGATAGAGCATTCTTCGAGCATTGTGTTATATTCACGGCATGCATGACAACAGTGAGATGTGATAAACCATTACCATATTCTTGTCGCCTATTAAGTATCACAAGTGTGTTGTCCATTCGTCGTTCTCGCTTCGCCAATTCAACGCGTTCGTATCGACTGTTTTCATCTCGCTTTCAGACCCCCACAATGGATGTCGCATAGACTGGTACGTGTATGGCAATTTTGGATCCATTGGAATATTTCTTTAAAGAAATGACCTCACATATTTTCAATTTCAAAACAAATTCATCGATATTATTGTTTTGAATAGTGTGGATGTCCTTGTAATCAGTCTAGAACTGTTGGTGTGGTCAAAGCTTTCTAGTTGGGATATTCCGCATTTAAACGAACCACATGTAACCCAAATTATAATTAGGACGCATACACGAGTAGTCGAATCCCATCTCGACGTAATTCGTTATGAATTTGGAATTAAGGTAAACATGCCTATAGGCCGATGCGTGCGTTCCCATGTAATATATCATTAATATCAATTGTCACGTCACTGTCAGTATGGGGATAATAAATTAAACAACATCTATATAAAGGTACATTACAAGCGATTGTTGGTTACGCCCATATCTATACAGATACTACTGTGTTTTTCCCGAAACGCCTGTTTATATTGAATACTAGCCAGGTATTACTTTTCAATAAACCTGTGCAATACTGAGTGAGTATGACGATGTCGCTGATGTGGATGTGTTCGATAACTGTTACAGCTGTTTTGTTATCGCTGGCAAAATCTAAAGGTAAGGATAATTTTGCATATCTCGAAGGTTCGTATTTGTTCTGTTAAAATTGGTTGCGGCCATTCTGTAGTTGACGTAGTTTACCAAAAAACAATTCAAGTTTATGGAAGAAGAGGAGGAGGGAAAAAAGATGCAAAACCTGGACAATGATCAACTGAAAATGTTTTGTACTTTGTATAATCAAGTGGTTATCGGTCTAATGACTGCCAAACATGCTCTAAGCAGCGTGTATCTTAACACTGGCCTTTTTCATGAAACATGTGCTTGTTCAAAAGTACACAGTATTGAATGTCAGAATATATATATTAACAAATGCTAAAATGAGAATATCAATTCTTTCAAAAATACGCATATGCTATAGATGAACATGTTTGATCGTAGCTTCATGCCACCAACAAATGAAACAATTTATTTTACATTGAATATCCATATATTCAAAATACACCAACATAGCAAATTCTAATGCCGTTTTTTTTCATTTATCTAGTAATATACGGACGAAAACTATATATATAATACTAGAGAGGAAGACAATTATGTTTGGCTGCCATGTTTTTAATTCGTGCAATTAAATATGCGCCAAAACCTGTTTACATCGAACAACAACTTCTACATTATTTTAATTAACAGTTCAACGTACTTATCTCCGTTGCTGTTCCCTGTGTATTATCGTGAGAACTACGCCGTTAATATCCGATTTATATATAGGAATAGGATTATCATTTCCAAATATAAGAATTAGTCAAATAACACACTCATAGCTGCCAAATTTTAGGTGACTTTGGATTACTGCAAAGTCAATCACATTGTTAATTATAGTTCTGATCATTCAAAATTACTCAAATTGTGTTATATAGAATTCACAGTAGGCGGTAACTTCAACACGAACATTCAGAAATGTTTACATTATTATACTATTTAATAATGAATCAATTCAAATTCCTACATTTTTTACTGTAATTACCATATTGAGTATTAGCTTATTCAACGTTACAATTAGTACACGCAATATAGTTACCGTTGCTGCGATTCTCAGAACACATTCAATGACTTAGTGTGAAGCATTCCACCAATGACAATAGTCAGTCAACGCTTGCACCTTGCGCACATCTTTCTGCTCCCAATGGTCCTTTACTGGTCCCACGCTACTGCTCACTTTACAAATACTAATGGAATTGAATATATGGTAAAGAAGACATTCACAGGGGACCAGAAACAACGTATTGTATTGCAAGCAGCAGCGAGAATCCCTTTTTATCAGACTCTGCGCTCGATAAAATTACCCATACAGCTTGTCTCACCGGTACCAGGAGTTGACCTGTTAACAGTACATTTTCTAAACTCGTTTCTAATTTGGTGGCAATGTTATTAGACTTGCTCATATCGAAAAATCTATTTTCTACTTAATTTACATAAAAAGTAGTGAGTAACAAATAATCGAACATATAATGCTTATATATATATTTTCTAGAAAATATTGCACTAAAAGGAACTGCAAGTCAAAGCAGCACTGCTTATAATGGACCAGCTAACTATGCTATTGATGGAAATGATGGTTCCATATATGGTGATAAAAGTTGCAGCCATACTGCAAAGGAAGGGGGCGCTTGGTGGAAACTAGATTTGGGAGATACATACTCTATATCTCAAGTGGTATTAACAAATCGACAGGACTGTTGTTGTAAGTATACACCAGTTAAACAATAATACACGGAACGCAATAATATTATCTCATATTATTTCATTCTTTTTATGTTGTTTGAAATAAACAATTTGAATAATAAAATGAAACATATTATATGCCATATTTCTTGAATTAGGGCAATGTGTTCATCAATGTGTAGCTTTTATATAAAATGGTGATCATGATACCATGTCTAAATAACGCAGACTTTGAGTTGTTCATTTCATTATAGTTTATTGAAATTATTGATTCAATATCCCTCAATGCATGCAATATTTCTGAAAAATGCATATTCGATGTTTCAGCTGAAAGAATTGACGGTGCTGTGGTGTTAATTGGTGGCAGTTCTGATATAAGCCAAAATGATCAATGCGGAGATCAAATAGACTGGAACGCAAATACATATGAAGAGAAGATCAGATTTGATTGTCAGCTCAGTGGGCGTTATGTTGCCGTACAACTGAAAGATCATAACAACTATCTACACCTGTGTGAAGTGGAGGTGTTTGGTGAGAAGCAATCATTACCGGGTAAGTAATATCAAAGATGATAGATGTATGTGTTGAAGAATTGAGAAAAGTTGAGATTTTCGATCATCCAAATGATAAGTGGTAAAAAATCAACTATTGAAAAATAAATGTAATATGAAGAATAGCACAAACATGACAAGATGTATGTTTGGTTAAATGTGACATTCTTATAAGATTTAACCAATTCTATACTATGTTGTACTTAAATAGAAAATATTGCACTAAAAGGAACTGCAAGCCAAAGCAGCACTGCTTATAATGGACCAGCTAACTATGCTATTGATGGGAATGATGATTCCATATATGGTGATAAAAGTTGCAGCCATACTGCAAAGGAACAGGGCGCTTGGTGGAAACTAGATTTGGGAGAAACATACTCTATATCTCAAGTGGTATTAACAAATCGACAGGACTGTTGTTGTAAGTATACACCAGTTAAACAATAATACACGGAACGCAGTAATATTGTCTCATATTATTTCATTCTTTTTATGTTGTTTGAAATTAACAATTTGAATAATAAAATGAAACATATTATATGCCATAATTCTTGAATTAGGGCAATGTGTTCATCAATGAGATTGCTTTTTTATAAAATGGTGATCATGATATCATGTCTAAATAACGCAGACTTTGAGTTGTTCATTACATTATAGTTTATTGGATTTATTTCATGCATCATCAGTGCCTTCTATGATTCAATATCCCTCAATACACGCAATACTTCTAAAAAATGCATATTCGTTATTTCAGCTGAAAGAATTGACGGTGCTGTGGTGTCAATTGGTGACAGTTCTGATATAAGCAAAAATGACCAATGTGGGGATCAAATTGACTGGAATGCAAACACATATGAAGAGAAGATCACATTTAATTGTCAGCTAAGTGGGCGTTATGTTGCCGTACAACTGAAAGATCATAACAACTATTTACACCTGTGCGAAGTGGAGGTTTTTGTAAAGAAAGGCATTCCTTGTTCACTGTATTGGGAACAGTAGAATAGACCATACCTATACGGTGATCCACGGGAATAAAGGTTTCTCTTTTATTAAATTAATGTTATTGAAATGGGTGACTCTTAATCAAATTACCATATTTGTCTAATCTACTTTGATTTCTTTAATTACAGCATAGAGTTTTATGAATACTATATGTGTTACTATATGTATCCATTGGGTGATATCCCGAAAACGTTATTACAACGTTTAGTATTTTTGCTTCATTTCTAATCTAACTTTTTCACATACGTAATCTCATGTCAATATATTGCATTATTATATGACCAGGGTCGAACAACACATCTAAATCGAACGGTCGGTCCGTGATCTCTAAAATTTACCTCCGTGACGAGCGATAAAACTTGAATTTCGCACATAATTTAGATTTATCGGCCGTGCATAAAAACGTTTATTACTTTATTAATTTCGTCAAGGCAATGTGACGACTTGTGTATCGCATATTCATATGGATTATATTAAATGTTTCTTGTTACCGGAAGTGTGTCGTTGTATTGCGTTTTATTTAGGCTCTAGTATCCCCAGTGCAGTGCACAGTTTAGTGCTGGTTTTCTGTTCAGTAAAAGGATGGTCCCAGTGTACAAGATTGTTGTTAAATATTTGTGAATTAAAACCTTTTACTAAATAAAGCAAAATTGAATTTGAATTTGAATTTACCATTTTGAAAGAACACTGAACGTGTGGATATTAGAACATACCGCCATGTAAATGTAAAAACTAAATGTACAGTATACATGTTCTATACATGTCATTCACTTTAATTCGTGTTTGTGAAATAACTAGGATTTTCATGGATGGGAACTACATGTACTTGTTTTTATTGCGAACCCCTGTATTTCTATTCTTGACTAATATATAATCTATGACGAAAAACATACTCTATGTGAAAAGCGGAATTACTGTTATTTTATCGAAAATAAGCATATTGCTTACTGCTAAGTTGCACCCGAAAAAAAAACTAATGTTAATTTGCTTACAGCGAGTATCCAACATGTAACATAGTTATCAATAGCAAAATGTTGCGGCAAATGCGAGATGAACAAATATAACTAACTAACGTCATTGATAACTGTCTTCACACGCCAATTACGTGCTGTTAGAATATCCTGGTATGTTGATTTATTATTGTAAAATTTATGCTATCGATTGCTTTGGAAAGGGTGTATCATTTGCTATTCTCCATACTTAATGTCATAGTTAACCATCGTTTATCCTTGATATTGTGATATAGTAATTGCAATATGTGAAAACACAAATTACATGAATGAAGTAATTTCAATTCATTTGGTGAATAAAACTTACAGAGAAATTGAAATTGCTGTATCCGTGTCACTGAAAACATAGGCGTGCGTGTTCAATTTTAACATCGGTGGGTTGTCACAGCCTGTCGTGGATGCTATATTTAAAGTAAAATGTAAATGAGAATACTACACGTCAGCAACCTGAAATAAAACATAATGTTAGTTTACATTTAACACTCAAAACAATAGAATATACCAGTTCGCAAAACGCCGTATGGATGTGTTCGAAGATGATACGGGCGCACTCGAAATGGAGCGTCACTTTCCTTTGTTTGCCTCAGACACGGCGCCCTGCCTTCGTGGGAACTATGCGGTATTCTCATAATAACATCATAATTATTTAAGCAATATTTTGTAAGAGTTGTTCTAAGTAACTGTTCAAAATAGCTAGGCGTTTCTAGCAATGGCCCTTCTTCGGTAGCATATAGAAAGATTATGTTGAACATACTTTTTAACTGAAAAATGTTTCATTATAGATTTACAATAGATACTTGTATGTTTCAAAGATGTATATAGATACGTCGTAACTAGGTATCGATAAAGCAAATTGTGCTTCCTCAGTAGCTGAATTATGTCTTAGAATGTAGTTGAACAACAAAAGGTACAAAGAAACCAAATCTTTTAATTACACATTCAGAGATGTACTTTCCATGAACAATTTAGTGATTATATTTCAATGACATATCTAGCCGGACTTGAAATTACGATAACTACATTGGGTCAGATAAATATGTCACCACACAGTTTAAGTGACTGTAATAGTTTTCTCGCGACTTGGCGAGCATTGGCGTGACCCGCGTGAAACGCCCACAGCGTAGACCCAAGGCTTCACGGATGCCACGTTTCAGTGGCGGCTACACCGTCATAGTTACTTCATGTAATATTACCCTAAACCTCAAAAAAGCGTTATCTTACTTAATATGTATTCTAGATGTATTCTACGTTCGCAGCGATCAACGACAACTAATTATGTGTCGTTGCACAGTAACAAGATGGAATCATTTCTAAAATATCGGCTATGATATCACAATATACCCATAATCCTTTGCTGTAGAATCAAGATGGTTACCAAAAATGCTGATTGAACGTTGAATATCTAGAGTATGACTTGTGATAAAAAAAAACTTCATAATCTTCTACATTTGTAGAACATTATTAGAGCAGTATGTAATTTTGCCGCCCCTCCGCTTCACAGCATACATGACAACAATGAGATGTGATAAACCATATTACCACATTCTTGTTGCCTAACTATCCCAATTGTGTTGTCCATTCGTCGTTCTTATGTCACCCATTTTAATGCGTTCGTATCGGCTGTTTTCATCTCGCTGTCAGACCAGCACAATTGAGGCTGCATAAACTGTACGTGAATGGCAATTTTGGTTTCATTGGAGTATTTCTTTAAATACATTACCAAACAGAAATGGAAGATAATATATCATTTGCCAAAAAAATGAAGACTGATATTTTCTGGATTTGGATTTCAATTTCAAACCAAACTCACAGATTTTTAAATAGAGTGGATGCCATTGTAATCAGTCTATAGCTGTTTGTCTTGACAAAGCTTTCTAGATGAGATAGTGTAGGTCAACATATATGTGAATCCACATTTAAACGAGCCACATGTAACTCAAATTATAATTAGGAAACACAAACGAGTAGTCGACTCCCCACTCGACCTAGTGAGGGATGAATTTGGAATTAAGCTAAACATGCCTGTAAACCCATGCGTGTATTTCCATAGAATATATCACAATATCAATTGTCACGTCACTGCCAGTTACAGATACTACTGTGAAACGTCTGTTTATATTGAATACATGCCAGATATTACTTTTCAATAAACGCTGCTGGGGGTATGTTCGAATCCTGAGCGACCGAATGTATATATGATGCACATGCAGGGGTAATCTTGTTACATTGTACAGTAGAGTCTCATCAACTATCCATAACTACTGCTTTCTGGGAGTTTTCTGCCTTTGTTTTTACCGTGATGGCTGCCAGGCGGTTAACATGCCCGGATGTCCTATTTCGAGGACAGTCCTATTTCACATAAATGTGCTATTTGTTAACTAACGGTTTAGCGCCACCTATAGTTCGAGTTGCATTTATTACTTTGTTGTGGAGGCAGCAGAAAAAACGAACACACGACGCACTGGCGAGAGCTGGTGGAATTATTATTATTGACCTTCTAAGACCTGTCACCTTATGTCGAATTGTGTTCAATGAACATCGGAACTTCTGAAATACGACTATACTGAGGTCGGTATAAATCATTTGATTGCGTTTTGAATGATAATTCATTAATTTGAGTTGGGGCATGCAATGTTTATTTACCGATGATGCAATCACATGTGCTTTTAAATCCTGTTAACTTAGTACTTTACTGAGATGATTTCACATAATTTTTGCTCATGATATTTCACAGATTACGCATGCCTAAGTGATTATTTGTATTGTTAGTGACAGGTTTCCTGCTTATATTTGTGCTGCTTTGCGTCAGTATTTTCGCCACTAGGTGGCGCTGTCAGTCTACCACTCATTGCATTGTCGATTAATAATATCATAATGTGTTAGTGTTGAGATGATATTTGTTCTTTCTATTATTTATTTGATATTTCAGTCAATCATTCATCATATGTGTACTAGTACTTCATTTGCAAAGTTTGATTGTACTGAGCTACACTAGAAATAAATAAATTGTCATTAATTGTTACGGTCATTTGTTTCATTATTGTGAGGATGAATTGACGATGGAGTGACCCATCTAATCGGCATATGCATCTACATACATTTTCATGAGTTACAAGTAAAGGACACAGGGCTCTGGAATATGGGATTATAGACGCTACAGCAGGCACCAGCAAGAGGTACGGAAAATTTTACATATTTGGAACATTCGTATTTGTACTGTTCCACTATGCTTAAAATGTGTGGCCACCAACTACTTTCTTTTAATTATAAGCATGGTCTGTAGCTGTAGTTTACAAGAAAACAATTCAAGTTTGTGGAGGAAGAAGAGAAAGAAAAAATGGATACAAAACCAGGACAACGAAAAACTGAAAAATTTTTGTTATCAAATTCTTCCTATTTAAGTGTTATGATTTTCATTGATACAGTCGTCACAGGTAACAAAAATATTATTTCGTTTGTTCTTTTGTTCGAAAACAGATTTTGATCGGACAAACTTTGTTATTGTAATTGGATAACTATATTTGTGCGCTTTTTGTGCATTTGGACATTTTAGTTGTGCTTTAATTATGCGAAAGTCAGATATTTTGGCTTCATGACAGCCAAAATTGTTTTTGTTTGGACTCAAAATCGATTACTATTAATGACTGGTCAACAAAAACAGACATTCCAGGATCCCTTCTTATGTGTCATGAACATTCTCATTTCCTTTGATCCGATTGACACGCTTTAATAGACGAATTGTAATATTTGCAAATGGAGGAATTCAAGATTACATACTAGTACACAGTATTGGACGCCAGAGTGTACAAGTTGTTGAATATTAACAAATGGTTAATACGAATACCAATTATATCAAAGATACGGATATGGTATTAGAACGGACGAAACTATATATATATATAGTTCCGTATATATATTCAGATGCCGTTTTCTTCCTTTCTAGTATATATACTAGAAAGGAAGAAAACGGCATCTGAATATGTTTGGCCGCCATTTACCTCTGGTTGATTTATCATTCGGACAAATCTTTCTTAACAAGGATTGAACAGGTGCATCGTGTGGTATATAATGCAAAACACGCAATAACATTTAACCCCAGTTGTTAATTTTTGACACCAACATTCAGAATTGTTATATTATTACCTTGACCGTATCATTAAAGATGGAAGGGAAAGGTATATTAAGAGAAACATGTCTGTCGTCATCATTGTCGTCGATGTCGCTGTTAATAATTGTTATTGTGTGCACTAATTCTATTCTAATTTGTTTCAAACTTGATCACCTAATTTATCAGTATAAAATCTTCCCTTAGTATGAACGACAGATGTTCTGTGTAAAAATATCATGCAAAAATTTAGAAAATCAGATAAAATATTTCAACTTGATTGATCACTGGTGATACACATTTAAAGATCACTGATCCCGATGGTAATATGCATTGTTGTATGTGTTCAATGGAGCAAATCATTTATCTTGTAACAATATCATTGGTAATGTATATCCAAAGTCTCATGGAAGTACTAGACTGGGTTTCAATGCCAACTCATAGAGAGAGTTGTTATACAAAAAAACAAAAATATTTGCAAACCTACCAATTATATCTTCAGAGAAAATAAGATGTCAGATAAATGATATAACACTCTTATGGATTGGGTGCCAAACTTGTGATCAAGATCTGAAGACAATAGAAAATCGCTTTAGTCCAGAGTTATCAAAACAAAAACAATGCAAAAATACATAAAAAGCAAAATTGGCATCCATTCTTTGAAAGGAAAATTGTAATCAAAATTATGTATTCTCTACTTGACAAAATATGTTTTGTTGAAGTATATAATTCATAGGAATTTGTTTCAGCTATTAGAACAGAATGATAGAGCATTTCAAAAAAAAGATTGCAGTGTTTGAAGATGTAGATTCTCAGGAGGCAACACTACTGTTGACTTCTCTCTCCACTGGACACCAACCAACTATTTGAGTTCATTTGCATACAAAGCAGAGATTGCAACATGATAGTTATTCCTAGAGGGCGCTTTTTTTTACTTTTTAAATAAAACAGTAGTCACACAATGAATATATTAAGGCAGTTCATATTTGTCTCAGTAGGTCATTAATTTTTGACAGATACCTGTACAAAATACTCGGGCAAAAACAAGCTAAGATTTTTTCTTATCTTGCATGACTAAATGCAGCACCTATTTTCTGAGATGAAGCATTGGGTTTTATATTAAAATATCGGATTTAATTTAGTAATTAATCAAATACAATTCTTATATTTTCTACTGTTATCACTATATTGACTATTAGTTTATTCAACATTACAATTAGTACATGCTATATGCTTACCGTTACTGCAATTCCAAGGGCACATTCATTGACTTAGTGTGAAGCATGCCAGCAATGACAATAGTCAGTCAACGCTTGGAAAATGCGCGTCTGCGACAAACCACATCTCTTTGCTCTTCACGGTCCTCTACTGGTCCCACGCTACCGCTCTCTTTACAGGTTATTTCGGTGGTAATGCTATTTGACTTGCTCATATGGAAAAGTATAACTTAATTCACAAGAAAAATAGTAAGGAACAAACAATCGAACATAGAATGCTTATATATATATATATATATTCTAAAAAATGTTGCATTAAAAGGAACAGCAATTCAAAGCAGCACTGCTTACAATGGACCAGCTAACTATGCTATTGATGGGAATGATGATTCCATATATGGTGATAAAAGTTGTAGCCATACTGCAAAGGAACAGGACGCTTGGTGGAAACTAGATTTGGGAGATTTTATTCTCTATAAATTGTTTGAAATAATACCTAATCTCATGTCAATATATTGTATTATTATACATATGTCACTGTAACGTCGGTCGGTCGATATTGCCGCTGTACTGTCTTTGTGCATATTTTGAGGTATCTTCGTAATAACCTTATATTATCATATGACCAGGGTCGAACAACACATCTAAATTGAACGGTCGGTCCGTAGTCTCTAAAATGTACCTCCGTGACGAGCGATAAAACTTGAATTTCGCACAGAATTTCGATTTATCGGCCGTACATAACAACGTTTATTAATTTCGTCAAGGTAATTTGAAGACTTATGTATCGCTTATTCATATGGGTTATATTAAATTTTTCTTGTTACCGGAAGCGTGTCGTTGTGTTGTTTTATTTAGGCACTATTTTCCCCAGTGCTGGTTTTCTGTTCAGTAAAATGATGGTCCCAGTGTACAAGATTTTTGTTAAATATTTGTGAATAAAACCTTTTACTAAATAAAGCAAAAATGAATTTAAAGTTACCATTTTTACTTAGCCACAATACTAAATAAAAAATAATAATAATAAAATAGCAATAAACTAAATGTACAATGGGCCATTCCAGTTTATATCTGCACCCCCCCCCCCTTTGATGAGCTTGTGTGTTTACTTCATACATGGTATAATTTCCATGGGTGTTTAAGTCATACAAAGTTGTATTTCCAAATCACCATTCACCATACAGTAATGAAAATCCAAAACTATAGTTCCTACTTATGGTGTTGATGAGTTCCATTGTGCCACCATACAGAGTAGGATTTCCAAATATAACTCTCATCATAAGCTAATTTAGCAAGTTCAAAATTTTATATTTGATAATGGAAATCCAAACTAGTCCCGATTCACGGTGTCGATGAGCTCATTCGTGCCACCATCCTTATCTAATTTCAGTAATAACTATTTCATACTGGCTCAATTTTTTTACCATATACAGTAAAAATTCCAAGTTATTTTAGTCATACTGTTGGAAATCCAACCTCATCAACCGGTATGTGGCGAGATAAACTAGACCATATTTTATTTTAGTAGCCATAACTGCCTGGATTTCCAGGATTTTTTTTCCATACTCGTCTGAATTTCCAGATTCTGTTTTTCCATATACAGTTGGAATTCCGGGGTATTTTCCTCATCATACAGTGCTGGAAATCCGACCACGTCAACAGGGGGTTGCAGATATAAACTGGAATGGCCCAATATACATGTCCTATACATGGCCTTCACTTTAATTCGTGTTTGTGAAATAACTAGGAAGTTCATGGATGGGACATACTTGTTTTTATTGCGGAACCCAGTATTTCTATTCTAGTATATCGTCTATGAAGATCTGCATCTGTCTTTAGATCACGAAATACCTACTTTGTGCTAAAAGCGGAATTATTATTTTCTTAACGAAAATAAGCATATTGCTTACTGCTAAGTTGCACTCGAACAAACTTAATTTGCTTACAGCGAGTATCCAACATGTAACATAGTTATCCAGAGCCAAATAATACGTAATTTGCGGCAAATGAACATATATAACTAACTAACTTCCTTGATAACTGCCTTCACACGCCAATGTACGTGCTGTTAGAATATCCTGGTATGTTGATTTATTATTGTAAAATGTATGCCATCGATCACTATGGGAAAGGTGTATCATTTGCTATTCTCCATACTTAATGTCATAGTTAACCATCGTTTATCCTTGATATTGTGATATAGTAATTGCAATATGTGAAAACACAAATTGTGTGAATGCAGTAATTTCACTTGGTAAATGCAACTTACAGAGACATGGATGACAGTCATGGTTTCAATTGAAATTGCTGTATCCGTGTCGCTGAAAACATCGGCGTGCGTGTTCAATTTTAACATCGGTGGGTTGTCACAGCCTGTCGTGGATGCTATATTTAAAGTAAAATGTAAATGAGAATACTTCACACGTCGGCAACCTGAATTTAAACATGATGTTAGTTTACATTTAACACTCAAACTAATAGAATATACCAGTTCGCAAAACGTCGTATGAATGTGTTCGAAGATGATACGGACGCACTCGAAATAGAGCGTCACGTTCGAACACTTTCCTTTGTTTACCTCAGACGCAGCGGCGGTATTCTAATAATAACATCCTAATTATTTAAGCAATATTTTGTAAGAGTTGTTCTAAGTAACTGTTCAAAATAGCTAGGCGTTTCGAGCAATGGCCCTTCTTCGGTAGCATATAGAAACGTGTACGTGGAACTCAAATTAGGAAGCACACAATAGTAATCGAGTCCCATCTCGACCTATGAATTTTGAATTAAGGTAAACATGCCTGTAGACACGTGCGTGCGTTTCCAGGTAATATATCACAATATCAATAGTCACGTCACTGTCTGTTATATGTATATATATCACTGATATATATATATATACAAGCAATTGCTGCTCACGCACATCCTTATACAGATACTACTGTGAAACGTCTGTTTATCTTGAATACTAGCCAGGTATTACTTTTCAATATACCCGTGCACTACTGAGTGGGTATGACAATGTCGCTGATGTGGATGTGTACGATAACTGTTACATCTGTCTTGCTATTGCAAGCAACTGCAACAGGTAAGAAATATGTACCATATTCAGAACGTTCGTATTTGCACTGTTCCATTGTTTGTGATTATTGTTCGTGTCCCATATTCGAGGGTAACATTATGACTACGCTAAGTTTAAATTCTGTTGAGAAAGGTGCCTTCTTTCAAATATACGCATCGTGTGCAGTAGTTTAACAAAACACAATTTAATCTTATGGAGCTTGAACTCAAATGGCAATGAGATGTGGGGTAAAACCTGCACAACGAAGAGCTAAACAATTCGAGGAAATTGTAATAATGTCGGGCATATTTGTTGACACTTAAAAAATAATAAACGAAACAATTTATTAAAAACGCATTATCAAATTCAACATTGTCACTTATATATGTAGTGTGCAATCGCTATTCCAGTTTTGAACAGTAGCAGTTTTCCGAGAGTGATCTAAACTCCGCCAATTGAAGCATCAACCCACCGAATCAGAAAATAAAAGAACCAGAAATGTACTAATCGAATTCAAACTGATTATCGCTTCTTAAATAAGTTCATGATTTTCGCCGACAAATTTGAAGTTGTCTTTTTTTCTCCCGCTGAGAGATAAAAATATTCGTCCTTCGTCATCTGAGGGATGTTTGTATCATACTGGGGACCGTGATACTGGCATGGTGCACTCATGATAGGGTTGTACGATGTTTTACGTATGATGCTGGTTTGTTCATTTTCTGATCGAAATATGTGCTAAGATACTGTTGTTATTTAATAAGAACGATTTATTACAGCGAAGGTAGCGTGGATTAGTTTTAAAGGAGGGATTTATGAAATATTCGGAAAATATATGAAGAGACATAGAATGTGCTGGGAAAAAAAGGCCCGGGAACGAGAAAGAATTATCGCAGAAAAACAAATCTAATCACCAACCACATAATGATGTGAATCTAGCCACAGCGCAAATATCCGATTGTCGTGTGTATATAGGCTTTGTAAAGGTCGTCATATTTGTTTATGCAAATATTATGATAAAAGTGAAACCATTATGTCAGCAAATGTTAATTAGCTGAACGACTTTTGATATTTTTGTCACTTGGTTGAACAAGTCATATGATAATAATGACGTCAGCTTTTTGTGTTGAACATCCCCAATAATTTGAGGAACGACAATCACGCGTTCTATGTTGAGCGTTTGATATCGGTTGAAGTTAACAGCGTCGTCCTACTGCGTTGAATTTATTTTCTGACTTATTTTATTGCCGCTTACTCACAGCAAAATCTATGCTTAGTTTCTGAATTTTATAGAGAGATAGGAACACCGTAATACAGGTTAAGAATCAATAGAATAGTTTATGCTATTTGATTCATATAATATATTTAATACATTCAAACTATATTGTTTCTTTGTGCTCAGTACTTATCATCGCCAGAGCTGAACCTGCATGAAATTATTTATCCTGTACACGAATGACTCGAATCCGATTTTGCATATGGTTCCCTTCAACATTTTCACTACCAGACTTCCGTGTAAAAAGGTTCTGCATTTTTTTTATTTAAATTCTTCAATATTCCTAACAATGAGGCCTAATTTTAAAGACAACAGACAAAATATGAATCATTTTCAGGTTTTACTAAAACAAATTTACCATTTTTGTCCCACTCTTCTAACGGAAATTGCAGACTATGAAAGAAATGGTGGTGAAAAGATTGAGATTTTTGACCCCCAACTAATGTCCCCTGAACATTTGTTAATGCGTAGCTTGTGCCGAGAAATCGCGTGCAACCATATTTGGTTTTTGTAGTTTTCTTGATTTATTCTAGTGATATCGGTAAAATAAAAGTAAGTCTTTGGCGAAATTTGAAAGAGCAACTATAATATTGTTCAAACTAGTATTTTTTTTAGAGTTTAAAAAATGTGAGCTGACTGGAGCCGTCATCCCTTGTCTATTTCTCACACTAGATACCAGCCGATACTCCCCTCTGATAGAGCTCCCTGTGATCCAGCCACATTTCAGTATGTGTGTTTAATGAACCAAATGGCTGAAATGTGACTGTGGTCATATTTGTATATAAATCGGGGTCAGGACAGTCAAGACATTTATTGGCCCTTACTTTCCTATCCCATAACGGTGAAGGATTTGACTCCTGGTATTGGTCTTTGATAGGAATGACGTATTAACATTTGCAGTAGATGCAGTGTGTTGTTGCTTGTGGAAAAGTAGATGGACTTCTTAAAGCCAACTAAAACTATCATCACTGGGAACTGCAAAAATGTGGTTGATGCATCCATGTCGATTTTCCATATTATCATGTACCCATCATGTTAGATTGGACTGTGCATTTGGATGATTTCCCATGTTACATAGAGAGATCTTTAACTGACTATATACTACATAGTATGTAATGTCTGCAGGTTATATGGAGCAAATCTTTTATTGGAAACTGTGGTCATATTGTTAGGTATCATATGCCATTATTCAACATAAAAGAGAAGCGCTACATCAAACTTGCTGTACTTGCTAGCAGGCTAGATGAAAGGTGAACCAAAAAGCAATAACTATTATAAGTCTCGTTAGTAGGAAGAGGAAAAGAAATGGAATTGTAAGAAAGAAAGGGAAACCAAAATGATGAGAAGTTTGACTTGACCATGACCTTGACCTTGGGCTTCCAGGCGCACCAATGTTGTTCCAAGGCCAAACAGTATTCACTAAATATGACAGTCTGCATCCAAGCCGCATTCCCACTCTCTGTGTAGATCATTCCATATTATCAATATAAAACCACAAAACCAATTTTATTCTGGAAAATCATATAAAATGCTTGTTACTTATGCCAATAAATATGACCAACATCACTACTATGTGTTGCTCTGACATTGACATTTTGCGAGTTGCTACTCAATCCAGATGCGAGCTTTTCAATAAGACAACTTTCAAGCGACAACTCAGTCTAGAAGCATGATTTCATGCATAATAAAACAGATTTTTTTCTGTAACAACCAGAGACTTTCAAAATGCATTCCACAATGGGATTAATTTCTGATTATCACCTAGTCCAATTACAATGCCGAGATGATTCATTGAAATGAAACACATCTTTGTTGTGTCTTATGCTGCTCTTCATCTCACATCAGTTCAGAAAGTAATGCTGGACTAATTGGCTTATTAAGCCACAGTTGTTAGCAAAAAAGAATCAGCAAGTGTTACAGTCATCATAGATACATATATTGTAGGATTGTAGTACATATTAACTTGGGGATGTAAATTGCAGTTAAAAACACTCTTTCTTGTGTTGTGCGAAACCCGGCAGTTGTGTGAGGGTAGTTCCAGGCTTGTACAATTGATAAACTAGGCGGTTAAATTACTTCAGTTTTGCCAGTCCAATCAAATCTTCTTATTGTCAAAAATCATAGACGGCAAAATGCACTCGTCAGAAACATTTAAACATCATAGATTAGAAGATAAATTACTAGCAAACAACTCGTGGACATGGCTATCTATAGACCGGTTTGACAACCACCTTAACAATAAATGACCAGTGTTTGTATCTGAGGATCCATTGCAATCTAAATGTCACATAGGATGTACTATTGATGATGTGGTAAAACATGAACACATAGGTGTTTTCATATGCTTTCTACTCCTTGTGAATCATCCCCAAAAAACTTCCATCATAACTAAAATTATTGAGAAATACTTCGCCAACAGATACATATGTGTTCCAATTGTATGATTGAAGGTGTCATTGCAAATCAGTAGACAGTAGACTCATTCCATGCAAGTACAATTAGGCTCTGTCGGAGTTATTGAAGAGGTATCTCAAGAGGTCGTCATCCTTTGAGTAACAACCACCGAAGTAGTGGAAGTGTATTTATGAACACTAGAATAAACATATTCTGCTGTAAAATAATAATAATTATTGTAGTTATTGTTCGTATAGTTGAACACACTACATAGCTTCTTTCAGTCATAATTCAAATATATACAATGTAGATAATACAGAAAAATATCTTTTTTATCTGTAACATTCTTGTGCAACGTATATAAGATACAACGTTATGAAAATACGATACCTTTGGCTACAGCATGATTTCCCATTGTAATCATTGAAACTATGGTATGCATATAGAAATACATTTCCTTATGAATTCTTAATTTATTTCTTGGCAAATACGGTTGTTTTCAGGTTTTTCATCAAAAAACAAAAAAATTTCACAATGTTCAAAAATTTGTATTGCAGTGTTTAATTTATTTTATGGTTAATAATTCGATGAGAAGTGAGGATGTGACTATTATTCTTATGTTCGTGAATCAGTATCCCAGTCATCACCAACATGCAACAGTTGCCAATCAGATGCGCGGTAACGAGATTTAGGTTCTTTCATTGAACAACCAATTTTTTAATGAACGAAAGTCAGAATTTATACTTGTTATCACTTATCGCATTTAGAGGTAATGGTCATAGATATCATGTACAGCAAACTTCGAATTGTTTGGGTCGCCTGGGTTTGCTAATTGTTGAATTTACCAGTTCGGGCATTAAATGTGTACTTGGGCAATATAAGGCTATACCTAATGTTCTTCTATATAGAGGGCAAACACCCTGCATGTTGTAAGACGCTCGCTGGATGACCAGTACACGTGATAACATATTTGTATCAACAAAATTCTCTGGCTCAGGTTTGAAAGAGTGCAAATTATAATATTATAAGTAAAGACTTGTTTATTAAGCGAGCACACATAAATCATATTCTGGATGTAGGTTATATATTTGTATCGGGAATCTACTTTCTTCAAGTATAATTCGAAAGATTTTGCCTTTAAAAGTGTCTATAGTTGCAAGTCTGTGCCGAATACGTTTTTGGACTTCGTACTTTTTTTTTATTAGTAACCTGTCATCAAAATAAAGATTTTGTGCATAAATTTCCTGATTCTGTTTTCTACGGCAAGAGACTGACGACTTCGCCAGAATATATGTATTAGAATTAAACTATTTTTTATTAAATCCAGTGTTATTTTATGTGTAATGTGTGTGCTGCATATAAATGAGTGTCCATGGTTACATGTGTTCTCATCGCTGGGACGCTACTCCATTATTTTGCAATATTGAATGTTGCTAAGTTGGTAGTATATTGTGAATTAAGTTTATGAAAAAATCACTGTTTTTTTTTCATTATTAACAAAATGTCATTCAGATGTTCTTCGCTCTTAGTGGAAATATTCGACTAGCAAGGTTGTTCTGACCATGTTTACACTAGGCTTTACCTGGATGTTGTTTGTGACGTCAAAGATTCGAATTGCGCTATTTTGAGCAATGTGACATAACAGGGATCACACATGTGTACAGTAGCGAGACGCATTTGCATATGTGGTGCAATTTATGTCACATACTTACAACTCACCTCACGTTTCAACCCGAATCTTTAAAGTTTGAAAAAACATACATATTACTAGTATAATTTACATGGTACTTTGCACTCCCTCCAAAAATATGTAAAATTCACAAGTTTAAGACTTATAATAATAATTATTAATAATAATTCGGCAATTCATCGAATCAAATTGTATGCTTTTCAACAGTAATCGCCAAAACAAAGAATGGTGTATTCACATTACGTGGAGTGCGTGTCGGGAAGTACACGCAATGTGCTCTCCATTGCTGTGTCATTCTAGGCACACGCTTCGACTGGAGCTTCCTGCCAACAGTTGCAATAATCAGGCATCAGTATGCACTTCTGTGGCACAGCTTTCTACTCTTCATGCCCATATTTACTCTCCATTCAGTATAAAGATTTCGTTGCTGATGCAGTTGCACATAGGGTAAAGAGGTCATTAGCACGAAACCGAAAACAACATGTGGTATTTCGCGTAAACATATTTTATATTTTTTCTCATCCCCATTACTCGAATTTAAAACACTTTCACCACTATGAGTCGTGAATTACGTGTCATTAGTAAAATGCCCTTACTTATCCATAGTTTTGTGTACATGCTATTGAATGGCAAATTGCTCATATTGATAATTATTTGTACTGAATTTGTGAAAAGTAAAACAGCAAATATGATTTTTATTTTCTAGAAAATGTTGCACTAAAAGGAATAGCAAGCCAAATCAACACAGCTTATAATGGACCAGCTAACTATGCTATTGATGGAAATGATGATTCCATATATGGTCATAAAAGTTGTAGTCACACTGGAAAGAAAACGAACGCTTGGTGGAAAGTAGATTTGGAAGAAACATACTCTATATCTCAAGTGGTAATAACAAATCGACAGGATTGTTGTTGTAAGTAGATATATTTCACACACAAATAATACTAATTGAATTTTTTTCTTATGATGTTCGATAAACCTTGTCATATTCAGTAATCTCAGAATAACGTACATTTATCTATTTCAGCTGAGAGAATTGATGGAGCTGTAGTGTTAATTGGTGACAATTCTGATTTAAGCCAAAATGTCCAATGTGGAGATCAAATTGACTGGAACGCAAACACATATGAAGAGAAGATCACATTTGATTGTCAGCTAAGTGGGCGTTATGTTGCCGTACAACTGAAAGATCATAACAACTATCTACACCTGTGTGAAGTGGAGGTGTTTGGAAAGAAACATCACGAAAGCACTCCTTGTTCACTGAATTGGAAATATTAGTAGAATAACCCATATTACTTCGACGATCCAAGGAAATGATAGTTTCCTATTATTAAATTAATTAATGGATGGTGTAAACATATCAACACTATCCTACTTTGATTTCTTTAATTGTAAGAGAGAGGTTTATGACTACTAATTTTATTGATGCATGTATTCATTAGATGGTGTTGTTTTTGATTTATAAATAGTTGATGTATTTTAACCTTTAAAATATATATTCATCGGGAGTTCCTTCAGTTTAGTTCAACATAATACATACAGTTCATAAAATGTTCGAGTGATGTGTGACGGGGAATAAATATTAAGCATATTATTAAACACCATATATGTATTTCATTGGTTCTTTGGTCGTAGATTAATAAAAGATTACCTGCATTATTCATTGCGTTTTATTGTACACTGTAAATCTAAGTGATTTATAATATGACACGTTTTTGTCCAATTTTAAAATTTATATAATATAATTAAACACATTGACTGTTTTTTTTTTAATCGCAAATTAATTATATTATAACACAACTATTTTAAGATAAAACATTTTTTGGTTTCGGGTAACACATTTGAAGTGTTTATAAACTTGTCCCCACTTAAAGTATTTATAATCTCTATATATAGTCTCTATATAGTTTTTGATTGTCACAATACAACACATTGTGTAAATTGTTTCGACCTGAAACAAGTATGAAAAGTATTCATTACTTTTGAAAGCGATTTTATTGAGCACACACTTTGACAAGTTTTCCACTAAAAAACACGTTTTGACAAGTGTTTATTAAAACTGTTCAAAGCAATTTTACTGAACACACATTTTGACAATTGTTTCCACGAAAATCATGTCTTGAAAAGTGTACATAACCACAACATTTTAAAAAGTGCTTTCAATAGACACAACAAAAGCACGTATTGAAAAAGTTCATCATCGCAACTCTTTGAAAAATGTCTTCACAATCTAAATAATGACAAGTGCTTGTATCAGCGACACGTTTGGTGATAAAAATCATCATCAATACACATTATCCGCACTTGAAATATGAATATGAAATGTGCAAAATATATCAAATGATGCATTTTGCGGTCGAGCACTTTGCACGATTGCACAATAATCATAGCATACAATTACAAAATCACATAATCAAGGAAATATTTATTACTAAATTACTAAGCATTAATAAGATAAGTTTGTGTTTAACATGGACAATTCAAAACAGATGAATAATAAACTAAACCAAACGATATAACTTGTTCTTTGATATAAATTAACGTGCCCATTTCTTGCTTTGTGGTACACGTATTGTTGTCTCGAATGCATTTCCCTCGAGCACATCAAACTCCTGGAAAAAAAGAAAACATAGTGGGACAAATAAAATAATTCACTTGCTCATTAGCTATCAATTTATTCTATACCAATCCCAATCTCACTAAATCCACAAGTCTGTACTACATTCATTTCATTTCATTCACCTTTCACTTTTCTATCCGTCTATTAGTTCGATTGTTTTTTGTTTCACCACTTTTAAAATAAACGGCGCAGTGTGGTACATTCACCTGATCAATGCGTGCATGACACATGGGTCGAAGACATTAATCCAACAATATTCCATATTAAAAGGACAAGATTAATTCCCAATATTAGCAAAATCATCTAGTCCGCTTTTAACAAACCTTTATTTTTTTTTCAGTCTGAAAAAAATAATAATATCAAAATCCAGTAGGTTATTTAAAATTAGTTATCAGCTTCGAGAAATACGATATTTGAATAAAAAATATTACTGTTGTTATAAAGTATGTTGACACACTTACACACAAGTAACATAAATAAAACTGCATTTTCCTGTTGAATTATTAAATAATTGTATTTGGTAATTCAGATCAGGGGATGTCAGCAATTGAATTTATGCAGTATGCAACTCTCTGATCGTGTAAATGCATGAATGCGAGTTAAATCAAGTACCGTACCAACCCGTATATAATTAAATGATTGGAGGCAGCTACAAATGACCATGCAGTGCACAGGTGCCGATGTTGGCTCTGTCAATTACATGTTCCACACGTTTCAAAAAGGAGTAACAATACAACCATACCTTCAATTTTATTTGGAATATCTTAAGGTTCCCGTCTTTCTCAGTAAATCTAAAAGGCAATCGGTCCAAAATTGTTGTTGCTTCTTTGGCAGCATGCCACCTGTCCACATGCTTCTCGTTCCAATTGTTGAATGGCCCACAACGATACAAGTTACCAGATACTTGAACACGCAAATAACGTTCATTTTAAACACCTAGTTTGCGAAAGTGTCTAACAAAAAGTAGCAACCTAAAATTATTGTTCAACATTAGTTTTTCATGTTGTATTGTATTGTATTTGTGAAATAATAGCGAATTATTTATGTTTTTATTATTGGAGACTTATAGGGGCTCATTTAGATCAGGTGCACGTTCGCACAGGTGTGTGGTAGTCGTCATTAGATGGCATTCAACATTGAGCCCCCCCCCCTCCCAATAGAAAATAAATCTCAATAAATGTCAATAACGATACGAAGAAAATGTTTAATGTTCACGTAATGCTGTCCGATAATTGAATATTTTGTCCGTTGACTGTAGCGATTGCGTTGTTGATGCAGTACTGTTCGATGAATGACTGGATGGAGTGGCTGAGTAGGTGGTACTTGAATTCGTTGATGACTCTGTTGCTGACACGTAGTTTGAAACAACGCAGTGCATCAGTAAAGTCAAGCTCCTTTATTTTATTGTAACGTGTAATATGGATCGCCACTTTGGCGGTTGTTAGCAGGTAGCAAAGCAAACGATGACTATTACTGACGTGTCTTTTCCTCGGTGGGGCCAGGCTAGCGGTAACATGTCTTCGTTTAGTAGATCTTGTATCTTGTTTTATTCTAACTGTGGCGAGTAGAGGGTTCAGCCTCAGGCATTCCAGGAATACGTGCACAATATTGCCGATTTCATTGCAGAACGGACACTTGACTGATTGCGAGATGCGACAGTTGTAGAGGAAACATGCGCCGTGTAGCAGCCTCCATTGTAGATGGCCGTCTGTTTTAAGTAGAGGCGAGATGTAACAATCGCGATAGTTCGGTTTGTATTCTGGAGATATTGAAAGAAGATAACTCCATATGGTATCGCACTCAGTCTTTTATTGATGTTGTGAATTTATAGACTGCCCCTTTTTTTCTGTTTTGTATAAAGGGTAGCTTAGTGGTATGTCTTTTTCATTGTCTCTATAGACTATTTCGATGTAATGGTTTGTGTCAAGTGGATTTGTTAAGTTCGGGTTGTAGCCATTTTTAATAAGTATCTTCCATTCCGTGGGGAATGCTTTTTTAATCCCATTTATATTCATATTTAATACCCTTTTTTGAATAGATGGATGCAAGCTCGAGTACGCTATTGATGTCGAGCAGTGGCGGATGTATGGGGTCTTGGGGTCCGGACCCCCCCCCCCCCCGTTGAAAAATTTATTAAATTTGTTTCTGTATAATATAAAATAATCATTAACTTAGTCTGGCGATTTTAAAGTTCGACCCCCCCCCCCCCGAATATAAAAACTGTTAACGCCCCTGTCGAGCCAGTTATTGTTTGGTGAGGCCAGCTTCTTGGAAATGCAATAGTTTCAGAGGTGTGCGCTGTATTGGATGTAAAATTAAAGGATTGTTGAAAAGTTGCTCTTTACACACATCTTGATGGTGGGTCTATCTTTCCCCAAAGTTGGTAAAGATGACCAGACTTTTACAACATCACAGTAGAACAAAGGGATGTTGAGGTTATTGTTGGGAGGAGTAGTTATGAAAATGTCTTTGTCGTAGTTGAGGTTTTGAATCTGTAATTAGAGAATGTAACTGGTGACTGTGAGGCAAGGGTGGTTCAAACCGGAGTATAGATGTCGTTGTATGTATTGGAGACGGAAAAAAGAAATACGAGTTGCAGATCCACGAGACCTTGGCCGCCTTCAGCCACTGGTAAGTGAACAATTTCTTTACGGACCCAATGACGTCCGCGCTAAAAAAAAACTTTAAAAAACGTTCTTGAATGTGATCAATTATATCGACAGGGTGCATAGACAGATAAATCTATGGAGCAGCTTTGATACAATACTCTGGTTTATTACCAAAGTGCGCCTTCTATATGTCATGTTTTTTTGTGTATTTCTCCCACCATTCCAGTTTTGCTTTGACTTTGTTTAACATTTCCTCCCAGTTTTGTCAAAAAGGGATGAGCTGTTTCCAATATAGGTTCCGAGAATTGTCAGCGCCACATTGTTCCAACTGATGTCAAGTGGTTTGTCAGCGCTGCGGCTTTTCCATCTGCCCAGCCACAGACCCTGTGACTTGGAATAGTTGATGCGTGAATTGCTTGCGCCCTCGTAGATTTTTAACCACTTATCAAGCTTGATAAAGTCACCATTGTCATTCATTCATTCATTCATTCATTCATTCATTCATTCATCCATTCATTCATTATCCTACAAACGTCAACTATTTAAATGGAAAACAGACTGCACAATATAGGCATTTTCTTGGCGAAAACTAAAATTATTGTGTTTCGCAAAGGGGATATAATGCATGTAAAGAAAAAATGGTTTACAAATGAGGAATGTATTGAGAAGTGGTAAACTCTTACAAATATCTTGGTTTGGAAATATTATGTAGAAATAACACGTCGAAAGCTGTTTGCAGTGTAGCATCGTAAACAGAGAAGGCAGTGTTTTCTCTATTAAGTTAGAGGGTTATTTTAAACTTTTTGATACGCTAATCATGTGCACCTGGTGTTTGGTGCTGAAATATGGGGTTTACTAACATACATGCAAGCAGAGCGGATACAATATAAGTGTTAAAGTAAACACGTTTCAGGGGTTGGAGCCGAGTGAAAACATGTAATGGAGTATTGTTGGGGAAGTGTGGGAGGACAATAATTTATGTAAAATATATAGCTAAATGTATAAATTATTGGTTACCCCTATCCAGAATTTGAATCCAGGATTGCCAAACAAGTGTATAAATTGATGTACAACTTGAACAAAAAATGGGAAAAAATCATGGGCAACAGAAATTTAAAATATTTTATTTACGTTTCGGCGTTGCGTGGTTTTCTCAGGATGTGAGCCATATTGGCATCCGAGATTGGATTGGTAGTTTCAAATATTCCAGTCTTGATCTAAAGGTAGTTCTCTCTATTTTCAGTGCTTGACAATTCATGCCGCGTTATGACCGATCCTGTTTATTATGACATTAATACATTTGGCTACTAAACTCCGATTTGTCAACAGAGGGCGCTGTTCAGTGACAAATTATGCGGGATTCGCCCGCACGTTGTGGGTTGGCGCACACGCTGACTGGAATTTGTTTCAGGCTTATTACTACCTACATAATTTTCAAGGGGGGATTATCACGAGATGGCACCGTACGATCTGAATGGATCGTTTCGAAGTCAGTCGTCTGTAGGCCACCGTCGAAGCAACAACGTACGTTTTCCGAATAGTTGGAATAACTTCAGCGGTTTCTGTACAAAATAATCCTCAACGAAACGTAGAAATATTACACAGGAATATACAGACCCTAAAATTGTTTCTATTGCGTGATTTTATTGTGTTCAAAATCGTTCTATTTCAAAGAGCATGCACACACACAAAAAATTATCGAAATGAATACTAATTAGGTAATTTGTCACTGGTAAAAGTCAATGAAAACATAATGTGCATTTTTGAGCAATACTGTACTAGAGTGAAATACCAACGTGCCTCTGCGTCCTCCATGAATTTCATTACTTGCTCCGATCACGTTAAAGAATAAGCCCGTGGTTACTTTCAAAGTGTCTTAAAGCGCGGCTCCGCAATCCCAGGGATTGCACCAGTGCGTCATAGAAAATTTAATTTGCATGGTCCGCCCAGTTGTTTACTTGGTACACAGCTGTTATCATTTTCAGCGAAGATGTTAATTCCGTAAGCTAACGTCATGCATTACGCTATTATCCGATTTGAGAGAACTTGTTAAATCGCGTTCTACCATAGACCCTCTAAAAAAAGGGGTCCCGCAATCTTTTTAAAGCAGTTTTCTTACTTGCATTATAGAGCTCCTTATTTAGTTCCGTGCTTGCAACGAAAACTGTGGTTTATTTGAATGACATACACAATGTATAGTATCGCATAGTACAACGTGTGCCATAATGTGTCTTGTCGACTAGGCAATAATGTTAAGAAAAAAGAAGAAAAACACTTTCACAGCAGTTTTTATATTATTCTTTTTTTTTCCAGCTCGTGGCGAGAGAATCAGTCAACTTAGAACTATCGTGTATACTATTGGAAAGCATTTAGGAACAATTTTACTGAGAAGACGAGTTCTTCATTGTTCATGAATGTTGTAGCGCTGTAGTCGTCGCGCTGCGCTCATATAAACAAAGATGGCGACTTTGACTGTTGCGCAGATCAACGAGTACGAACTGACAATTTTCATGTGATTGGAAGGTATCGAAGGAGTCACCGGCGGTAATTAGTGCAAGTCGCGCCCAGGTCAAACCTCATACTTGCGGGAAAATCAATGTTTATTAACACAAATGTCGAACATGCGTAGCGCGACGACTATCGCGCTTTAATTTATGCAAATGAGACGAATATTTCAACTACTAGTAATCAATCGTGTCACGCAACTCCCCCTGTAATTTTCGAGAAATATGTTATAGCGCCCCTAGCGGCCGTCATAATCCATTAGGTCAGGGGTCATATCAGGAGGTCGAATATCCCGGATGCTGAGTCAACCCGGAACGGAATTTAACATGGCGTCCAGTCATCATCCGCAAGTAAGTTGTAAATCATTTAATCACGAATTTTCTTTGTCGTTCTTGACTATTTCTTTGGTAACTCATACATAAGATGTATTGCGTTTGAGGTCATGTCTCTAAATGCGTATTCCCGTTGGTGATATATGACATATTGAATGTTGATTTAATTATTTCCAGCCATTTTGTGTTTTGATCGTGACAATGTCGATCATCTACTGACTCCGGGAGTCCGAAAAGTGTTGTTGTTATTGTTTCTTTTCCTTTTTCTCTTCTTCGATATACATGTTTGCGACGACCTTCAGAAATAATACAGTCGTTTACATTAGGACAGGGCTGTTACTAATTCGGGGTATCACGTTAACAACAAGTCACAAACAAAAGAGTAATGGAACCAACTCGACCGCAGTAAACGATTGAGAACGTCATTTATTTCGACATTTAGAAAGACAAGTTGTACGTCTCTTAATAACGGTCTACATGTAATTTGGCACTCTTCTTTCGAAATAACCCCGCAATTTTACTAAGTGTCAAACAGTGGGGAGGTCGGGAGACTGTTTCCCGTATTAAACGCTGCACTTGCCCATATCTGTCGGACACCTTGCCCAAAGTTATCGTATGCAGCCCAGTGTACTGAACTATACCGGCTATGCGGAGAAAAACATTTCCAATAATATCTATACTGCCAATCATCATTAATGAAAATCCCTGTGGGTAGGGGGGGGGTAATTGACCTTTTGTACAACTTAGTGGGTACTTTTTTTTCACTTGGAAATTATTTTCGATGAAGTGATGATTCAGTAAAATTAAAATCCGGGGAACATACCTTTTTACATTCAGGTAAAAAATCAGTGAAAACAAACTTCATACAAAACTCCGAAAAAGTCTTTTCAGTGAAATTTAATTCCAGCTAAAATAAAATATTTTACAGTATACAATGTACATGTATGTATTATAGTTTTCTGTTTCATGTCAAGCAGAACAAAAGCCTTGTGTAGGGTCACTTTACCTATGCAATCGGGTCTAAATTTCATGCATCCATAAACTGTTAGTATGGTAGTGATGAACTTTCAATAATATGACGCCAAGGTCATTTAAGCTGTCTGCAGTGCTTTCTACTTTTATCTGCGTTGACTGAGAAAATGTTTTCATCTGTATGCAATTGCTTTTAAAGTGCCTGTGCAATGCCCACTCACACGCATCCCATTTTAGATCTGTGCCCCACTGAAATGGGCAATTATTGATTTTTTTGCTGAAAATGATTACTCGTATCCAAGTAAATTTGAGATATTTCCCGTGCTGTAGCCACGCCCACCTATCCTGAAACGGTCGACTGTTTCCGGATTTCCGACTCTCGCCGAAAGTGCGCCACCAAATGCAAAAATATGAGAGGAAGCCATACCCCTGAGCCGTACTTTTATATCACTGTGTCATTCAACGTACAACTGTACTTTTAAACGATATACATTTTTTAATCAGCGTATCTTTTGTCTGTTTAATTTTATTTTTGAGAGAGCGAATTTTTAGAAGTTGTTTTACAACAAACATTTATGATGGTTAAACGTTGTGTTGTGGGCGGTTGCAGTAATGCGTATAGTCATAGTGTAAGTATTTACACGTTTCCAATTGATCTGAAGGTGCGAAATCGGTGAACGAAAGCCGTGAAAATAACGAGAAAAGGTTGGGGTGGACTTCCTCCTAACAGCGTCATATGCAGTGTTCACTTCACCTCAGATTCTTTTTTTTTTGTGTGTGAAAAACTGTCCTTGTCCATGACAAAACAACTAGGTTTTAACGAGAAATGCCGACAATACAAAACGTTTTCGAAAAAATAGATTCCGAACCAGCCCATGATCACTAAGACGGATTTCAGAAGGAAGAGAGACGTCGAGTATGTGTTTCAAATGATTTGATTTTTTTGCGATCCCGATTATCGCTTTATAGAGACCACCCGTGTTATGGAAAAGCTGGCAGTAATTTTGATAATGACACGAAAACGAAGCGTCGGACAAACAGGAAATTACGCAGCCCTCAGGCTTTTTTCATTTTCGCAGGCTAAAATTGTCTGAATTGTTTGGTTATTGGTGTTAAATGTCAAATTCACACGTTTGTTGCCTTTACTTGCAGCTTGATTGGCGTAATAATTTACGGAATAAGAATCCGGGCTTGAGCTGTCAATGTATTTTTTTAATATGTCATAATCATGAAAATCACGCTAAATCCACTCTGAATTTGTCTGTATGTGAGTCGCTCTCAATTATTTTTGTTATCCAATTAAACGCCACCATTCACGCACTTGTCCCCCTCATGACCCGACGCGTTCACCCATTACAACGCGGCAGTCATTTATTTAGTAACTGTGTTTTGTCGTTTTTTTTTTTAAATTAATCACTTTATTTTATAAATCAATAGTGTCTAGTAACCTGCTAAATAACAAGACGATTCAGCCGTCAAATTTGATTTTGTCCAATGCCGGAGTCCAGCGACAGTGTACAAACGTGCTCCAGTGACGATAACGACCACGGTGACTAGCTACACCAGACCGGACATATTTCGCATCTGACTCAACCCCATGCAACAAACTTGATACTATGTGTTCATTATGGTCCATTCTTCATCGACGAACAAGTACATAAGTTGCAATTTAGTCAAAGACGAGAAAACAGCACAAGAAATTTGCCTTATTTACAGGTATCGGCAATGCAAGCTGCCCAGCAACTTCCCTTTCTGACGTCACAAGGGGAATTTCTGTATGCAAATGAGAAGCTAATGAGGAGCCTCGTTTTAAAATACGCAAAAATAAAGTTTCCGTAGACTGAGTTTAAACACATTTTTTCACTTAAAAAAAAAATATTTATGCTTAGAAACATAAAAAATAATAATATTTATGTATTAATGGATAATTTTAGGCGTGAAAATAGCAGCCATTTCACAGGCACTTTGAAGCTCTACTTTCTTTGCTACTTCATTGTAGTTGCGTTTATGTAGACGAGTGAGAATCATTAGCACTCATACACATGTATCCATGGTCATTCAAGAAGTGTTAGAAATCAGTTTCCTGGAGCTCCCTGCCATGTTGCAATTGACTTGAGTCAGATTGTCTTATCTATTTTGGCTTCCTTTAAATGTGGACAACTGTATACAATGTAGCACTGTAATCAATGTGTCTTTTTCAGGATATACAATAATAGAATATTGGACTGACATATCATACTACAATGACTCACTCATTCTGCTTAAACTTGTTTCAGAATCAAGTTTTAGACAACATTCCCAGGCAAGTCACATCTAAAGTATTTATCCAGAGGGATTATTCTGAAGGATCTGGTGTCAAATTTATTACCAAATTTCCAACAGATTTAGAAGGCAAAGTAAGTATTTTTTTATGGCTATATCAGAATAGTGGATATTCCGCTCACTGCAAGATCCCGTGAGATACCTTGACAACGGTTGTCAGCCATGTGACACAGGTCAAGCTTTGGCTCAAAATGGCATCCTTGCATAACGTTGTACGTTGTTTGTTGACCTTATTTCCACATTGATTTGTTAGTTTTATCGTTCTTTTTACGTTTGATGATGGATGATGTCGACAAACACACAGTGCTACAGCTCAAGAGCCTTTCACATAAATTATGTGTTTCAACATTAATGAATACTGGTAATCGCTTTTATACAAAATGTATGACATAGCTTGGATATCGACCACCCTGAATTCGTTGTGAATGCTTAGACCATGCTTCAACAATGACCTGTTACTTCATGCCATATTCAGTTTACCTATCAAAAATTCCAAGTTACCAATTTTTGAAATACCCAAGTCATTTATTAGGGGAGGATGTAAAGCTTGGCCAAGTGAGATCTCGCAGTGAGCGGAGTATGGCTTATTTAATGGAATTATCACCTTGTAGTATCAATGCAGTTCACTGTTTGCTGGTTGCTACTGTCTGTGAATCATCAGTATCAATTGGTCATGCGTTTCCATTCGTTGCAAGTGTCAGAATGTTCGTGTAGAAAGTTATTAGGAATTCCAATAGAAGTCATACATTGTATATTAAAATATTACTTATTTTGATTATAGAAACATTGTTTTGTTTTTTTTTCGTACATACAAATGTACATATGAATGTATACACTACTACATGTCATAGAGCATATATGATACTGTCTGAATTGTAAATTTTTTTTTCCATGAGAACTGAATTTATGAAAGTCTTTAAGATCTCAGTGATATATTCACTTATAAATTTTGTTGATTTTCTCTGGGGAAAATACTTTACATTACACTTGTTCATGTATGTTTGAATAAGATTTAAAATACACATGGATGAATAGTTTTGAAATATCATTTTGTTTTCTTCTTTTTTAGATTGAACATTCAACGTTTCAAGACACAATAGAAAAATTGAATTCTATGTTCGCAGAAGCTGAAGAGGTTGGCTCGCGTTCACACTGTGAGGGCTGTCTGGCATGTCTTACTGGATATACTATTTTTCTTTGTTTACCTACACACTATCAAAAGGTATAGGAATATACTTTATTTGCTTTTGCTGTTATACTATCTGGTTCATGTTTACATGCTTTTTTGTTTGGTATATATATGTCAACAACCAGACCCTTTTTAGCTCCGCTGTTGACTTTGTCGAGCGGAGCTTATCATACTGTATGAGTGATTGTCTGTCGTCCGTGTAAAGGTTTTACTTTTTCGACTTCTTCTTGAAAACTACAAGCCTGAATGCTTTAATACTTGGTGTATATGTACCTTGGGTAGACCTCTCTTAGGTTTGTTCATTTCGTGATGATATCTTCAATTCTCTAATTTTGGTGAATATTTTTGTCATTTTTAGCTCCGCTGTCGACTTTGTCGAGCGGAGCTTATCATATGAGTGAAGTGATTGTCCGTCGTCGTCCGTGTCAATGTTTTACTCTTTCGACTTCTTCTTGAAAACTACAAGCCTGAATGCTTTGATACTTGGTGTATATGTACCTTGGGTAGACCTCTCTCAGATTTGTTCATTTCATGATGATATCTTCAATTCTCTAATTTTAGTGAATATTTTTGTCATTTTTAGTAATAAGTGATATTTTCAACTTCTTGTTAAAAATTGCAAGTTCAATTGCTTTGATATTACATATATAGGTACTACATGTGGACCTCTCTCAGATTTGTTCATTTTGTAATGATATCTTTAATTCTCTAATTTTGGTGAATATTTTTGTCATTTTTGGTAAAAAGCGATATTTTCGACTTCTTGTTGAAAACCGCAAGTCCAATTGCTTTGATATCACATATATAGGCACTACATGTGGACCTCTCTCAGATTTGTTCATTTCATGATGATATCTTTAATTCTCTAATTTTGATGAATATTTTTGTAATTTTTGGTAAAAAGTGATATTTTCGACTTCTTGTTGAAAACCGCAAGTCCAATTGCTTTGATATAGTATACATATAGGTACTACATGTGGACCTTTCTCAGATTTGTTCATTTTCTAATGATATCTTCTGTTCTTTAATTTTGGTGTGCATTGCTAACAGCGGAGCTATCTCAGCCGACAGGCTGCTTGTTGGTAAAAAGTGATATTTTCGACTTCTTGTTAAAAACCACAAGTCCGATTGCTTTGATATTACATATACATTTGTATAGGTACTACATGTGGACCTCTCTCAGATTTGTTCATTTTGTGATGATATCTTCAATTCTCTAATTTTGGTGAATATTTTTCTCATTTTTGGTAAAAAGTGATATTTTCGACTTCTTGTTAAAAACCAATAGTTCAATTGCTTTGATATCACATATATAGATAGTACATGTAGACCTTTCTCAGATTTGTTCATTTCGTGATGATATCTTCAATTCTCTAATTTTGGTGAATATTTTTGTCATTTTTGGTAGAAAGTGATATTTTCGACTTCTTGTTAAAAATTGTCCGATTGCTTTGATAATATACATATTGTTCATTTTCTAATGATGTCTTCAGTTCTTTAATTGAAATGTGCATTGCTATTAGCGGAGCTATCTCAGCCGATAGGCTGCTTGTTGTTTCTAGTGGTCTAGAATACGACTCTCCTGAACACATTACTGTGGGTGTGTGTTGTTGTTGTTGAAGGAAGGAGACTATAACTTGTAACTGGCTCATCTCCTGAACTTAGTTTATGCTCTAAATCATGTTAAATAATTCACCTTTTGTTGATGGATTTTATTTATAACATGTTTGGACTGATTTTAAACTAGTTTCACTGTCCTGTAAAATACACATGATAATTCTATTCAAAAACCATGTACCGTAAAATCAACCAAGAAGCTGCTGTTTCTAATACAGATTTTACACTACATGTATGTGTGAGAGTGAAGACATGACAAGTGTTGACCACAGATAAACATTACTGGTATATGTAATTTGCTTAACAATTACATGATAATCACTATTCTGTATTCCTAGTTACAGTAATCTTTTTTGATTATCAAAACCACTATGTTGGTGGTATTTCTTGTACCTATATTCACAATTTCAATGTTTTTTGTCATGCAGTGTTTGAAGCGGATAGCAAGGTTTGTGCAGGAACAAAATGATACGATATATGTGCCTAGGGGCCTCATGATTACAGATCCAATGGAAAGAGGACTTCGAGTTGTATCCTTTTATTTATTACCGGTAATGAGAAATTATGATGTAATACTTTAAGTACCAGGGTAAAGGCATGAAACTACATGATACATTACAACAAGCTTTAAACACAATTCCTGGTGGTGCACCCATGCCTTGTCTTGTGGTGTGTAACCATTAATTCATCCTTTTCATAGAGTCAGTCTTTTTACTGACTGTGTTGATTTTCAGTGTACTTCTCTTAGCCACTTGGTTCTCCATCACTACACTGCTGTTTTAAAAACCACAATTTATATACTTATCACATGATGCCGCCTGCACACCAATCTTGTACATATACTTGTCTGGGCTTCCTCTTAGCCTTCGTCTGTGGTCAATGAAAAATTCATTTAGATTTAGCTACAATAAATTGTGCCACTATCATCATTATTGCCTAAGGATAACTTTCCAAACCATGTCATGTCATGCCAGTAATGTTTCCAATTTTCTGACAAATTCGTGTTTTTATTTTCTTCCCATTTGCGAAGTAGCTAAACCAGTTGAAAATTTGTGAAAAAAAGAAATATCGCATTTGCTGATGTAACTAAAATTAAGAAGCAGAAGCACAGCCAGTATACCATGTGTAAACTGGACACTGTATAGCCTGTTATTAGCATTGTAGGCAGCTTGTATGAACACAGGGGTAATGATTATTAAAATTGAAGCATGGTTGTCATTGCGCCAAAACTTTATGATCTATGGTTCCCATACATTTAAATATACCAACTTTGAATGTTTTGCAGAGCAATGCATATGAAAAGAAGAAATGTTATCAAGGTTAGACTAGGTAATTTCTTGGTTTGGAGTGCATTAAGTTCAAAACACATTTTCATGCTTGCCATTTTGAGAGTGCATTTGATTGTGAAAAGAATCACTTTATCAGCACAATTCTGACACTTGGGTGGCATGACCCTTTAAACGAATTAGATATATAGCATACAGTTTGAACCTATAAGTCTTTTAGTCATTGAAATTTAGCTTCTATTTGCCTTGACTCTTATTTTTCAGATTGAAATAAACATACTTCGTCAGGACACTTGATGGCAAAGTTGAGGTATAATTATTTGATGGCGTGTGTACAGTATACAGTGTCAAACAGTGTCTTAATATTAGTGAATTTACACCTTTATAATAGTGATTTGTAAAGACATACAGTAGTAGTCTTACTCCATGCTATGTAGTATCACATTCAACAACCTTAAACCTACTAGAGCACTTATTTTTTTCAAACGTTTGAGTTTTTACACTAATATAGAATAGATCAAAAGAATTTAGAACTTATTAAAAATGGTTGGTATCACTCAGTGTAAGAGTTGTATTGTCAGCAAAATTTTGTTGAAAGGCCTAAATTAGCTAAAACTCAAATCTGCAAGTTATAAAGTTGTGAGTTTAATCAAAATCTGATGAATTTTATTGACTAAATTATTATTGTATTCACTAAAATAAATCACCTTCCCTGTATAGCTGTTTTGAATTTTGATGCGGGTGTTTGCTAAATATAACAAACCTGCGAAGTACATAATTTTTATGTACATGCATGTAATTTTAAAAGTTCGCCTGGGCGCATTGGCAGCGCGAGTAAAAAAAGTGGTGATATCAATTAGGAAGTAAGGGCTGTGCACAAATAACTATGACCAATTTTAAGAGAAAATACTCCACACAAAATTTTATCTTAAATCAGCCAACAAAAAATCTTGGATGTGTTTTTGTAACTTGATGACACCCTAAAATTCTGAAAACCCAATTGCATGGATCTACGGAAATGCTCGGTAATTTGCTGATTATGGCAAAAAACACCTGATGCTGATATTTTGCTCATACATGTACATAATGTTGATTAAATGATGCATATTTCTGGAATTGACAAAGGTTTCAAATAAAATATTGTTGACAATGCATCTTTTAAGTTGTTATGGTTGCAAAGTGCACAAAGTACAGTGTACGTCAGGAACCCGGAGTGTTAAAAGTTGTATTTTGAGATCATTTGTACATGTATAGCTTTATTGGGATATGGGGACTATTATGTGAAATGTTATATGATGGTCTCAATTTGCACAAACAAATTTCAATTTTCCATTTGATATGTTCATATTCATTTGCTAATGCTTTTGATTAGTGTTATGACACAAAGATTTGTTCCAATATAACATTTAATAGCCACAAGACCCCAATGAAGCAACTCTAGCTATATATACACAGCTTCAAAAATGTTGTATTGGAATAATAAACCATTGCCTGATATACCACATGATATAGCACAGTGAGATGACATGCTTGTGAGTAATATGGAATAATGTGCAATGTTGAGTGGTATTCAGTGTTCAACAAGATTTCATTGTTGTACTATGGCACTTTTTCAGCAGCAACCTATCATTATTAATTTGTTTTGTAATGGTGGTATACTATGAATATATGCATCATTCTCTGTTTGAATATGTGACATCAAGGAATAATGTCAATGCTACATACTATGACGTCATGGTATAATGCTACATACTATAACTTTATGGTATAATGCTACATACTATGACTTCCTGGTATAATGCTACATACTATGACTTCATGGTGTAATGCTACATATTATGACCTGATGGTATAATGCTACATACTATGACTTCATGGTATAATGCTACATACTATAACTTTATGGTATAATGCTACATACTATGACTTCCTGGTATAATGCTACATACTATGACTTCATGGTGTAATGCTACATATTATGACCTGATGGTATAATGCTACATACTATGACTTCATGGTATGATGCTACATACTATGACTTCATGGTATAATGCTACATACTATGACTTCATGGTATAATGCTGCATACTATGACTTCATGGTATAATGCTACATACTATGACTTCATGGTATGATGCTACATACTATGATTTCATGGTATAATGCTACATACTATGACTTCATTGAATAATGCTATCGTACATACTATGACTTCATGGTATAATGCTTCATACTATGACTTCATGGTATAATGATACATAATATGACTTCATGGTATAATGCTACATACTATGGCTTCATGGAATTACTACTACATAATATGACTTCATGGTATAATGCTACATACTATGACGTCATGGTATAATGCTACATACTATGACTTTATGGTATAATGCTACATACTATGACTTTATGGTATAATGCTACATACTATGGCTTCATGGTATAATGCTACATACTATGACTTCCTGGTATAATGCTACATACTATGGCTTCATGGAATACTACTACATACTATGACTTCATGGTATAATGCTACATACTATGGGTCATGTTATAATGCTACATACTAGGACTTCATGGTATAATGCTACCTACTATGGCTTCATGGTATAATGCTGCATACTATGACGTCATGGCATAATGCTACCTACTATGGCTTCATGGTATAATGCTACATACTATGACTTTATGGTATAATGCTACATACTATGGCTTCATGGTATAATGCTACATACTATGACTTCCTGGTATAATGCTACATACTATGGCTACATGGAATACTACTACATACTATGACTTCATGGTATAATGCTACCTACTATGGCTTCATGGTATAATGCTACATACTATGGGTCATGTTATAATGCTACATACTAGGACTTCATGGTATAATGCTACCTACTATGGCTTCATGGTATAATGCTACCTACTATGACTTCATGGTATAATGCTACATACTATGGGTCATGTTATAATGCTACATACTAGGACTTCATGGTATAATGCTACCTACTATGGCTTCATGGTATAATGCTACCTACTATGGCTTCCTGGTATAATGCTGCATACTATGACTTCATGGTATAATGCTACATACTATGACTTCATGGTATAATGCTACATACTATGACTTCATGGTATAATGCTACATACTATGACTTCATGGTATAATGCTACATACTATGACTTCATGGTATACTACTACATACTATGACTTCATGGTATAATGCTACCTACTATGGCTTCATGGTATAATGCTACATACTATGGGTCATGTTATAATGCTACATACTAGGACTTTATGGTATAATGCTACATACTATGACTTCCTGGTATAATGCTACATACTATGACTTCCTGGTATAATGCTTCATACTATGACTTCATGGTATAATGCTTCATACTATGACATAGTAGTATATGGTATAGAGAGCTACTTCATTCTACAGGTTCATAGTATTGTTAATTTTCATTATTATCAAGGGATCAGTCAAAGTAATTTGTCTGAATAATAGTATGTATGCTAAATAGATGTTGGGTCATGTTATTGTAACCACCACTAGTGGATCCCCGAATGTTCGCTTATCAAGATTTCATCTCACATAGATTATAACTAGGAGGTAGCAGGATAAACATAATAGTGGTTTTAACCTTTTCACCACCAGTTCCCTCTTTTCATCACAAATTCACAATAAGATTGGGCCAAAAATATCAAAATTTGTTGGGTAAAAATTGAGTTAAATTGTGCCTGTTGGCTCTCATTTTCAGAAATATTGAAGAATATTAAAAAAAAAGTTTGACAAATTTGGGCGAGTAAGTCTGGTGTTGAAAAGGTTAATGACCTACTCAGACAAGGATTTTGTGTGACCCTCTGATGGTCTATAGGAAACTTTAACTTCATTTGCCCATGTCTATTTATACTGACAGTCATTATGTCAAAGCGTTATAAAGAAAAAATATGATTTGACTGTCGGTGTAATTATAAAAATGTTGTAATATAATGAAAAATAATTGATTAAAAAATTGAAACATGATTATAGCAAATATTGGGATGTGTAGGACACAAGCTATTCCTTATTTATGAAGCCCTTGAACATGGAGCATCAATTGAATTCATTTTTCTTTTGTGACAAATAAATGTTGCTATCAATCTATTGTTTTCTTAAGTAAGGTGCATCATGGGAGTATTTCTTTGCACAATGCCCAGAGATATGCTTTTTATTTTTCATGTTGAGGGCGCTATCCTTACAGCTTTGACTTTCCCCCATAGTTATGACCAGATTGTGTTTATGAATGCCATCAAATCGTGGTAATTCCTAGCGTAGGTCTGGGGAGTCTGTGTGCGTGTAGATATGCTGACACACACCATGCTTGTGTTTTTGTGTAGTAAACCATATTGTATATTTTGTAACTCAAGTTAGTCATATGTTATCCAGATTTGAAATTTATACTGCACAGATTATACATTGTGTTGAGAATAATGCAGGGAAAGGGACATCTTTAATTCGGGTGATTTTTTTTTTTTTAAACAGTTGAGAATATGTAGTGCTGTAGTTTAAACAGATTACACATTAAATATCTAGACTGTATTTTATAATTTTCATGTATTTTATCAAATTTATTATAAATATTATCAGTTCTTGTTGCCTGTTACATTTTCGTACATATATGTCTATAAAGGCTTTGTAATCATGCTAGCCACTTCATTCTGTAACAGTACATTGGAATTTGCTGTGAATATCAGAGAATCATTTTGACACCAGTCACTGTGACCTCTATATTGTGTCTTCTAAATATTTTATATGGTGGCGGTCGAGCATTATAAAAAAAGTCAGTGATTGGATTTTTCTTTTTTTTTAATTCAAATCTGTAAATATCAAAAAGTCTGAATTGTTATAAAATACAAAGCATTTGTAGCTCATAGTTGATGTAAATATTTTTGCAAGTTCTATGATCCTTGTGATGTTTTTGATTTGTGTACTGCATCATAATTTAGGGGGGGGGTATTCATATTAGATCCTGCCTATTGTGCTGAACTCAATATTGAAATTTACTGATAATGAATGTATTTGCATTGTGGGACTATAACATGAGGTTTTTAACTGGTATATGACAGCAGCAGTTTTGTCAGACTAGCTTTAATATTCAGGATGTGCGATTACATGTTTATTTTTCAGCTTAACATCTATGATGTACTTCATCTATGTGAAGTTTTATTTCCTAGCATCGCTGGTATACTCGTTCAATCATAGTTGCAGCATAAACATAATTCAATTTATTTCTACCACAGCTGTTATGAATTGGAGACATTTTGGTTTAGGATATCAAGTTGTTGTGAATATGTGTAGTTTAATTTACCATGTTTGCTCTATAAGAAGTGCATCTCCAATAGAGGCAATTACAAACATACATCACTGTTGTTGTTTACTGATTTACATAAATATTATTTATTTTGATCATCAAATACCACTTAAATTTATGTAAACAAATATAAGCAATACAGTAGTCAATTTGTTGCACATTCAGCACTCAGTCGACATATGACCATACAAATTCTAGAATTCTCATTGCCCAGTTCATGACAGCTGTTATGTAGAATTTATGGTTTAGTTAGATAGCTATGATTCACTAAATAGAACAGCATGCAAGTTTTGTATATTTTTTTTTCTGGTCTGTCTTGGAAGATAAATTGTATGTACAGACTATTTGTTTGATGTAATCTACAAAATATATATGCACAGCAACCACAAGATGCATGACAAATTTGTTGAGTGTACAGTTTGAAAATTGTGTAAACATGAAGTGTATTGCATCTTAGTTTTGTACAGTTCTATTTTATGTCAATAGTAAAATACATTTCAATTACAGTTATTGTTTGTTCTCGCTTTGTAATGTAACTTTTATGAGCAGAGCTATCATTTGTATGTACATCTGCTTTGTTTATTTCATGTCAAAACAAGACACAGTGACATATACTTTCATCGACTCAATATCTTGCCATTTTTAGCTCCGCTGTTGACTACTGTAAAACATGTTGAAAAAGCGACATGCAAGTTTAGCGAATTGTTGTAAAATGACGTAATAGCGAAATGTTGATTTAGCGAATCTCTCTTGTCGTTGATTTCCTGTCATCACAATACTTGTCTGTCGCGTGCCAAAACAAATGCACAGTTATCATCTCGATGAAACCAAAGAAAAACTGTAATTAGGAGGTAATTTCTGTTTACAAATCCCCAAGCCTTAGCCATTTAGAATTTATAATAAAGTCATTAGCGAATCAGTTTTCTCGCTAAATTCGCTAAAAAGACATGCTCGCGAAAGACATGTTTTACAGTATGTTGAGCTAGCTTATCATACGAGTGATTGTTCAGCGTCGTCAGTCTTCTTTATGAAAACTACAATTCTTATTGCTTTGATACTTGGTATACATGTACCTTGGGCAGACCTCTCTTAGATTTGTTCATTTCATTTCTCTAATTTTTATGAAAATGTTTGGTACAAAGCGATATTTTTTAACTTCTTGTTGAATTGATATTTTTACATCTTCGCCAGCCAAGGATCATTTAAGCCTCAACATTAACCCTTGGCAGATTTCTCCAAGATTTACTGTACGTCGCATGCCCTCAAACGATTATAAGATTCACTTTAGCTCATTTGCATCACCCAATCAGAACTCAAAGAAACTACCGGTACTACATTACTTGGTAAAATTAAAATGGCGGGATCAAATAAACATGCTGCTAGCTTTTTCTCTGAACGAGCTTACTGATTATTAAAAGAAAGTGCTTAGTGCTGTATCTGAAGAAAATGACGTATTTGTTGCAAACACAGTCCCTCAACTGTGTTGCAACGAAGACCAAATCAGTTTCGACGGTTTACTAAAACGAAACAAATATTTGGACATTCGTCGGCATTCACTTGCCCACAAAAAATTTTCAACGTTGGAATAAGATATTTTGGAAACGTGTCAACGATTATAGACCTTCTGTTCTTGACTGTGTAAATCAGCGTGAAGCCTACACGCTGCCATTGTTTTAATCTGTGATGAGCTCCCAGATTTTCACATTTACGATAGAGCAACTCTGATTGGTGCCGCCAGCTCCTTGGCACACCCAATCAAATAACTCAATTTAGCTGCAGTGAAATACAGCTTTTCCTAACACGATCACGCACTGGTTCGTGGGCCAGTTTAGTGAAACTGCGATTTGAACCGTATTTTCAATATGCACCACAAAACATTTATTTTTACATCATTAATATGGAGCAACAATTCTGTAGCTGTCATTGTATTTACTTCACAACCTGCATGATACCTAAAGGCTTCCTGTCTACTCACATTCCCCATTTTCAATTAAGTCAAACTTATAATCCATCAGTAACAACTGTCAGGTTTTCAATATGAAGATATGTTGTAAATGTATATAGCATGCCAAGAGCATCCTCGTGAATTTAGTTTTGGGGCTGTATCTTTTAAACTTTTGCAGGAACATACTAGTGGAGTATGCATTACACATTGAATCATGCTATGGTATTGTGCTTGCAGGGTTATATTGTGTAGAATATTTCTATATTTAACCCAATGCAATACCTCCTTGATGGGCTGAGTACACGGTGCCTCTCTTGCTTGTGAGATCTTAATTCACTAGGAACATTAGTGTTATGCAGTGCACAAAATAACAAACTCGGGCCCGGGATTCTAAATATAAAACAGCAGTCAAAGTTGTGTACAACCAACAAGAAAATAAAGTCTTTTTATTTCAAAGTCAGATGGAAGGAAAGATATCAATAACATGTACAACATGAAAGAAATGAGTTATGTAATTTCTAAAATACAATAGTAGATGAAATAACATGTTATTTCGAAAACACAACATTGAATGTTACACTTACATGTACATTTACTATAATTTTCAGAGAGTTAGGGGGTTATAAATATACTAAATGGTGGCAAGGTATTTGTAAATTAAAAATATAAATACATACTTTTTATACCCTGATAATTTGTGCGCAACCATACAGATTATATACACTTAACTAACAAAACCAATGAAGCTATATTCTTAGTGCGTACAAGTTACATATATTGTATGAGGAAATCTTCATCCCCGTACATGGAAGTTTACCAAGAGCTATACAATATATAATTAGCTTTGAAAGTTGATATTTTCAATATAGTTATGCTTGCTGCTCAACTGATATACACAAGGCTACATATTTCAATCATATATATATACCAGACATTGACCAAAACTCGGCAAACACTTGTTGACAGGTGGCTGCAATGGTATGTATACATACTATACACCAACAATTGCATTTAACTGTATACTGGATTATTGAATAACTCAGACATGCTTCATTCACATAAACTTATACACTACTAATAGAGCATGTACAATTACCAACAGTTTGTAGCAGCATCACTGAAAAACAAATAGCCTGGATACTTTTATTCAAAACCACACATGGAATTTGGGTTTCAAGTATAATACAGACACATGATAAATGTCACATCTTGGTCCTATCGGCCCTGTGCATAACTCGTGTATTGATCTTCCAGTGTTAAAGACAGATAAACTGATTCTAGAAACAGTGCTAGCCAGAGTAGAACTGTGCAACTTAAAATCTTATGATAAATGCACTATACAAGTCTATACAGTACACAGTGAAATAAATATTACATTAATTGCACCAATATAAATTTGTAAATTGGTCACCCTAACAAAGTAACGTCACATAATAACTTGTCATCTTACAAACTGCATAGACTTCAGATACCTGCATGATTTAACACAAGTACAAACATAATGTAAATACTAAAAGACATCATTCATTTTGGAAAACCGAGCAGATACTGAATAAACAGGTACTGAATTTCGAATCTCACAGAAAATACACTGGGCGATGAAGGCTCACATGAAAATATTACTAAATAGCTTTTTTTAATTTAGAAGTGTGCATATGCCACTCAGAGCAGATCTAGTGCAAAATGATACTCCTCCCAAAACCAAAAACTAATCACCAATGTTTAACAATGCCCTCTCGAGCAGAGTGGTATATCAGTTATTTTTCCAGCCCTTGACTTTATGGCTTTGATAGATTGTATTGAGATCTGCCTTCTTTTAAATGATGACAAAACTTTGAGCAGAAAATACCAATATATGACAGAGGTGGAACACATCAAAACAAAATTGAGATACATTGCTGTGTGCAAACGCACACATGTTTTAATTAGTCAGTTTTTACCTTTTTAGTTATCTCACTCTGAGTCATGCTAACTGATCAAGAAACAAAATGGCATTTTGAGACATAGTTTTTGTTTACAAGATTCTGATACTGTATCTATAAACAAGACTTGATTTTTTTTCTCTTGAAAAACAAAATTTAAGTTCATATATCAAGTTGTAAACCTATATTAAAAACAATTTACATATTTGTTGCATTGTAAGCAACAATCGTTGAACAAAGCATGTGATACTACTATCAAATACTTTATTTTAGCTGGAATTAATTTTTGCTGAAAATAGTGTTTTGTATGGAATTTATTTTCATTGACTTTTGATGAGTTGAATGTAAAATATAGAAAAAAAATATATTCGCTGGATTTTATTTTTCAAGGAATCATTCCCTCAGCGAAAATAAAGTATTTTAAAGTACCCTGATAGTATACAAAATGTATCTACTGAACACTAGCACCAGTTATAGTCTCTGGAGATGTAATGGATAAACATGATTGTGCAGTGTTGAGCAGGTACATTGTAATACTCCCATATCTGCTCTATTTGAAGTACCGGTACATGCTGGATCATTATGACTTATTGTGACCATGTGTGTGTCATTTACATGAGCACATAGACTAATAATGGATCAAATTTGGTACATAACACACCGGTAGTAGTATACCAGTAAGCCACGGCTGGTTATTGTGTCACTTGTAACCCTGAATTTCAATATTAACATTTTCAATGTCCAAGAATCAAAATACATATTTGTCACAAAAAGGGCTTGCATTTAACACTTGAAAACACACCTGAAGTGTTGTAAAGTTAGGTAAGCTCTTTAATGCCAATGGCAGATAAAAGACTTGCGTTAAAGAAAAGAAAAACAGACGTTTTAAAAAATTATGAAAGATGAAAAAATGCTTAGGATTAAAAATAAATAAATAAGCCATGCATCATGGAATTACTTGTTTGTTTTTTTAGTACTTAATTAATACACACACACAAATTCATTTTACATTCAGTGGATCAAGCTATTAGCATAGGTTAGGTGAACTGACATACCGTATTAATCTGGGTTTGGTTCAAGTCACCTTTTCACAGGCTTTCACGTGACTCATTTCAAAAGTACTATTGACCAATAGAATGCAGCTCTTCTCAAAACTCGAACAACCTGTTGCCAGGCATTAATAAATAATACATGTTTTTAATACTTTAATCTTTGCATCTCAAGCAAAATGTACAGCAAAAAAGGGGCTGGCAATCTTTTTATATCATTTGCCAACAAAAACGTTGTGCGAAACACATTTACCAGTAACAGAAAAAATCTGGCAGATCAGCACAAGTACCAACAGTATTTTGAATGAGATTGTAAATGTTGGATTGCGAAAATGTGAAAACAATGTTCATTTTGTCAGAGTTGAACATCAATTAAAAAATATGGCAAACATGCAGTGAATGCTTTAACTAAAAATAAAACAGGAATAATTCAAGACTCGATAATTTTCATTTTAATCTCCTTTCAATCACTTTTTAGATACATGCATAAGTACCTAACTTTTAAAATTCAAAATTCACAAAAAATATATTTCAATCATATATTATTATATATACCGTAATGTAATTATATTGTCCACGCATACCATACCATATCTAGCTAACCTAAAATTGCATTAGGGTACATGTGCATGCATACATTGCTCAGTGACTAAGTGCTATTTTTATGTATGCAAGACAAATTGGATTTTGCATAGACATATATTGCACAGAATACAAATAATCTACATATACATGTAATGTACTCACTTTTAGTAATGACCAACATTCATGTGACAAACTGATATGTCAAATGTTATGCAGTCTGTGAAAAAAGGCTAACTGTACCTCAGTTACAATATCACCTAAGTTCCACTAAGGATTTATTATAAGGGCATGCAACTCGTGTGATATACGATGAAGATCCCACATTTGGAATTAAATTACAAAATGATCACAAAATAATAAAACGTGTACTAACAAATACTTATAGATACGAGTGAGTCTTGAAATGCTCAGATTGTTTTTTCTAGTGTCCTTACATATTTTTAGAGCATGTATTACATTTATCTTTTGCCTATTCCATTACTAAGATGATCCACAATCAAGCCTTTCGAAAATAATCATAGCATTGTATGGATCTTATTTACATATCACCATATATGGATAACTATTACAGTTGCATACCCTTAGGTACTACCAGTATACCTTATAAAACCTAGGACATCTCATTATTATGCAAAATACCCCCCAGTATAGCATCCAGTATGCCAATAAATATGAATCAAACACTTTACAAATGTACATTCATGTACTTGTGATGCCAAGTTTTTCATACAAAACTAATTTGGCCTATAGTACTGCTGACTCACTGAGCCAGTAGGTTTAATATTATATAAATAAAAACATTTCAATCATAAGGGGAAATCAGTCAGTTGGCATATACATGATAAATAAATGTGATCAATTTACTGATTTTTACTATACAGAGGCAACCATCTTGAATACAGCTTGAAACTCAATATAAAAGAGACAGTAGAGAAACAGGTTGCATACAAACACCCTATTACACAAAGGACATAGAAAACTTTCTTGGGGTTTTTGAAACCGAAACTGTCATCTAACTCAGGAGCCAATCAGTAAAGGCCTTACAGTCAGCCTTACATTTTGGTTTCATAAACCCTGGAAAAGATTTTTCGTGTAATGGGTTTTTCGTATGCAAGGGATTTTTCCACAAAAAAAAAAAAAATTCACCAAAATGTTGTTAGCGGTTAGTTTAATGTTACATGTACCCCAATGAAATGTTTGGCTGTAAAAGTTTGTTGTTTTTGCACTGATGTGTAGGAATCTGAAAAACCCATTGCTCAACTTGTCTCAAGTCGTATTCAAGATGGCTGCCCTCAAATAGTAAATATCGGTAGATTAATCTAATCTTTTTTTATTATCACTTGTACGCCAGCTGATGGTGGTTAAATGTGTGTTAGTTTCTAAAAACAGACTAGTCTAAGTAATAATCAATTTCCCAAAGTCAGCACGATGGATCCAATTTATCAGTAAGTACATTCTGAGTTGGCACCCTCAGTGATGATGTTGGAATCAAAGAAGGTACCCTGTGCATGTACATGTGTGATGGTATTGTGAGACGAAATTGAGAGGATTATATTCATAGCAGGTACAATTAAAGTACATACGAAAGCTTACATTTGTAGTAAGAAGTGTCCATAAACTGAGACAATGTATATGTGTGTGTGTAAAAAATCATGAAATGTATATTCAGTGATTATAGTTGTATGAATTGGGTCAGACAATTCTTAGATCTCAGTCTCATTTCTAGGGAAACCATGCTTTTGACTTGCCTCTGTCTCCGGGAACCACGCCTCATCAGAGGAAGATTGATACTTGTGATATGTTCACGTATTCTACTCATGGGGGACGCCGTCGGGCTTGAAGCAATGGATGAATTGTTACTTTCAATTTCAGCTGCACCAGAATATGGCGGTTTGGTGTCACTCCTTCCAGGTGATGACACTGATATGGCGTAATCTGTCAAGCAGTTTTCACTTTGTGACTTAACAGGACTGCGTGGTGGTTCAATAGATGCCATTGATAGCACATTCAGTTGTTGGCTTGATGATTCACTGCTCACAGTTTGTGCTGTAGATGATGTAATCGACAGCGATTCATTTGTGACTTGCTCAGCTTCACCACCATTATAGTTGACATCACCATTAACACACTGAGCTGTTCCACAACCCAGTGTCCTAGTGAGTGAGTCATCAACTGAATCATCTGTCAGGACATCATCAATGATATCTTCAAGGATCTCATCAGAACTATCATGCTGACAAAAATCCCTACCATTTGGAATCAGCGGTTCTGTTGAAATACTAAATTTTATACTAGAAGCTCCTAGTAATTTAATCTCTCCCTGCTCATCCTCATCACTATCAACTGTAAAATTCACACCCTTTTTTTGCTCCTTAACATATGCTTCTTCCTCCAGCAATTCAAAGTTGATTGTTTCCGCTAAGTCCCTGCCCTCGTGGCTAACACTGATTGTCCTTTCTAATCTTTGCATTGCCTTTTCATGAAGTTTCCGTCTTATTTCATCTGACAGTTCATCACATGACAAGAAATCAATTTCTTGCAGAGAGTTATTAAAGCTGCTTTTCCTGGCTGCGATTATACCGCAACTTGGCAGCACAATATCACTATCATCAGTGTCCACTTCTTTGTCTACAAAATCCCTCAAATCATCGTCATTGGAATGTTCGCTTAGATTACACACCACATCGTCAGCAACATCATTACCATCAATCAACACACCATAGTCTTCATTATCTGATGAACTACTACTTGGGGGAAGAGAAAATGCCTCCATCTCTGTGCTGTCTTTACTTTCAGTGCTGTCTTGCGGCAACACACCCTTTTGATGCCTCATCGAGGTACTACCACCTGCTGATCTTTTCAGTTTGACCTTCCGAATAGGATTAAAACTTGATATTTTAGTTTTCACATTTTTTATATAAGCCTTCGCCTGATCTCCAGCTCTTGATACCCTTGGTGTGAATGTGCTAGCACCACCACGGTGAGAACGTGGCGGTGGTACCGGCTTTTTCTGAACCATTTCTCGAGTAAGGTTTTCTTTTATCCAAGCCGAAAGTCGGGTCTGTGAAGATATACTAATGACCTCTTCAGGGGGTTTGCTTTTCCTCCTGGCCCAAGGGAAAAAAAGGCAAATGAATATATTTTGATTAATTTAATAAAATGTTGATGGTCTAGATGGTATTATTTCAAGTCTTGAGGCACCATAATAAAATCCTGAGCATCCATGAAAGTGTTATTGAAATCTGAAAAATGATTTTTCAGATATCAGTGGAACAGACACACATGAACACAGACAGGGTAAACCCGAAGACATGAAAAATGAGTCAGTACCACACTGCATTCTGATTGGACAATAACAGACTTGACCTCAACTCATCATGGCGGAAATCAATTTGCTTCAAGAGTTTGCACACGACAGAAAACATTTGAACGTATATGATGACAATCTTGTCTTCAACTGTTTTCCACAAACTTGTATTGTGAATGTTAAATTTTCCGATGTATGAAGTGGTGACATGGTAACGAAAAGTTGTCATTTTATTAATTTTTTTGAGGTGTTTGAGTGACATTGGACGCCAATTTGGTTGAATAGGATAGATATACATGTATACTATCATTGATTTAAAGTTGCACTGGGAGATCATTTGTCATTTATTGGGTTCTTCGAGTTATTGTCTGAAATATCTGTCTTAATTTGCATGAATTGTTTGGAATATATACTGAACACTTGCATTTCCCATAATTCATGTTAATATAGACCATCATACATTTCACACAATAGTCCCAAACATCCCAAAGAAGCAATAGGAATGATCTCAGAGTGTAACATATGGTATGTTCCCAATCCAAAATATTTCATGATGTAATTTTGAAAACGGAGATATCTTTACCTTTCCAATTTACCATCAACAACTTTCAGCCCCAGGGAATTAGCAGCTCTGGATGTAGCAAATGCTTCAACTATGGTATGAAAGATTACTACAAAAAAAAAACAAAAAAAAAAATTCATTCATCTTAATATATCAGGACAGTAAGTTCTATCAATCCATGTCACTAAATATGACGCAATTAGAATCTAATTGCAGGATTTTAAATTCAACAGGAAAACAAAATACAAATCTAGAGCAATCCATAGGTAAATTTACAAACCCCGAGCCTCACTGTCAGCTTTAGATGGTAGCGCCCTCAACGTGTGAAAGTAGCCAACCTCACTGCCATAACAGTGATGTATTCTCAAGCATGTGAACTTTGACTTAAAAAGTGAAGGTTCAGGACCTGGAAAAGCACAAGAAAGTTAATAATGTAACTGCACTCCTAGGATAAAAGCCTATAGTGTGCTCTCAAGGAAAAGACATGCTACTTGTACTGTCCATGCAACATGTGAGATAACATATAAACATGCTATATATAGTAGTGTCATAATGGTAAATAGTCTAAAAAGAATGAAAAAAAATTCATGTACTCCAGCAGTTTCTGAAGACTGAATGAAATCACAATATTAAATGAAAATTTGATAGTCTCATTGACAGGTTATATTCTCCATAGGAAGTGACACTAAACAGGGTTCATGTCATATCCTTGTTAGCTCCTAATAGTAGAAACAGTTATTAATAATCATAACTCAACACACTACACATTTGTTAAAGAAACACATGATTATTATATGTGCGATCAATATGTTACAAAGTACATATTTTTAATAAGCATTATTTTCAGCAGATTTATTTATTTCCTGTATTATAAAGCACATCCATTCAGGAACTCACAGAAATTGTTTAAATTTTGAATGCCGCTTCACTTGGTAGAGGATAGTAATTTCAAGTGATAAATAGAAGAAAAGATAAATCATAGGAATTTCTTGATCAGCTGACTTATACTGTGTAAAGTACATGTGATATTATGATGAGGTTAGGTCAAAGTACATCTGGGTGCATGATAACAGAGCTCTTCATTCACACATGCGAATACACTTTTAGAGATGTGCTTTCAATACGAGGAATTATTGTTTTTCAATGGAATGATTAGCAAATTTCAATATAATATTATAGTTGATATATGCCCTTTTAGCAGTTTATAAATGTCATTTAAATGATTTTAATATTAAATTTTTATACTGCATTTATTAACATGGAGTATGACTTTGATGACGGAAACACTGTCTCCTTAAAATGGTGCATCAGAGCATACATGTACCTGTATAGTCAAACTGAAGTGAAGATGCAATGATAAGAAAAGAATAAAATAACATGCATCTGATAAATCCTGATGAACAGAATGATATTAGGTGTGTAGTGAATGTATGTTTAAGTAGATATGGCCTGTCAAGGTTGAATACATGTATGACAGATCTAGGAACAATTTCAGGGTAGTATTGCATTCCCAGTTCCACGTCACTGCCTTTATAAAAAGAGGACATGAATAAATGGTCACCAAAATTTAACACAATGGAGCCAAAAACAATTTATTCTCATAAAACACATGGTAACATTTGTTAATAACAAAAGCAAGAATGGGTCACTAAACTCATCCTATATTATGTTCCTCACTGAGTTGGAATGAAGCTCGAACTAAAATTGTATACATGAACAATTTAATACAAATCAACCATATCTGATTACAGTTACAACGAATATAAACCTGTAAGCAAATTTAAATTTATTTTTGGTTTAACGTGGTAGCTAGCATTGCTCTTAAGAATGGTCAGTGTAAGTTTTCTCAGGCTTCAGTGAAAAAAACTTAATCAATAAACTGCACATACAGTACTGATTGGGGGTGTAATCTCAAAATTGTACACAGTCCGTTTTATAGCAGGCGAGTGAACCGGGGGGGGGGGGGGGAGATTTATCAATAGACTTTTATACATGTAACCAAATAAATACACTAGGGTGCCATGGTGTTTTGTAAATCAATGGCCCCAATGATAATGTTAGAACCTGATAAAATAGTACAACAACTGAAGCCTTGCCATGTAAAATATTCAGAGGCTGCTGCTGCTGAGTTGTTGGATTAGTGAAGTCAAATGTATGGAGGTGTTTGGTTCGATTGATGCTTCAAAACATCTCCACAGCTACAATGAATATTCATCAACTAGACACTCCCACCAAACAAAGTTAACCAATTTTTCAATACCTAACAGTTGTGCAAATAAAACAATGTAAAACTAACGAGGTGAAAACTAATATTATATTCATAAAGGAATACATGCACTGAACAACCTCCAAACAATCCCCACAATATCTCATGACCTGCATTTACATTTATAAGCACAACAGTTCGACTGTGTAAAAAAACAAAAACATTTTGGATTTTAAGGGCATGTAATAAACAATATATTTCTACATACTAGTAATCTAGACAAATGACACTGTTTTAAATTATACGCTGTCAAAAAATTCATACAATTACAAAGATTATTGATAAAAAAGTGACAAGAGACTGTAAATAAATAAATTTAACATTCAACATGTTGTTATTCTATAAAACAATGGGATCATAGGGGAAACTCATAAGGCTCCACCACAGGGCTGGACTGCAGAACTATAAACCAACGCACAGCACAGCACAGCACCATCCACTGAATGACCACACGTTTTACTTGTACCTGTTAGTTTGAATGAACATACATAAGGTGATATATATCAGACAGAGAAGACAAGCATGAAACATTCCAAAGGGTAAAGTGTTTAAGGAATAACAGAAGGATGGATGTTTGGATGACCAGACACACTACATAGTACATGTACTTACATATGAACAATTGCTCAAAATGAAGCTCGCTTTCCCCTGTAATGTTAAAAAGTGATGGCAAAAGACAAAATGACTTTATCAAGCATGCAATACATATATTATCATCATGCAACCATTATTAACAAAGTTATATGTGTGTGCAAAAATAACTAGCATTATTTTATTAAAAGTTTGTTAAGTATAAACCACATAAATTGGACATGCACTCAAGTAGGAAGTGAACTTAAAGAAATTCTTATCAGTCAATGCACATGCATGAGATTTTAAAATCACCATTCTCATAATGGCTGCCAAACATTTCCAGCGTGGCATTAAAATTTATGCACAAGAACTTGCTATCTACAAAGCCTTAAACACAGATGTTTCTGTTTTCTAACTAACAGCAGCACAAACAAGCTGCATTAATATATAGGGTACATACAATTATATTCATGTTGAAACAAACATTTGATATGTGTCAGAAAGGAAAGACTATTCAGCAAAATGCTTCACATACTAAGCACAAGAACTGATGGTACATAAATACATTACATATAACCGTAGCATTGGTTTTCAAGTACATGGCCTACCAGGATCTCAAGAAAACAAGCAACAGCACATATACTCATAATCAAGGCATAAGGTTGGATTCATAGATCAAACTCGGAATTAATCCTGACATCACAGATTATAACATGGATATAGTTAAGCTTTATACAACCACTAGAAATGAACGAATAAACGAACAAAACAGACAATTGCCTCTTGTATATCAGCACCTCGGATAATTTTTCAGCTTTGGCAAGAACCCTAATTTCAAGTTATTTATTACAAAAATGCTTACTTGAAGGTTTAAACCCAAATTCGTCCTTTATTTGCCCTCAACTCGCAAGTCAGCCAAAAGAAATGCACAGCTTGATTTGATACAGGAGAAGCTTGATCAAACCAAAAAAGCATGTCTCAATAGGAATAAATTATCACTTTTTTTTTTTTTTGCCGTTACTATTTGGAACTATGTAGTAAAAGAACTAAAGATTTTGCAATTTTATTAATAACATGTAATAACAAAGACATCATTCATCAATTCCAGAGTAGATCTATTAACACATGTACATGTGACAATACATAACATACAAACATTAGCGACATAGGCACTAGCTATTAATCACAGGTTGCAAGTGATACGTATTGTGATTGTCAAATCCGATACAGTGGACTTCTCAGAAACAACATGCCATACTGTAATTGATACACAAGCAGCAAATTAATGACAAAACTGATGCTCTGAAGCAAGCAACATCACAAATTACAGTACATGTATATACTGGTACACAACAAAATTTAACTATTGAATGGTATTACAGTTTCACTATGGATGAGTTTTATTTTTGCAGATTGACTACATGTATGTGTTATGATATAATCATATTGATTCTTATGTTAAACAGTTATCATAAGAACACCACAAAGTATGGGCAAAGGCAGTACGGTAATCCTATATCAACTACCACAAAGCGAGGATGTGTTTCTGTGCTGCCTGAGTGCATACTTTGCTGTCTTCTCATGATGACCTTATTAATAATACATTTTTTTCCTACTTGTAGTAATAATTGAATACCGGGTAGCAACAAAAAAAGTTTTGTACCATGCCAACATCTACGTACAGTCATTGGATTCTATTTCTGTCATGCTATAATAGTGCTTCTGCGTCCGAAGCGAAGCAAACAAAAGGACGTGTTTGAATGTGATGTCAATAATCTTCAATGCATCAATGTTGGTGACGTAGTTTACCCAAAACAAAAAAAAGATTTTGAACGTTCTAACAAGTGCAGACATGTTTTAGAATGAATGCAGATTTCATGAAACAGTAAATTTTACTGTTTTCAATGATAAATATTTATGTGACTATATATTTGAATGTGTTATTCAGTTGAACCTTTCTGTTTGTAAGTGCAGTATTAAAATCAACTTTAAGCTTGATGCAAAACTTATAAATAATAAACATCAACCCTATGTACAGATAAAATAATGTCTTTTTATTTCAATACTGCATTACCATGGTTTTGGGCTATTTTTGAGACTCATTCTTATCACATTTGTGTGACAAAATTCTTGCACACCTTTATGAACTTGCGAAAACATTGGAAGAATACTTCTATTGTCATGGCAAAGGAAGTACAATAATGGATTTCATTTGGTAAACTAGTTACTTGTTCATAAGAACAAATAAACATAATAAAATAAATGTGTAATGTTATTAATCATAAAACACAATGCACTCTCTTTTAAGCTTGCTTACCTATCTCAACCATTTCTAGGTCATCTATAGGTATTCTTTGATAGTGGGTAACCTTCTCAGCGTCATCATCGTACCTGGTAAAAAATAAACAATCAATGTAAACTCATTGACAACTTAATAGTTGATAATCGCCATAATGTACAATGCCAATGATTCCAAAGAAGGCATAAAATTGGTCAACACATATTGAAAATTACTTTAGAAGATACTGTAACAGTGAAAAGAACGTTTGAATTTGAAATAGATCAGTAGATAAAAAAATTGCAACTCTTAATGATTGCCCACGCAGACCTTCTCTAGTTTGATAAATATATTTTCAGTCAAATTTTAGGAAATTGATAATACTTTATGAGTATATTCCTTGCTATAAAAGGTCATATGTGGGAACAAAATCGGGGTCATGGAACTATTTTTTGAGATGATTACTTTAAGTAGATTACTGAGTTAATAGTTCATTCAAACTCAAAGTGGAAAATTACATTTTGTACAAATTACAAAACAACATTTGCAAAATGGAAAACACAGAATGTCAACATTAAATACATGTAGAGAATTGTCATTTTATATTTAGGTTTGTGATCCTCATTGTTTGTAAATTGAACAAATTAACAACACACAACATGCTTACTTGACACATAAACATACTGATCACTGTTCACTGCCACAAAAGACACATGAATATAACAAGAAAATAATGACAAAATGGTAACGTGCAAAAATCTTAATGTTTGCTAATACATTGTACACAACTGATGTGATTTATTAATAATAAAGAGTTGATTCAAATTGATAACTTGTTGGACATTCATGATGATATTGTCAGCAAGCCAGCATAATGTTGATCATTAAAGACATTCATATCAAAACATTGCCAGACAATGAATGGGACTCATCAATATGTTGGCACTAGATGGGATTCATCACCATGTTGGCACTAGATGGGATTCATCAATATGTTGGCACTAGATGGGATTCATCAATATGTTGGCACTAGATGGGATTCATCAATATGTTGGCACTAGATGGGATTCATCAATATGTTGGCACTAGATGGGATTCATCAATATGTTGGCACTAGATGGGATTCATCAATATGTTGGCACTAGATGGGATTCATCACCATGTTGGCACTAGATGGGATTCATCAATATGTTGGCACTAGATGAGATTCATCACCATGTTGACACTAGATGAGATTCATCACGATGTTGGCACTAGATGAGATTCATCACGATGTTGGCACTAGATGAGATTCATCACGATGTTGGCACTGATGAGATTCATCAACATGTTAGCACTGATGAGATTCATCAACATGTTGGCACTGATGAGATTCATCAACATGTTGGCACTGATGAGATTCATCACCATGTTGGCACTGATGAGATTCATCACTATGTTGGCACTGATGAGATTCATCAACATGTTGGCACTGATGAGATTCATCACCATGTTGGCACTGATGAGATTCATCACCATGTTGGCACAGATGAGATTCATCACCATGTTGGCACGGATGAGATTCATCACCATGTTGGCACTGATGAGATTCATCACCATGTTGGCACTGATGAGATTCATCACCATGTTGGCACTGATGAGATTCATCACTATGTTGGCACTGATGAAATTCATCACCATGTTGACACTAGATGAGATTCATCACCATGTTGACACTAGATGAGATTCATCACGATGTTGGCACTGATGAGATTCATCACTATGTTGGCACTGATGAGATTCATCACCATGTTGGCACTGATGAGATTCATCACCATGTTGGCACTGATGAGATTCATCACTATGTTGGCGCTGATGAGATTCATCAACATGTTGGCACTGATGAGATTCATCACCATGTTGGCACTGATGAGATTCATCAATATGTTGGCACTGATGACATTCATCAACATGTTGGCACTGATGACATTTATCACCATGTTGGCACTGATGGGATTCATCACCACGTTGGCACTGACGAGATTCATCACCACGTTGGCACTGATGAGATTCATCAACATGTTGGCACTGATGAGATTCATCAACATGTTGGCACTGATGAGATTCATCAACAAGTTGGGACTGATGAGATGCATCACTATGTTGGTAGTGATGACATCCATCAACATGTTGGCACTGATGACATTCATGAACATGTTGGAACTGATGACATTCATGAACATGTTGGAACTGATGACATTCATGAACATGTTGGAACTGATGAGATTCATCAACATGTTGGCACTGATGAGATTCATCATCATGTTGGCACTGATGACATTCATCAACGTGTTGGCACTGATGACATTCATCAACGTGTTGGCACAAATGACATTCATCACCATGTTGGCAATGATGAGATTCATCACTATGTTGGCACTGATGAGATTCATCATCATGTTGGCACTGATGACATTCATCAACGTGTTGGTACAGATGAGATTCATCACCATGTTGGCACTGATGAGATTCATCACTATGTTGGCACTGATGACATTCATCAACATGTTGGTATTGATGACATTCATCAACATGTTGGCACTGATGACATTCATCAACATGTTGGCACTGATGACATTCATCAACATTTGGATAATCATGAAACATCTGAGATTTATCGATATATTTATCGAATAGTTTTTCCTGGGTATTACTCGGTAGTGAGAATCACAATTTTTATTGATTAGTTGCTTTTCATTACATACTAGTAATAACATTTTTCTGTAATCATTTCAATAATTAGTCTACAGAGATTAGAACTTTCTCAGAAAGTTGTTGATGCACATACAAACAAAACAAATGTTTTCTACTGATGACAGCTATTTCTCAGCTCAGAGGGATATGATAACTGACAAAGCATATGCATACTGTGACAATAAAACTAGTTGAAGACATGCAAAATATGAAGAATGAAGGGAGGAGAATTTACTCACATAATTGACATGTGGCTACAAAGGAACAGGGTGAACAGAGCAGAATATTAGAAAAGGGGAATGGATAAAAATACAATTACTGCTATGACAAGTTATTAGAAATCTACATTGACACAGTGATTGCAAGAACAAATGTGCTCAAACCCCATGAAAGAAAAAGTATGTTAATGTATGACAGCAAGGGAACCTCGCACTTCCAATAGCTTAAAATAATCACTAAAATATAGTAATTTTCAGAGTCTGCTTTCATTCTTTCTCTGTCAGAATTTCAACCACTACCACCAACATCATAATTACATGTACCTAGAAAATCATCAGTGAAATTGAAAGAGTTGGGAATAATAGGGTTGTTGGGTTTTAAAAAGGGTCAGCAATTTCAACCCTGAGAATAAAGTGAACAACATAAAGATAAGCACCCAAGCATACAAAATGTATTTGACATGACAGACCATACATCAACATTTTCACCAGCTTAAAAAAACACCAGATAAATGAACAAGCTAGGTCAGTATTACTGCTCATGCTAGAAATATTAACTTTTGACACACGGCCACCAGCAGTCACCCTGATAATACAGGATGCAGGACCTACCTAGCAATGTAGTAAGCTCTCTGAGTCAGTAGTAATATAACATCCATATCTTGTAGCATTACATCAGTGTTTTCCCTGACAAGAGAATAACACACATTATTATACATCTGTAACCGGAACGCCATAAGTTACAGCATGCCGTAATTTTGCGGAGTATTTTCATTCTACTATGGAAATACAAATTCCAAATATTGAATGATTACGCGAGTAAACGTCCTTCAATAATAAAAACAATCATGGCTTCCACCAGGGTTTGACCTGACTCCACACAAAGAAGTTCACTGATTCTGTTCTAAACTTTTTGGATTTCAGCATTCCCATGATCTATCCTTGGAAGGAAGATGTATAATAATAAGGTTATTATGGGGATACCTCAAAGTATGCATGAAGACAGTACAGCAGATGTATCAACTGACTCACAGCAGAGGTTGTTGCGACGGCGTACTGTCTGATCATATTATTATACACGTAGCACAGAATACAACAGACGGTGCCACCATAAAATAATGTATCTGTATTCATTTATTTTTCATTGCTAGAAATTTCCACAATTTGAGAATTTTACGGCATTCGTGAAAACAAAATTTTGCAAGGGGAGCTGACACTGTTGTAGTAATTTTCACTGCTACGAATATTCAAAAATTGTTTGCTGACTCACGTAATTAAAGAAAATTTGTTTTTCACAGTGTCAAAAGATCACCAATTTGAAAATGATCATATTATTATACTTACGGTGGATCACAGTCAATGAGCGCCCATCCCCCAAAACATTCTTCATTTTGGGGTAGAAGCAATTTCTTACAATGTTGTATCAGTTGATTAACACTGTCTTCTTTTTCTAAAATCCAAACATCTTCTTCATTTTCTGGTGATTTTGTTGCATTAAGTAATGATAAGTCTTCTGTAACTGGATTACCAAGCATCAAATCTGCAGATGAAAACAAACAATTACATAATTATGAAATTTTAAAGTGATACAATCATTGTACCACATCTTGTTCAATTTAGAACCCATAAGGACATGTACAATGCGTGTAAAATAAAGTGTTTGTTTACACAAAATTTGAACGTGCGTTGTAAAACAATTGTAGCGCTTTAAAGGGACAGTCATTACAATTCACGTTTGATACTACTTAGATAAGATACATTGTTTACACAACAAATTTGAATGTTTGCCACATGGCAACCACAACCAATTAATAAGACAACAATGTTTAAATTGCATACAAAGATATACTTTCATTTTATAGCATTGTACATTTAACTGGGGTTCTTACAAATTCCCGTCTGTTATCTTACTCAAAAGATTCATTAATTTTTAAATTATTTTTTTTTCAAAAGCCTGGATATAGAGGAACACATTCAACATTTAACTTGTTTGCAAGTCACAGTAACTTATACGAAATGGTACATTAGTGACAGCTTTTTGAGTGGCAATAAAGTATACTTGCAAGTAATGTATACCATGAGGAAAATGTGGTCCTTCAAAGTTCTCTCAGAGCGAATGACTGTTCAGATTTCATGAATTAAACTTGACTCACCTATTGCAACCTGTCTATAAGCATCTTTAAATCTGTTTTGTATGTATCTGTTAGCCGAATTGTAACCATCTTTCATTACTCCTGAGAATCTCCGTTCTCCAGTTCTTGTGAAATCTCCCTTTAATGCGGCAGTACCGGCATATTGTCTACTGATAGCATCGCCATTGTTAGCCCACATCTGTTGATATGCTGTACGTACACCTGGTGTCATCATGGAATCTGGTACTAGCATGCCTAGTTTTCTAAGCTGTAAGTAGAAGATTTTATTGCCATAGTTGCCACAGAGTTATTACAGGTTTTAGAACCTTAACAGACTTTTGAAAACTAACTTTGGGAAGTTTGAGAAGTTAATACTATTTTTAGATGTTTGTTCACAATAATGTTATGAAACAGAAAACAAGGTTTCTTTACAAACAAAACTCCAAACTCAATTGAACTACATTTGTATATTGTATTGATGTAATACAGTTCAAAGGCATGATTTTGAACTGCTAAATTTTTTTTTTTTTTAGATCATTTTCAGACCCCCACCAAAAGATTTGTCATACGGCCTTAAAAGTGCAAAGTTGGGTTAACAAATTGCCTGTTGACTACTGGAACTTTTTTCTTTTTTTTACAGCTGATTTTGGTATGTCTGTGGAGGCTGTGTTACCACATTGCCTGCTGAAAGCTTCTGTGAATAACCAAAATAAATGAGAAACAAGCAGCCTATCGGCTGAGATAGCTCCGCTGTTAGCAATGCACATTTCAATTAAAGAACTGAAGACATCATTAGAAAATGAACAATATGAATAGTATCAAAGCAATTGGACTTACAGTTTTTAACAAGAAGTCGAAAATATCACTTTTTACCAAAAATTACAAAAATATTCACCAAAATAAATTAATTAGAGAATTGAAGATATCATCACAAAATGAACAAATCTGAGAGAGGTCCACATGTAGTACCTATATATGTAATATCAAAGCAATCGGACTTACAGTTTTCAACAAGAAGTCGAAAATATCACTTTTTACCAAAAATGACAAAAATATTCACCAAAATTAGAGAACTGAAGATATCACCACAAAATGAACAAATCTGAGAAAGGTCTACATGTAGTATCTATATATGTAATATCAAAGCAATTGAACTATTGGTTTTTAACAAGAAGTCGAAAATATCACTTTTTACCAAAAATTACAAAAATATTCACCAAAATTAGAGAATTGAAGATATCATCACAAAATGAACAAATCTGAGAGAGGTCCACATGTAGTACCTATATATGTAATATCAAAGCAATCGAACTTGCGGTTTTTAACAAGAAGTCGAAAATATCACTTTTTACCAAAAATGACAAAAATATTCACCAAAATTAGAGAATTGAAGATATCATCACAAAATGAACAAATCTGAGAGAGGTCCACATGTAGTACCTATATATGTAATATCAAAGCAATCGAACTTGCGGTTTTTAACAAGAAGTCGAAAATATCACTTTTTACCAAAAATGACAAAAATATTCACCAAAATTAGAGAATTGAAGATATCATCACGAAATGAACAAATCTGAGATAGGTCCACATGTAGTACCTATATATGTAGTATCAAAGCAATTGGACTTGCGGTTTTTAACAAGAAGTCGAAAATATCACTTTTTACCAAAAATATTCACCAAAATTAGAGAATTAAAGATATCATTGCAAAATGAACAAATCTGAGAGAGGTCCACATGTAGTACCTATATATGTAATATCAAAGCAATTGCACTTGCGGTTTTTAACAAGAAGTCGAAAATATCACTTTTTACCAAAAATGACAAAAATATTCACCAAAATTAGAGAATTGAAGATATCATCACGAAATGAACAAATCTGAGATAGGTCCACATGTAGTACCTATATATGTAGTATCAAAGCAATTGGACTTGCGGTTTTTAACAAGAAGTCGAAAATATCACTTTTTACCAAAAATATTCACCAAAATTAGAGAATTAAAGATATCATTGCAAAATGAACAAATCTGAGAGAGGTCCACATGTAGTACCTATATATGTAATATCAAAGCAATTGCACTTGCGGTTTTTAACAAGAAGTCGAAAATATCACTTTTTACCAAAAATGACAAAAATATTCACCAAAATTAGAGAATTGAAGATATCATCATGAAATGAACAAATCTGAGAGAGGTTTACCCAAGGTACATATACACTAAGTATCAAAGCATTCAGGCTTGTAGTTTTCAAGAAGAAGTCGAAAAAGTAAAGCATTGACACAGACGACGGCGGACAATCACTCATATGATAGGCTCCGCTCGACAAAGTCGACAGCGAAGCTAAAAACTGAAAATGTACTCAAATTTTTTGTTGGCTCCAAAATTAAGGTTTATTTCCAGAAATATTGAATACAAGCAGCCTGTCGGCTGAGATAGCTCCGCTGTTAGCAATGCACATGGCAATTAAAGAACAGAAGATATCATTAGAAAATGAACAAATCTGAGAGAGGTCCACATGTAGTACCTATATGTATAATATATCAAAGCAATTGAAGAATTGAAGATATCATCACGAAATGAACAAATCTGAGAAAGGTCCACATATAGCATCTATATATGCAATATCAAAGCAATTGGACTTGCGGTTTTTAAAAAGAAGTCAAAAATATTCATCAAAATTAGAGAATTGAAGATATCATCATGAAATGAACAAATCTGAGAGAGGCCTAAACCAGGTACATACACACCAAGTATCAAAGCATTCAGGATTGTAGTTATCAAGAAAAAGTCGAAAAAGTAAAACATTGACACGGACGACGACGGACAATCACTCATATGATAAGCTCCGCCCGACAAAGTCGACAGCAGAACTAAAAAGTGCAAAATATTTGGGCGAGAAAGACTGTAGGTGAAAAGGTTAAAAACACCTAACTCTTCATCACAAATTTTTCTGTACTGTAGAAAAAATTTAAGACATTCACAGCAAGTAACACAAGTAACTCTTTTCCTCTTATTTTGACCAGATATTGTATCTAGATTTAGTTACAAAGAAAAATCATGCTTTTTCAGTGTCCTACATTGAGGATCCAAGAAACTGGCTCAGTCATAGTAATTTGATTATATGTTAGATAATTTCTTTAAGCAAATGATCTTCCAGACAAGGGTGATCACAGATCACTACTGTGGTTGTTAATCTGCATAATGCAAATATGTGATGCAAACAAGATGGAAAAGCAATAAATGTGAGTCCAGAATGCAATCAATAGGTAACACAAATGTGATAATGCATAGTGTTAATGCAAAGATCATGACAGCGAAAGTCCTACTGTATGCCAAGGACTACACAAAATATCTAGGATGCCTTATTTTTCATACACTCAGACAATTTTCTATAGGCTTCACTTGATACTGGTAGCGACATGGCACATGGGCAGGAAAAACAAATTCAGTATCTTTGATCAATAGCTGGCAAGATTCTGTTTCGATCTGTTGTCCAGAATCACCCCGGCAAATACAAAGTTTGATTTCAGGAAGATATCAAATTACCAGTAATACACTAGTGAGTGACTATGTTACTCCAAAAGGTCATTCCAGGAGGAGAAAAATAAAAATGATTGCAAGTGAAGAACTCTGTTTATATAAGCATCACAAGTTGACTAAATTATATGCTGGGCTGACAAATAATAGCACACAAGCATGGAGATTGATGCAGCTATGCAATGAGTTCATACATCAGTGTGGAATAGCTTACCTGAGTATCTAAAACAACTCTTGCAATGGCAGTTTGTACAACATTAGTACGATCCAGACAATCCATACAGTTTACACGAAACACATTACGTTGATCACAAATAATTCCCTTTCTGTCAACCCTGTGAAAGAACATCAATTTCTAGTTATTGTAATCACTGATTGGTCCATACATGATCGGGAAATAATGTCAACAGATGCAAATACCGAAACCACAAACATAAGCGCTCATTTTAAACTACGTCCAACAGGGACAAAAAATAAAAACAAGTAAATCATGCTATTTTAATAAACAATCAGGATATTTATTCCAAAACACACTCAGCATCATAGTTAAATTAAGCCATATAGCCTAAAGTAAAATTGAGTACAATTGCTTTCAAATTGCTTTTGCATGACAACATAATTTTAAATTTCTTTTCCAAGACCTCACCAACAGATTTGGGATATTTCAGACTTTTACCAGGTTTTTTAAGACCTTTTTAAGAGATTGAAGACTTTTTCAAAAACCCCGTCATGGTATGGTGAAGGAGAACTCTTATAATAGCATTATTAGTGTGCGAATACATCTGTCTGTGTGATATGTTAGTCACTTAACCTATACTGAGACACACATGCTGGCCTCCCACGCTAATGCTGCATCGCAATCATCTCCCTAAGGCAACTCCATATGCCACAGTAGAACATGTATTTCAATCAAAATCCAAAACTCATTAGTACAAAATAATGTATTCATATAGTAACACAAAAATCAACATGAACACTACCGGTACTGTAACTTGGTCTATCACAATCATTCACCACCTCATCTGGAATTCTGGTACTCATTTGTTCTTAATGACTATAAAGTATTAGTTTTGAACATAGACTCAGCAAATACATGTATTTATCAGCATACATGCACACTACTGTCATATTTTTAATGATAGATGAGTGTTGAAACATGAGACATATGGTTTATGCATGTAATAACAACAATTCTTAATTTATATTTATCATATGCATAACATGAGATGAGAGGCAGAACAGGACTGGTCATAAATGCATGTCACATACTGGCAAACTTGTGTGTTCATTTTCAGAATTATTATTAAGCCGCTCAAACGAACTGGTTGAAATAGTGAAAAAAATTCCTAGCAAATGGAAGTGAATATTATGAATGGGCCACATAGTGTACACAAGCCATTTGAGTGAACACCATTGTACCAACAAAATTACCACATTCAACACTCGTAATGACATATTTTGTATTCGTTATTTCAGCAATATTCATAGTTCCACTTACATGTACAACAGCTGCCATTTCATTTTTTAGGATTTTGGAAATATGCATGTGATTAATATATAGGCAAACAATATTTTCACATTAATAGCTAGGCTGACATAAGCAGACACTCTAGACTAGACTAGCATCAATCTTCACCTATGACGCTTATTGACACAAAACTCTGGCAAAAATCACACGTGTCTGCTGATATCAACCTATCAGAAAATATCATGGAATTATACATGTATACATTGTATATGTACAAAAGGAATGAATTTTAGGATATTGAGGGGTTAACTTACCAGCAGTATCGCATGTCTTTGATGATTTCTTTAATACTTTCTGTTAACACAGACACATTCTCAAACTTCATACCTCGACTGAAAAGGAAGACAATCAAGAAGTGATTGGGATCAACAGAAAAGGAAGTTGTATCGAGAATATAGGATTGAAATAGAATAAAGTCAAACCAAGACTGAAGTTGATTATCAGTACAGAAGAGCTTGTCTGAACACTTTTTGAAAATATCGTTTGGTTTACGAGTGATCAATATGTTACATTCAAGTTTTTTCAACAATCGCTGTGTGAAATTGCCACAATGACAGATAACTCTATAGTCACGCATTTATACATTGTATATCAATAAAATGGGTTTTAAGCATTCCTTAAATGCCAAAACATTGAATTCCAAGAAATGGCCAAAAAACAACCAACCAGAGTTGAAAATGCTATAAACAAAAACTTTATTTATTTATTTAGTTTCACAGGAAGTATCTGTTACAGTAGTGAATGAAAAAAGTGAACAGCCACAGTTAGAGCAATTAACATACATCAGAGGACATCACTGTGTGCCACTGTTTTCCCAGTAACTCATTTTCAACAGTTGTCCTAATTGGTTTTACACATTATCGATTAAAAGTCAGACATTGGAATAATGCTACTTTGTAATTATTTTTTCAAAATACAACATTGTCAATAGGCAACATTCAAATTTAAGGATAGGCATAACACAATATCTCTGTTGTGCGTTTGAGTTCTTTCTATTGTCTATCGTTAAATAATATTAATATTCCTGACTGAAAACCCTCTAATTTGCATTTGGATTTGGTCTTTTTTGAATATGAAGCTCAATTCGAGCCTGAAATCTGAATCACTAGATGCAATATGAAGCTACATCCACTCACATCTGTGTGATTTATCCACTATGGGATACCCACAAACATAAACTTTATTTTAGCTGTCATTTATTTTGACTGCAAACAGCAACACAGTGCATGCAGCTTAATGCAGCTGAGCTTTACTGATTTCCATTACAAGGAAAAGTTGTTTAAATTTGGCTTTACCTCTCAAACGAATATAGCAAAACAACTAGAAAGTAGGGATTAACAAAATTACACAGTAAAGAAAAAACATTCTTATAACATACTCACCAGTATTCATGGAAATCAAAACTGACATATGTGAGCAGAGGACTATTATAATTGAGTATATAATGTACAAATGCATCTCCTATAATCTGCTCTCTTCCTGTCTGATCAACCAGGTTTATTATGGCAACCTTCTTGTAAATGTTCAACTCTCCATCAAAATGTCTCCTGAAGGCATTATCTGTGTCTTCTTCGCCTAAACCACAACAAACAAAATCTCAAAACTATATTCAATTATAACTGATGAACCTACAGTATCACATTGAATGAGAATTTGGTTTTATGTGAGATAGTAGAATCAAATTCAAGCAGTGAAATATTCATGAACACTGTTTTTCACATTTATTTTGGTTAACCATAGAGTATTTTAGACGGCAATGTGAAAAACTGACAAAAAATTCACTAAATTGTGGATTAGTTTATTTTGGCAAAATTTGATTGCAAATTAGCAACTTCATAAACAAATTTAATAGTTATTATATACATAATGTTTCAAAATTAAATAAAACCTGCTCACACAACACACATTAACCATCAAGAGCAAGATACCAGGAATAGATTACCACATTTTTAATTAACTTACTGATAATTGAATGATCATAAAATCAACAAACATTTATACATCTACATCTGTCAATAAATGTTACTGTGAAATACTTTATTTTAGCTGGAAATAATTTTCGCTGAAAAGGCTTTTATTTTCACTGATGTTTGATAAGTTGAATGTGAAATATAGGAAAAAAAGTATATTCGCCAGATTTTATTTTCACGGAATAGCGAAAATAAATTCCAAGCGAAAATAAAGTAGTCTACAGTATTTATTGGCAAGTACGACAATGTATAGAGTATGTTTACCAACTATTTGCCAGTTTCTGCAATATAATATACATGATTGTACAATGTACATGTACAAGGATTTGTCAGTGTGGGTCATTTGGCATTGAACACAAAATAGATAGCAAGGTGCATAGATTAGGAAAATCGTGAAACGGTCAATGTCAACCAATAAATCACCCTCAAAATAAATCACCTTTTTTTATTTTTGGCTTATCTATGTGAGATTTATTTAAACTGCAGGTTCTGTAAACTAAAAATAGATGGGAGTACAACATCACAGAGCATCTTTGTGCTAGCCCCTGCATTTCATAGTGTTCTAAAATTCAAGGCCACAAGAGCAATTGCCTTGGATTCCCCAATCTGACTGCTCTGATACCATCTTCAAAACAGCTATATTCAGTATGTTCTTCATATTATCAATTGATCAGAGGTATTTTTAGAAGCCTAGAAACTTTATGGAGGCACATCAAAGGCAATTGCCTTCATGCCGAATAAGTCACAAATGTAGTCTTGTAGTGCAAACTACATTTTCTGTCTACAATTTTGGTGCTTCAAAATATCAAATTCAATTCCTGATTAGAAAAGTGTACACGTCATTGTAGACATTAATACGATAGGAAATACTGAGCAAGTTGTAATGAATCTCAATTACCATCAACAGCAAATATGCAAAAAAATCATTTTTGATTGTAATAATCAGTACCTTTATCTAACCTAGGAGGCGGCCTGTATTTATAACCTGGCTGACTCCAAAATACCGGAACAGAACCTCTCACTTGAACAAATGCTACAGTATGGTGAGGAATGGACAAGATCTGTTCTGTTTCCACATAGTTCGCACAGGCACCTTTTTCGTCAACTCCTCTTCTTTTATATCTGGTTCCTACAAAGCATGGAGTATGAGATTGATAAATAAATCACATTTGTAACCATCTAACAGTGTAAAGAGATTAGATGTTCAAACCAACTGAGAATTCCACATGATCAGTGGTTCATCATTCGCTGCAAAACAAATGACCTTTGCAGAGGAAGTTGCTAAAGTAATCTCCCTTGCGGCTATGAATGAAGGAGTTTAGAAGATTATTGATTTCCCATGTAATGACAGATTGTAAAATTTGCAATGAAAGCATCCCTCAAGAACATGATCAACAAGGAAATCTGAGTGCAATATGAGGTTTGAAACGAGAATCTACTTCAATCTCGTTTTGTACCGCAAAAGATATTCAAAAGTCAGTGTTTACTCTTTAGCATATCTTACCTGCACGGTGTCTGCTTCTACGAGATATCAAACTTAATGTAAATTGTAATGGCTCTTGTAACATGGGATCATCAGCCTCTTCATCTTCACTAAAATCTAACTGACATTTCTCAATCTGCACAAACCCTTGTATAACAGGTACTCTCCAGTGATCTGATAAAGCAGCATCCTATCAAACGATAAAGAAAAAAAAATTTGATATGCTCAATTTACACAAAATCTTTCGTGCAGGTGACTGATTTTTTTGGTATGTTAACAGAATGTTAGCCACTTTTTCATCTTAAGCTAATAATGGTATTATTAATGAAAATCATTGTTTTAATTTGGCCAAAGACAATATACGAGTAATTCAAAAATATTTTTGAACCAAGAACAAACACTTAAATCAGTACTAAAGTGAAATTCGCCATAGCTTACCACTTGAACAAGCATGAGTGTATTGATATCAATTTATTTACAGATACAATTACCTATAATTGTTATGTAAATTATTTTCCTCCCAGTGAATAATAAGTCTTTTGGGTTGTTAGCCTTTTTTATTTATACATATAATTTATAGCGACACATTGGTGCCACATACCAAAATAGAAACCAAACAAGAATCCCACTGAGTATTATAGGAAAAAGTACGGTATTGTCTGTATGGGTGTTGAAATTGACACAGAGCAAGTAATCAGTGCAAGTAGCACGAGAAAAAAATGGTACCATTTCTAGTGCTGAAATGGTACTAAATCTAGTGATGAAATGATACTTGATCTAGTGTTGAAATAGCACAGTTTTAGAAGCAAAATGTGAGTGTCATTGCTATAGGGGTATGCATGTACAAGTTGCGTAATTATTGCCTCAAAATTGAAAGTGAAAAGATTGCAAGTTTATCATATCTCTACTGTTAATTTTGTACTTGTACAGAATCAGATGGAATTCCAAAAGTTAAGTTTATACACCTTGGTGACTGCTGGGGAGAGAGTTATAAATAGATTTTATGTGGGTGTAGGGAGCTCAAAGCACAAACTATTCTGTGACTAAACTAAACTGTGACACTTGATATTTTTTTTATAAAATGTAATTTTACTGAATAAATTTTATTGCATCCTCAGAAATACTACCTTTTTATCAGGCTAAAGCAATAAAGTAATAAAAGAAAGTTTAGTTAGTTAATATATAGCCAGATGTTTCATGATATCAAAGTATCATTTTTTGTTGCATCATTGGTAGTGAAAAGACTACCATGATAAAGTGACAAAAAAAAAACATACAGCTTTAAAATCCTTCCGAATGCCATTTTTTTCAATTTCACTGCTGTGCAAGAAGAGCAGAGAAGTCAAACTAAATTGAAGGACTTTAAGTTTCCCAAAGTTTTGTATTACCTGAAGCAATACAGCAACTTTTAACTTTTTCACCACTAGTTCTCTCTTTTCATCACAAATTCACAAAATAGTCCTGTTTAAACATGTAGTCCTTCAGAAGATTTGTACAAAAATGGCCAAAGTTTTTGAGTAAAAACTGAAATTTGCCTTAAATTTTGTTTGTTGGCTCTAAAATTAGGGTTCATTTCCAGAAATATTGAAGAATATGAGAAAAAAGTGCAGAAAAGTTTGGGTGAGGAAGTCTGGTGGTGAAAAGGTTAATGACCCAAACATGTAATTTGAACACAAATTGATGTATGATGAAATCATATTTTATGCACTGGCTGCTATATTCAATCTTAGATTATTGCAAATATTGTCAATTTAAAGCACGACAAGCAGCTGGTCAAAGTAAATGAACAAAAACATAAATACCTCACAATCAATGATATCTTGAATCATGAATTTATTCCAGAAGAACCTGTCATCAGGATTGAGTTTAAAAGAAGAATCTTTATCTTTATGTAGATGTTGCCTTTGTATGGAGTTGGTCAAGTCACCAGTAGGACTATAGTAGAAAGAATCATAATCACTGAACATCTTATGAAGTTCTTCTAGCACTCGTCTTTCAAGCTTTTCTCTGTCCTTTAACTCTTTCTGTGGCGAGAAAATGTAGCATGAGAAACAAATTTATGTCTAGAATATAATGTGAATGAAGGCAATAATGTCCTGTAAAACAGATTACGTTAAAGATGGAAGTGTCATGATGCAGGCATCTATAATAGAAGGGCTTCTAATAGATTAAATATGGTGATACTTGTGAGAATTTGTCTGATATTACTCAGATCCCATATATTCCTTATATAGTTTTAGTAGAACTACTTGTGTGTGTACAGAATGTATAGTACAAAATATCAAATTTCAAAATATGAATTTCACAATAAACCACTAGTTTGTACAAAAAAGTCACTTCTAATATTGAGAAGAGAATGATGTACCGGTATGTACTGTATCTACCGGTATCTCAGAAGTGCAATATGTGAAATTGAACGATTAAAGAAAATACATGTACACTTTACCTTACATGTTATGTTTATTGTTGCAATATATGATTATTTTAGCACTTGCAATACCAAGATTTATCCATAGTGAAGCTGTTAATGTATGCATACTTCTGGGAATGCACATGCACCAACATGAAAACAAATGGCTTTCACCTAGGTGGGGGCTTTCATAGACTTGAGATCACATACTCGTGTGTTTGGCTAAATACTTACTTTTGATACAGTCACTTGGAAGTAAAATATCAACATATGTCTGCATTTAGGGACGACGTCAAAAGATCAATGTCGGATAAAAAACTTAAGTTTTTTTCTAAACCCCCCACTGAAACTTAATTGATAAATATTGGTCATGGCATCACCATTAAATACAAATTGATAATCGGACAGTAGTATTGCATAGCAGTTGGTTGTCGGGTGGGTGTAAAAAGATTTTACAAATGCACCTCACTTGACGCACAGATTTACACTCAAACCAAACCATTTTTCTGTGTTTATTTCCCTTTTCAGTTATTTCTGTCCATGATTGGATAGAAATAAACGAACTACAAATACTCTAAGATTTTTTTGACTTCATTAAAAAATAAAATCGTTTTTGTAGGATGAAAACTTTTTGAGTTTTTTATCCGACATCGATCTTTTGACGTCGTCCCTTAGGTCAATTGATTTCCCAACAAAGACCCTTCTAGGGCTTCTAGAGTTGATCCCAAAATTTGTACTGAGCTTGATATCATCACAGCTCACACCTAGGCATCATGACATCTACTATTGTAGTGAGAATAACACACATGACTAACTGTACATCAGAAAGATACAACTTTAACACTCTAAACGTAACTAACCTTTTTGCCTTTAGTACCAGTAGTGACAGATTTAATAGAATTCCATGTCTTGATGAGGGCTTTCTGTTGTCCATCCTGAGAAGTAACTATTTTATCAGGTTTTGTCATGCCAAAATGATGTTTCTTGCATAACTGTTGGAGTAAAAAAAAAAGAATATGGTGATTACACATACAGGATTCAACTCATGATGCATGAACATTTGAACAGCACAAATTAAAATACAGAGCAGTGCAGTAAAAAAAGGCTTAATTTTCAGAGAAGCACTGCAAGTGCTTACACAAATTTATAAATTCTTTATATCTAAGCACTATTATAGTTATATTTTTTAAAGAGCTTCAACATAAATATGTCATTACATTTCCCTTGCATCTATTATACGGGTAGATATTTGATGGTAGCTATAGGGCCATCTTTTGAGGACAAGTTTAACATGTAGCTGCAGCAGCTTTAGCCTTTGAGTCTGTGGAATACTCATACAGGAGAGAGCTTGATCCCTTTTAACTTATGTCTACCAATCATGAGACTGATTTAACCAGCCATATGGTACTGGGGATCAAGATACACATACATTGTACCTCTCACTCTCAGGTTCTACTTGTAGGTGGAAAATTAGTATTAGACCAGTATTCTCCTATAATTTTATTCTGCATGAATGCAGAAGCAGGAAAGACCGCGTAAATTGAGTGATTATTAACTCTGCTTAAACGCTTTTGAAGAATGCAGTCAATTACAGTACTATTCAATAATATATGGAGAATTTTAAATCAAATTAAGATAATTGTCTGAGAAAATGAGTAACTGGATATTGAAAATTATGTTAAATTAGTTAATTTCACTATGGTTTCATATATGTAGTATGACAAATTTATCACCCTGACTTTGTTTCCCTGACAACATGCTCTCTAGTCTTCTTTGTATTTAACACACTCTACTCCAAAATTAGCATCTGCAGAAAAAAATAAACTTCTCAAATCAGTTTTTCCATTTAGAAAATACAAATTATTTAGAGGGAACTTCATTTTATTTCTGACAATTACTAATTTAAAAGTTGATTAGAGGTATGTGTCCTCTATTCAGAGTAATACACCAAAGTTAACATGGCAGACATAAACATTGTTGGCTGGAGCAATTTGAATTCTTGCATACTGGTAATTTATAACTATACACACAACTCCAAAATCTTCTCTGAGTGGTGGAGAAATAAAGTTATTGCAAGGAATCAACTATATGAAGTTTCATTCATGTTTTATTGTGGGAATTAATTATAAAATCAAGTAAGGTTTTGATGCAGCTGAACACTTGACATAAGAATTTCCTGAAATGCTGCTTCACTATGACAAGCTATATAAAAGTCTAAAAAAAAATACTTGAGGTACAGAAACTAAATTTCTTATTTATGAAATCAAAATCACAAAGTCAAGGTTTCCATTGAATCAAGGCTCATTCATTTAACCTTTGCAACATATTAAATGTAATCTATACGTGTATATCAAAAGCTTGTGGTAGCAAAATATTATTTCTATCTTTTTTTGTTTTCCACTTCAGTATATATGTACAGGTACTGTATACTAATCGTTTACAGTATTACTAACATGTACATTTGTATAACACAGCATATACAGAATGTATATTAAGTTTTAATTCTTGCCTTAGAGCACACACTGACATTTAAAGGATAGCAATACAAAGAGACAATTGTAAAGCATTAATGAACCCTTCGACATTTGCTACTGGTTCCATTATAAATGTACCGGATTCGGCTGATACACCGCCCATCCTAAACCCCGCCCATGGGCGATGTTTCAAATAGTGGGCGATGTTTTGGTCCACACATTGCCTGACTGAACCAACAAACATTTTTACAGACCCCAATTTTCCCGTCCGACATCTTGTATCGAGCGCGCTATTTCAAATATGACGCTAAAATAATTCACTGTGAAGTCGAAAAGCATTAAAACTTCAATAAAACCAATGCTGTATACGAATTGTTGTTGCGTATTATGACTCGTTAAAATACATTTCACTTACGTTTATTACACTCGAATAAAGTCTACGATTGAAAAGAATGTTATTTACAAAGTTTAAAATATCCAAGCCTTCCTGGTTCGAGCCTCTTGGTTGTTATCAGTAATGTTTAATCCTTGTCTGTATCGCATTCCAGACAAAAAGTCGGTAAACAAGAAATAGGCAAACTAAAATGTCTCCCGCGTTTTACATACGACATGATTATTAAAAAACAAAGTTAAGCGGTCGTGTACGTTCTATAAAGCTAACCTTGTACACATAATCTTGTACTGACGTGTTTTTTGTCCAAAAAAGAAGGTTCCCTTTCAGTTAACTCTTCGCGTTCATGGTTTTTGTGAGAGTTGAAAGATTTTTTGAACACATGACAAGTAACTATATTGATTTGCGTTAAGCTGGATGGCCTGAATTTAAATATCAGTGCGTGAACTCTGGAGGTCATTGCCCAATGCCGCACATGGTTATTATAGTTCAGTCGAAATGTACGTGAATATTGCGATCGAAGTGCGCTGTCCAGAGTTTATTATATTATAGTAAAATTTAATTTGACGCATGGTATGGTTTATATTACATGTTCAATTCATTTCAAATAAAAAAAAATCACCATTGGAACATCGATGAATCACAAGTATTTAAAATATTTTCTCGACTTTCCGTGGATACCAGACTACTATCATTTTTAATGATTTAAATGCGCCCATGTTTATGTTTGCGTAATTATTACGAATGCAACGCATTATCAAGTCGGTAATATTGAAATATTCACAGACCCAATACCCCGGGTCAGCATCCTAACAATAGTAAAAATTAACTTGAGTTTGCGTAATTATCATGAAAGCAGTACATTACAAAGTTGAAATATTCAGAGCTGGTACAAAATTGTAAACATAATTTGCGTAATTAGAAGTAAACGACGTTGATATATTCAAAGCCAGTACAGAGTTGCATACAAGTTGCGTAGTTGCTGTACCGTCGGATATAATAACAATTTTACTAGATCGACGCACGGACCACAAAAGAAAAAGGTTGCTAAGGTAACGCGCCAGTTCAGCGCGTGACTTGGGGTCAAACTTTGGTCAACACACACTTGATGGCAGCATCGCCGCGCAGCAAGTTTCGCGAAGTACTTGAAGTTCAATTGCGTATCAAAATGATGTTGCTGATCACTCAGTTGTCGCAGCGTGTGTTGTGCCATGTCCATGATGCACCCAGTTTCGACTTTGACTTGCTTTTCCTTCTTAGTGCATGTTCTTGTTCACGTAAAATGCGACCTCTCACCAGTGTATTAAAACACTTTGAATTTATACTTTGCATGATTATATTTGGTCAACGCGAAACATTATTTTTTCTAGACCATTTTTATCAACGCAGGGGTATTTTTCCCAGACAAGATGGGCCTCGCAATATCTGGCAAAAGATCGCCCGGGCGATCTTTTGGTCCACATTTTTGTTAAAAAAAATCAAATCCTCCATGAGATCGCCCAGGGCGGGGTATCAGCCGAATCCGGTAACTCTAAATTATTCATACACTACATCTCAAAAACTAAGCTCACACCCTGTAGCATCTTTGTGGAGCATAGCGCTCAAAGACGAGAAACAGAGGAAAACCTTCTCTGGATTTAAAGCAGTACATACAAGTACATGTAGGCAACATTAAAAACTTAGTACTAGTACTTTATTCAGGACATATATGTACATGTGCACTGTTTGTATACCATTTTAGCAGACAAGAACTGCAGGTTGGCATCAAATGCCCACAGAGGTAAAGTACACATTTAATCCAACAGGTCTTTTTCATATAAAAAATCTAAGAAAGCTTAAAAAGAAATCCCATAAGGGTATTGGAGGCATGAAGTACAAATAAGGAATAATTGATGTTTATTTACTAGTTTCATTAAAACTTGATGAGCGGGTGGTACATCAAGTAACATGCATCTGTGGAGCACCTATAAATTGGTTAATTTATTCAAAATAAATTAGGTAATTTACATCTATGTACCATGTTTCATTAAAATCTGTTGAATAGTACTTTAGAAACAAGTGAAAATGCTTAAAATTGGTTAATTAATATGCTAAATAGGTAATTAATCTGCACAGATTCCAATTAAAAACTAATCAGGTTTGTGCATTATCGGAGAGCATGTACATACAATGTTTAATTTTAATCTGTTTTATAGTACAAGAGAAAAAAGTGAAAAAGCTTAAAATTGGCCAATTAATATGCAAATTAGGTAATTACTATGCACAGGATTTCAACCAACAACTAGGACTGTGCTTTATTCCAGGGCATCTATGAACAAAGTGTCATTGAAATCAGTTTAATGGTACATGAGAAGCAAGTGAAAATGTTTCACATTCATTTGGCTAATTAATATGCAAATTAGGTCATTAATATGCACAAGATTTCAACCCAAAACTAATCATGTCTGAGCATCTATGTACCAAGTTTCAATACAATCTGATAATTGGTTCTTGAGATTTCAGTGGAACAGACACACACACACACACACACACACACACACACATACACACACACACACACACACACACACACTAACCGCAAAGACTCCCATCGTGTGCTTCTATATGGAAGTCAAAAATCATCATTCAATATCATATACATTTCTTATTCCCAGTAATTGTACATGAAGATTTATATTACTTATATCTGAATAAGGTTACACCTCTACACTGAGGTTGGACTGATATAAAAGATTAATGATACCATATCTGTCAGCTTCAACAAATATAATATACAATCATGTATCAGGGCATTCTATTTGAGGACAGTGATCACTTCATTGCAAAACACTTCAATTAAATCCATTGGTTCATTAATTGGATAAAATAGGGCACGCAAGTTTTTAAAACAAATATCCACCAGTCGGCCATTGTTGATCTGCTCACATGTACCATTGTAATGTCTTGTTTAAAATAAGACAAATGCATGTCAAGGAACAACTAGGGGTGCACATTTTTGTAACCACAAGAAAGATTTTCAGCTACATTTTAAGAATATCTCATTAAACATATAACAAGTCATTCTCATGTATTATAGGCACTATGGCAAAACTATTGAGATGACATCCACAACATCAAGCGACATATATGAAATTTGGTTCCTCGCAACTGCATTTGTTTAAACAAGATGCCTGTCAGACAGCCATTTTGGATTTGATGGTGACAAAAATGGACATGTATTTGTCTGATATCATGACTGATATGTGTGAAAATTGAACTTGATCAATCCATGCATGTCAGAGATAAGGATTTTAAACTACATTCTTTAAAACAAAATGGCCGCCATTGGGCCATTTTTAACTCAATCTGAAAAATAAAATAAAGTGCGCATCAAGGTCCCATTACGTTTAATGTATGTACCATTTTTGACCAGAATCTGTTCATGCATGAATGAGACCTGGTTCCAGAATAATGAACATGTGTGATTTTGAGACATTTTTGGCCTCGCTTGTGCATATGTCTGCTATGATGTACGTGGGAAGTTTGAACTTGATCAGTCTAATCATGTGTGAGATATTCCTGGATGTGGATGGTTGGACACACAGAGGTCATAAATCCACAAGTCTGCATTTAGACCGTGTCCGAATAGGAAATAAATATTATTCAGTACCTTCAAAAAGTACCGGTACATTAGAAATAAAAAAAAAATTGTAGCAAATATCATGAATGAGCAGAATCACTATATACACAATGAATATTTCTAATCGGTGTTACCCGGTATTTTGCCTGTGCCACGGATTGATAAAAATTGTTGGCAGTAATTACTCATGTCTGCTGATTTCAACGTAAGAGAAAATATCATGAGGTTATATATAACATTTGTTAACTGATCTGATCTGATATTATTAATATATAAACACTGATCCTTACATCAGTCAAATTTCCAGGAAACAGAAACTCTAATGACATACATTGTAAATGTATCTCGCAGCCAGATTATTTGATTTGATGTACATGTATTGATTCACATGAAATCCCCCACAGATTTGCAGATGATCTATTGTACAGTTTGCGTCATATGTAACCTTATGCAGTCTAGATATAACGTCATACATGTATATTATGTGCCTTTGGGGATGTGAATAGTGATGAGACGCATTAGGACAAATCAATGTTGTCTTGGTATCACCACTACAGTCTATAATGACGTGGATATAAAGGTGCAAGTGTACATTGTACATGTACACCACCTGCTGGTGGTAGTGGTGAAATTATTGGCAAAGTAAACCATTACATGTACAGCACGTAATGTATGGAATCAATCTTTTGTATATGCAAGTTTGTGAACTGTTATGTGTGTGACAGATTAGGTTTCTAAGAATTCTGATCAAAACGTGGTTGATTGAACTCTAAAGAAATGAGCCACAGAAGCTATTATCACTTGTATAGTCATATTAACTTTTCTATAAAATGTAACTTCAATAGCAGTGCATGTAACCCTATGAATTTCAAGTTTTCATAAAACTGATACACCAAATTTGCAATAAGCAAGTTATTCTAATTTTTCATGAAGTTATTTGGCATATTAAAGTGTGCTTCTCTAATAGAGTGTATCCAATAATTAAATTAAAAATGGCAATCTACTGATTAAAAAGTCAGACTTGTAAGTTATTTGTAACTACCATTATTACTTTACAACCTAATCACATCAAATTTGTCAATCAAGATTCACCTCGTCATCAAGATTTTATTATAGCTACCCCAATACATGTATACACTCAGAATCTTGATCAAACTGTACAGACAAAAGTCTTTATAAAAAATGAACAACCACCTATTCTCAGAGGTGGAGCTAAATCACAGAACATTCTATGTTGCTAAGACAGACATCACTGTACCATGTATGCTGCTGCGGAATGCTGTGGAACGCCAGTCGAAGTTGAGAATACAGGACAAACTCAACAATAAAACAATCCTGAATAACCAAATTTATATATATTGCACATGTAGGGGTAATCTTGTTACACTCTTCAGGAGAGTTTCAACAACTAGCCTAAAGCACAATTTTTGTGAGTTTTCAACCTTTGTTTTTACTGGTTGTGGTTGCCAGGCTGAAAATACATGCAAATACTATATGAGTCATCAGTTGATGTGATATTGTAGTTCTTTTTAATCTGTCTGCCAAATGTTGTCACTTACAATGAGACACAATGAAATGATTGACAGAAATCGCACAGGGGAATGGTATCTCAAATGAAAGCAAAATTACAGAGTGTATGTACACTTTTTTTTTCATCAATATTGAGTGATTCAACACATTGATCTGAAATTAGTTATTTAGCATCTGTATAATGCTCAACAAAATTTATAACGCTCCTTGTGATTGGTCAAGTGGTAAGGTTGCCATCTTCAAACAAAAAGTTTTTTTTTTTTTTTTTTTTTTTTTTACAGATGCCATGTTTATCTCATTATTTTGAAATGTGTCATGTTGCATCTTTATACATGTAGTAATATGTAGCATGTATGACCAATGTATCTTCTGAGAAAACTAAAACATGTATATTAGTGGGTACATATTAAGGCATATTCAGCCATCAAACTTGAACTCGACAAAAGCTCTGCAGCTTTAATTTCAATTATGTTATCTAAAAAATTTTATAGAATCATGGTGGGTTTTATGTTCAGACGATCCATCTAAATGTGGGGAAATAGTACACATTGTAGAATATAACACACAATTGTGTTTGTCTGTTTTGGTTTGATCAGGTGACTAAACAATGAATTGGCATTGGGAAAAAATAGTTTCCATGGCAATGAGATCCAGATCAACTTTTTACCAATTTGTAACCCCTTCTGAAGATTTCATGAGAATCCACCAATAACTTTTTGATTTATAAATGAAATATCAGTTTCAAAACTGCTTTTTCCATGGCAACCAGATCCATATCTCTACCAATATTTAATGGCTTGATACTCGCATCAAGGACAACCTCCCCTGAAAATTTCATAAAAATCTGAAAATTTGTTTCCATTGCAACAAAATTGTTTGGTATCAAGGGCAACCTATCTTGAAATTTTATGAGAGTCCATTCATAAGTTTTTGGTTGCGAATGAAAAATCATTTCTGAAATTGTTGTTTCCATGGTAACTGAACCCAGTTCAGTAACAACATTTATTGGGTTTGTCCATGTGTTAAAGGCAACTCCTCCTGAAAAAATTACGAGAATTCATCAATAACTTTTTAGTTATCCTGCTAACAGACAAACAAACCAACCAATACTACCAAAAACATAACCTCCTTGGCAGAGGCAATAATGAATTGACTCACTAAACTAATTGTACACATACAACATTTATGTACTATATGTGAAACACTCACTCTTTACTGATACCAATCAAGAGGACACGTGCGAGAAATTGACACATCCAACACACAAACAGAACCAGAAGTCTTCACTTATCATCAATTTCCATAAGAGAAGGGACTAAAACAATATAACTAACTCGCTTTTAAAACTAACTGATTATAGGTGGTATAGCATACATGTGATAAATATAGTATAGCTTTCTTCCTTAGGCTATTTTTAGCATGTGATGACCGCCATGCTAGAATTTTTCAGAAACTAACACAGCAGTTACATGTATTTGCAATTTATGAGAATACTGTCAATATAAAATTACATAATGTGCAGCTGTTCAATTATAATATAATTACTATTTTCATATTCATCATCTGTCATATTTAATAACGTACACACACAGATGCAGGTATTGGTGAGCTATATTCATATTTGACAAAAATGAAAAAATAAACATTGCAGCCACATGATATATTCGTTTGCCGTAAATTGTACTGGTATTTATAGTGCCTAAAAAACAAATTTCCAAATTGTGAATTTTCTGAAACTCGCTTTTGTTAAATTTATTAAAATATGTAATTGCCATTGTATGATGTCTTATGTATTTTTTAGATAAATGTACACTACCAGTGTATGTAAGTGTTTCTCAATATATTTAAGACAACAGACAGGTTGTTAATTTTTATTTTGGCTGCGCAGGAGGGTGTGCCCACAAATTATTTCAACTATTAAAGTACCACAGTCATCATACTGCACATGTTCGGTTATGGTCCTATCCTAAAAAGAATGATGCAATTTTTTTACAATGCACTGCATTATTATCCGTCTCTACTCCCTTGCTGCTACTTTATTTCTAAAAGAATAAGTACAATGAAGTGTGGGTCAAATTATTGTTGATCAACAAAAAGTCACACACACTAACCTGGAAACTGTGGTGCTAATCTTAATTTTGCAGAAACCATGCTGAGCATGACCATACAATATATTTTTTCACAATTTTTAGGAAATAAAAGCTCTTGAAATATAACAATTGAAAGTCAAATAATTGTCACCATTCTGTATTTAATGTCAAATTCCATCACTAACAGCGATCCAGAAGTGTGGGTGTACATTTTTATGTATTTAAACAATGCAAGTGCATTGTGGAGAAGAATTAACCTAACATGTTTTCCTGAGGTCTTAGGTTGTCATTTTTTTTTTCTTCTTTCAGCCATCGATAAATATTTTACTGATTGATGCCATACTTTCTCACAGGGACTTCTAACCATATAGTTTGGCGAAAATTCTCAATGAACACCATTGTAATGTGCTAAGACATTGAGTACTTGTTGTGACTGCATGCAGCTACATACATGTACATGTATACAAAGATCCAGACTTCCAATAACATTTTTAGGATTTTCACTACAGAATTACACAAAATCAGTTCTATTCAATATAGCACACTGTCTTTTAGTCCAGTAGCCTCATTATTGTAGTACATTATTATGTACATGTTCATAGTCTAAGCTCCCACCTGACATAGATAAATGAACACAAACCCAGGGGAAACTTACATTACTGTGTAAATGGAAATAAATAAATCATTAATGTGGTATGTACATTCAGAAACAAAACAATAAAGCCACAAAACCATGTAGCTAGATGTAATGCTATGTTTTATCTATAAACAAAAATGTGATTTTGTAAAAATATAATGTACATGTGTATGTCATGTTTCAGGTTCTGTTCATCATACTTCATTGCAGGAAGAATTGAGGGAATATTTTAACATAAGCACCAGGATAAATGGAGACACTTTATACCAGGATTGGGAGACAGATTGAGTGTAAAATGTACATATACATTTGTATTCAGCACAATATCAAAATGTTAATCCATAAAATGTACATGTTCCACTAAAATTGTATTTGAAACAGAACATACATGTATGAGCAAAATATCATACCACATACAAAATGCAACAGCCTGATTCTGAATCTAATATTACAACTGTAGTAAATTCACATTAGTAGTTATGACCTAAAAACATGCACATTTAATAGTTATGGCCTAAAATAAAAATTACATATTATCACTGTACATAGAATCAAAAGAACATACATATATCTTCAGCTCTATAAGTAACATGCATGTAGGCGCTTACGTAAATGATGGAGATGGGTCTATGGTCATATTTCAATGATCTAAAAGAAACATGTCTTGATCTCTTTAGAGATCACCCAGTACTACATGTATAAACCAAAGAGTGATAGAATGACATTATAGGAATCAGCTGGACTGACTGTCAATATGAAAAATCAATGAAATATGACTCAGCAATAATGTTTTATTTGTTCACCACCGGAACATTCCAGTTCTGAAATGGCCGTACATGGTACAAGGGTATCATAACATAACATAAATCCATTCTAAAATAAATCTTTCTTTTTTGAAGAGATAATTACACAAATGGTGTTCATTCAGCAAGTATACCATGGGCATTTTCAATTTCAAAAAGATTAGAAACTATTCCATTGTATTGTAACATTTTTATAAACTCCAGAAAAATCACCTTGAACCATAGAGAAATGTTATTAGAAGTATAGTTATACATTTACATACATGTAGTATATGCTAAAAATCAAATTGAGCTAGTTTGAGTGGTTTAAAAGATTCATATGTAAATTGACATAGTATATGCCATGACGTCATCAAAATGGAGTGTATAAAGTAATGGCTTATTCATGTTCAAAAGTTGCACTAACTGAATCTCTTGCCATATACTAAATTGCAAAGAGCAATTTAAATTCGTCTTACAGGAGACCATACATCAACTGATCTATCCCTGTCAGGATTGGTCAGAGTTTAAGCTGCTGTCAGTTAGTAATCAGTTAGTGTTCCCATTGCACGGAGTGACTAGAATGTAGCATTCAATAGTAAATTTTGAGTGTTTTTTTGCAAGTCAAACAGTATTATTTCGCTATTTTTGTTCCCCGAAGCAATTAATGGAATACATGTATTGATGCAGAAAATGAAATAAAATTAGCCAAATCACAGTACCATGTATTTTACTACAAAAAAATGCAAAGGTATGAAGGCTAAGCTAATTTTCTGGTTCACTACAAGAGACTTACGTACAGTCTAACACTGCACTATAATCATCTAAGTATTTTCTTTCTATTGACAGAGCAAGTCATTAAAGTTATATAAATTGAGTAAGAACCTGAAAAGTCACCTGCTATTCTAGGCAAGCAACAGAGGAATCCCAGACTTCAAAAGCAAATATTTTTTTTCCATACTTATAGCACTTTGAGCCAAATTCAAATGTTGAGTTACTTCTGGGTCATACATGTATGTACATTATGGGAGAGAACATTCCAAGGATATAATTAGAAAATTATTATTACCCTGGAAACTCAATAAATAAAATGTGAATTGCTTGAAATGTTATAATATTAGAACTCACATCAATAATAATATACATGTATGATTGACTTTTTCATTTCATGTTAGTAGTCGAAATTTAGACATACAAATGTATGAAGAAACAATGTTACCATAAAAAACCAATGCAGAAATGAAAAATTTGATCATTTTCCTATTACATTGAACAGGCACGTTTCTCAACAAATTTTCTGAAGACCCCTATTTTATTTCTGGTATTCAAATGACATTACCAAATAATAATGAAAGCAAGGAGAAAGTGAGATAAACCCTTTAATGAATTCAGCCAAAAACTTGTTAATATAATCCATTAATTTTATGAAACATTACACAATGCAAAACTATCATACATACATGAGCAGGGCTTTCACCCAGGGAATGTCAGTTGTTAGGGTTCATTTTTGAGTATTTAGAGGGAATGTCTGATGAACAGTTTTGCAGATATATGTATATTTGGTAACATTCAGATCATGGCAATATTCAGCTAATTAATATGCAAATTAGCTATGTGATAACTGCATCTATAATACATTTAAAACAACAGTATTCAATACATTCTATTATGATTTATTTTATTAGAGAAGGCTATTGAAATTATGATAAAGAAGAAAAAGGTTGAAATTAGTTATGCAAAGAACCTAATCAATATGTACAGATGACTAGTCAAGTCTCATGTTTGTCTTCTGTTTGATTCTATTTGGGTCAGTTGACGTATCAGTTGAACAAGATCTGAACACAGTCTCATAATCATCACTATGTGAGTATGTAAATACACTCACCATCCCTGAACATATAGGAACTATACAGTAAATAAAATAACATTACAGAAACAATATAAGAGTTGCCTGTCCATTGGACAGGTTGGTGAATAAGAGCGATTGTCCCAATCAATGATGTTCTTGTCTTTCGAAAGATAAATTGGACAAATCATTTAAAATAAAACTCATTCTTAAGGTAATAATTACTACTTAGATTTTAAAAACTCTGGACGCAATTTTTTTATCCTGTCTGGCCAGTTAGTAAATACATGTATTGTTTATTTATATTTTATTTACCTGGCAGGCAGTTTCTACATTTTCATGTACATTGTACCTGTCCCAGGCCCAGCTAAAATCTGCCCATCTCAAAGGTGGAAAATTCTCAATTTCAACCCTAGAAGAGACATCACCTTCAGTATGTTATTTCTTCACTGAAAGTAAAAGTCCAGATGTAATCAAATGGTGAAATTTGTATTTAATATTCAAATTCAGTCATGCAAAAGTTTTAAGCTGATTGAAGCACTAACAAGAGCACTTGCTCTCTGACAGCCTCAGTTCAGCATTCACAGCTTTCTCATTAAATTTATACAGCTTTTACTGCACATTTTAACCACTACCTTGATTGCTAAGTATTAAGCACATTAGGTGTTGGTAATTATTTCTATGGTAACAAAGGTCACATGTGACATATTATAGGAATCATTGATAATAGCATTTTGAATTAACTAAGATCTTATAGCAGATTGCTTTTTAAAATTGATTACATCTACAAAGAAAATTTATGAGAACGGTGAATTGACATACTTATAGTCACAATGTAGATGTCCAGGAAGAGCAACCACTAAGAACGACCTTGACAGGCAGGATGAAGCAAGGCATTGAGCTAGCTAGGTAACCTTCAATGTACATTTTACACTGGCCATGGCCACTTAGTTCATATTGGCAAATACTAACTATGCCTTATTCTATTCGTTTTGATTCTATCAAAGCAAGAAAAAAATACAATCTGTTTCTCTATCATAAAAAATTTGAAAACACGGTTTTGAGGCGGCCTTATTTTAAAATTGAAGATGGTGGATGTACTTACATGTAATGTGAACCAAACACTGAAATTTCATTCAATAACGGGGAGTGGTTTATTTCAATCACTATACACGAGTACATACATGTATGTGAATATTACTGATAGAATCTGCTGGCACAGTGATGAGGTTTAAGTCGAATTGTAATATTAGTAGTATAGGTTCATGCTATTTAGAATGCAAGAACAAAAATTGGGGTCATCAGATGCTTTTTGAGATACTAAGGTTTTAAATGTCACAAAAAATCAAAATTGGAACTGGTTTCTATGTTTCAAATCCTAATATTGTTAAAACATTAAAAAAAAATTGACATAATTTAGTCAGTTACCTGTAAGATAATAGATTTCCATTATACATGTATAAATTAGGAAGTTCTCTTCCATAATGTATCGCATATGTGCAATGACTCGCTCAGTAGTGCAAAAGTCACGGCAATGCATTACAAATACTCTTAACTGGTTATAAAGTTGACTACTACTCAGTACTATACAACTACAATAACATAAGACGATGTCAATGCACCAGAGAGTATTCAAAACAAGACAAGTGATGGGACAACTCAAAGCATGTATAACATCCACACAAGTTATAGCACCTCTCGTAACTAATATTTTGCATATTTCATATTTAAATTCATTTTCCATATCATTTTACCTGCAATTTCCATCGGTCTAATAACACATTATCTGCTGACGCTGTTATATACCAATCATTTTGGTTCATGAGATTTTTAGCAGGTGATGTGTTAAAACAGATTTCTCCACATTTCTTTCAAGATAAATTCTCAGAACTCACCTCAATTTCTAAGTCTGTCGGTTCATTCAATGTCAGTGGTAAAACAGCTATTTTGTTGATACTATATACATCACTGCCATCCGGTAAACAACCTACATGAGTACGTTGACGGATAAGTAACAATTTCCAATCAGAGTCTATAAACAAAGAAAATAAAAAAAAATGATGTACATGTATTTACGAAGGTACAAAGTACCATGCACATTCATTGGGTTTGGGCATTACACTAGCATCTTTACTATATATTAATCCATAGTTTACAGAGCACCTGATATCCATCAGGTTATCATGGAATTGGTCATATACATTGTACTAAATCACACTTATTACCCATGTCAACTCCCAAGGAGTATACATGTACAACTATGGCTGGCATATACAGGTGATGATTGGAAAGGTGGTGGTCTATTGGGTTTATCGGTACATGTATTAATTTCTAGTACCGGTACCTAGTCCAGTTCAGCTACTAACTTTGCAAAATGGGAGCCCTTGGACAAGAATTGGTCAAATTCGTGATTTCAGAATTCCTTGTTAAGATCACACTTCCTGTTTATCAGAATGCACAGGACATATGGGATATATGAGGAAACATGACCCACGGTATCATTTCACACTGAATGTTTATACCCAAATACTATGTAATTCACAATAATTTACATTTTCATATATTTGCTTATTTTTTATTATATTGACCTGTCAAATCTGTTTTTTCTCACAGCTTACTAACAAAAATTAGCATCATCACACTCTGGCACCAGAATGCTTGTAATTTTGTTTGCTATTTCTTTCAGAAATAGGCATTACCATTTTATAGTAACACAACTGTTTACCCATCTCTACATATTTATGTCCCTACTATGAGAACAATATATACTGAACAAGCCATGCATGGCACAGTCCTTGTTAGTTATTAAATTTAAGGTATAATTTTGTTTATAGTAATATAGCTGGAATATAACCATGTCCGGAATATGATTATGATGATTGTTTAACATTAAAATGATTGACATTTGTATCTGATCGTCAAATGAGTACTTGTCCATATTGAAAGATATTGCTCTGGAACAGCATTAATCAAAACAAAATCAGCCATTTTGAATACATGTATATATCTGTAACATAATGTATAATGAATATGTGAAATTTGAACATAATCAGTCAAAGCATGTCAGAGATATGGCACTAGAACCACATTCATAAAAACAAAATGGCCGCCAGTCAGCCATTTTCAATCCGATCTGAAATTTAAAATAAAATGACATGCATCAGGAACCCATAATGTATAATGTATGTTATAAGTTTGTACGAAATATATCCATAAATCCCAGAAATGCTCAAGATATTTGATGATTTTTTAGCACAAAATTAGTCACAATTCAGCCATTTTGAATAGGACCGTCAAACCAATATATCTGTATATCTATGACATGATGTATAATGAATATTTAAAATTTGAACATAATCAGTCAAAGCAAGTCAGAGATATGGCACTAGAACCACATTCATTAAAACAAAATGGCCGCCATTCGGCCATTTTGAATCTTATCTGAAAAACAAAATGATTTGCATCCAGGTCCCATAATGTTCAATATATATATACAAAGTTTGAACAAAATCCATCTGTAAACAGCCAAGAAATGCAAAAAGGGTGCCATTTGGCAATCTTGAATCAGATCGTGAAACATCATGTATGATGTATGTGTGAAGTTTGATTGTGATTGGTCCAGGCAATTCTAAGATACAGGTCCGGACGCACGCATGGACGCACAGAAGCACAGACGTCAAAACATAAGAAACGGTGGCAGGTATCGTCATATTTGCATCATATTTTGTGATATTTTTAATTTTATCTTTTACAAGTTCTGGCACTATACACATTTATTTTAGACAGTTTTGTGGAATGTTTGTCAAACGAATGAGTTTTTTTAGCGATGAAGCTGAATTCAGTTTATTCACATACATAAATGTAGCAGTCATGTTGAATTTATCAAACATGCAAACTCTGAACAATTGATGCATTTGCAGCACCCACACAGGGCAAAATGTAACATTACCCCAGTACATTGAGAAAACTAAGATAAGGTCAATTGGCATTCGACTAGTTTTTATTTCAAGCCATATACTAGTACATGTACATGCAATCACAAGTTGCTAGCTGAATTGTGACAGTACAGTGATTGAAGTGCCCAAGGCATGTACATGTACATGTATTTTTCACTGCTGAACAAATAATGACCAACTGAGGCACAGTGAGGGGAGCTGCAAGTACCTTGTGAATCAAGCCATCTTACACATATATTGTATTATTTTATAATACAAGAATTTTACGAAGTCCTGAACATACATGAAGAATGAAGATGCAGACATATACAAGATTGAGTTTATTGATTACACATTAAAATACAGTTTGCTGTATAGTATTTACAAGTGTATGATTAATGAACTAATTCAATCAATGACAGTTAATTAATATGTAAATACTTTAACTGGAGAGGAAAATTGCACCATGGAATCATGGGACACAATCTGTTATACAGTTTATGCTATTAATCAATATTTTGTTTTTGATCATCATTTTAATTATTATAATAAAAGTGAAATTGCTACGTAATTTACCTGGGTATACCAATTTATTGGGTGATATCAGTGCTGAAATGGTTGAATAGAAAGTAAAAATATATGTATAGTCTTGTTATTGTGAAGTCAGGTAACTTTCAGCCAATCACTGATGCTGTACAAACATATATTTGATGTAGAGGCACCAATCATTATTTCGGTACCGACGTCACCAAAATATGTGTCTTCAGATGCCACATGAATATCCAATAACTCACACAAATTCAGAGGACAAAATGTATCACATATATACTAGTCGACACATCGATAATACAATCTCCTGAGCAGCTTTAAAATATAGCATATGCTATATATACATGTACATACACTATTCGATTTTTCAATCTACCGTACAATAAATGCCATAAACACCAAAGATGTGCAAAATGAAAACACCTACAAAGCCCATGTACATGCAGACTGTAATAGACACCTATTTTAATAGTGCTTTATCTTGTACTCGCTCCATTAAACACAATTCCAGAAGCTGTCTCTTTCACAAGATATGAAACAACTCAGAATTGAAAATGCAGTTTTTGCTCTATTATTTAGATGTGTATCTTCTAGAACATAAGTGTGCTTTTTTTCAGTACTATACATGTAATGAGGCCAATTCAGCTTATTTTAGCAGGATATACATGTATACATAAATACACAAAGTATCATTATATTTTCTTTTTTATAGCATATTTTGATGGAGCATTTAAATATAATAGGTATTTCTAATGGAGCAAATATGGTACATGAACAAGTAAATAAAAGTATGTTGAATTCAATTTTTGAGCATCTATTTACATACATGTATTTGTAATTCAAAAATGATGATTGATGAAGTTAAAACCTCTACATGCACACAGATGTGAACAGCTCTGCTCAGTCATCTCCAATGACACTGTCGATACATGTACATATGTGATAAAATATAGTGTTAACCATAGTGTGTTAACATAGTAAAATCAATTTAGTCACACTAACAACACTACAGAAATTGCCCAGTTGAGGTCTTCTATGAAGAAGTCCAAGTTTTCTAGTTGCACAAATTTTTTTCAAGCTGGTTTGGAAAGAGTTTTACCCCAATTTCTGCTCTAAGGTAATAAATGCATTGAGATTACATGGAAATAATACATTGATATACAAATTAATTTGATGAAGTTATCATGATAACGCTGCAAAGTATGCATGAAGACAGTATGATGATCCTATCAACCATCACGTAGCATTGGCCAGTACAACCAGTACTGTCTGTGTGTATACTGTGTGATGACCTCATTACACATAATTTCCCTGTTTGTAGGAATAATTTAATGAAAAAATAAAACCCAAACGTTGTATGTAGTCAGGGACAAGATTCTATAGCCTTTCTGCAATATAAACAAATTGTTTGAATGTGATAATGATATCAATATTCTATTCTAGTACATGACGTACATAGCATGTAGTCTACCCCATATTTAAGAGACAATCCCAATGTACAGACAAATGCTGATACATTTTTGAATGACTGCTGATAGCATTTTATTTACAAAACAGCAAATTCTATTGCTTTTATTGCTACATGTAGATGTATAATAATTTCTAATATCTTGAACACACTGATCGGATTTCACATTTGGTTGGTGTGCAGAGCAAAATGCACCTTATTTTGTTAGAATGAGCTTGCAAAAATGCATTGATAGCTGACACAATTACAGTGGAGTTCTGTTTTAGTAGATGAAATATTTTAGTAATTTTTTTCTCATGATACAATGCATGAAATGTATGCTAACATTGTTCTCCCATGATGCAATGCATGACATTTATTTTAGCACTTTGCTCTTGTAATGCAACACATGAAACATATTCGGTTCCACTTTTTGTTCTCGTGATATGCATAGAATCTATTCTAGTCCCATAATGCAACACATAAAATGTATTCTAGTGAATACTTATCCCATGATGCAACACATGAAATGTATTTCAGTGAATCTTTTTTCACAATGCAATGCATGATTTTTTTCCCCATAATGTGACACATAGCAAATACCATCATCGTACAATGCATGAAATGTATATTCTTGTCATTGTCTCCCTATGGAATGCTGATAATTTTTCCATAATGCAATGCACCAATGTAGTCTAGTAAATCTTTCCCAAGATGCAATGTGTAAAACTGAAATACAATGCATGAAATGTATATTCTTGTCATTGTCTCCCTATGGAATGCTTATAATTTTTTTCCATAATGCAATGCACCAATGTAGTCTAGTAAATCTTTCCCAAGATGCAATGTGTGAAACTGAAATAGATATTCTGTTTCCTCCATACAAAATATAGTGTTATATACAACAGATAGACGACACGTACATGTAACTCAGTAGTGACATTCATTCCTCCTAAAACTTAGTCTCCTTGGTGTATTTAGTAAGGATTTTTTGCCACAAAATGTGCCAAAAAAGTACATCCACAGACATTTACACATGTACATGAGGCTCTGTACATATCCAGTACATGCTACATTTGCTTCCTTAATTTAATGGAAGAAGACTGCTTATCACAGTGACTGAACACATGAAAATGTTTACTACGCCTGATTTCTCAAGCAGTAAAGGTCACCAAAGCATAGTAATTAGGTTTCAAAAAGGGGCAGTACACTTGCATTGTATATCTTAATTATTTCACACTTAACAAAGCTGGATCCTGATTTTAAGTACATGTACACATACTGCATGTATATTAACGCTTTTGGAGATGCATGTACCAAGACAAAGAATGGTTCTACAAGGCCAACCCATTATATGCTTGATACAACTACATTAGATCTTGTATTTAGGTATCATTAAATACTACACTAAAATATTGTTAATCATAGGATGCAATTTAAACAGTCAACATAAGGTAGACATACTCCACCCACACCCCCTCAAACAGATTTATTAGTACAAGCATACATGTATAATATTAATCATTAAACTGTCACCATTATAAATGTTGACTGTTTCATAATTTGAGAGCATTTGAAATGAAACAAAAACATTTTTTGTCCCCAGTGAAATCTTCACTCATAAAATATTTCATAACTTGTGAAATTCACAAAAAATTTGTCTCTCTCTTCCAAAATTAAGCAATTTATAGGTATGCTGAATATAAGCAATGTGCCTCTAACAGAACTGAAGGAATTGTGAAACAGAATGAAATTCCCAAATCTAAATTGGATCAGCTTGTCGACTACTTGGGACGGAGGTCTTCAAGAAAAGATTTCTATGTGCCTGTAGGTATCATAAACTACTGAAGACACAAACTGAGATGCTGTGGTCCTGATTATTTTAGTTTTTTTATGCTTACAATACATGTATATTGTTCATGAACTGTAAATTTCTTTCTTTCAAATTTTGTAACTACAGTAGGAAGATATTTTTCAAGAACCCTACTATATTAATGTAAGATTGTCTGATGTGCCTATGACCAGCCAGAAAAAAAAAAATCTGTGTCTGTGATGCATTAAACTGGTTTTAGGGCATATTTGCTCTAATAGTATCGGTAGTACATGCACTTCGGTAGATGACATTTAGTGTCTATGGTCAAAATAAGTCATAATGTCGTGCAATTTCTGGTTTATTGGAGGTGCACTTTGATATATACAATACTGATATAGCAGTCACACTACACCGTAGTGTTATTGGATGCCCAACGTGTAAACAACATTTTTATTCGGTGCTGACAAAACACACAGCAGCCCTATAATCAATGCATATATACATGTACAGTACAAACAACATTCAATTTAATACTGGGCATCAGCGTACTAGTAACAGTCTGGTACCACATAAAACACAAGTGCAATGCAAACCAAATTGGAGAAAAGTTCTGTGAAAGTTTGACACACATATTTCTGTTATTGAACATTGAACAAACATTACATCAGTTGCATGTCTGGTACGAGTATCAGACTCACCAGATAAGAATGGATGAAAACTGGACACATGAGTAACAAACAAAACGCATACCAGCAATTTTGTCCAGTGATGTGCGTTCTAAATTTTGAACATGTTCAAAATCTTTTACCACATCGGCGCAGAAGAAGTGCTGGGGCCCATAATGAACAGAAAAGAAACGTATGCGAATAGACACGAACGGATTACAAATGTTATCCGCCAGCGCTATACGGCGTAGTATGACATACTAGAGTAAATCTCAGAGAGATGAATGACGTATGAGCAATAAATTATGCTTTCCCACCTAATAATATAAACATTACAATAATAGGAAAACTTGAATATACTTAATAACCAATCAAGCAGTCTAGCATAAAATGCCCTCATGAAAGTCAAAAGCACTTAAACATGGCAGGTACAAGCTAATAAAAGACACAAATTGGTAAATAATAAATCTTCAAATACATTTATTTTGATAAGAAAACGAGTCAGCTCCCTATTCCGCAACCTGGCAACCCATGAAGTCGATTCATCACTTTGAAATGTCATTATTTGTTAATTTCACAAAATGTATTTTCCTATAATTTATTTGTTAGTTTGAGATCAAATGACCATAATTTCTCAATGGCGAGAGGTCTGGATCAAAATTATTGAAAACATATGGTAACAAATTTGTGGATGTATTTTGTGGAAAGTGACAATGCTTGACTTTGGCATTAATGTACATATAGAACAGGTCGAAAATTTTTGCAGGCGCTAACATTGTGTTTTACCTTTTTATTTTTAAAAATAGATTGTATGTGTCAGAATCTACAATTTAGAGCAGAGTATAAAAACATAATTGTAATGCAGAGTCTATAAGAGTATCTATAGAGAGAAATTTAATTATTGTAGTAAGTACTATATCATATAATAATGCTTGGACACAGCTGGAAATCTACATACAACTACGTGAGATGTTTTATAATTTAATCATTCGCATTACAGATAGACAGATGCATGTAGCTTGACATTATACATTATTGTTTTATTAGAGCTGTACAGTGTCAAATCATAGTAGCAGCATACAGTACATGAAATTAAAATTGCATTTATTGTATACTGTAACATTAAAATATGATTTACTTGACCACACAAACTTTTGTCATTAAAGTGAATGCTACAATAAAATAAACTTTTTCAAATTTCAGGATTCACAGAAAATGAAATAATTTTGTAGCAATGATAACATCAATATTTTTATAAAACAGTGTATCACTGACTTTAGTCCTTGCGATGTAGCTCAGCAAATCAGGTACTCAGAAGATCTGCAGGCAAACTTGAATAATTCACTGTTATACCGGTTAAATGTTATATCTTAAAAAATACTACGTTTACTCAAAATTTGAATGCCTGATGCCAACCAAGCTATGTTGCAGATAGGTATAAGATTACTCATCTAATTCAGAAGCGCTGTATTGTGCTCACTGAATTTTGTTCACCACTAATCCAACTTTGTAATGGTAATGTTATGCCATGGATATATAGCATACTTAGTAAATGCTGCTAACTTCTGTGTGTTGACTGAAGGAATGACTCGTATAAGAGGAATGGTCTCCTGTGTCTCACTTATATATTTGTTACTCAATGATACAGACACAAGAACCTCACAAGAAAATTAACTTATAAAGCAGGTAATTGCCAGTCTTATTTTTCTTAATTAATGTATACTAGAAAGATAACTACACTATGTGTATACATTTTATGTACAGATGTATCATATACTAGTAGATATCTTGAATAGTCTAGAATTATTTACATATATTCAAATTTTAAATCAGGAAAAAATATTGAACCACATGTACATGTACAAAAACTAAATTAATACAAAATCCAATACAACTGTATTACTATTAGCATGGAGCTAAAAAAAGAAGGAGAGAGGACGCAATATAAGCCAATAAACTCCCTTTGTTTCACGCCCATGCAGATTATCCAATTAAACCCATTGAATTTCGTTCTATGGAAATCCACGATAGCTGGTGTATGTTTGCACAGTGAGACGTGCCGTAGTCCTGTATTTCAAGTGAGATGTACGCCCCTCTCATAAAATTGAATACGCAGTTAACAAATAAGGTCACTGCGTATGCGCAGTGGCGTGTGATTGGTACATTAGGTCATTCTGCGTATTTGAAGACCGGAAGCACAACAGTCGGACGATTATTCAAGAATTGGCGTCAATTTACAACATTTTTGTGCTCCGTGAGTTGACGATTTTCGAGGCTTGATTACCAAATTTTCCGCAAACACTTGCAGCAAAACAGTTCAACTTGATTTATTATCGTTGTGAAGTTGGCTTTTAGACTCTATTTTCATTTTCTGCGAGCGACGTACAGCGATCGGTAAAGATCGCATTTCATATGTCAATGGTTCGCCGCTAGGTTGGAAGATTACTGTACCTGTTTGTTACTGTGCGCATGCGCAGTCAACTCTAATCGCGCTCTCCGTCCCAGAGGCCTTTGCACACAGTGTGCCAGCGAATACCGAATGCGTTCCGAATATACACGAATCACGTAATCCAATTAGAAGGGATTAAACAGACAACAGGGAAGGAATTGTTTATCTTTTGGCTAAGCAAACAAGAACCAACTAACGTGGTACACAGGAAAGACAATAGGGTCCTCTCTCCTTCTTTTTTTAGCTCCATGCTATTAGTATGTTTATGAGAAACCTTTAAAAGTCAGAGGTCATTGCACCACCCATGCTCAAAATGTGGGACTCGTATTACGACATTAACTGTTGTGTAGATCAAAAAGTATAAACTGAGAAGTTACTAAGCGTTAACTACATGCATGTAATTTCTTTGGTGATTGGAAGATAACGATGGTGATTAGTGCATGTTGCGCCCAGGTCAAAACTCGTACTCGTGATTTTCAAAAGAGCACATTGGATTGTGGCAAAATCAATGTTTATCAAAACAAGTGTCACACATGCGTGGCGCAATGACCACTAACCTTTAGAATAAAAGCTCCCAACTTATAATATAAATAGCAAATAACATACTTGTAATTGGCTTTAATTTTACAAGTCAGTGAAACAAAATTTTGCTGCAGTGAAAATTTATTTCGGGTATTTGAGAAATTTTGTCCTAACAAATACCATAAAAGGAAACCATGACAATTTCTATCAGAGAAAATTAAACCATTTGTGAACAATAAATTGCTGGTATAATCTGTACATACATGTATGCGTACATTCATAAAATAACAAACATGCAAATGTATGTATAGGTGGGTGGTTGGGTGGGTGGGTATGTCAGTGTGTGCAACACACAGCACAGACTAAATGCAGTTCCTCCATTACACACATGTGAATGTCCACCCAGCTGCCAAGGGAAAAAAAGAAATTGCCTGTACAACAAATACATGTAGCAGATTTCAGAAAAAGATAAATTGTAGCTAACAGAACATTCATTGTAATTAATAGTAATCAGCAACAGTGTCCTTAGACAAGCTAGCATATATACTATAAAGAACTGCCGTCCCATTCTGAGCCTACAGAATCACCTTCACAAGAAATATTCAATTAAATTGGATGAAGCTGGCTGGAATTACAATGAACAGTGAAATGCTATATTACAGGGAGGCAAGTGAAATGTTAATGTCTTAGTTTCTGAATTTGATACTTCTAGTGTTTCGCTGAATCAAGAAAAAATTGTGTATTTTCACTTTCAATTTTATTGACACTGAAACATTTAATAAAAATAATAAAGATATACATGCATGCATACATACTACAGTATTACATATATTTCACAGGACTGTGTTGTGTTGTGTAGGTCCCATGAGACATATACAACACATGTAGAATACCTGTTACAGGTAATTTAATTACATGTATCGACTATCACCCTTTAAATGTGGCAAATTCTTGTATATGAAGACTAGTAGCAAACAGTACATGTAATTTCACTTTCATCAATCCACCCTTCTATTCCTCTGGAATTTAGGAATACATTTCCCACCATCTTGAAGCCCTTCTAAATAGCCATCAATTTCTTTCACAATTCAAATTAGATTAAAGCAATTTAGAATTTTTGGTCTTGTATATGTATATTGAGTGCCAAGTGCAAGACCCTGAGGAATATTAGTGCAAGTCAGTATACTGTAGATTGAATCTGTTGTATATTATTAAAGTAGCACTCTGAGATCATTCATTACAACCAAAAACATGTACTTGCAACTGTATTGGTCTGCATTTGCATGAAAAATTGTCATGAAAAATACATGTACTTATTTTAAATGAGAAAATTTCAATAATTTTGAATCTGAACTTCAGCTTATCATTTGATCGTTGTGAATTTTTAAATAAAAGTTTGAGTGTGTATCGATTTACAGTAGTTCCTAATTAATGCAGAAAATGAGCAAATTATCAAATATTTCCAGCAATTGATGCATATACAGTCCATCAAATATTTTACATAATGCTCCAATAAGACCCCTATAAAGTTCTAGGAATGAACACAAAGGACAATATTGCATACATGTTACTCTCCGTGTGTAATTAGTAGTAAATCTATAATTAAATCATCACATATGAGCTAATTATAGACAGAATACAGACACTCAGCTAATTTACCGGTACATATAAACAAGCTGTAATATTGTACTGTAGACAAACATATGGTACAAATAATACCATACATGTTGGTATTATTTAAAGTAGTATATGTACCTAACCTTTCTAAAAGATGATTCAGTTTTAGTAAACATATGGCAAGGTTTTCGCATGATAATTATATCATATTTAGAATTTTCACCATATCAGGGGTATATTCAAAACTCATTGTAGCCAAGCACGTACTGAAAATTTCCACAAAAGCTATTTTCTGTTTTGATATACTGGTACTATTGTCTATTCATGTTTTAATAACACTAGAAAATTAAAATTCAACCATAGTGAAATTGATGGCCAAACAACAGGCATCAAATGAGGAATGTTTCTGAACCATTTAGGGAAGTTTGTTCAACATAAACGACAATTATTTCTGTATAAAAAAAGTCAACGCTTTTACTTTCACAAGCGAAACAAAAAAAAATCGTAATTTTGTAGCAGTGATTATTCCACTGGAATTGTTCAGACAGTACATCACATAAATTGTAGTCACTACAAGCGCTTATCATACTATCAAATAGCAAAAAGTTCCGGCAGCTAAAACGATTTACAATAAAAATTTTACATGACTGATGGCTTACCAATATTAAAATAATAATCACATTGTGCATTGGGCTTCCACGGTTGCCATCTAAGTAAAATATGTCAAGCACTCATAATTTCCTGTTGCCATTGTATTGAATTTATTCTAAGGTTTCAAATGAATTATATCCATTGACTGAGTGGGGTTTGTTCATATAGACTGAAAAAATACACTAGATTCAATTCATGAAATAAAACAAGCAGCCTATCGGCTGAGATAGCTCCGCTGTCAGCAATGCACATTTCAATTAAAGAACTGAAGACATCATTAGAAAATGAACAATATGTATAGTATCAAAGCAATCGGACTTGCAGTTTTTAACAAGAAGTCGAAAATATCACTTTTTACCAAAAATGACAAAAATATTCACCAAAATTAGAGAATTAAAGATATCATTACAAAATGAACAAATCTGCAAGAGGTCCACATGTAGTACCTATATATGTAATATCAAAGCAATTGCACTTGCGGTTTTTAACAAGAAGTCGAAAATATCACTTTCTACCAAAAATGACAAAAATATTCACCAAAATTAGAGAATTGAAGATATCAACATGAAATGAACAAACCTAAGAGAGATCTACCCAAGGTGCATATACACCAAGTATCAAAGCATTCAGGCTTGTAGTTTTCAAGAAGAAGTCAAAAAAGTAAAACATTGACACGGACGACGGACACCGACGCCGACGGACAATCACTCATATGATAAGCTCCGCTCGACAAAGTCGACAGCGGAGCTAATAACACCTATTAAAGTAAATGCCACTCTTTCTACGCAATTATACAGATACCAAATTTCAAAAATACAATATTTAGCTTCTGGATATGATGATATTTTCACAAAGATGCTGTGTAGCATGTGGCTATTTTAATGAGTGAGGCATGTGTGGAAACAGCAAGCATTCAGTACATTGACAAATTTAGGGATAATTTGTTGTGACGCATCCCTTTTCAAATAAAACGTTTCAGGCGACATTCAAACTTTGATTTAGCAATATGACTTGCATGTTCAGATGGCATGCTAATTGTTTGTGATAACAATATATGGTATATTAAAGTTATTAAATGCAGTTGGGTTAATGTGTAAAACCCAGAATTTGAAAGAAAATGAATCAACCTTAGACAATAGTAAATATGCCAGATGCTTGGCTAGTTATGCACTTACATACATGCGAGTACACTGTACATGTGTAATGTGTTAATGTGCATGTTTAGGTGAGTTGACTACAGTACCAAATGATGTCACTGCCTTTCTAAAGTGAGTTGACTACAGTACCAAATGATGTCACTGCCTTTCTGAAGTGAGTTAGTTGACTACATTACCAAATGATGTCACTGCCTTTCTGAAGTGAGTTGACTACATTACCAAATGATGTCACTGCCTTTCTGAAGTGAGTTGACTACATTACCAAATGATGTCACTGCCTTTCTAAAGTGAGTTGACTACATTTCCAAATGATGTCACTGCCTTTCTAAAGTGAGATGACTACACTACCAAATGATGTCACTGCCTTTCTGAAGTGAGTTGACTACATAACCAAATGATGTCACTGCCTTTCTGAAGTGAGTTGACTACAGTACCAAATGATGTCACTGCCTTTCTGAAGTGAGTTGACTACATTACCAAATGATGTCACTGCCTTTCTAAAGTGAGTTGACTACATTACCAAATGATGTCACTGCCTTTCTAAAGTGAGTTGACTACAGTACCAAATGATGTCACTGCCTTTCTAAAGTGAGTTGACTACATTACCAAATGATGTCACTGCCTTTCTAAAGTGAGTTGACTACATTACCAAATGATGTCACTGCCTTTCTAAAGTGAGTTGACTACATTACCAAATGATGTCACTGCCTTTCTAAAGTGAGTTAACTACAGTACCAAATGATGTCACTGCCTTTCTAAAGTGAGTTGACTACATTACCAAATGATGTCACTGCCTTTCTAAAGTGAGTTGACTACATTACCAAATGATGTCACTGCCTTTCTAAAGTGAGTTGACTACAGTACCAAATGATGTCACTGCCTTTCTGAAGTGAGTTGACTACATTACCAAATGGTGTTACTGCTTTTCTGAAGTGAGCCAACTTTAGAATTACAAGATTTTTCTTGACTAATCAATCAGGGAAAGAGGTATTCATATGCAGCATGGTTGCCAGCAACTATTGTGTAGAGTTGCAAAATGGATGACATTCTTTCTTTCTTGACAATTTGCGGTGATGTATGAATCAATACTATAAATTTTGGACACAATTTCCACATATGCCAGGCATTCACTGTGGTTCTGCTACAAGAATGTGTTCTCTTATACGAATGTGCTCTCATATACATGTACATGTATGATGTGTGAACAAGCACCTGCCTTCAACAAATTTGCAAGGCCATTGCAATGTAACACAATTTATTTTCTAGTTTTGCCAACCACCACGCAAATGTTTGATAGCAAACATCATACACTATCAGCCCTAACTCACGATGTGTTGTGACAACATACCCAAAAATCATTTTACAGGGACACATATATATAATAAAAGCAGCAAACTATGCTGTTATTTTATCTTGTAAACGACAAATTCTTGCCAACCAGTCACTGCACACATGCATGCATGCATGTAAAATATAAACAATTGCGACGAATTATTATTTTTAATCTTTGCACCAATTATAAGTCAAGAGTCCTATGGTATGAATTATGCTAATAATACAAACCAGATCAATTCATAGTGAATCTATATTAATCATTCTTTACATTTCTTTCAATACAACCAACAATACCGGTACATGTAGGAAAAATATATACTATGTTTGAGACAATTCATTCATTCATTCCTTCCTTCATTCATTCATAAACAAACAAACATAGATTTGTACAAACAAATAAATAAATAATAGTTTTAAGTACATGTAGTCATTTTGAATACCATCAATGACATGCTGTGTTAGTAACCACATTCAAAATTGTCATTTGACTCCATGTTTTCATGGCAAGGGCCTGACTAGTATTTATGTACATGTACAGTCTTTGTAAATAACAACAATGACATGCCTTGTTAATAGCCACACAAATAACTTTCACTCAATTCCATGTTTTCATGGCAGGGGCCTGACTAGTATTTATGTACATGTACAGTCTTTGTAAATAACAACAATGACATGGCTTGTTAATAGCCACACACATAACATTCACTCGATTCCATGTTTTCATGGCAGGGGCCTCATTAGTATTTTTGTACATGTAAATGTAAACAGAAACCAACCCACCGGAAACAACAGTCACGAGCGGTGAATACCGGCACACGAGGATAGTACCGGTAACATTTTACTCAGTGTTATGGGTCTATAAATCATGTGTATAAAAAAAAGCTATTTACACGAAACGTATTACTGCAAACAGTGTTGATATTTTTAATACATAACTTTGTTACTGGAGTTTATGTGTAGCCTTCGACGGCTTTAGTGAAAAGTATAGGATGTTAACATTCTTTACAAACCTGGATGAATCTGTAATTTGCCGATGACTCCCTCGACCTGTCCAAGACAAACTGGGTTCCAGGCCGTACATAAATCGGAACCTAAAATAAGTAAGACCATACGTTACGTTCACTCTATGCTCGCTGTCATTTGTGATAGGACTGACTTAAGATTTTCCCTTCAAATTTAATAAAATCTGAAAATGGTTTTGTAAAATTTACGAACTGTATTTGGGAAATGTTTGCTATTTCTTGGTCTCTTTTCTCAATTATGAATGTTATCAACAATCCAATGAGAGCCCAGTCACTATGCATGAGTGTGTGTGTGGGTGTGAGAAAGAGCGAGATGGGAACTAAAAGCTCTGAGAGAGCGTGAACAGAATAAACATCAACATAACGGTACAGTGTAGACAGTCCGAACGGAAAGGTCGAAAATGAATAGTAGGTTACTAACCACTTCTCGGCGAAAGACGACCGTCAAATCGGTTACACCACAAGCTATGCTCTCCATCTTGTATAATGTAATGATCGTGCGCCTGAAATAATTCCATTTCTTATGCCCTGTCACGAATTTTGCGGATGCCTGCTGACGAAAGGTCGTCTACTCGCCATTTTAAACTCCCATGAGCCACTTTCACAAATACGAAAGTAAAATTGTACATCACCTGATGTGGCGCACTTTCCACCTTCTGCATTGTACGACGCATTCAGGGGGGGAGTTGCATGACACGATTGGTTGAAATAATCGTCTCATTTGCATAAATTAATATTCATGACAATGAAAAACTCGTTTTTTCAGTAATATTGTGCCAAAATGCTTTCCGATAGCATACATGTTAGTTCTAAATTGACTGATTCTATCGTTACGAGCTGAAAAAATAATCGGAAAAATGATGTAAAGGTATTTTTTGAGACACGTTTTCGATCAGATTCCAGCTAACTGTTGAAAGTAAGCATATGTTTTCTCTTTACCATGATCATAGCAAGTTACGAAATTCATGTAGAAGACGCCGAACTGCAGCGTCAATGCCCCTGGACGCATTGTACCATATCTCGGTGGTGGATATCCGGGCATTTTCTACCGCCTGGCAACCCTCGCGGTGAAAACAAAGACCAAAAACTCGCAGAAAACGATACTTTGCGATGGTTGTTGAGAGTTCCCTGAACAGTGTAACAAGATTAGCCCTACATGTGTAACATATATGAATTTGGTTGTTCAGGATTACTTCAAAGTTGAGTTTGTGTTGTTTTCTCGAGTTTTCACCGGCTCCACCGGCGTTCCACAGCAGCGCGCACAGAGCCCATAGAAATACGTGGTACAGTGGTGCGCGTCTTAGCAACGTAGAACGTCCGTGACGTAGCTCCGCCCCGAGGATAGACTGGGTTCACACACGCACACGCACACAACGTGTATCACCGGTACCAAACTTAGGTTGAAACAGCAATCAATCGACCATGAATACATATACATGAATACATATATCGATAATATATATATATATATATATATATATATATATATATATATATATATATATATATATATATATATATATATATATATATATATATATATAATCGATATCGATATATGTGTATATATATATATATATACAAAATGTATATATATATATATATATATATATATATATATATATATATATATATATATATATATATATATATATATATATATATATGATAAGATAATTCTTTATTACAACCATATTGAAAAAAATGTACAGTAAAGAAATGTTACTGGTACTTGAAGATGAAAATTAAAATATTACATTTCCAAGAGTATTTGTTTAACATTGATAATATTGTTTTCTTTTGTATATGCTGTTTTTATGTATTTATTCTTTTATCAATAGTCTGTTCTCAGCATTTAAACTTTGAAATGTAAACAAGTTTTTCTGTGTTATTTGCTTGTACAACATTTTCAATTGATTCTGAAAAAAAAATATTTTTGGTTTTTTGTGTCTTCCAGATTCAATGATTAATTTATGTGCACTTAGCCTTAGTCTAGAAAGAAGGCCAATATCCTTTCTGTTTTGTACTGTTTTTAAATATTTGGCTATTTCAATCTTATTTTTTTTAATAATTTATATGTTTTGAGATTGGATCATTATTGCTGAAGTACCATTTTGTTTCATTGTATTCTTTAGTTTTCTGTTTAAATTTATCTTTGTTGATGTTTTCCATGTTGTGTATATATTGTAAATTTGTTGTATGTTCTGAGTATTTGTAGACCAAGAATCTTTTTATTGATTTTGTGACAGAATTGAGCCAGATCACCAACTTTTAATTTTTAGTGTGAAACAAAATCGCAACGCTATAGTAGCTTCGAATGTTGCACCGGTTACAAGTGATGATCCAATAATTTATAAAATAGACTGGGATGAAAAATATAGCGAAAATTTTCACCGTTTTTGGAACGGAGAACGCGCTGCTTTCATGTTGGAATCAATTTATGATTTGATGAGTAGCAATAGTTTGGATGAGTCAATTACTCGTAGTCTCGTATTGTTGATCTTTTATATACTGCCGCAGCTGAAATGAAACATGTAGTCAAAAATGGGAGACCAAGGCAGCATGAAAATTCAACAATTTGGTATGATCAGGATTGTTCCGTTGCAAAAACCATGGCAACTAGAGCACTGAATGAATTTAGAGGAACCAGAACACATAACTCGCTCGATAACCTAAGAAAGCAAAAAGCCAGTTATCGGAAATTATTGGCACTAAAGAAAAAACAATTTGAAGAGAGAGAGAAATTTAAACTACTGGAAGCATCCAAACAAACAAATTCAAATAACTTTTGGTCCCTGCTAAAAACAAATAAAAATAGCCCTTCTTTAAATATTTCTAACGATGAATGGTTTGGTTATTTTCGAAACCTGTTCAGTTATAATGAAGGTGAAATTGATGTGGACCCTTTTTACGAAGAGGTTAAACAGTTTGTGGACAATTTTAACTTCCAAGAAAGTGACCAGGATTGTAACCATATTAATTGTGACGAACTTGGGAGCGAAATTACACTTGAGGAAGTTAACAAAGTAATTCATGACATGAAAAGGGGTAAAGCTACAGGGTATGATGGCATACCAGTTGAATTGTTAAAAAAATGTCCCACCGAATTTACAGTTTTACTAGTTAAATTATTCAATAAGTTATATTCTGCTGGTTACTTTCCGAGTGATTGGGTATTGGGGTTGATTGTACCGCTATACAAAAAGGGTGACATTCAAAATAATAATAACTATAGGGGAATTACATTATTATCACTGCTGAGTAAAGTATTTGCTTCTATAATATATACCAGATTGAACAAATGGGTCGAAAGAAATTGCCCTTTGAACGAAAATCAAGCTGGATTTCGCAAGTCGTATAGCACGCTAGATAATATGTTTTATTAGACACCATCATAAATAGATATTTCACTCTTAAGAGCAGACTTTATTGTGTGTTTGTCGATTTTGAAATACCGTTCGACCATATTAATCATTATATGTTAATCTTTAAATTGCTAAAAAATGGTCTTCATGGTCGCTTTTTCAAAATTGTACAGTCTATGTATAGCAATATAAAGTCTCGTGTATGAGGCCCAAAAAGGGTAACGGAAACGTTTAAATGTCTATGTGGGGTTCAACAAGGCTCTATTTTGTCACCTCTTCTGTTTGCTTTGTTTATAAACGACCTTGGTGACTATTTGGAGCACAGACTTTCAGGTGTATATGTTGGTATTGTTTTACTTACTATTTGCTGACGATTTAATATTATTTAGTTCGAATGCAGTTGGTTTACAAAGACTGCTGAACGGTTTATCAGAGTATTCGGGTAAATGGAAACTCAAAGTCAATATTAGTAAAACAAAAATTGTAGTTTTTAGAAATGCCGGCAAATTAAGGCATTATGAGAAATGGCACTACAATGGTGAACAACTTCCGGTTGTGCCTCATTTTTGTTATCTGGGTATTACTTTTTTCGAATAATGGTCGCTGGTTTAAATCCCAAAAAGTAATTGCCGAGCAGGCGAGTAAAGCAATATTTGCTTTAAAAAATATACTAGCAAAATACAGTGATATTGATGTACAAATGTATTTAAAGATTTTTGACTGTAAAATTTTACCAATATTGATATATGGCAGTGAAGTTTGGGGTTTTGACAAAGGGGTAAATATTGAGGAAACACATCGCAAGTTTTGTAAATTTATTTTAAATTTGCTTACAACCACAGCAAATCCTGTAATTTATGGAGAATTAGGCAGACTACCACTAATCCATTTGCGTTACATACGTATTATTAAATTTCGATTGAAAATTTTAAAAATGCAAACACAGCGTTATGTTTACCAATGTTACCTTTTCCAGTATAATGAAGCGGAAAACAACCGTAAATGTTGGGCTTTCCAAGTCAAAGAACTACTATTTTCGCACCGTTTTGGTTTTGTTTGGTTAAACCAAGGCGTGGAAGATAACTGTTCCTTTTTGGCTGTATTCACTCAAAGAGTTCATGATATGTACAAACAAACTTGGTTTACAGATCTCAACAATTATCCTAAACTCGATAAATACAGAGATTTTAAGATCGATTTTGGATGTGAAAAATATTTGCATTTAATAAAAGACAACAAGTTACGTTCTGCGCTATGTCAGCTTAGAACATCATCCCACAACCTTCGGGTTGAATCTGATCGTAAACTAAACATACCGAGGAATATGAGAATCTGTAAATTATGTAATTTAGGGTTAGTTGAGGATGAATACCATTTTTGCCTTGTATGTCCACGTTATGTAAATCTTAGAAAAAAATATTTACCTATATTTTATCTGTCAAATCAGACTGTCGAAAAATGTCTTAGTTTAATGCAGTTTGACAACTTATCTGTACTTCAAATTTTAAAATTTGTATTCTACGCTTCTAAACACAGAGTCAATCTATTTAACCAGTTGTGACTAGTAGATTCAACAATTATTTAAAGGAATCCCTCTGTATGTATTTTTCTATTTTTTTTTTGATTTATTGTACCATAGGCCTGAGGCCATTGTACTGAATAAAATTCATATTCATATTCATATTCATATATATATATATATATATCGCTTTCTGTTGTAGTTAGGTATACGCATAAGGGAAGTTTAGGACGCTTTCTACATGTATATACAAATATTGATAGTTCATTTAAAGTCATCAAATATTGCTTCAAAAAGTGAAATTGAGTAGTCGATTAACAATATTTACTGATATTTGGTCACGCAAACTTGATACAACCATAGAAAGAGGTCTCTGATACAACAATAGACAAAAATATCAATAGATACGGTCTTTCGCACGCGTGTAATGTAAACAACCATTAACAGCTTGCTCTTTTTGGAGGTGCGAGCAGCGCCCTCCACCGACGACTAGGGTTACGCGCTTCGATCGGAAAGGGGGTCACCTCCCGGAAAATTTGTTAACTGAGGTTGTATCGACTAAAAGAAAAAAAATCAAATTCCTCATTTTAGACCAATTTTAACCCAAACCGGTTTTCAATGCATGTAAGATTTGACGTCATGTCAGACATCAACTATTCATGTTCATGTTCGTGATACAGGGCGACGGCGATAACATCGAGTACACTGACACACAGTGACTGGCAGGTCAATGACCTTGCGACGGAGAAGTTAGAATGTCACTCGCGAAATGTCACTCCAACCCAAGGTCGCTGTATTGATTTATTGATTAAAAAAACAACAACTCCGCCGCGCTCAGTGGATCGTTCCAGGACAGCCGCAGCTAGCTGCAGTTGTTGTTGTTCTTCATTTAATAGCTTATACATTTAGCGAAAAGGTAAGCACATCTCTGTGAAGTTATCTGCACCGTCATGTATCTGAGTTTTAGCGTTAAGTTGGTCGCACCCGCAAAAATTACTCCGTGGGCGAACACAAACCAGTGAAACAAAATCTTTTTTGAGACAAGCCCCATCAGGCCCGTAGCCAGCACTTTTGAATAGGGGGTTCGAAAACAACAATACTGTAAAATGACTAATTTTCACTGGGTTTAAATTTCACTGATTTACCATTTCAGGCATATTCAGTGGGTTTTAAATTCACGGTTTCGTCATTTAGATAATGTGTTCTATGCTAAATTTTACATATTCACTGGGTTTTAATTTAGCGCATTTTTCCAGTCAGCGAAATAAGCTAAATTAAAACCCAGTGAATAATTACCCCCTTTACAGTACTATATTTAACGTGAAACGACCAGTCTTGTCTAATCGTTTAAGCCTGATATAACATATTTTGGGATTCCAGCTATTTTTCACTTCAATTAATTTTAACCAATATGAAATACAACGCTTGAAATAACCACAGCATAATGGCAGCCTTCCACATTCGTCGAACATCGCTACATTGTTCGTACAACTATTAAGTAGATATCTGCAAAATGTTGTCTGTACCCTCTCGATTTCCGAATTTTCGTACCCCTATATCGCTACCATAAGAAATAGCTGGCACAATGATTGCATCAAACAAATTAAATGCACTAACCAATGGCACATCAGCAAGTTTCTCACAGTATGTACATTTTGTGGTTCACTGTAAAGCTGTTTTGGAGGGCGGTAACATAATAGGCATATAGTGGCAGTTTAGCAGCGGTCTCAGTAGACTTCAATAACTACATCTTCTTTTTATGAACCCACTAAAAATATAGTCAATTTTCTAAGACATCAAAGAGAAACGTGTCAGGCACTATATATATGTCTTTTTCACCATATGTTATCGGGAATTGTGAGATATTGGCATATATGCTTGCCATATGAAATAATCAGTAATATGCCCTAAAACAGACAAACTAGGAAAGTACAGTGCCGTGTTGTCCTATCAATCTCGTTTGATCCCCACACTTTACAAACAGAGCGAACACTAGCACAAGACAAACTGTCCTATTCAGAACCTCCACATCCTTCAGAGAGTTACTACCATTACATTATTGTTTCAATGTTGTTTTAATATTTAATATCAGCTGCTTGAACGCGATCTTCATTACACCATCGCGGAATCGCCGTATAAAAGCTTGCCCATTTATAACAACTATATTTTTGATTGGCTGTTGTGGAGCTGCGACGGCATAACTTCACGATTGACATTTAAAGCTCCTTGCCACCAAAATGCTCATTACTATGCAATGTCGGTTGAGTCTGACAGTTACTTCACTGATATTAATTTTATTTAATACTGTTTGTTTTATTATGTTCTAATCTACGATCATAAAACTATTCATTCCAAAATTTAGGGGGTTCGACCGAAAACCCCCCCCCCCAAACTACGGGCCTGGCCTCATTCAATTTCATGAGTTAGTCCACAGAGTCCTTGGTAATATTTGATTCTAGAATGACTTAAAAAGCACTATATACAAGAATACACAACAACTATGTATGTACATTGAACCTTGTACAGGAAATGACTATTTCGTGACCAAATAATTTCCAAGATGTAAATTCTTGTACTGTTTTTTATGATGTCCAACTATGTTAGACTTTAATATCACAATGTTTCAGAATGGGGTTAAATTTGGGCGAAAGAGTAGCGTGAGAGGGCGGAAGAAACAAGCGAGAGGTCAGAAAAATGTACCATAATTATGATTCCAAGCGGAAGAGCAAGACCTTTCCACAGTAGAAAGACCTACTGTAGTGGTTGTAAAATGGGGGGGGGGGGGATTCGCCACGAAGCAAATAGGTAGAAAAATTTGTTTTCAATAACCACTTGTTATATTGAACACTAGTGTTGTGTTCGGGGAGCGGGAACTTCGCCTCGCTTGGCTGATGCCGCTTACACCTAGAAATACGTACCTGTGAGGGGGAGGGGCAGGGGTTATTTTTTTGTTCGTACAACGTAAATTGAAAAAATAAATTCCGTAATTCTGTAATCACAGGCTAGACGTACAACGTAATTGTCGCATACGACTTACGTACCACTTCCGTGTCACTGAGAATGTTCTAGAACCGTACTGTGTCCGGGTGGAATATTTTAGATTTTTTTAGAAACTGGTTGAATAGGTAATAGAACACTGTAGGAGGCAATAGAAGGTAATGGAACATTCTAGAAATTGGTAGTAAGTTCCAGACTCATTATGTATGCTGATGTAATGGTCTATTTATAGACAGTGTGGGTATATATAGGGGAGTTGTTCAGCACTGAGTTCAAATGGGAGATCTCGTTGAATTGTATTGGAGTTTAAGTATCTAGTTATTGGAGTAGTGGTGTTTTACCGCGTTATTGTACTTGATGTTTGCAGAGTATAATAATACCAGTACCAGTTGAAACCTCATCTGTTGGCTCCGTGTTCGTATTTTATCATCACCGCCAGGGAAGTCTTTCTGTTACTGTTGCCATTTTGGTATTTGAACCATCACACCTGTACTATACCAATTACGGAAATTGTAAATTGTAAAAAGCCCTTTTTATTTCCCTTAAAACTGTACCAGCAACCCCCTTGCCCCCTTCTACCAGTCCATTACAGATAATCCAGCTTTATTCACACAAACAGTCAGCTGAGATAACCCATCGCTGTGCCGTTCGCTCTTGTTTCCTTCTCTTACAAAGGTTACCAAGGCTCTAAGGCAAGCAGCCAATCACCAATCATAACAACCCTCTATTCCACGGTGTTTGCCACACTTGTACTACTTTGATATATTTGTACTCATGTATGCATAATTAGTTAATTTGCATATTGTTGGCCGTCTTTATCATACAGTTTAATTATTGTAATTCCTAAAATGCGATAGAAACATTATTTTCCCAAATTAATAAAAACAGGGTAACAAATCACGTCGCATGACAGATACTATAACTTGGCAATGACGATATGCAATATGAAAAATGCTAATTTGTGCAGCCATAAATATCATATTTTTTTTTATACTTGTTGTCAAGTTGTTTCCTGGTATATGAATATTAAAGAAATTACATGATTTATTTATATGGTGTATTCAATAACTGTGATAACAATTAAATCACACTCTACTGAGTGTATTTATATTAGTCAATACTTTCAACAAAGAGGGTTTCAAACTAAACTCTCTATTCCTGTACTACCATCTCTAGAACATTATACAATATTTAATATAATCCACAATATAAAAGAAGCAAAGTGTTCAATTTAATGATATGTGACAGGTCAAGTACATGCGGGCTTTTTCTGTGGTTTAATATTTTGAATAGCCACATTTTCTGATTTCTACTGTTACATTATTAAAATACGGGGAATATTTAGTGGTGTCACGAACCAGTTTCTCATATCACAGCCTAAGTGACCAATAATATAAAAACGCTCCCTAGATCCAGATTCACCGGTAAGTCAGTTATTTTATACAGTCTCACAGTTAAGGAGCGTATTTTCGCAAGTGTCCCAAAGAAATGAACTTTGTTAACCATTACACACCAGATCTGAAACCACAGTCTGTTATAGAGATGCACATGTGATATTTACAGAAACCATGTACGAATGCTCTTGTGCAATCACTCATTTTATGCAACGAATTTAAGAAGTACTACTATGTTTTCATGCATACATTTTTATTAAATTTCAGGGTGTCCAGTCATTGCAATGTTGCAATAGGTGATTTTCCGTACAATTGCGAGATCTCGCGAGATGCATGAAAGACGCGCGTCGAACGTCTGCCGCAAAAATCGAACGATTTGATTTTGAACTCGAATTTCCTTATTTCGTAGCTCACACCGACCGGCCGATCTTCGACAGAGGAATATTGCTTCCGAATACCCTTACTTAATCGAAATTGCCTATCATCAAATGTGGACAGCACATTATTAAGCATGGAAATGTCCCCAAAATACTTTCGCGTTTGTCGAATCCCACGCGATGTTTGACGCCACTACGACGCTATGACCTTTGTTTGTCCTGTTTTACGTTCGATTTCACGCATAACGCGTGATTCTCGCAGTGTACGGAAAATGATCTATTGTCACGACTCGGTTATTAAGCATCCTTTTTTGGGGGATGCCCGGTGGCCGAGGGGAAGACGTGTAGTGGCGTGAAGCTAGGCGATTGGGTGCCGTACGCGAGCGCCGGTTCGAGTCACGCACGCAGTACGTATTTACTATAATTAGACATAGTCTTTACCTTGCCGTTTATTCGGTGTTATTTGCTTACTATTGTCACGGCGATTTTTGCAAAATCAGGAATTGTGAACTGAATCTTGTAAATATGTTTGTTTGGATGTGTGTTTTTTCCCACAAAAATGGCGTAAAGAATAAAAGCAAATTATTACATTGGAGATTATAATATTTCATCTCTTTTTGATTGACACTATTTGAATTTAACAAGTATGTGGATCCCATTTCAGACCATATAGCTAAACAAGTACATTCCAAATTGAGACACATCCACTTAATTTGAATAGAAAACAGCGAATACCGAATGATTACACTCATATTTCCTATAACAATCAGCCATATTTGTAATTAATACTATTTTTTCAGTAACGATCAACCATATTTGTTAACACTAACTCTATTTTTAATAACGATAAACCCAATTTGAAAATAACCCTATATTTAATAACGGTCAACCCTATTTTAATACAAACCCTATTTGTAATACCAACCCTAGTTGTGATACCAACCCTATTTGTAATACAAACCCTATTTGTAATACAAACCCTATTTGTGACCGGTAACTTGTTAAATCTAGTCATGAATATTACTTCTGTATTTCGTTATTAAAAACAACAAATACGTAACAAAACGAATATATGTTTATGACAGAAACCTAAGATCAATGAACCATTTAATATATAACACTATGTCATGATTAGTTTACTGTATTATTATTATTATATTTTAGATTTTTTTATTTGATAATTTCAAAAAGAATCACTCGACTAATACGTGGACCCCCCGGGGGTACATATAACTTGCCTAATGGGAACGTACCCCAGAAACTGAATGGGTCTCGTCTTTTTTGGAGTGGTTTTTTTTTTTTTTTTTTTTTTTTTTTTTTTTTTAATATATATTTTTGTGCCAGGCGACAGTTCTGGACATTGAATGTCACCGTTGTCTCTCCTGACTTTTTTTTTGTATGTGCAAATTGCAAGTGCTAGTGCTGACACATAGTGCATTTTGCCACAGAAGTCATATTCATGTTTGGGACTACATGACAGGGCTGTGTGGCCATCTCTCTGTCAAATGGCAATTTGTAATGCGCTATCCTGGCGTCAACCAGGCTCGGTCGAACACAAGCACCTGCGGACCTTAACAAAGGTTCCCCCAAAGTCGCATTCGTTAGTGAATGAATCTCGGCCAGTGGAATTGGCCTTCCCATTGAGTCTGTGGCACACTCACCCAGGGTAGGGGTTGACCCTTTGATATTCAGCCTAAGGTAGGATTTGAACATGGGTCTACCGATCATGAGTCTGGAGCGACAACCACTATGCTACCAGTGGTCTTTTTTGGAGTTTAGGTATAAGTATCTGTCTTATTTCTGGTCATGATGGGTATAAATATCGGTAATAAATATGCTCTTATGTAAGTGACAGAGGTGTTTCTATGGTCAAAATACATATTTTAATAAATCAATATACAATGCAACTGTTGGCTTACATGTGCTTCTATTGGAGATACTCTTCTTAGACTAGTAGATCAAATGCGGTAACTGTTTTATTTGGAATAAACAGTGATGACAGAAATGGTAGCTTGATATAAATATGGGGATAGATTTCGCCACTATCCAGGTATAAAAAATGGTCATCCTTTTGCGCACTCAGGGGCACCTCCCTACCCAGCTTTGTATCAACTGCCCCCACCCCAGGACGTGGACACAATTCGTGATGAATACATGGAATTCGGTAAAGATAGTTTGATTTAAAATTGAACTTAATTGCAGTCAACGCCCCCATAGAAAGGGCGTCAGGACGATTTATGTCCATGTGAAATGTGTGTTTTCAACCACAAAGTTATTACGCACACACACAAATCACATTGTTTTACTATTTTTTTTTATATATTTTTTTTTCTCCCCAGTTTGCAAACTTGAAACATGATTGTTCGTCACGCAGAAGACGTCGCCGTAACAACCCTCCCTAACTCAGACTTAAAAGGACGACTTCTAGTTGCGAGCGATGACATCATGGGTCATATTGCATATGATGTTTCCGTGGAAGCTGGCGAAACTGTGAAACTTAGATCATCAGATAGCGGTCAATTCGACCATATATATTACTGCATATCTGGTACCGGTGATGTGAAGGTCTCTAATGGAGGTTCATATAAGCTGAAACCAGACAGTGTTGCCGCCTTTTCTTCTGGCATTTCGGCCGAGCTGTGCGTTGAGACAAGACTCCGACTCTATGTCGTGTATTGCAAAGATGTCAACCCATCCACCGAACGTGCTGTGCTAAGATCGCTTGACGATATCGTCGACACACAGAGAGATGTTGACTGGAAAAGGGGACAGAGTCGCCGATTTTTGCTGAAGGCGGATGGATTTGGTATCAGCTTAACAAACACGACAGGCAAGCAACCGCCCGCAAAGCTTGGATACATGAACCACGCCGAATCTGTGTATTGCATTGCCGGCCAAGTTAACTATTCTTGGAACGAGGGTGCCGAATCAGTTACGTCACGCGTCTCGCCCGGCGAAGGAACCATGTATAACTTGAACAACCACGACAAACACGTGGTGTCTGCAAAGAGTAGTGTATCTCTGTGTATTTTCTACCCACCTCTTCGGGGCGACGAAAATCACAACCATGATGGCGGCTACTCAAGTTATGATGTTTGAATAATGAACTTATTAAAGACACATTAAAGCGGGGGGAGTCGTCACCTGCGCATGCGTCAGGCGGCCATAGCGTGTCATCGTTTACAAACAAACGTCTACCCATGAGTCTTTGCGTTTTTAGCGTGTGTTTTTATCATCGCTTGTGACTCAATTTCTGCGCGTGCGCAGGTGACGACCCTCCCGCTTTAATCAGTGGTTTATCGCAAATACATAAAATCGTTCTATGTATATTCGACTATCGGTCACTTTCTATTTGTTTGGTTAATAAAGTGTATATGTACCAAATGTAGCTAATAAATTACCTCTCAATAATAACAATCTGTTCAATACACTCAGTAGACACAGATAACGTTGAAGATGTTGGTATTTAAGGTACATTCAGATTATAACGTAGCCCTTTGTGTAACCCCCCCCAGACAGATACACTGGTAGATATTTTCTGTGAAGTCAACTGAAAAGATATATATCTAGATTCCTTTTGGATAGTACTTCTCAGTTCCTTGTTTAAAAAGACATACCCATAATTGTGTGCCCTATTCTTTAGATATCTCAATAACCAATTATCAGATTTCAATGACACTTGGTACATTGATGATCTCGGATAATGTGCAGACCTGATCAGTTTTGGGTTGAAATCCTTGTATATTGATGACCTAATTTTCATATTCATTAGCTAATTTTAAACATTCTCACTTGTTTCTCAAGTGCAATTTAATAATATTTAATACACAAGGCACATAGATGGCATAGAATAATGCGCAGATTTAATTAATTTCTTGTTGCAATCTGTTTTAATCAACCACGTGGTACATATGTGCATTCAGATTAATCCTCATATCTGATTATTCCAGAGTTCAAATATACATGGATATTAATTACCTACTTAAATGGATTCTTGTGACCTTACAAATATTATTCATAACTGTAATATCTCAAGCACTGTTGCAGATAAGGACTTGCAACTAGTACTATGGTGGTGGAATTTGACAAGAGATGTAACTAATATACTAAGTATCAGATGACCATATATGGTCATGTGACCTTAATATTCTGCGTAACTGTAATATGATAAGTACTGTTGCAGATCGGTAAATGCAACAAATGCGATAGAGAAAATACTTATTTGTAATTCATGCCCCCAATACCCTCGGGACACGGGAGTTCTGTTTCAGCTTTCTTTGATATTTGCATTTAATAAAAGACAACAAGTTCCGTTCTGCGCTATGTCAGCTTAGAACATCATCCCACAACCTTCGGGTTAAATCTGATCGTAAAATAAACATACGGAGGAATATGAGAATCTGTAAATTATGTAATTTAGGGTTGGTTGAGGATAAATACCATTTTTGTCTTGTATGTCCACGTTATGTAAATCTTAGCAAAAATATTTACCTATATTTTATCTGTCAAATCAGACTTACGAAAAATTTCTTAGTTTAATGCAGTTTGACAACTTATCAAATTTCAAAATTTGTATTCTACGCTTCTAAACACAGAGTCAATCTATTTAACCAGTTGTGACTAGTAGATTCAACAATTATTTAAAGGAATCCCTCTGTATGTATTTTTCTATTTTTTTTTTGATTTATTGTACCATAGGCCTGAGGCCATTGTATTGAATAAAATTCATATTCATATATATATATATATATATATATATATATATATATATATATATATATATATATATATATATCGCTTTCTGTTGTAGTTAGGTATACGCATAAGGGAAGTTTAGAACGCTTTCTACATGTATATACAAATATTGATAGTTCATTTAAAGTCATCAAATATTGCTTCAAAAAGTGAAATTGAGTAGTCGATTTCCATTAACAATATTTACTGATATTTGGTCACGCAAACTTGATACAACCATAGAAAGAGGTCTCTGATACAACAATAGACAAAAATATCAATAGATACGGTCTTTCGCACGCGTGTAATGTAAACAACCATTAACAGCTTGCTCTTTTTGGAGGTGCGAGCAGCGCCCTCCACCGACGACTAGGGTTACGCGCTTCGATCGGAAAGGGGGTCACCTCCCGGAAAATTTGTTAACTGAGGTTGTATCGACTAAAAGAAAAAAAATCAAATTCCTCATTTTAGACCAATTTTAACCCAAACCGGTTTTCAATGCATGTAAGATTTGACGTCATGTCAGACATCAACTATTCATGTTCATGTTCGTGATACAGGGCGACGGCGATAACATCGAGTACACTGACACACAGTGACTGGCAGGTCAATGACCTTGCGACGGAGAAGTTAGAATGTCACTCGCGAAATGTCACTCCAACCCAAGGTCGCTGTATTGATTTATTGATTAAAAAAACAACAACTCCGCCGCGCTCAGTGGATCGTTCCAGGACAGCCGCAGCTAGCTGCAGTTGTTGTTGTTCTTCATTTAATAGCTTATACATTTAGCGAAAAGGTAAGCACATCTCTGTGAAGTTATCTGCACCGTCATGTATCTGAGTTTTAGCGTTAAGTTGGTCGCACCCGCAAAAATTACTCCGTGGGCGAACACAAACCAGTGAAACAAAATCTTTTTTGAGACAAGCCCCATCAGGCCCGTAGCCAGCACTTTTGAATAGGGGGTTCGAAAACAACAATACTGTAAAATGACTAATTTTCACTGGGTTTAAATTTCACTGATTTACCATTTCAGGCATATTCAGTGGGTTTTAAATTCACGGTTTCGTCATTTAGATAATGTGTTCTATGCTAAATTTTACATATTCACTGGGTTTTAATTTAGCGCATTTTTCCAGTCAGCGAAATAAGCTAAATTAAAACCCAGTGAATAATTACCCCCTTTACAGTACTATATTTAACGTGAAACGACCAGTCTTGTCTAATCGTTTAAGCCTGATATAACATATTTTGGGATTCCAGCTATTTTTCACTTCAATTAATTTTAACCAATATGAAATACAACGCTTGAAATAACCACAGCATAATGGCAGCCTTCCACATTCGTCGAACATCGCTACATTGTTCGTACAACTATTAAGTAGATATCTGCAAAATGTTGTCTGTACCCTCTCGATTTCCGAATTTTCGTACCCCTATATCGCTACCATAAGAAATAGCTGGCACAATGATTGCATCAAACAAATTAAATGCACTAACCAATGGCACATCAGCAAGTTTCTCACAGTATGTACATTTTGTGGTTCACTGTAAAGCTGTTTTGGAGGGCGGTAACATAATAGGCATATAGTGGCAGTTTAGCAGCGGTCTCAGTAGACTTCAATAACTACATCTTCTTTTTATGAACCCACTAAAAATATAGTCAATTTTCTAAGACATCAAAGAGAAACGTGTCGGGCACTATATATATATATGTCTTTTTCACCATATGTTATCGGGAATTGTGAGATATTGGCATATATGCTTGCCATATGAAATAATCAGTAATATGCCCCAAAACAGACAAACTAGGAAAGTACAGTGCCGTGTTGTCCTATCAATCTCGTTTGATCCCCACACTTTACATACAGAGCGAACACTAGCACAAGACAAACTGTCCTATTCAGAACCACCACATCTTTCAGAGAGTTACTACCATTACATTATTGTTTCAATGTTGTTTTAATATTTAATATCAGCTGCTTGAACGCGATCTTCATTACACCATCGCGGAATCGCCGTATAAAAGCCCATTTATAACAACAATATTTTTGATTGGCTGTTGTGGAGTTGCGACGGCATAACTTCACGATTGACATTTAAAGCTCCTTGCCACCAAAATGCTCATTACTATGCAATGTCGGTTGAGTCTGACAGTTACTTCACTGATATTAATTTTATTTAATACTGTTTGTTTTATTATGTTCTAATCTACGATCATAAAACTATTCACTCCAAAATTTAGGGGGTTCGACCGAACGCCCCGACCCCCCCCCCCCCAAACTACGGGCCTGGCCTCATTCAATTTCATGAGTTAGTCCACAGAGTCCTTGGTAATATTTGATTCTAGAATGACTTAAAAAGCACTATATACAAGAATAAACGACAACTATGTATGTACATTGAACCTTGTACAGGAAATGACTATTTCGTGACCAAATAATTTCCAAGATGTAAATTCTTGTACTGTTTTTTATGATGTCCAACTATGTTAGACTTTAATATCACAAGGTTTCAGAATGGGGTTATATTTGGGCGGGTGGACGAAGCTGTTTAAAAAAATGTCTGAAAGAGTAGCGTGAGAGGTCAGAAAAATGTACCATAATTCCAAGCGGAAGAGCAAGACCTTTCCGTAGTAGAAAGACCTACTGTAGTGGTTGTAAAAGGGGGGGGGGTTCGCCACGAAGCAAATAGGTAGAAAAATTAGTTTTGAATAACCACTTGTTATATTGAACACTAGTGTTGTGTTTTGGGAGCGGGAACTTCGTCTCGCTTGGCTGATGCCGCTTACATCTAGAAATACGTACCAGTGGGGGGGGCAAGGGTTATTTTTTTGTTCGTACAACGTAAATTGAAAAAATAAATTCCGTAATTCTGTAATCACAGGCTAGATGTACAACGTAATTGTCGCATACGACTTACGTACCACTTCCGTGTCACTGAGAATGTTCTAGAACCGTACTGTGTCTGGGTGGAATATTTTAGATTTTTTTAGAAACTGGTTGAATAGGTAATAGAACGATATATTGAAGATAATATTTGGTAATCGTAGTCCTAAATAACTATTAAAAATAGCTAGACGTTTCGAGCAATGGCTCTTTATCGATAGCATAGAAGCAAGTGTGATAACGTACAGGTAGAACATAGGAACGTAAGAACGCGCATGAACTATAAGTTAGAATCACAAAAAATTCCACAATAGAACAAATAACGCGCCCTAGGTAGTGAGCTCAACAAATGAGTTGAACTGTTTGTTAATACCATGGGGTTCTTTAGTTCCAAGGCGGAATATAGTTTCCTCCTCGACACGCCTGAGCTGATTTTCGTTGCCATTGACAACACATACACCAGAAATAGACATATCTGTAATATTATGTCCACTAGAATTAAAATGAAGTGAAACCGGATAATAACGATTTTTCTGTCTAGTTTGCCGTAGATGCTCAGCAAACCGATCACCCAGTCGACGAACTGTAGAACCAATATAAAGTTTCCCGCATCTAATACATGAAATGCAATATACAACATTCATAGTGATACAACTGAACGGATATTTGACCTCAACATCTCCCTTGGGACCAAATATACGATTAGTGTCTGTAATAAAAGGACAAGTATTACACCTAGGACGATTACACGGGACAGAACCATATTTCTCAGGGTCTCCCCTTTCACCCGTATGCACCAATAACCTCCTTAAATTAGTGTCACGGCGCCAGGCAGTAGTAGGCATTAGTGGAAACGTAGAACTTGTCTCCTCACTGGTCTGTAAAATGTGAAAATGTTTGTACATAATGTTTTTAATCCTGACATTTAAAGGATGGTACGTAAGTGCCAAAATTACACGATCCATATATACGATTAGTGTCTGTAATAAAAGGACAAGTATTACACCTAGGATAGGTTATCCGTTTGGATCGTGTAATTTTGGCACTTACGTACCATCCTTTAAATGTCAGGATTAAAAACATTATGTACAAACATTTTCACATTTTACAGACCAGTGAGGAGACAAGTTCTACGTTTCCACTAATGCCTACTACTGCCTGGCGCCGTGACACTAATTTAAGGAGGTTATTGGTGCATACGGGTGAAAGGGGAGACCCTGAGAAATATGGTTCTGTCCCGTGTAATCGTCCTAGGTGTAATACTTGTCCTTTTATTACAGACACTAATCGTATATTTGGTCCCAAGGGAGATGTTGAGGTCAAATATCCGTTCAGTTGTATCACTATGAATGTTGTATATTGCATTTCATGTATTAGATGCGGGAAACTTTATATTGGTTCTACAGTTCGTCGACTGGGTGATCGGTTTGCTGAGCATCTACGGCAAACTAGACAGAAAAATCGTTATTATCCGGTTTCACTTCATTTTAATTCTAGTGGACATAATATTACAGATATGTCTATTTCTGGTGTATGTGTTGTCAATGGCAACGAAAATCAGCTCAGGCGTGTCGAGGAGGAAACTATATTCCGCCTTGGAACTAAAGAACCCCATGGTATTAACAAACAGTTCAACTCATTTGTTGAGCTCACTACCTAGGGCGCGTTATTTGTTCTATTGTGGAATTTTTTGTGATTCTAACTTATAGTTCATGCGCGTTCTTACGTTCCTATGTTCTACCTGTACGTTATCACACTTGCTTCTATGCTATCGATAAAGAGCCATTGCTCGAAACGTCTAGCTATTTTTAATAGTTATTTAGGACTACGATTACCAAATATTATCTTCAATATATCATACTTATCAGTCCGAGCAGCGTTTATTTATTTATAAACTACTATTAGGTAATAGAACACTGTATGAGGCAATAGAAGGTAATGGAACATTCTAGAAATTGGTAGTAAGTTCCAGACTCATTATGTATGCTGATGTAATGGTCTATTTATAGACAGTGTGGGTATATATAGGGGAGTTGTTCAGCACTGAGTTCAGATGGGAGATCTCGTTGAATTGTATTGGAGTTTAAGTATCTAGTTATTGGAGTAGTGGTGTTTTACCGCGTTATTGTACTTGATGTTTGCAGAGTATAATAATACCAGTACCAGTTGAAACCTCATCTGTTGGCTCCGTGTTCGTATTTTATCATCACCGCCAGGGAAGTCTTTCTGTTACTGTTGCCATTTTGGTATTTGAACCATCACACCTGTACTATACCAATTACGGAAATTGTAAATTGTAAAAAGCCCTTTTTATTTCCCTTAAAACTGTACCAGCAACCCCCCTTGCCCCCTTCTACCAGTCCATTACAGATAATCCAGCTTTATTCACACAAACAGTCAGCTGAGGTAACCCATCGCTGTGCCGTTCGCTCTTGTTTCCTTCTCTTACAAAGGTTACCAAGGCTCTAAGGCAAGCAGCCAATCACCAATCATAACAACCCTCTATTCCACGGTGTTTGCCACACTTGTACTACTTTGATATTTTTGTACTCATGTATGCATAATTAGTTAATTTGCATATTGTTGGCCGTCTTTATCATACAGTTTAATTCCTAAAATGCGATAGAAACATTATTTTCCCAAATTAATAAAAACAGGTTAACAAATCACGTCGCATGACTGATACTATAACTTGGCAATGACGATATGCAATATGAAAAATGCTAATTTGTGCAGCCATAAATATCATATTTTTTTAAAACTTGTTGTCAAGTTGTTTCCTGGTATATGAATATTAAAGAAATTACATGATTTATTTATATGGTGTATTCAATAACTGTGATAACAATTGAATCACACTCGACTGAGTGTATTTATATAGTCAATACTTTCAACAAAGAGGGTTTCAAACTAAACTCCCTATTCATGTACTACCATCTTCAGAACATTATACAATATTTAATATAATCCACAATATAAAAGAAGCAAAGTGTTCAATTTAATGATATGTGACAGGTCAAGTACATCCGGGCTTTTTCTGTGGTTTAATATTTTGAATAGCCACATTTTCTGATTTCTACTGGTACATTATTAAAATACGGGGAATATTTAGTGGTGTCACGAACCAGTTTCTCATATCACAGCCTAACTGACCAATAATATAAAAACTCTCCCTAGATCCAGATTCACCGGTAAGTTAGTTATTTTATACAGTCTCACAGTTAAGGAGCGTATTTTCGCAAGTGTCCCAATAAATGAACTTCGTTAACCATTACACACCAGATCTGAAACCACAGTCTGTTATAGAGATGCACATGTGATATTTACAGAAACCATTATTTCTGGTCAAGATGGGTATAAATATCGGTAATAAATATGCTCTTATGTAAGTGACAGAGGTGTTTCTATGGTCAAAATACATATTTTAATAAATCAATATACAATGCAACTGCTGGCTTACATGTGCTTCTATTGGAGATACTCTTCTTAGACTAGTAGATCAAATGCGGTAACTGTTTTATTTGGAATAAACAGTGATGACAGAAATGGTAGTTTGGTATAAACATGGGGATAGATTTCGCCACTATCCAGGTATAAAAAATGGTCATCCTTTTGCGCACTCAGGGGCACCTCCCTACCCAGCTATGTATCAACTGCCCCCACCCCAGGACGTGGACACAATTCGTGATGAATACAAGGAATACGGTAAAGATAGTTTGATTTAAAATTGAACTTATTTGCAGTCAACGCCCCCATAGAAAGTGCGTCAGGACGATTTATGTCCATGTGAAATGTGTGTTTTCAACCACAAAGTTATTACGCACACACACAAATCACATTGGTTTACTATTTTTTTATATATATATTTTTTTCTCCCCAGTTTGCAAACTTGAAACATGATTGTTCGTCACGCAGAAGACGTCGCCGTAACAACCCTCCCTAACTCAGATTTAAAAGGACGACTTCTAGTTGCGAGCGATGACATCATGGGTCATATTGCATATGATGTTTCCGTGGAAGCTGGCGAAACTGTGAAACTTAGATCATCAGATAGCGGTGAATTCGACCATATATATTACTGCATATCTGGTACCGGTGATGTGAAGGTCTCTAATGGAGGTTCGTATAAACTGAAACCAGACAGTGTTGCCGCCTTTTCTTCTGGCATTTCGGCCGAGCTGTTCGTTGAGACAAGACTCCGACTCTATGTCGTGTATTGCAAAGATGTCAACCCATCCACCGAACGTGCTGTGCTAAGATCGCTTGACGATATCGTCGACACACAGAGAGATGTTGACTGGAAAAGGGGACAGAGTCGCCGATTTTTGCTGAAGGCGGATGGATTTGGTATCAGCTTAACAAACACGACAGGCAAGCAACCGCCCGCAAAGCTTGGATACATGAACCACGCCGAATCTGTGTATTGCATTGCCGGCCAAGTTAACTATTCTTGGAACGAGGGTGCCGAATCAGTTACGTCACGCGTCTCGCCCGGCGAAGGAACCATGTATAACTTGAACAACCACGACAAACACGTGGTGTCTGCAAAGAGTAGTGTATCTCTGTGTATTTTCTACCCACCTCTTCGGGGCGACGAAAATCACAACCATGATGGCGGCTACTCAAGTTATGATGTTTGAATAATGAACTTATTAAAGACACATTAAAGCGGGGGGAGTCGTCACCTGCGCATGCGTCAGGCGGCCATAGCGTGTCATCGTTTACAAACAAACGTCTACCCATGAGTCTTTGCGTTTTTAGCGTGTGTTTTTATCATCGCTTGTGACTCAATTTCTGCGCGTGCGCAGGTGACGACCCTCCCGCTTTAATCAGTGGTTTATCGCAAATACATAAAATCGTTCTATGTATATTCGACTATCGGTCACTTTCTATTTGTTTGGTTAATAAAGTGTATATGTACCAAATGTAGCTAATAAATTACCTCTCAATAATAACAATCTGTTCAATACACTCAGTAGACACAGATAACGTTGAAGATGTTGGTATTTAAGGTACATTCAGATTATAACGTAGCCCTTTGTGTAACCCCCCCCAGACAGATACACTGGTAGATATTTTCTGTGAAGTCAACTGAAAAGATATATATCTAGATTCCTTTTGGATAGTACTTCTCAGTTCCTTGTTTAAAAAGACATACCCATAATTGTGTGCCCTATTCTTTAGATATCTCAATAACCAATTATCAGATTTCAATGACACTTGGTACATTGATGATCTCGGATAATGTGCAGACCTGATCAGTTTTGGGTTGAAATCCTTGTATATTGATGACCTAATTTTCATATTCATTAGCTAATTTTAAACATTCTCACTTGTTTCTCAAGTGCAATTTAATAATATTTAATACACAAGGCACATAGATGGCATAGAATAATGCGCAGATTTAATTAATTTCTTGTTGCAATCTGTTTTAATCAACCACGTGGTACATATGTGCATTCAGATTAATCCTCATATCTGATTATTCCAGAGTTCAAATATACATGGATATTAATTACCTACTTAAATGGATTCTTGTGACCTTACAAATATTATTCATAACTGTAATATCTCAAGCACTGTTGCAGATAAGGACTTGCAACTAGTACTATGGTGGTGGAATTTGACAAGAGATGTAACTAATATACTAAGTATCAGATGACCATATATGGTCATGTGACCTTAATATTCTGCGTAACTGTAATATGATAAGTACTGTTGCAGATCGGTAAATGCAACAAATGCGATAGAGAAAATACTTATTTGTAATTCATGCCCCCAATACCCTCGGGACACGGGAGTTCTGTTTCAGCTTTCTTTGATATTTGCATTTAATAAAAGACAACAAGTTCCGTTCTGCGCTATGTCAGCTTAGAACATCATCCCACAACCTTCGGGTTAAATCTGATCGTAAAATAAACATACGGAGGAATATGAGAATCTGTAAATTATGTAATTTAGGGTTGGTTGAGGATAAATACCATTTTTGTCTTGTATGTCCACGTTATGTAAATCTTAGCAAAAATATTTACCTATATTTTATCTGTCAAATCAGACTTACGAAAAATTTCTTAGTTTAATGCAGTTTGACAACTTATCAAATTTCAAAATTTGTATTCTACGCTTCTAAACACAGAGTCAATCTATTTAACCAGTTGTGACTAGTAGATTCAACAATTATTTAAAGGAATCCCTCTGTATGTATTTTTCTATTTTTTTTTTGATTTATTGTACCATAGGCCTGAGGCCATTGTATTGAATAAAATTCATATTCATATATATATATATATATATATATATATATATATATATATATATATATATATATCGCTTTCTGTTGTAGTTAGGTATACGCATAAGGGAAGTTTAGAACGCTTTCTACATGTATATACAAATATTGATAGTTCATTTAAAGTCATCAAATATTGCTTCAAAAAGTGAAATTGAGTAGTCGATTTCCATTAACAATATTTACTGATATTTGGTCACGCAAACTTGATACAACCATAGAAAGAGGTCTCTGATACAACAATAGACAAAAATATCAATAGATACGGTCTTTCGCACGCGTGTAATGTAAACAACCATTAACAGCTTGCTCTTTTTGGAGGTGCGAGCAGCGCCCTCCACCGACGACTAGGGTTACGCGCTTCGATCGGAAAGGGGGTCACCTCCCGGAAAATTTGTTAACTGAGGTTGTATCGACTAAAAGAAAAAAAATCAAATTCCTCATTTTAGACCAATTTTAACCCAAACCGGTTTTCAATGCATGTAAGATTTGACGTCATGTCAGACATCAACTATTCATGTTCATGTTCGTGATACAGGGCGACGGCGATAACATCGAGTACACTGACACACAGTGACTGGCAGGTCAATGACCTTGCGACGGAGAAGTTAGAATGTCACTCGCGAAATGTCACTCCAACCCAAGGTCGCTGTATTGATTTATTGATTAAAAAAACAACAACTCCGCCGCGCTCAGTGGATCGTTCCAGGACAGCCGCAGCTAGCTGCAGTTGTTGTTGTTCTTCATTTAATAGCTTATACATTTAGCGAAAAGGTAAGCACATCTCTGTGAAGTTATCTGCACCGTCATGTATCTGAGTTTTAGCGTTAAGTTGGTCGCACCCGCAAAAATTACTCCGTGGGCGAACACAAACCAGTGAAACAAAATCTTTTTTGAGACAAGCCCCATCAGGCCCGTAGCCAGCACTTTTGAATAGGGGGTTCGAAAACAACAATACTGTAAAATGACTAATTTTCACTGGGTTTAAATTTCACTGATTTACCATTTCAGGCATATTCAGTGGGTTTTAAATTCACGGTTTCGTCATTTAGATAATGTGTTCTATGCTAAATTTTACATATTCACTGGGTTTTAATTTAGCGCATTTTTCCAGTCAGCGAAATAAGCTAAATTAAAACCCAGTGAATAATTACCCCCTTTACAGTACTATATTTAACGTGAAACGACCAGTCTTGTCTAATCGTTTAAGCCTGATATAACATATTTTGGGATTCCAGCTATTTTTCACTTCAATTAATTTTAACCAATATGAAATACAACGCTTGAAATAACCACAGCATAATGGCAGCCTTCCACATTCGTCGAACATCGCTACATTGTTCGTACAACTATTAAGTAGATATCTGCAAAATGTTGTCTGTACCCTCTCGATTTCCGAATTTTCGTACCCCTATATCGCTACCATAAGAAATAGCTGGCACAATGATTGCATCAAACAAATTAAATGCACTAACCAATGGCACATCAGCAAGTTTCTCACAGTATGTACATTTTGTGGTTCACTGTAAAGCTGTTTTGGAGGGCGGTAACATAATAGGCATATAGTGGCAGTTTAGCAGCGGTCTCAGTAGACTTCAATAACTACATCTTCTTTTTATGAACCCACTAAAAATATAGTCAATTTTCTAAGACATCAAAGAGAAACGTGTCGGGCACTATATATATATATGTCTTTTTCACCATATGTTATCGGGAATTGTGAGATATTGGCATATATGCTTGCCATATGAAATAATCAGTAATATGCCCCAAAACAGACAAACTAGGAAAGTACAGTGCCGTGTTGTCCTATCAATCTCGTTTGATCCCCACACTTTACATACAGAGCGAACACTAGCACAAGACAAACTGTCCTATTCAGAACCTCCACATCCTTCAGAGAGTTACTACCATTACATTATTGTTTCAATGTTGTTTTAATATTTAATATCAGCTGCTTGAACGCGATCTTCATTACACCATCGCGGAATCGCCGTATAAAAGCTTGCCCATTTATAACAACAATATTTTTGATTGGCTGTTGTGGAGTTGCGACGGCATAACTTCACGATTGACATTTAAAGCTCCTTGCCACCAAAATGCTCATTACTATGCAATGTCGGTTGAGTCTGACAGTTACTTCACTGATATTAATTTTATTTAATACTGTTTGTTTTATTATGTTCTAATCTACGATCATAAAACTATTCACTCCAAAATTTAGGGGGTTCGACCGAACGCCCCGACCCCCCCCCCCCCCAAACTACGGGCCTGGCCTCATTCAATTTCATGAGTTAGTCCACAGAGTCCTTGGTAATATTTGATTCTAGAATGACTTAAAAAGCACTATATACAAGAATAAACGACAACTATGTATGTACATTGAACCTTGTACAGGAAATGACTATTTCGTGACCAAATAATTTCCAAGATGTAAATTCTTGTACTGTTTTTTATGATGTCCAACTATGTTAGACTTTAATATCACAAGGTTTCAGAATGGGGTTATATTTGGGCGGGTGGACGAAGCTGTTTAAAAAAATGTCTGAAAGAGTAGCGTGAGAGGTCAGAAAAATGTACCATAATTCCAAGCGGAAGAGCAAGACCTTTCCGTAGTAGAAAGACCTACTGTAGTGGTTGTAAAAGGGGGGGGGGGTTCGCCACGAAGCAAATAGGTAGAAAAATTAGTTTTGAATAACCACTTGTTATATTGAACACTAGTGTTGTGTTTTGGGAGCGGGAACTTCGTCTCGCTTGGCTGATGCCGCTTACATCTAGAAATACGTACCAGTGGGGGGGGGCAAGGGTTATTTTTTTGTTCGTACAACGTAAATTGAAAAAATAAATTCCGTAATTCTGTAATCACAGGCTAGATGTACAACGTAATTGTCGCATACGACTTACGTACCACTTCCGTGTCACTGAGAATGTTCTAGAACCGTACTGTGTCTGGGTGGAATATTTTAGATTTTTTTAGAAACTGGTTGAATAGGTAATAGAACACTGTATGAGGCAATAGAAGGTAATGGAACATTCTAGAAATTGGTAGTAAGTTCCAGACTCATTATGTATGCTGATGTAATGGTCTATTTATAGACAGTGTGGGTATATATAGGGGAGTTGTTCAGCACTGAGTTCAGATGGGAGATCTCGTTGAATTGTATTGGAGTTTAAGTATCTAGTTATTGGAGTAGTGGTGTTTTACCGCGTTATTGTACTTGATGTTTGCAGAGTATAATAATACCAGTACCAGTTGAAACCTCATCTGTTGGCTCCGTGTTCGTATTTTATCATCACCGCCAGGGAAGTCTTTCTGTTACTGTTGCCATTTTGGTATTTGAACCATCACACCTGTACTATACCAATTACGGAAATTGTAAATTGTAAAAAGCCCTTTTTATTTCCCTTAAAACTGTACCAGCAACCCCCCTTGCCCCCTTCTACCAGTCCATTACAGATAATCCAGCTTTATTCACACAAACAGTCAGCTGAGGTAACCCATCGCTGTGCCGTTCGCTCTTGTTTCCTTCTCTTACAAAGGTTACCAAGGCTCTAAGGCAAGCAGCCAATCACCAATCATAACAACCCTCTATTCCACGGTGTTTGCCACACTTGTACTACTTTGATATTTTTGTACTCATGTATGCATAATTAGTTAATTTGCATATTGTTGGCCGTCTTTATCATACAGTTTAATTCCTAAAATGCGATAGAAACATTATTTTCCCAAATTAATAAAAACAGGTTAACAAATCACGTCGCATGACTGATACTATAACTTGGCAATGACGATATGCAATATGAAAAATGCTAATTTGTGCAGCCATAAATATCATATTTTTTTAAAACTTGTTGTCAAGTTGTTTCCTGGTATATGAATATTAAAGAAATTACATGATTTATTTATATGGTGTATTCAATAACTGTGATAACAATTGAATCACACTCGACTGAGTGTATTTATATAGTCAATACTTTCAACAAAGAGGGTTTCAAACTAAACTCCCTATTCATGTACTACCATCTTCAGAACATTATACAATATTTAATATAATCCACAATATAAAAGAAGCAAAGTGTTCAATTTAATGATATGTGACAGGTCAAGTACATCCGGGCTTTTTCTGTGGTTTAATATTTTGAATAGCCACATTTTCTGATTTCTACTGGTACATTATTAAAATACGGGGAATATTTAGTGGTGTCACGAACCAGTTTCTCATATCACAGCCTAACTGACCAATAATATAAAAACTCTCCCTAGATCCAGATTCACCGGTAAGTTAGTTATTTTATACAGTCTCACAGTTAAGGAGCGTATTTTCGCAAGTGTCCCAATAAATGAACTTCGTTAACCATTACACACCAGATCTGAAACCACAGTCTGTTATAGAGATGCACATGTGATATTTACAGAAACCATTATTTCTGGTCAAGATGGGTATAAATATCGGTAATAAATATGCTCTTATGTAAGTGACAGAGGTGTTTCTATGGTCAAAATACATATTTTAATAAATCAATATACAATGCAACTGCTGGCTTACATGTGCTTCTATTGGAGATACTCTTCTTAGACTAGTAGATCAAATGCGGTAACTGTTTTATTTGGAATAAACAGTGATGACAGAAATGGTAGTTTGGTATAAACATGGGGATAGATTTCGCCACTATCCAGGTATAAAAAATGGTCATCCTTTTGCGCACTCAGGGGCACCTCCCTACCCAGCTATGTATCAACTGCCCCCACCCCAGGACGTGGACACAATTCGTGATGAATACAAGGAATACGGTAAAGATAGTTTGATTTAAAATTGAACTTATTTGCAGTCAACGCCCCCATAGAAAGTGCGTCAGGACGATTTATGTCCATGTGAAATGTGTGTTTTCAACCACAAAGTTATTACGCACACACACAAATCACATTGGTTTACTATTTTTTTATATATATATTTTTTTCTCCCCAGTTTGCAAACTTGAAACATGATTGTTCGTCACGCAGAAGACGTCGCCGTAACAACCCTCCCTAACTCAGATTTAAAAGGACGACTTCTAGTTGCGAGCGATGACATCATGGGTCATATTGCATATGATGTTTCCGTGGAAGCTGGCGAAACTGTGAAACTTAGATCATCAGATAGCGGTGAATTCGACCATATATATTACTGCATATCTGGTACCGGTGATGTGAAGGTCTCTAATGGAGGTTCGTATAAACTGAAACCAGACAGTGTTGCCGCCTTTTCTTCTGGCATTTCGGCCGAGCTGTTCGTTGAGACAAGACTCCGACTCTATGTCGTGTATTGCAAAGATGTCAACCCATCCACCGAACGTGCTGTGCTAAGATCGCTTGACGATATCGTCGACACAGAGAGAGATGTTGACTGGAAAAGGGGACAGAGTCGCCGATTTTTGCTGAAGGCGGATGGATTTGGTATCAGCTTAACAAACACGACAGGCAAGCAACCGCCCGCAAAGCTTGGATACATGAACCACGCCGAATCTGTGTATTGCATTGCCGGCCAAGTTAACTATTCTTGGAACGAGGGTGCCGAATCAGTTACGTCACGCGTCTCGCCCGGCGAAGGAACCATGTATAACTTGAACAACCACGACAAACACGTGGTGTCTGCAAAGAGTAGTGTATCTCTGTGTATTTTCTACCCACCTCTTCGGGGCGACGAAAATCACAACCATGATGGCGGCTACTCAAGTTATGATGTTTGAATAATGAACTTATTAAAGACACATTAAAGCGGGGGGAGTCGTCACCTGCGCATGCGTCAGGCGGCCATAGCGTGTCATCGTTTACAAACAAACGTCTACCCATGAGTCTTTGCGTTTTTAGCGTGTGTTTTTATCATCGCTTGTGACTCAATTTCTGCGCGTGCGCAGGTGACGACCCTCCCGCTTTAATCAGTGGTTTATCGCAAATACATAAAATCGTTCTATGTATATTCGACTATCGGTCACTTTCTATTTGTTTGGTTAATAAAGTGTATATGTACCAAATGTAGCTAATAAATTACCTCTCAATAATAACAATCTGTTCAATACACTCAGTAGACACAGATAACGTTGAAGATGTTGGTATTTAAGGTACATTCAGATTATAACGTAGCCTCTTTGTGTAACCCCCCCCCCCCCCAGACAGATACACTGGTAGATATTTTCTGTGAAGTCAACTGAAAAGATATATATCTAGATTCCTTTTGGATAGTACTTCTCAGTTCCTTGTTTAAAAAGACATACCCATAATTGTGTGCCCTATTCTTTAGATATCTCAATAACCAATTATCAGATTTCAATGACACTTGGTACATTGATGATCTCGGATAATGTGCAGACCTGATCAGTTTTGGGTTGAAATCCTTGTATATTGATGACCTAATTTTCATATTCATTAGCTAATTTTAAACATTCTCACTTGTTTCTCAAGTGCAATTTAATAATATTTAATACACAAGGCACATAGATGGCATAGAATAATGCGCAGATTTAATAAATTTCTTGTTGCAATCTGTTTTAATCAACCACGTATCATATCTGATTATTCCAGAGTTCAAATATACATGGATATTAATTACCTACTTAAATGGATTCTTGTGACCTTACAAATATTATTCATAACTGTAATATCTCAAGCACTGTTGCAGATAAGGACTTGCAACTAGTACTATGGTGGTGGAATTTGACAAGAGATGTAACTAATATACTAAGTATCAGATGACCATATATGGTCATGTGACCTTAATATTCTGCGTAACTGTAATATGATAAGTACTGTTGCAGATCGGTAAATGCAACAAATGCGATAGAGAAAATACTTATTTGTAATTCATGCCCCCAATACCCTCGGGACACGGGAGTTCTGTTTCAGCTTTCTTTGATTTCAAATTCTCGTCCATTTTTATTTCCAGAGTGCAATCTTGAAGTTGCATAACAATATTGTTAACCAGACAATTTAGTATTCCTTAAAACATGTCAATAACTGGAATGTAGTCACAAATATCATCCACACAACATCGACTATGCATGCTATATTTCTGGGTGGTGCAGTTCGCCAAACATTGATTCAATTCCATTGTCAAGTGCATCTAAGCTATCTATAACCCTGCATTTTAGCACAATGCTATGTGCTGTCACTGCAATGTAAATGAATTTTACAACTGGTGACCTATCTCACCCCCCGTGTCTGCGACCGCCATATTTAAATGTATCATATATAAAATTATAGTACCATGAACACGACGTCACGGTGTAACCGATAATACGATAACAGTTAACGGATAATTTATATGTGTGGACGGAATATCGTCCGCCCACGGCCCGGGGATATAGAAATATGTCGCCAATGATCTCATTGTGTAAACGAATCCAGAGGAGAAACTACTTACCTATACAAACAAATGTTCATGTGTTTTGGCGTACTTCTCTGAATTCAAAAAAAAAGTGTTTCTGGAAAATAACCAAACTATTCATTGATTATCTTTATCGGGCAATCAAAACATTCAGATTCCCTAGTTTCCAATTTCAAGCGTTTCATAACAACACCCCCAAAACAAAACCACGCCACTCATGACTCGAAAACTCCTATAATGACGGAGATGGTGGAAAGTATAGACTGACACATGTCAAGAAATATATCCCGACGGATCCGCGATTTTTTTTTATTTTAGCCCCTACTATGCAGCAAGAAATGCGCCGACTATGGTGAAAAAAATGAGTTACCACGATGTCGTCACAGGCGGCGCTCTTCGCAGACGGCGAAACATAACAGGTCTCATACTACTGATCAGAACTGAGTGAAGTTCTCCAAAAATAGGTTACAAAAATCAAAATAATGTTTTAATTTGTTGAAACCATATGTTACAGAATATTTTGTTATAGAATTCTGGCCAGTAAAAACATGTTGGCCAGCTATGTTTAGAAATGCAGCCAGTTTGAAGTGTCTCATGGAGAGTTGTCCAGATCCACACGTACTTGTCAGAGCTACACACACCAGTCTAACAGCTGACGTAATTAAAGTACGCTCCCATACATCGCTTTTCAGATAAAACTGGGTGAACAAAACAACCATAAGATTTGAAGGCTGATAGGCTAATTGGTAGCACGTGACACGCCATTACACAGTCTATCAAGAGTCACAGTCTCACCGTAGACGAGAATCAACTAAAGACTGGGCGGCAACGAGCGGTGAGTTACCTTACTGGCAATTCTTGAATAATTGCTATTAAAATAGGGTTTGACATCATTATGCACATACAATAAATTAAATAACAATAAATAATAAATAATAACACTTTCAAAAACGACAACACGCATTGTTTTTGTATGATACAAGTCAGGTATTTATTAATAAAATAATTTTTGTCATGCTCAATATTTTGTATATTACATTATTTGCAAATATTAAATATATATTTACATTGAATATATTATATACATAATATGTACTATTCATCATACATAATGTACTGTTTGTTTATGAAATACATGTGTAAACAATTTGCATGAAATAAAAATAATTGGTATTGGTATATACATTACTTTTATGAAGAATTTGACATATAATTTATTGCACATATGTAGGCTTATTAATGTTCGTAAAAACGAAATATAGCGTGACCAAAAATAGTACCTGGATCCGTCTTTATTTCGTATTAAATGGTATGCCACATCCCGCTATTACTGTTGGTAAACACTGAACACAGAAATACGGCACATCATCGAATGCACCATTGAACAAATAAGTGGTGCACTACGTCGAGTGCTGTTATACTCATGGCCCATGAAAGCGGAAATAACATACCAATCCGCAGATCATTAGGTAAAACTCGCATAGGAAAATTTTCAAGAAAAGCAAAACAATTCGTGAATACATCATACCACATATTATATGTAGGTCTTTATTTGTACTATAAACCAGTGGCCCAAAATACATACATAATAAATAAATAAATAAATAAATAAATAAATAAATAAATAAATAAAAATCTAAAGTTGTTCAATTACTATTTACATTATTTTCATTGCATCTTAGTCTTAAAGAATGAAATAAAAAAGCTAACAATCGTTTGAGTAGAGTTGCATTTACAGAGCTCATTAATTGGACAAATTTTTGCACTGACGGAGACAAAAAGTAATAATGTGGTAAATACTTAAATCCGAAGGTCTCGAAAAAAGGACAGAAAAGAACTGATTGGTACTCGTCTTCAATTTCATTTCAATCACACAAGATGCAAAGCCGTTCATGTCTTTCAATATTATTTTTTTCTGTCAGTTTCAATACGTAAATTGTGACAGAAGCAGCGTAAACGTGACAACGTTAACATTACTCTATGAGAATGACTATTTACAAGTGCCATATATTATTCGGGTTCTAGGCTGGTTTTGAAACTCTGATACGTAACCAATTTATTAAGTGATGAGATTTCGTAATACCATTTGGAAAGCAATACTTCCTTAAAACATGAAGTGAATAACTTAACAAAATCTTCAGGGTTACAGACTTGTTGAGTTTCCCAAGACTCATGTAAATTACGTAAGTATAACAATTCGTTTACCTCGTTAACCCAGGTATGTTTTAAACGTACAGCCGAAAGTTCAATATTATAAAGCATTTTGTAGCATTTATTTGGGAAACGATGACTTGGCATAATAATCAGTTTGGCCCAATATTTAATACATTTCTTTGCGGCTAACAAATAAATTGGGTAACGCCCACGTTCCTCCAAGACATTAGGTGCATTTTTGTTTACGCCCAGATACATTTCACATGCAAATATTTGAACGCGTTCTAAATATCCATAACGTTGGTTAACGCTGGAAAACCACGGCAAATCCACTGTAAAGCTAATCTGCACAAGTATTGCCGATTATTAGTATTTTAATGAAATCATGATACGAAATATGCACAATTTGTACAAGTAGCGTTTTGTGCTTTGCTCGTGCAATTACTATTGAAAACTTTCACATTTTTTACAATGGTTTGCCTAGGAGGCAGTAAAGCATTTAGTATTTCAGTCAAGAATCTTTTGCAATGAATAGAACAACAACAGAACAACAAAAACGTGCAATAAACTCGAATTTCAGTCAGTCAGTCAGTCAGTCATTCATTCATATAATAATTCTGTATACATTTTCTATTACTGTCTGTGGATTGGCAAATGAACAGAAATCTCATAATTTGTAGCATTTCCTGTCGGAAATTTTCGTCCCTCGACCAGGGTTCAACAATCCTACTAGTTATTGCAACGTGAAATTAGTTTCTGGTCATGATGTCACCTTAGAACCGCGAATTTAAGAAGTTCGTCAAATATGACGTTACCCAGTATTACTATACAAAGACTGTCAAAATAATGTATTTCAAAACTGTTATAGTTGAACTTATCCTAGATGGTGATAACTGTTCATCCAGTGGTCATTTTCCAAATGATTGTGCGTGAAATATCCTAACCGTACGCATGACTGCAAACATTGTGTACATGACTTGTTTACTTGCATATTGGCAACTAACACTGTTTCATATAGCTAATATTTTCATTAGTCATTAAAATATTAACTTATGACAACTAATACTAACTAAGAATACTACTAAGAATTATTTTTTCTACTTATCAATATATAGCGGATTATTACAGTTGAGCCAAAACGTGAACATGATTGTGCGTCACTCAGAAGACGTTGCTGTAGCAACCCTCCCGAACATCGAGATGAAAGGGAAGTTACTGACCGATGTAGAAGACGGTATGGGATTCAGCGCATACCAAGTTGTTGCTGAAGAAGGAGAGACCTTAAAACTGAGATCATCTGACAGCGGCGATTTAGACCATATATACTACTGTATCTCTGGTACTGGCGATGTAAAGGCCTCCAACGGACGTTCTTATAAGCTGAAACCAGATAGTGTTGTTGCCTTCTCTTCTAGCGTTTCGGCCGAACTGATTGTTGAGACACGACTCCGGCTGTATGTCTTGTATTGTGAAGATATTGACCCATCTAGCGAACGCTCTGTAGTAAGATCACTTGACGAAATCGTGGGCACAGAGAGAGACATGGATTTCAAACGTGGTCACAGTCGACGTTTTTTGCTGAAAGTTGACGGATTTGCCATCACAATAACAAGCACAACCGTGATGTGCACTGGAGACGATCCACCTAAGCTGACGTATCGTAACCATGCTGAGTCTGCCTACTATATCAGTGGGAAAGTCTCGTATTCTTGGGACGAGGGGGCAAAGAAAATAGAAGCTCGTATCACACCAGATAATGGTACCGTCTACAACATGAATGAACACGATAAACACATAGTTAACATTCATGAAGACTGCATCGCACTGTGTGTGTTCTACCCTGTTTTGCGGGGCAATGAGAACCACACTAATGATGGCGGATATGATGCTTGAATTTGAGTTAAATCATGTCGCGTATTTCAGTAAAATATGTTTATGTACACCTGGAAAAATTGGTATAGTTTAGTTATAAATTAGCATTATAAAAAGTGCTAATTATTAAAATTAAATAAATAAGACCGTACGATTAAAAGCAATATTGACAAAATAGGGTTTAAATATTTATTCACAATTCAAGCGCAAAACATACTCAAAATTGTTTTGAACATGTAACACATCATATTTACATTGTTAAAAATCATGATAAAGTTATCTGCAAACAAGTTATCTGAAGATGACACAGCCCCACTTGTCAGATGTGATTATAGTTCACTATGAATTATAAAGTTTGAATGTATATGTATAAAATCGGGTAGGAAGATTAAGTTGAAAATCAAAAGTATGTTACTCAGAGTTAACAGCTAGGACATCTTAAAAAAAATTCACAATCAGCTGAATATGGAAATTCAACTGAGTCAATATTAAATAGCAAATACATGAACTATTAGTTCACTAGATATTAACAAAAATTCTAAATTAATTAAATATTCAAGTTAACTTATTAATTAAGTTGAAAATCAATATTGCATAGCATATATCTTATATTGACGAATCAAGTTTCTACCAAGTTTGGTCTGAGTGGGTCTATTAGTTAACAAAATATTAACAAGAATTCAAATTAATAATAAAATATGTAAATGAGTTCATTAATTGATTCTTGAAAAAGTAAATCAATGTGCATCTGTGCCAGTGGTCACTTGTCTTTGTACCAAGTCCCAGCAAAATCGGTCCAGGCATCTCCGAGAAATGATGATGGACACGCCCTAATTTTACAGGATTTTGACATTCAAAATGGCCGCCATGCAGCCATATTTGGTCAAATAAAGAAAAAAATCCATGTGAATATGTATACCTCCTCACTGGATCTTTTTACCTAGTATCATTGAAATCAGTCAAGGCATATCTGAGAAATAGCAATGGACAGACAAAAGCCATGATTAACAAAAAAAAATGGCTGCCAGACGGCCATATTTGATCATTTCAATAAATGAAAACAACGTGCATCTGTATGGGTGGATCCTTTGTCTCAACAAAATCGGTCAAGCCATCTCGGAGAAATGACGATGGACACACAATTTGAACCGAATTTGACTGAATTTTGGCATTTAAATGGCCGCCAGTTGGCTATATGTGATCGAATCGGAAAATAAATTGACGTGCCCATGTATGGTTGACCACTATGTCTTTGTACAAAGTTTTTAAAAAATCGGTCCAGCCATCTCCGAGAAATCACTCCGAACGGATTGAAGAAGGCAAAACTACAAGCCCCCACCCGGACTTGGTCCGGGTGGGGGTGGGGGGTGGGGGCTAATAATACTAGAAAATATATATTGCGTTCTGTTATTCACTAATAGTCTTGTGATTTTGCAAGTTCCGTTAATTAAAAATAATGAACATAGTGGAATACGTATATTCAGTGATATTGCCATTCTGGTATTTATTTGCAAATTGGAATTTGTGGTAATTTATTATGTGGCTTCAATCACATTTGCATGAAAGGCGCCAGGGAATAGTTTTGAATGGTCATGTCTCCGACTGGTGCGAATTCGAAGATACTTCTGGGGTCCCTCAAGGGTCATTGTTGAGGCCATTATTGTTCATAGTGTATGTCAATGACCTTCCAAGCTGCGTTAGGCATTCTAATGCCTCCGTTTTTGCTGATGATTCGGGGCTGTACACTTGTATAAAACGTCGTTCTGATTGTCTTAAGCTTCAGAAAGATCTTCATCGTGTCGTTGGTTGGTGTTCAGGGTGGCAAAAGGAACGTAAAGGTTGTTAGTAGAGTCACGATAACGAGAAACATTCAGTTAGGGATTATATAAACATTTGTGTAAGCAAAGCTTTTAAAATGTTTGGTTTTCTAAAGCGAACTTGAAAATCTTTTGATAGATATGGAACTTATTAAAAAATTATACACAACGTTAGTGAGGGGCAACCTTGAGTACTATTCTCAGATACGGTCCTTAACAAACATTTCTTGTTAAAATTAAACGAGTTCAAAAGAAATTAATCATTTTTTATGTAAAATGGCACATATATTACTAGTATACTCCTCAAAAGACCGCGCATCACTCTGCAAACATTTCAACTTACGTTTTTACACAAATCCCTTCATTATTATTGCGATTGCTCTTACATTTTATCGGAAATTCCTTTACATGTACTTTCTTATTTTATTTGTCAAAAAATTGATATTTTTATAAATTTTAAAAGTTTTGAAAACAATGTAGTCACTTATATTAGATAGATGTTTTATTTGTGAACTATTTTATTGTACAAACCTGTAATCGCCTTTTTGCCTGTTGTCTTTTAGCTTAATAAAATAGAAATATAAAAATAAATAATAATTGGTAATTCACTTCTCCACTGTTTGTAATACAATTTAATATATATATATTTTATAAGCCTAGCATGGAATGTAGCATATTTATATATAACAAAATAAATATAAAATATATATAATTATAACATAGACCCTCTAACTGTTAGAGGGTCTATGATTATAACTATCAAAAAAAATAGCAAATTGTAAGAATTAGTTAAATCATTATTTATAGGTGAAGCCGCATATCTATGCAATTTTTACCAAGATTATACTTTTAAAAACGCATACAATGTGTATAACAAAACATCGTGGGCGGGTCAAAAGTTGTTGTAGGGAAGAAAGTGACCCAGGTTCCTACTAATTCTTTTCTATACTCACCCACGCTATAAAATTAACAACTTCACCATGGTTACAACAACGATGTTAGTCCATCTTTGTAGAACAGTTCAGAATGATGTTTATATCGGGGGGTAAATTCTTCTCTCTCTGGGTTCTCCTCACTTGTCAGGTGGAAACTCGTCTCGTCTCTATATCTCGTCCCCTTGAGGTGCGGGATTGGGAAAGTCACAGTCAAATAAGATACACACAACGAAATACGTTTCAGCTCTCGTCTTAGTCGGTCAATCGAGCACTCTATAAGACACAGCGCCCTGGGGGGAAAATCCCCAAGACTATCGCAAGGCTGACCCAAGGCTCTCCAGGACTGCACTCTCGACTGCGTCCATCGTGCTGTGCTCCCCAAGACCAACTCACACTCTCTTTATTCATTTTCAAAACTCTAACCAATTACAAAACAGAAAAAAGACTCTAGAGCGTAACTTTCAATCATAAAGCCAATCACACTAAGTACTGAATACGTCATATCTTTTGATTAATCGTTCACTACATTAATAACTATGAATACCAACTGTCAGAATGAGTAGTCAGAATAGCGATGGTTATCTCGTAATTAGTTCCAAATCACTGAGCTAAGTTCCGTCCAAAACTTCAAATAGGCCTAAACGATGACAGACATAACACAGCAATTCGCTAATAATCAACTAATTAAGTCGGTTAACAGATACATAAAAACAAATTCATGACATTTACGCAAATACTTTAATGTGTACAGTCTTCCGCGAGAATTTTGGATGCTTTTTTAAAAATTAAATAGGTAACATCCCAAATCATTACATACATATACATACATATACATATACTCAAGTAAGGGATTCATCATCTGCGCATGCGTCAGACGGCCATACCATGTCGTTGTTTACAAACAATCGTCTACCATGAGCCTTTGCGTTTTATCGTGCCTTCTTATCGTTGCCCATATCTGTTGTACTCTTGGGCCCTCGCTAAAAAGACCTTTTAAAATTGAAAATTGCAGCACCTCAGCTGATGAAGACAATTTTATCAAAAATCAACTAACATCATAACATTATTTTTTTCTTACATGGACCTAATATGTGAGAAACACGATAATTCGCGGTAACCAGGCTTTCTCGATTGATATACTCACACCAAAAACAAACAAGAGACTGTTTGTAAGTCAAACAGACACACTGCTCTTTGAGCTATCTGGTACTTGATATCGACCATTTTTTGTGGCTAGTTTCATTCGAGAGTTCGGTTTAGATTATGAATATTCATATTTTTTTTAAATTATGCGTAAGATTATTCTTAAGAGAGGAGATCTTGCGTATGAGAACAGCGACCAAATATTCTGATAGGAAAACGCACACATGAACTACCCTTATTGCATTGCGTAAAGAATATTCGAGAACTTTTTACGATATTTAATTTCAAAATGGGGGCATGGTTAGATTATGATTGATTATCAAGCTACTTTGACCCTTGTGGATTATAAAATCCCTCCGCGATGAATTATAACATGTCTCTGACATATCTCTGATTGGCAGACCATTCGTCCTTGAAATGTAGGTGTGTTTACAAACTACATACCACCTATAGGCTGCATATCATTATACTATCGTTTATGTATTTTGAATTATGTTGGTTGTTGTCACAGGCGCTCGCAACGTTTCTGGGATAATAAAAAGGATCTGAAATAAGGTCAAAATGCTTAGTCAATCGCCGATACGTTCGAAGACCTTTCATATAGTAACACAAGGTAGGAAATAACACGATTTTCGAAATTATATTTTGTCCCGCTTCACACAATTCAAGCACGATATCGGTAGAAATATCGATCAACTTGTATTATATTTGTTCGAAATAAAACAGATGAAATCCTATGAAAATCGAAACGCCAGAGCAAAATGCACACCGTCTTCTACGCAACCATTTTGAATCAGAGACCCTAGCATGCGCTGTTGCCAAACATGTACGCATAACTAATACAATGTTTGTTTTTTCAAGCAAACGTTGTAAAATGAACACACACTATGTCTTCTATACAATGTTTAGGAACAGATGCGATATTAGAAGGTATATCTGGCTAGTCGAAGTCATTGCCAGTAATTCCACTCTCTCCCTCCGTGTTACAGACTGCTAGTATCATCTCAGAAATGTGTTGATATGCTTTCTTTTCCTTGATTGGTTTAGCTACCCAATGTCTTTTAGGGAATCACCAGTTAATTTGACCGAGGAGGCGCCGGTGAATTTCACATGTTATTGTTAAATAATCACAAGTCCCCCCCTAGGTGTATATTAAAAATTGGACTGTCCCCTCTTAGAAAAAAACAAAATATGGTAGGCGCCCCCATGAAATTTTTTTTAAACAATAAAGATTTACATTAATGAATCGTTGCATGCTTCCAGGTTCCAGCTCTTCTCCCTGACCTCGTCACTACAGTTTAATGAACTATTAAGTCATCAGTCTCTATTTCCTCTGCACTAGGCTGTCAACGAGATCATCACCATCAGAGTCCTCTGAGTCAGTTTCGTCAGTGTTGTACATTCTGGTGTTTACAGTTTGTAAATGTTCAGTGATTTTATGTGTTTTTGCTTGATCTTTATATGATTTTCTGATTACATCACTGGTAATTGATTTCATTTTGTCTTGTTTGTTCCCTTTTGTTGGTAGCTTATTATGGTTCAGGTACTTATCCAACTCAGCTGCTGTCAATGTTTTTAGTGTCCCATTCAACACCAAAGAAATCCAGTCATAATCACTATGACTTTTTTCCTGCTTCTTTTTTTGTTGTTTCTTTCTACCTTTTTCCTTAATGGTTTTCATTTGCTTTAGTGTGGTAAGGTGTTGTAAATACTCTATGACATATTGCTCTTCCACTGCATACTTAGAGGAAAATTCTTTGATGCTCTCAGTATTCTCCAAAGATAAAAGCCCATTTTTGAAATTCTGCGTGATGTTGAAACGCGGCTGCCAATCATCTGGCTGTCTTCTTTCACTATTACTATTCACACATGGGGTCTCATACACGCTTAAGAAGTGGTACGGTCTCTCACTGTTTGTCAATGGTTGGGGAAAGTTACTCTGACTTATTTACCAGTTATGGAAGACACCTAAAACAGTGGGCTACTGAACAGACGGCTTACAATGACAGCATGGTGAGTGAACTGCAGTTAATCTACTGAGTTCATGGCAGATCTTGATAAAACACTGACTTGGTTAAGAAATGTATTTCATGGACTGTCAGATGTAAGTAAAAGAAGAATAAGTAGAGAAAAGAAAACAGGAGAAAAGTGAAGAAGCGAAAACGAAATCGTTTTGCAAGAGGAGTTGCAGCTTTGTTACAAAGGATATCATCCACTGAGGTTGTACAAAGATGTTTCCCTGATGGTATACATGGTTCAGTAGATTTTGAAATCTCAGATCAAACTGAAGCCAATTTGAAGTTGTCAAAGATGGATGCAGTATATTTTCAATACCTCATTCATCGCAATATCTTCTGTGCTGCAGCTAAGCAGCAGATAATGAAGCTGTATGAAGAACTGAAGTTAAAATATGAGTGCCTGTCTGATAGTTCCAGTGGAGAGAGTTACGAGGATGGTAAAAGTGGTTCTAATGATCCTGGTGATAGTGCCGATACTGACATTCTTTGCAATGAGGATAGAGATTGATAGGAATGGAGAGGATCAAAAATAGATGCCTAGGTTCAATATCTACAGTTCCTCAGAAAGTTGTGTTTTATTAAAAAATATGAAAACTTTTTTTATATATAATTTATTTATTTACATACAAAATATTACACTATATAAATATATTTTATCTTTACATTTTGTGTTATATTAGTGTGTTTGCTTTTCACAAACTTGTTTAAAAGGTTTGTTTTTCTTCATACAGTGGAAAGTGCAGTAAGTTTTTTTATGCTATTTACAGAGGTTTATACTGTTGTTTACAAATGAAGTTTCATGTTTTATACTAGTTTGATTAAGTTATTGTTGTGCAATAAAACAAACAAACAATAACTCTTTCTCATTGCAGTATGTTCATCACAGCAGCCTTCGTCTATACAATATATGTGAATAAACCCAGAAAATTATAACCCCCCCTCCTTCACTCTTGGAAAAATTGTTAGCCCCCCTTTTTCATATACAGAAATCGGAAAGGCCCCCCCTTAGAATTGCCCGGCACCCCCAGGCCAGATTAACTGGTGATTCCCTTACTGTTGTAAATACTATGTCGTATATTAGTTTGCCTTTATTTTTACCAGTTTTTACGGTGCCTGCTGTCTTCCGCAATGAGGGTTGTGATCTAGCGTAGCGAGTTGCATTCTATAGGGCGGCAGCAGAAAAAAATATCGAAATGAAAGGTTTTACCATGTACATGACAATTCTTCCCCAAGCAAATAGTGTGCAGATTTACTGAAAAGTCGACAATGCAGACATTTTATATGAAAAATATAATTAACAATACCTCTATCGGAGAAATGTAATCGCTGAGACAATATTTGGTCAATAGAGAATGAAAAACATCTAAACTGTCTTTATTTACAAATTCAAGACCATCGGCCCATAACAGTATTTACTCGTACAAGAAGAATATTCGAAAATTAAAAATACTTTACGGAATATTTAAATAAAATAATATATCTCGTTCCTAAGTTTCAATGCATGAAAGATATATGCAGCCAGTGGTTGTAAAATGTCAGAATTTTGGGAAGTAACAAGATCTATAAATTTATCAAAAGATGGGGTATTATAAAATGTATTGGGTAAGTATGAATTTCACATTTCATGGTAATATGGGCAAACACGGAGAAAGTGAAACTCATTTTCAATTTCATCTATGTCACAAAAGAGGGCAAATGCGTTCGTCTCTCTCAATTACACCACGATCTCTTTCAATGCGAAGGCGGTGAGAAGAACATCGAAACCGTGCAAGAGCTACTCTATGGGAATAAATTCCAACAGATTTTAAGTATTTTTCCGGCTGCAATGTAACATTAAATTCCCGATATGTAACCAGTTTGTCTAAGGAACAAATATTAGTAAGCCACTCAAAATGTAGGCATTTCTTAAAACGACATGAAAATACGCTTACAAATTCCTGAATATTGCCAACATTCTGCGAATACCAAACATGTTCTAATTTACACAAAAACAATAGTTTTCTTATGTCTGCCACCCAGGTAGGTTTCGCCCTCACCCCCGATTTGTCTATGTTATACAACATGTTGTAGCATTTATGTGGGTATCTGTTACTTGGCATATTGATGATTTTAGCCCAATATTTGATGCATCGTTTTGCGGTGTATACAATTGTCAGGTGATCGTGTGGAAACACCAAGGAAATATCTGCAAGCAAGGTATTGAATACGTTCCAGACACTCATTTTTTTAAACCCCCAGACCTCCGAACCATAGGTTAAAATAGGTAAAATCATGGAATCAACAATTTTAAAGAATGAATCATAATTTAAAGTGCCCATTTTTCTAGTATTTTTCATAATAGCCATAAATGCTTTTTTGGCTTGTTGTGCTAAAGACTTCGTTGCAGGTGTCCACTGTAACCGACATGATAACAACATTCTCATATATTAGTAATGTGAGACTACCCCCTAGCTTTGTGTTTTTAAAATGCAACTTTTCAGATTTGGCTAGGCGACCCCCCGCTTTGAAAACGATTACTTTTGTATTGTCCAAGTTCACTTTCATTTTCCATTTATCACAATACCCCTCAAGCTTACGAATTAATCTTTGCGGTGTTTTCGGACACTGTCATTGACCTACAATATCGTCAGCAAATAATAAACAAAAGAGTTCAATGAGGTCAGGGGAAAGTTGAATACCATGGTGAAGGGACTGTTGTAGTTCAATAGCTAGTTCATTAATGAAGAAGGAAAAAACATCTGAACTGTCTGTGTGACAAAAGTTTTGTCAATTTTCCGAAGTGCATCCACGATTTCGAATCAAATACATTATCTTGCAATGTGTGTTGGTTCGCCCGTAGTCATCTTTGCTAGTCAAGGACCATTCGGCCAAAGACTCAACATTAACCCTTGGCAGATTTCACCACACTTTACTGTATCATGTCGCACGCCCTCAAACGATTATAAAATTCACACATGTCAAGAAATATTTCCCGACGGATCCGCGAAAACATTTTATTTTAGCCCTTACTACGCAGAAAGAAATGCGTCGACTATGGGGAAACAAATGAGTTGGCAAGATGACGTCACATGTGGCGCTCTTCGCAGACGGCGAACATGCCAGGTCTCATACCACTAATCAGAACTGAGTGAATTTCTCCCCAAAAAAGGTTACAGAGAACAAAATATTGTTTTAATTTATTGAAACCACATGTTACAGAATATTTTGTTAAAGAATTCTGGCCAGGAAAACACATGTTGGCCAGCTTTTCTCAGAAATGCAGCCAGTTTGGAAGTTTGTAATCGAGAGTTGTCCAGCTCCACACGTACTTGTCAATAAATATCTTTTCCCTCGCTTCGATAGTATAGAGGGAAAATACTGTCTTGAATGTTACGGTGACAGTAATTGATGAGATGGGCGGGACAATCAGAAGTTAGTCAGTCTAGTCAGCAACTCAACAGCTCACAGACGTTCAAGTTCAATTACATCAAATATTAATTTTAAAAGTTCATTTAGGGTTGCCCTTATGTGATATCATTGCAGTCCGACACTGTCCCTGTACTATGTGCTGCATTGCTTTCGGACACAGGTTTCCAGAGAGTTTCCCGGAATATAAAATATAGGGTTTTTACTTGTTGGCGGACATAAGATAACAGGGAGATCACAACAAGTAACATGTTGCCCACTCTGGTATAACGTGTCATGTAATAATTTCTTTTTCTAACCACGTCTGTAAATAAAGCTGTCGCATCTCTGGCTCATCCATCATTATTGAATGAATGAAGTGTAATGGAATTTATTCAATGGTATAAGAGTATAGTGAAGACGCAAAGCTTCACACACCAGTCTAACAGCTGACGAAATTAAAGTACGCCCTCATACACCGCGTTTCAGATTTGAACCATAAGATTTGAAGGCTGATAGGCTAATTGGTAGCACGTGACCAACACGCCATTACAAAGTCCATCAAGGGTCGCAGTCTCACCGTAGACGAGAATCAACTAAAGACTGGGCGGCAACTAGCGGTGAGTTACCTTACTAACAATTCTTGAATAATTGCTATTAAAATAGCGTTTGACATCATTATACACGCACAATAAATTATCCACGAGACGACAAATCAGAACTTCATATTCAGTACATATTCGGATATTTACCCTGTTGTTTTCAAATAAATACTACCACTTATTAAATATGCATATAAAATTCATGTTACATTGTATGATATAATACTCTTAAACGTCGTTATTGGCAACTATATTCGTTTGTGTTGTTCCAAAGTTATTTCTATAATTTGTAAAATATTTAACCACTGAAATGTTCCCATCGTTATAGGCATTATATTTACCGACTTGCATGATTTCTAAATAAGTCTGACCCTCGCGCAAAGGGTCTAAAAATAGTCATTTTAATCTTATTTGATAGTCACGTGCCGTACCATGATATATTAAACATGAATAAATTCACAAACGACGCAACACGCGCTATAGGTAATTATTTTAATGTAAATGAGTTTTTCAACAAACGTTTTATAAGTGGGTTTTATTTTTCAGTTCAACCATGGAAGGTACTAACGGACTATTGTGTCTGAATCATATCGTGTAACAAATCCAGTATTACAGGAAAAATTATTCAATTTATAACACTTTCAAAAACGACAACGCGCATTGTTTTTGTATGATACAAGTCAGGTATTTATTAATAAAATAATTTTTGTCATGCTCAATATTTTGTATATTACATTATTTGCAAATATTAGATATATTTTTCATTGGATATATTATATACATGATTTATACTTTAATCATATATATATATATATAATGAAATGTTCTTGGTTTGTTTATGAAATAAATGTGTAAACATTTTGCATGAAATAAAAATAATTGGTATTGGTATATACATTACTTTTATGAAGAATTTGACATATAATTTATTGCACATATGTAGGCTTATTAATCTTCGTAAAAACTAAATATAGCGTGACCAAAAATAGTACCTGGATCAGCCTTTATTTCGTATTAAATGATATGCTACATCCCGCTATTACTGTGAGTAAACACTGAATACAGAAATACGGCACATCATCGAATGCACCATTGAACAAATAAGTGGTGCACCACGTCGTGTGCTGTTATACGTCATAAAAAACCAAACCGCAGATCATTAGGTAAAACTCACATAGGGAAATTTCCAAGAAAAACAAAACAATTGATGAATACACCACACCACTTATACTAAGAATTACAAGAGAAAGATGAAAGATATTATTTTATATATATACGAGTATATAAACACGCAATATAAATATTCGAACTAAAAACCACGGCAAATCCACTGTAAAGCTAAACTGCACGTGTATTGCCGACTCTCAGTATTTTCATGAAATCATGATACGAAATATGCAAAATTTGTACTAGTAGCGTTTTGTGCTTTGCTCGTGCAATTATTATTGGAAACTTTAACATTTTTTACAGTGGTTTGCCTAGGAGGCAGTGAAGCATTTAGTGTTTCAGTCATGAATCTTTTGTGTAAGATTGAATCCATTGTTTGGTATTTTTTTTTCTATCTTATCAATTGATTTGTGTTGATACTGTATAGCTAAGGACAAGTGCGTAAACGCATCATCATAATTATAGCTATTAACACTTTCACATTTCGAATAATTCAAATACTCGTTCAAGTTCAGATTCGATCATACTAATACCACACATATTTTGAATCTCTCCAAAACTGAACAACCAAAACGTGCAATAAACTCGAATTTCAGCCAGTCATTCATTCATTCATATACTAATTCTGTATACATTTTCTATTACTGTTTGTTTGTGGATTGGAAAATGAACAGAAATCTCATAATTGCAAATTTCTGTAGCATTTCCTGTCGACAATGGTTCAACAATCCTACTAGTTATTGCTATATCTACTACTAGTTATTATTATATCTAACGTGAAATTAGTTTCTGGTCAGGATGTCACATTAGAACCGCGAAATTAAAAAGTTCGTCAATGTGACGCTACTCAGTATTACTATACAAAGATTGTCAAAATAATGTATTTCAAAACTGTTATAGCTGGACTTATCCTAGATGGTGATTACTATTCATGCAGTGGTCATTTTCCGAATGTTTGTGCGTGAAATATCATAATCGTGCGCATGACTGCAAACATTGTGTGCACATCACTGGTTTCCTTGCATATTGGCAACTAGCATTGTTTCATATAGCTAATATTTTCATTAGTCATATAAATATTGATTTATGACAACTCATACTAACTTATAATTATTTTTTCTACTTATTAATATGCAGTGGATAATTACATTTAAGCGAAAACGTGAACATGATTGTGCGTCACTCAGAAGACGTTGCTGTAGCAACCCTCCCGAACATCGAGATGAAAGGGACTGACCGATGTAGAAGACGGTATGGGATTCAGCGCATATCAAGTTGTTGCTGAAGAAGGAGAGACCTTAAAACTGAGATCATCTGACAGCGGCGATTTAGACCACATATACTACTGCATCTCTGGTACTGGCGATGTAAAGGCCTCCAACGGACGTCATTATAAGCTGAAACCAGATTGTGTTGTTGCCTTCTCTTCTAGCGTTTCAGCCGAACTGATTGTTGAGACACGAATCCGGCTGTATGTCTTGTATTGTGATGATATTAACCCATCTAGCGAACGCTCTGTAGTAAAATCACTTGACGAGATAGTGGGAACAGAGAGAGACGTGGATTTCAAACGAGGTCACAGTCGACGTTTTTTGCTGAAAGTTGACGGATTTGCCATCACAATAACAAGCACTGCCGTGATGTTTACTGGAGACGATCCAACTAAACTGGAGTATCGTAACCATGCTGAGTCTGCCTACTATATCAGTGGGAAAGTCTCGTATTCTTGGAACGAGGGGGCAAATAAAATAGAAGCTCGTATCACTCCAGATGATGGTACCGTCTACAACATGAATGCGCACGATAAACACATGGTTAGCGTTCATGAAGACTGCATCGCACTGTGTGTGTTCTACCCTGCTTTGCGAGGCAATGAGAACCACACATATGACGGCGGATACTCATGTTATGATGCTTGATCGTGTTTCAGTAAAATATATTTATGTACACCTGGGAAAATTGGTATAGTTTAGTTATGAATTAGCATTATAAAAAGTGCTAATTATTAAAATTACATAAATAAGATTAAAAGCAATATTGACAAAATAGGGTTAAATATTTATTCATAGTTCAATAGCAAATCATACTAAAAATGTAACACACGGTGATCGTCATAATTATTTACATTGTTAAAAATCATGATAAAGTTATCTGCAGATAATACTAGAAAATATATATTGCGTTCTGTTATTCATTAATAGTCTTGTGATTTTGCTTCCGTTAATTAAAAATAACGAAGACAGTGGAATACGTATGTTCAGTGATACATAACATTGTCATACGGGTAATTATATGCAAATTTGGATTTTTGGTAATTTATCACTGTGGCTTCAATCACATTTGCATGAAAGGCACCAGGGAATATTTTGAATAGTCATGTCTCCGACTGGTGCGAATTCGAAGTTACTTCTGGAGTCCCGCATGGGTCATTGTTGAGGCCATTATTGTTCATAATATATGTCAATGACCTTCCAAGGTGCGTTAGGCATTCTAATGTCTCCATCTTTGCTGATGACTCGAGGCTGTATACTTGTATTAAAAGTCCATTCGATTGTATTGAGCTTCAGATGGCAACTTAAAATTAACTTCAGTAAATGTAATGTCATATATTTTAGCATTAAGCATTATTCAACACATATATACGATTTGTAAGGTTGATATTAGAGTCACGATTATATGCGATTGAGGTGTTTGATTAACGAGTAAACTTCAGTTTAGAGATCATATAAACAATTTTGTAAGCAACACTTTTAAAATGTTAGGTTTTCTAAAGCGAACGAGTAAATCTGTTGATAGTGTCCATCTTGTTGAAAAATGCACACAACGTTAGTGAGGAGGAACCTTGAGTACTATTCTCAGGTGTGGTCCTTAAGGTAGAGATGCAGGTTCGTGGGCACTTGGGAGTGAATTTTTTTTTTGCTTTTTATTATCCAGAAAGTCTTGGCTATAGATTGTTAAAATTTTGTAGAATTGTGAATAGTGGAACATACTCAAAAAACGATTTTAAAATATAGATAACAGGTGCAAACATTATCTCATTTGAATTTGAATCTTAGCAACATTAGCAAACTTCTTACTGAGTGAATTGTTATGCAAATTAGCAATTATCTCAGCTTCTTTTTAGTGCACATTCCAGAACTTTAAAAAAATAGCTCCTAGATGCTTTGACCTTTTGTTTTGAAATTTTCACAAATGATTGACAATGCGTTTATCGTCAAAACGCCATCGGGCGTTGTTTTTAGTTGAATAGTGTTACAGCAATCGTACAGACAACTAGCCTGGATGTTAATGTATGCATAAACTTGAAATAGTGAAATTTGAGTTGCTGCCCTACAAAATTGACAACTGGTAGACAGTTTTCAAGATGGCACTTTCTTTATAGTAAACAGATGTACCCATAAACCAATTTTGACAGGAAACAGAAGCACGGTTTAGAAGCAAATTTTTTTTAAATCACTTTTGACCAAAAAAGCACATTTTTGTGCACATTTCAAACTACAGTGTCCATAAAAATAAAATACTAACAAAAGCTTCAAATTCATACAATAAGCTTTCCGAAAATATATAGTTTTGTGGACAAGGGAGGTTATCTTGGTTTCCTAATTAACTAATTAAAATACCTGTCAGGTAAACTGCATTTCTACCTTAACAAACATTTCTTGTACAAAATAAATTAATCATTTTTTATGTATAAGGGCAAATATATTACTAGTATACCCTTCAGAAGACTGTGTATCACTGTTGTCTTTTAGCTTAATGAAATAAAATAAAAATAAAAAAAATAAATAATAATTGGTACTTCACTTCTCGACTGATTGTAATACAATTTTAGCATGGAATGTTGCATGTTTATGTGACCAGTGTTCATGGAACACATTAGTTTGATTATTTTAATGTTCCTTTTACATCTGGTGTGACAAGGGCTCACAGAATCTTGTTATCGAGTTTGAATTATTGTACTTAATGAAACCAGGGTAATTTTACTGTTTCTTTAAATCTATGTAGTTTTCTTTATATTTCTTGTTACTACGCGCCCGTGCGTTATTTATTATGTGAACCCGTATTTGTGACGTCATGGAAAAGTTTTGGTCTCATGATTGACGCCTGTTGAGACGCGCTTCACTGATTGGTGCGTCCCATGATGTCACGCCACTCGGCGCGCAAGAGAAGAAGGTGCAGGACAGAGACAAAGATGGCAGCAGCCGAAGGCGGGATTGTGTTGAAACCGTGAACACGAACGTGTTCCGGAAAGCATCAAGTCGGCGTACGAAAAGCTGGGAAAGAACTGAGTTCAGGGTGTTGCAGCCCAGGGACGAGTTTATGTTATTCCTGTACTGCGAAGAAACCAAAGTGACTGTCGAACTTGCGTTCCACCAAATTTGTGGACGTACAGCGTTGGACTGTGTCGTCGATGACCGAATTGATGCGACTCGGGAACTGATCGATGAGCGGTGAGTGATCTTTTGCAACGTACAGCTCAGGGAACTTGACGTACATCAGATCGAGGAGCCTAGAATCATCAGGAGGAGTTGTGATTTCCTGAGAGTGACCGTGTTCTCTGGCGACGCCATTGCGTCATCGCTGATTATACTTGCCTCGTGGTCAGCGAATTTACTGTACAGAACTGTATAGAACTGTGTGAACTGGTTGGCGATTTCGTTGACATGAGTATATTATTGTGTTATGTATCATTTTATGAGAACTGAAGATAGCGGTAAGGCTATTGTGTTCTCACTGTAAAATTTCTGTAAAGCACGCATTTTGTAATTTCGGAAATTGCCGTTGTACTTTGACATGTTGTTGCCATGGCGTTTCTATATTGAGTGAATTACTAGTTCAAACATTAAATCTGTTTACTTTACATTTGTATTTATTTTTATTTGACAAGTCAGTTGTTCGTTCCCCCAGGCGGTATAAATGCCTGTATGCTCCTCACCACGCCAAATTAGCTAGCCTGAGATTCGAATACGATTTATGAAATTGGGAGATTCGCACCGGAGCTCAAGTCCGGTTATCCACGTCCTCCATTGTGTGTAAAACGAAATATCTCGCGGTGGACTTGGTGCGAGAAATACCCGAGTTTCATTAACAAAAAAAAAAAAAACGTTTTACCAATATTACCTGTGATGGCGCATTTCATAACATGTGGGTTCCTCTGTGGTGACCTTTAACCCCACCTGCCATCTTTTCATCTTTTGTGTGTTCCTAGGTGAGTGATTTCTGTCATCCTTATCAAGTTTTATCAAGATAGTAATCCTTTAACATCCCACTTGTTGAACTACTTGTACGAGTCGATAATGTGTTACTCTTTGTTGATATATAAATATTTTGGAAGTTTATGATCATTCTATTGTACCTTTTGAGATCGATAAAAATTGTTGATGATCGTCCCATTGCTATATACAGGCTGTTGTGTTGCCAAATACTTTTTCTTGTTTTGATATGAATGATATGTATTTTAAACACCCCATCTGCCATCTTTTGTGTGATCCTAGGGGTTCGAAGGAGAAATAAAGATCAGCAACGTAGAATCGGTTCATCAATCCACAATTGCAATCTCTGGTGTGTTATTATATTTTATTGTATGATCACCCAAAATTATATATACAACGCAAATCTCCGACTGACCGCCGAGAAGCCCTTCCACAAATGGTGACCCCGACGTGATTGTGGAATTACTGATGATTCGCCGACTATTTTGGTAAAAGTCCTCAGTGTTGACTGTTGCTGTGTTTGATGTCCAGTGTATGAAGTGCTAAAGACTGGAAATATGATCTGATTTAAGGAGCTCCGCTGTGTGCTGACATTCCCTGGTGAGCTGAATGAATGCGTGATCGTTGTTTCAAGGTGAAATCAAGACAAGGGATTTTGTTGACATTTTTACTGAACTTCTCAAAATTATTGCATTGCAGTAAAAATACTGAACAATTACATAGCACTTATGATATATTAGATTGAAAAAAAAAATTATTACAAAATTTAGATGTCATACGAGTTAGGGTACCCAGTTTTTTTTATGTTGTGTAACATTAATATTAACACACAATTTGTTAGCACAGATAGTATTTAAGATGCAAAGTAACAGGTGTCTTGGTGTAGTGACACCGTATTGTATTTGTCTGGTTACATGTATGTTTTCACTAATTTGATATAGACACATGTAATACTATAGGTTGATGTATAGTAGAGGAGTTGCCATTTTGCCAAGTAATTTCTTTGTCTTATTAATATCCTCATGACTAGATAGTATTTCTGCTCCCTAGTTTTTTGACTCCCATGTGCGAAGCACAAAATGGGAGTCTTTGCAGTTAGTGTGTCTGTGTGTGTGTGTGTGTGTGTGTGTGTGTGTATATGTGTGTGTCCGACTGTTCCACTGCTATCTCAAGAACCATACATCGGTTTTTGATGAAACTTGGTGCATAGATGCTCTGGGCCAATGCGCAGATTTGATTAGGTTTTGGTAAAAATCCATGCTCGTTAATTACCTAATTTGCATGATAATTAGCTAATTTTTAGCTGTTCTATGACTGTTCCACTGATATCTAAAGAACCACTCATTGGATTTTGATGAAACTTGGTACATAGATGCTCTGAACATATGCGCAGATATGATTAATTTTTGGTAAAAATCCGTGCATATTAATTACCTAATTTGCATGATAATTAGCTATTTTTTAGTGGTTCCATGACTGTTACACTGATATCTAAACAACCACTCATTGGATTTTGATGAAACTTGGTACATAGATGCTCTGAACTAATGCTAGGTTTTGATTAGTTTTTGGTAATAATCCGTGGATACTAATTACCTAATTTGCATAATGATTAGTCAATTTTCGGTTTTTCCACTGATATCTAGAGTACTAATCATCACATTTCAATGAAACTTGGTACATAGATGTCATACGACACTGCACAGACCTGATAGTTTTTATGGTAATATCAGTACATATTAATTACCTAATTTGCATAATTAATTTTCAGCATTTGATATAAGTAGTTAGCATTACATTTCAATGAAACTTGGTACTTACATACTCGAGGACTATGCAGAGATTGATTGTTTTCGATAAATATTTGTGCATATTAATCACCTAATTTGCATAATTAGTTAATGTTCAGCTTTTCCATGGGTATCTCAAGTACTAATCATCGCATTTCAATGAAACTTGGTACATAGATCCTTTAGGACTATGCAGAGACCTGATTAGTTTTAGGGTAAATAATTGTGCATATTAATTACCTAATTTGCATAATTAATTTTCAGCTTTTCTACTGATATCTAAAGTACTAATCATCACATTTCAATGAATCTAGAATTATGCAGACCCAATTAGTTTCCGGTAAATATTTGTGCATATTAATCACCTAATTTGCATAATTAACCAACTTTCACACTGATATCTCAGGTACTATACATCACACATCAATGAATGTACATGGATGCTGTAGGACAATAGACAGACCTGAATAATTGTGGGTTAAAATCTGTACATATTAATTACCTAATTTGCATAATTAACCAATTTTAAGCTTTCACACTGATATCTAAAATACCATAAAAACTCCAAAATTTCGACCGGTTTTAAATTATTGGTGTTAGAAATGTGACGTGTTTTTAGAGTCAAAATTAAGGTGCATTTTCGGACGGTCGAATTTTTCAGAATAGAAATCAGCAAATGAAAAAATGGGGATGATAGTCAGTGTGCTTCATTAGTTTTTAAAAAAATGCTATGTCCGTCAATTGACGTAAACTTCCTCATGTTTCACGGTAAAAGCAAAGGTCGTGGCCGAATTGTAACTCAAAATCTAAACAAAGTCATCAATCAGTGAGTATTATGACAAGCAAAACAAAACATCAAGACACGGAGAAGAGGTCAGCACAAAACTAATAGGTCAAAAGACAAAGCTGTCTCGCACTACCTAGGAAAACTTGCGAATGTTCGAAGTACAGGTACCCATTGGACAAAAGATACATGGAAGTTTAGCAAACGATCTCCCCGACCCAGTGCAATGTATCCGGTTAGAATCAAAGCTCACGTGTCCCTTATTTGAGGGACCAAATTCTGCCGTAAATTCGCCCTTGGATTAAAAAATAAAATGGGATTTAAGAAAATAAAATGGGACTTTTAAGGTGTATTTTGCCGTCATTTTTCGGACATTTCAATCAATCCTGCCGGCTAAAATAGAGTCTAAGTTTTACCGTAGTCATTGACGTCTGTCTATTCAAGAGTACACGTGTATGATTTTTATCGTGACTAGCGTGAGCGGGTAAGCTTCCTTTCGAGAATGAGCTGTTATCACTGTGAACAATGTTAAATTATTCTTCAGATGACCAGTTTATTTTTTAAAAACAACTAATTTTTTTATTTAAAAAAAATCATGCCGTTTTCGCATCAAAATCCAAGCCAAAATATCGTACTACAACATCAATCTCTTCCGCATTGCGTTCAATAACATTAACATATTTAAATAAGCTATGGTAATTTGAACACATTGGCATCATCCAACTTTTTGATTGGTTAATTAGCGATTTGACCTATTTGACCTAAGAGAACATGGCGGATATCCTACAGCATCAAACGTTTATACGAGACCGGAATCATTCGCTTACGATGAAACTAAGTTGACTTTTATTTGTATTTCATAACCATTCAACAAATTTATTTTGTGTACATTATTATAATCACTACTGAGTACAGTAATAATCAACAATTCAGAAACGCAGCATGCCGAGATTTTTGTGTTCGTTTTTATTTCAAACTTCGTTTATTTAGAATATATTTTCGTTACCAATAAAATAAAAATCTCAGTCAATCAGAAACCCGGATTCATGCCTTCGAGGAAGGTCCCGTTTGAACGCTCACATCGTTTTTTTTTTCGTTTGGGGGAAAACTAAAACTGGTCGCAATTTTCGAATAAGAATGAGTCGGGAATTTTTAGTGGAGTCGAAAATTTGGAGGTAAATAAAACACCGAAACCCGGCAAATAAATAGGCGTTCAAATTTTTAGAGGGGTCAAAATTTTGGAGTTTTCACGGTACTAATTATTCCATTTCAATGAAACTTAGTACAAAGATGCTCTAGGACAATGTACAAACCTAATTAGTTTGGGGTAAAAATCTGTTCATATTAATTCCCTAATAAGCATAATAATTCATAATTTTTTGGTTCTAATCACATTTCAATTAAACTTGGAGACATAGATTTTCTGTTACATTGCGCAGACCTCATTAGTTTTACACTCAAATCTGGTCATATTAATTTTCTGATTTGCATAATTAGTTTTCAGCTAAGTAATTTCGAATTATATTTAATGTGTCTCCAATACTCTCAGCACATGGGAGTTCTTTCTAAGCTTTCTTTGATTTTACAATGTCAACTGTAGGTGATCTGAGTGTAGGCAATGCAACGGCACAGATGGAGGCTGGTTACGTATCTACCAACAGAGGAAGGGCAGGTCAGGTCAGGTGACGTTATCTGTGTTAAATGAACATGAATTGAATAGTCCTACCTAGACCTATGCTGGGAGTGGGTGCAACTGCAGGTAACGTGCAAACTGGTGCAAGCCAGAAAGGTCAGCCAATACCCCAACTACATCAGCCTACATACTCCACTATTAATGCACCTGGTCAGCATACCCCATTCAGACCGAAAGATGGTTATGTTGGTGCAGGTTCTACTCCAGGTGTTGCTACGACGACAGCTGGTTATAGAAATGCTATGGGAAAGAATGTTGGCCTGAATCCCATTAGCCATGTCAACTCCGACTAACTATTCACTACGTTCAATTACCCACCATAGACTCCGGTCAGTCAAAATGACTATTTTGAACTGTAGGCATTAATCAGCGATTCTGCCGGTGACGGAGAGATAGAATCCAGGTCAGGGGAAGCCCCATGACCTCAAGATTCTTTTACCCCTTACGTCACGAACCCACATGACCGAGGCCACATGGCAACGCCATAGGCAGCCGTCCATCACTCTTAATTTCTCTCCGCCTCGAGTGGAGATGAAATCTAGCGAGCTCTGCTGGATCGCCTGCTTTTTTTTCCTGTCCGGATTTATAGCTTGGGTTGTTGCCGCTGCTCGGCATCCGACATGGTAGCTGGTAGGATAAGTTTTCCTTGTCTTTTTTTTTACCCTTGTGTCGTTTTCCCCTTTGTGTGTAGTATTTTTCACAGCAAAGAATATCAAAATCCGGCGCCACTACGTAGTCACATGTTGATTTTATGGCGGCACCTTTTACAACTGTAATTCGTCTCCCTCATGCATGTCGTCTTTTATTTTTAATGTATTTAGCAATATATCGATGTAATGACAGCTCCAAGGCTCGCTGCCTTTTTCTTCCGGTCTCCTCGTCTTTCGAGCCGACCATACAGTGGTTTATTCAGAATCTACCAGCATAGAACCCGCATCCGAGATGCTTTGTAGTGGCTACGTGTGGGTTCCGGGTTTTTGCGTGAAAGCGTGTTTTTTTCACTGGAGTTCTGAGGCCTGAGATTTTCTTTCAGAGCCATCAAAATCGCTGACAGTGACCGCGTCACAGCAAGGTCGCGCGTCCAGTAAACAAATCGGTTAAAGTGAGTTGCGTGTTTTGCATGAGTGGAAAGTCCTCACGCTCGGCTACCAGTACTTCATGTACCGGGACGTCGAGTAAGAGGCCCGACGGCGGAGGTACCGATATTTTCTCGGTCTCCCCCGCTGATCGGAGGGCATCCTCACAGTCTGTTTTTTCAGGCGGTGTTTTTTACCCGATTTTACCGGCTGCAGCGAGGCTGTGCCCCTGGAGGCTTTCCTCCTATGGGGCCTGTTGCGGGTCTCTTCGTGGACCCTTCCTCGCACGGCGCCAAGTTTGCCTCCGAGTTGAGGGCTTTGGTCGAAGGACTGTCGAGGCAATTGCGTCCCTGGCAGGCCGGGTAGATCAGACGCAGTCGGAGCGAGCTGTCTCCACTGTGTCCCCTCGGTGGGCAAGCAGGAAGAGACACGAAAGCATGTTTGCATTCAAACACGTCTCTTCCGGGAAACCCCCGTTCCCAGTCACGGCTCTCCCACTATTTTGGGGGGTGGCCGAGGCTCAGGCTAATTACACCGGTCCTTCTCTGGATCGGCGGGCACTGAATGCCAACAGGGTTCTGGCAGCCAAGTCTCCGATCTTGGGGCAGGGCTTTCAGGGCAGGGCACGCGTTGACCTCCCCCCCACTTTCAGCCAGCTAGGATTCGTCACGCGGTAACGGTACAACGGTAACAAATTTATCCTTGTGTCCGGTCCCCGCTGTGGGTTTTGACTCCTTTCTTACCGACCCACGGGCGTCCCCAGAGGGAACCGACCCTGTCATGAGACGCACAGTCGAACACGCTCCCTCTCACATTTTTTAAGTTAAAGGAGACGCGTTCGCTCGCGTTGGATACAGCCGGTACTCCGGGCGGTCCCTCAGAGTCTTCCATCTGTATGACTCGGTGAGCCACGCTTTTGGGGTGAGGCGGAGTATCATCGTTCCCAGTGATACGATGTATATACCCCCACCCTTGATCCTAAAGCGACCACCTAAGGTTGCTTCAACGCTTATGGGATCACGGGCGTCGGGATCCAAAGCAACCCCGTCGGCACATCTCTCCCCTGTCCGTCTGAGTGCGGAGTGGGGCGCAGAGCACGCAAACGGTGTTGATGGGCGGCGTTGGTCAGCCGCGGAGGATGTAATGCTTAAGGCCCCCGGGTGGGGATAACGTTAGGCAACACTTCCCACTGGACCAAATGCTACCCAGTCGGTGTGTTTCGGGATCAGACCCCATAGCGTGGGATGAGACCAGAACGCCCCCAACAGGATTCCAAGGCTCCTTCCCCAGACCCCGGTACCACGAATTTGGCAAACCGGGCAAAGGGGGATAGCTGCGTTCCATGGGTGTCTTTGCCAATTGAGGACGACCCATCTAGCCCTGAGGGCAGATTTGCTTGAGCGTATTATTATGCATGCCCAGCACTCTGGTGACCTTGGAGGCAGAACGCACCAGCCTCCTAGACCAGGTGACTTTTTTTACTGGTGGGCCACCGCACATCTGCGTGCGACACCCCCTAGTGTTGCCTGGCTCGCTTGGCCAGGGCCACTACTGGGCTACGAGCCGCGGCCTTAGACGCACGTGTTTTCGCCGACAAGCTGAGCTGGGGTACGTCCCCCACCTCAGTGACGCAGACTGGACACCCTCCACCCTCTTTGTTCAGGGAATGGTGGGTACAGTCTCGAAGCTTCGGAGTGCAATGAATCAGAGGGTTCAGATTGAATCCGCTAGCCAGTTGGTCCTGCCATGGGCAAGCGGAGGGCACCCCAAGCACAGGCATTGCCCGCTAGCCAGAGTCAGCCAGGAGGCAAGCGCTTATACCCTTCCATGGGAGGGAAGGGTAGTGGCGTGCCCCCAGGGAGGTAAGAGCCAGGTGGTGGCTCCTCACCCTCTCTGGGCAGATGTCTACCCGGCAGCAGGGGAAGCATGTTTGACGCTCACCTCTGCAACCGGGGGAGACAGGCACGTGTTCGGTAAGTGGCCAGGTCACAACTTAGTGACTACTTCAGGCCTTGGGGAACTCGCCTCATGGGGGAAGGGAGTACCCTCCCCCCTTGCAACTGCCGAACACATGGCCACACATCCCTGTCGTACACAGATTGCGCCGGTGCACGGCAAATGTGATATCCCAGAGTTCAATGCGTTTTGTACCATCCAATATACACTTTATCTCCGCACGAGGGCGCAATTTCAAATTGAAAGAAAAACTAGCATACACGCTATTACCATTCTATGACCTCAATTGACCCACCAGCCTCATTCCCAACTTGATACTGGAATTCTCATTTTTTTGATGTATTTAAAGTTTTTTACCCGGATCGTTTTAACCATTTCAATAAATAGTTATAGACTATAATTGATTATGCGAAATTACTGCATTTTTGGTGGTTTTTGGCCTACTCCTCTCACTGTTATGTTAGAATTACCGCGAGAGTGCCTCCTATGGATTGTCAACATGGCGGCTCACAAAGTTACGTTCGGTAAGTCCTTTTTTTTTTACGTTTTACACACAAAAAAAGCAATTTTTAGAAATTAACGTTCAATTTCTTCAATTGTTGGCGCCTTTTTTGTTGCAAAAATGCTGGTCGTGAAAATGAAAAACGTAATTTTGTTGGGGATTTCGAGAGCTTTACAACGATATGTAGATCGACCATATACACGTTATGTCCCTCATAGGAGTAGTGAATAAAGTGTCATAATGTATTTTGTCATTAATTTGCATACCATATATTCACTATTGAGATAATATATACACTATTGAGATACTATGGGTATAGGGATAAAATGAACATTTTCCATGTATCTGTTTTTGATACCAATGCATTTCATTCGTTTCTCTCAATATTATTTTCTGACATATTATTCATAATAAATTATGTAGTATTAAAGTGAGAATATACTAAATATAGTTAATAACAAATGATTTTCAAAAAAAATGTGCCACGCCCCCTCCACTTGCCCCATTTCTCCAGTAAACGTGACACACATTGATGTGTTTGAAGTTGAAGAATTAATACCTAGAAAATAGTGTCATTACAAATTTGATAATTTAGGCTGACTTTAGAATAGTTTTACCAAGTGTAAATAATAATTTATTATTATGACAGATTTTTTATATTAAATATTGAGATTAGTTTAATAACAAATGATTTTCAAAGAAAATGTGCCAGGCCCCCCCTCCACATGCCCCATTTTTTACAGTCAAAGACTTCATAGAAAATAGTGTCATTACAAATTTGACAATTTAGGCTGACTTTGGAATAGTTTTACCAAGTGTAAATAATAATTTATTATTATGACAGATTTTTGAAATTAAATATTGAGATTAGTAATGCATCTTGTGTTTTGTTTCAGATCTTTTGTGCTGAACTTACCATGGACAGTTTGCATGTGACGAGTGATACCTGGCTTGATTTTATATACAACATGGAGATGTGATGCACATAGTGTGCATTTGTATTCCTTGTGTGTGCCAAATAAAATTTCAAAATGTGATTCAGCAGAATCCAACAAATTCACTTCAATGTGTTCAGTGTATTTAATTTCAAATGCTAGTGAAGCTGCTTCAAGTTTCTTATCAAGTTTGTTAAGATCATCCTTTTTAGTAACTTGAAGTAACTTTGCTGAATGATTTGCTTCATTAATTTCAACCTTGGTATCAAATTGGTCGACCAGTTTTGTTTCATATTGCTTCACATCATGTTTTTGATCTTCAGATAACTTTGCAAACTTTTGTATAAATTCCAGTTGTTGGTCGACCTTTTGAGCCTCGTTGAAGAGCTTGTCAATTAGTTTACCCACGTTTCTCAATTTAGCATGAAGGTGATCCATAGTGTATTCATTTATGGGGTCATACTTTATAAGAGGATGATTACTCTGACCATTACTTTTTTCTTCTGCCCATGAATTCATATCCGCAAGAGTGATAGACATATCCCATTCATGATTTGGATTGTGACATTTATGAACTGTAGCCAAACATCAATTGCAGAAAAAACTGGTATTCTTTCTCTGCAAGACCAAACTTTTATACTTTTCATCTCGTTCCAGTTTTCTACAGTATTTCATCCCCTTTATACCATGTTGGGCACATTTTTCAGTGCATGCCAGAACAGGAAGAATATCAACTTCTATCAGTGCATCACTCTCTGGGGCATTTATAATGGCAAATGGAATGCGGCTTGCATCAGAAGACTGGATTTGGATTTCTCCATACTTCATTACCATTATATTTTATCAGACGTATAGCACCACTGATGGCAAATACTTTGAAATTTTGGGACACTCCCTTGAAATCTTGGAAAGTGTGGCCACCCTCACCTACAACTATTTCTAACTTCTGTCTCTCATTTTCATCATCAAGGTCATAATCCAATATGTTTTCAGTCAATATGTTGAGGACACTTCTCCAAACCAGGCCTTCAATATCATGAACAAACCAGCCCTTTTTATTTTGAGAGGCAGTTTCTGACACCATAGTGTGGAACCATTTCAAATTATTTCACAAAGTGGTTACCGGTAATTTGAGAATTCTTGAAACATTTTCTTGTGTTCTCAGAGATTTCTCTAAACCATCATTGTCAGATTCAGATAGACCGCCCCCTAGATGGATAAATGTGTGTTCTGCTTCAGAATCATTCCATAATTTAATGTCATTTGTAGTCTGATCTAATTTCTGGGAAGATGGTGCTGCTAATAAAGCCAATTTAACAGAAGGAGGCAGAATATCTGATGTAATGGCTTCCTTGAAAAATGATACAGATAATACTGATTTGGCAAATGTTTTATCTTTATTTAATCGTAATTGCCAAAGGGCACTCTCATCAAATCCAGACAACTTTTTCACCTACTGCCTGGTGCTGATTTAAGATTTTACTGATGTAGGCTCGACTCCCAGTGGCTTTCTTAGAAATTGCTGATCTTTTCGTGCTAAATAGAACTGCAAGAGAGACTTCCAAATATTTCTTTGAATCATCCCATTCGTGACCCTTTAAATTTTCCAGCAAATTTCTCACCACTTGTCTTACTTGAGATGGCCCTTTTTGAATGATCAAATCGGAAAGTTGCCCTATTTCATTGGCAACGAGCGATCTCGCCTTCATCAGCTTAAATCTGTGAAAAGCACGGCTGGCAATATAGAGCTTGCCGTCATTCCCATAACGAACAAATCATTCGACGCGATAGCATAAAATCGCCTACAAACCATTCGAAGTGAGCACATCGTTTTAACTTTCTCGAACTGTAAACTATAGTCATCACTGTCATTAAAAAAAAAAAAAAACCCGAATATTCGAGTCAAAATCTCGGAAGAAAGATCAGAAAGCGAACGACCTTGTGTGCCGACGGACAACATCGGCGATCGAGTGAGCAGTTGAAGCCAATTTCCCACGTAATTTTGCGGCTAAACTTGCCTGCTTGACTCTTTTGGATACTCTTAGCATGATTGTGTAGGAATACGTCCAGAAAATGTGATATTGGTACAATAAATCGCACGATAAGCACATGGAAGGCCAGAATTTCAGTTCTGCGCATAGCAATATGCGTTGGTACAGAACGTGTTGAATTCTGGGTAAAACCTCGTACCGTGCGGTGTAGTCCGGTTTGGAGACGGCGGGTGACCGACCCCTGGACCTTCCCAGGTGGTGACATCCGTTTACGGCATACCGCTGAAATCTACACTTCCCCCCCGTCAGTGTCTGCCCTGTTGGGCACTGCCAGGGGACTCCCGCAAGGCGGAAGCAATCAGACAGGAAGTAGCAGTTTGCTGGGGAAAGACGCCATACACAGGGTACATCAGCCGGAACTAAGTCCAGGCTTCTACCCAAATGTGTTCGTAGTACCAAATCTACAAGTGGCAGGCGTCCAGTTTTGGACCTAGACAGACTGAATCAGTACGTGCCCCTCGATCGGTTCCACATGGAGACACCATTCAGGGTTCTTCTCTCCATTCACTGTTTTGACTGGCTAGCCCCGCTAGATTTAAGCGGGGCCTACCTGCACGTACCGATGCACCTAGCGAGTTGCCATCTCCTTCGAATCGCCCAGCTGGGCCAAGTATTCGAACTTCGGTGCCCCCCTCCGTTCGGGTTAGGCACAGCGCCCTACGTGTTCACCAGAGGGATGAAACAGGTAGTGCTGCTGCTTCACCAGATGTCGGTACACCTCAATCCGTACCCAGACTACTGGTTACCAACAACCCGGGCAAGGGGTAATAGCCAAACGCATCAGGCTAACACAGGATTTACTTCACCAGTTGGGCTCGTTAGTAAATCGACAAGTCCCACCTCGAGCCAACGCGCAGTTGGTGTCCCTGGGCATGGAGTTTTGACACAGAGGTAAGCTTGGCTTAGCTATTTCAAGCATATTGCTTAGCGCTAAGCAGCCTAGCCGAATGCCTAGTCAGCGTTCCCTCGGTGTTCCTCCATGAACTAATGCGGATCATCGGAATGATGACCTCGGTTCGAAGGGTCGTTCCCCAGGCCGCACTACGCAGCCGCCCGGTATAACACTTGTTATAACGCCGAGCTCTTCTATGGGAACTAGATAGGCGGGTTTCGATCCCGGACCAAGTGAAGGAAGCCCTGCCCTGGTGGTCGTCACTGACCAACCTCGGGCAGAGGGGCCCCCCTTGGACCCGCTCGCCGCAGGTATGACTCTGGTAACAAATGCCTCCCCCCAGGGTTGGGGAGCGCATCTATTGGACGAACAAGCCCAAGGATATGGCTCCCGCATAGTTTTGGGACCACCATATCAACCGGCTCGAACTGTGAGCAGTGTACAATTAGCACTACCACGCTTTCTACCCGTAGTTCGAGACCACAGAGTCCTGCTCCGCACAGACAACGCAGCGGTGGTCTCCTTCAAGAAGGAGGGGGGACGCATTCCCCATCGTTGTCAGTCCTAGCGGAGCAAAATCCTCCTTTGGTGCCTGGAATACAATGGGGAGCTAACCGCACACCACCTTCCAGGGGTGAGGAACAGTCTGGCGACGCCCTTTCAGGGCGACTCCGTCTCCAGAACACGGAGTGGCTGATACCCCAGTGGGTAGCCTCCAGGCTGTTTCGGCTGTGGACGGTCCAAGGTTAGACCGTTTGCCACACCCCGGAACACCAAGCTCCCGACGTACGTAACACTCCTGCTGACTCCAGGAGCCTGGGCCAGGGTCGCTTTGCTACCCCGCGGATCCACTTAGTTGTGTACGCTTTTCCTCCCTTCCCGCTAGTCCACCGGGCACCGGAGAAGACTTTGACAGGTGCACACCTGCATATTATCATTGGTTGCACCCAATTGGCCGAACAGGGCCTAGTTTCCACTTCTGTCGGAAACGATAGTCGAAACACCAGCAGTGCTTCCGGACTTACCGGACATGCCGTCCCAACCAGACGGCGCACTACCACGAGCCCAGCGGGTATCACTTACCCGCATAGAGGCTCTCATTAGACCCGCCCATACGAAAGCTTTATCTGAGCGGGCTGCCAACGTCCTAGCCAGGGCGAACTGGGATTCCACCAATGCAGCCTACATTTCTAGGCTGCGAGCATACACTGGTTAGTGTAGCGGAAGGGAGATTGATCGATACCATCCCTCTATTGGCCAGGTAGCAGGCTCCTTCATCCACCTGTTTGACGAAGTGGGTTTGTCCTACGCAGCGATCGTTGGCTACAGGTCGGTCTTGTGCCCCACCATTCAAACGTACGGAAACAAGACTAACCGATTGTCCTACTATTAGGAGACTATTTACTGCTTTCCAGACGCTGAGACCCCATGCAAGGGAACTGCCCAACTGGGACTTGTCGGCTGTGTTGTCCGCTCTAAGCAGACCGCCTTATGAGCCTCTCCAATCAGCACCACTCAATTTTTTGATGTGGAAAATAGTCTTCCTACTGGCCCTCGCCTCAGGTAGGCGCTGGTCAAAGCTAGGCACGCACTATCCTTTGCGGACGGTTGTGCCGCTTTTATGGGCGATCAAGTTGTACTAAGACACGAATCGGGTTCTCGCCAAGAACCAAATCCCAGGACACGATCCTCAACCGATCGTCATCCCCCGGCTGGCAAATATTGTCAGTCCGGAAGATCAGGAGGAGTTGCTTCTCTGCCCGGTCCGAGCGCTGAGTTGCTATGAGAACCGTACCAGGTTTTCTAGACGGGGAACCAAACACATGTATTTGTGTTACGGCCCTGACAAGCGGGATAAGCCGGTTTCCCCGACTTCCATCCCCAGGTGGATTACTGCGACTGTACTGGAGGTCTATATTACACTATCCTCCTCAACACAGACCTTGCAGAGACACCAAGTACAAGAACATGAGGTCTGTGCGATTGCTAACTCACTAGCGCTAGCGTCAGGTGCCCCCCTCAAACACATTCTGAGGGCAGGCTTCTGGAGAACGCAGAACTACTACCTAGGAGACACCCAATCTATTGAGCAGGGTCTCTTCAGGTTAGGCCCCGTCGTAGCGGGTCCGGCCTTGTTTGGTGACCCAGCCCGAACGACTGCAGGGGCCTCTGCGCATAGGCGATAAGTCAGTCTCTGCATTTTTGCGGGCAGATTGTCTGTTCCACTAGCACTTCCTGGAAGCTCCCAGGTTTCGCTTCTGTCGACCTACACCCTCATGCGAACTGTTTCGGTCCTACTTCAAGCTTATCACCCCCGAGTTCGGCTTGGGTCTAGCTTTCTCGGGCACACCGAACCCTGTCACCACAGCAGCATTGGCTTCTTGCTTCTGGGACAGCACAGGCAAGGTAAGACACCATCCTTCTTGGGTCTTAACTTAGGTCTTTGGGTTTGTTTTTCATCCCAGACTGGGGGAAAGTCTTTCATCATTCTCCTTTTTTTTTTCTGTTTGCTCGGAAAAACCCGCCACCTATCGGTGTCTGACTCTGCCTACAGTTCAAAATAGTCATTTTGACTGACCGGAGTCTATGGTGGGTAATTGAACGTAGTGAATTTAGGCGAGGGTTCTTCGAACCCGCCTATTCACATAGTTCATACCCACCATAGACTCCGGGTCCCCCCCAACCTCCCCACTCTTTCCGTCGCGTTGGTCTAAGTCCTCGAGGCGGAGAGAAAGGAACCAGAGTGATGGACGGCTGCCTATGGCGTTGCCATGTGGCCTCGGTCACGTGGGTTCGTGACGTAAGGGGTAAAAGAATCTTGAGGTCATGGGGCTTCCCCTGACCTGGATTCTATCTCTCCGTCACCGGCAGAATCGCTGATTAATGCCTACAGTTCAAAATAGTCATTTTGACTGACCGGAGTCTATGGTGGGTATGAACTATGTGAATAGGCGGGTTCGAAGAACCCTCGCCTAAATCCGATACCGTCAAAGTTTGATATGGAGCCAAGAGTGAAAGTGGGTGGACATGACATGCCACAGTATGTACCAGGTCAGTTGCCTAGTAACCACAATTATAATGATACACCCTCAACACTGCCATGCCCTGTTAATCCAACCGCTCCAACCCATCAACCTACCTTTCAGTATAGTGGGGCAGCAAGACCTCAGGCTAACATGATCTCTTCACACCAACTCCGAAGTGTACCTCTATTCACGGGTAGTCCAGATGGTAAGATTCTGATTGAGGACTGGGTAAGGGACATGAATTATTTGTTAAATACTGGTGATATGTCATCACATTTGAAGTTCTTGACTATTGTGAGCAATCTTAGTGGTGAGGCTAGGAAACTTGTTCTGAATCTACCACCCAGTCAGCAGACTGAGAAAACGTTTGATGAGTTATGTGCTGAATATGGTGATGCCCGCTGCTCCCTAGACCCTATGGCTGATTTTTATTCATGTATCCAAAACACTAATGAATCTGCTTGTTCATATGCAATTTCATTTGAAGCTAGTTTGAGAACCATTGAAGAGATACAGAATGGTGGATGTCCACTACCTGACCGTGACTACCGCCTCACTCATCAGTTTATGCGGGGCCTGCATGATGAAGACGTTTACAATCGTGTGTACCCGATGCAGCCATGGCATTTGAAGTTTCGTGAGTTACAAGAACAGCTGAGACGTTTATCACATGAAAAGAGGAGAGCTATAGTGACAGTGACGCCTAAGAAAGCACAGAGTCAATCTGTAGTGATACCTGATAATGGTAAGGCAGCTAAACCAGATAAAAGTAAACAAGATGGTGGTGTAAAGTCTGAGATGTCTGAGGTAACAGAGTTGTTGAAACGAATGGCATGCAGTCAGGAAGAGCAAGCAAAAAAAATGCTGGCTCTTGAGCAGCGAATAGAGGCCATGACTTCTAAACCTCAGCCTTGTGCAACATATAGGGGTATTTCAGATTATCGGACTCGCCCCAGTCGCACTGAACCAATTAATTGTTTTAATTGTGGTAAGGAAGGACATATCAGTAGAGGATGTGTTGAACCAACTAGGATGCGAGAGAATGGTGTTAGACATGATTCTTTAAACGAATAGAGCCTGTAATTGAAGGGCATGTTACAGGTGATCTTGAGAGAACCAGCCCTACTGAGACAGTTAGTGAGAAGGCATGTCTGAGCCAATCTAATGTACGTGGTGTCCCGGAACGAGAGTCTTCACTGACTAATACTTCGGTCAATTCACAGCATCAGTTAGTTGGTCCAGCTAATGAGGACATGGTTGTGGTTAATGGTGTGTCTTGTTGTGCTCTTATTGATACAGGTTCACAGATCACTTCAGTTACTGAGACATTTGTCCAACACCATCCTCAACTTTGTCACCAACCTCTGGAATCTAGTAGTGTTGTCATTGAGGGAGCTACTGCTCACTTGGTACCATATAAGGGTGTTATTTTTCTTTGTCTTGAGTTTCTTGGTAATTGTTATAAAGGTGTCCCAGCTTTTGTAGTTCCTACTACTAATTATAGGAGTAAGGTCCCCTTACTCATTGGTACAAATGTTATTAGGGCCAGTTGCACTCACATGAAAAATACTCTTGGTAGATGCTACCTGACTAAAGTAAGGAACACTTCTTCTGTATGGTACAGTGTCTACAAAGATACAGCAAAGGCTGAAGTTGGAGACCCTGGTGTTTGCATTGGTAAGGCCATATATACTGGACGACGACCGTTATCCATTCCAGCTGAATCTGAAGTGCATATCAAATGTAGTGTTCCAAGAATGCCTGGAAATCAGTCTTTCACTGTACTTGTTGAGAGACCAGTAGACAATGGTAAACTTGACAGCATTGCAACAGCGAGGAGTTTGAGTAAGGTAGAGGATGGCCAAGTAGTGGTGCGAGTATGCAACCTGTCGACTAGATCTGTGAAAATCTATCGCAACACTGCATTGGCGTCTTTGCATATAGGTGTGCATGTTGAAGAGGTACTGTCTGCCAACCCAAACGAACCTACAAAGATGTCTATACCTGCTGAGTCGAAACACCAAACTACGAAAAAACGTACCAAGGGTAAACTTTTGAGTGATCAGCATTGTATGTCACAGTCCGAAACAGCAGTGCAGATGGACATCCCAGGAGTAGATCCAAGTGGTGCAGCAGTCAACAGTCCTGAGGAGCTCAGGCAGTTACGGGACTTGCTTGGGCGTAATAATGACGTATTTTCCAAACACTCCCTTGACTATGGTTGTACCTCTACTGTGCAGCACGAGATCCCACTCATTGATGATAGGCCATTTTGTTTGCCACATCGCAGAATCCCCCCTGCTCAGTATCACGATGTAATGACTCATCTTAAAGACATGGAGGATTCGGGGGTTATACGTCCAAGTAAATCACCTTATGCTTCCCCATCGTTGTTGTTCGTAAGAAGGATGGTAGTTTGCGAATATGTATCGATTATCGGCAGTTAAACGCTCGCTCAGTGCGGGATGCATATCCTTTCCCAAGGATGGATGAGGCCCTGGAAGCTCTTGGAAAAGCGAAGTATTTTTCTTCACTTGACCTCACATCAGGTTACTGGCAGATAGAAGTAGCTGAAAAAGATCGTTACAAGACAGCGTTCACTACCCCAATGGGTCTGTTTGAAACAAATCGAATGCCATTTGGGCTCCAAAATGGCCATGCTAGTTTTTCTCGCCTTATGATGTGCTGTTTGGGGGATCAGAACTTTTCTAGTCTTCTTTTGTATTTGGATGACATTATTGTTTTTTAAGCACTTTTGGGGAACATTTAACTAGATTGCAGTTGGTGTTCGATAGGCTTAGACAGCATAAGTTGAAACTGAAGGCAAAGAAATGTCATTTCCTTCGTGAGGAGGTTAGATATTTAGGGCATGTTGTTACTGCAAATGGTGTCACTACTGACCCTGAAAAGATTGACAAGGTGAGGGTGTGGAAGAGACCAAATAACCGCAAAGAGGTGCTTCAATTCCTGGGATTTACTGGTTATTACCATAGATTTGTGAAGGGCTACTCTGAAATTGCGGTGCCACTGAACCGACTGACATCTGAGGATGCTCGGAAAAGAAAGGTAGAAAACATCAGGAAAAGCTGCCACCATTTGAGTGGACACCCGAATGTGAATCTGTTTTCTTGATGCTGAAAGAGAAGCTCACCACAGCACCCATTCTTGGTTACCCGGACTTTACACTACCGTTCACCCTGCAAATAGATGCGTCTGTTGATGGACTTGGTGCAGTACTCATTCAAACCCAGGAAGAACAAGAATGTGTCATTGCATATGCCAGTCGGGGGCTAACACCATCAGAAACTCGATACCTGGCCCATAAGTTAGAATTCCTTGCTTTGAAGTGGGCTGTAACTGACAAACTGAGAGACTATATCTATGGTAATGTGTTTACTGTCTGGACTGACAACAATCTGGTTTATATAAAAACTACTGCTAAGTTAGACTATATTGGTCAGTGATGGATATCTCAATTGGCTATGTTCAATTTTGAAATTAAGTACCGCCCTGGTAAGAGTAATGCTAACGCAGATGGTTTTATCGAGAATGCCGAGAGAAGATGTTGAAGAGATGCTAAGAGTAGTCAGTTCAGTGTTGATGAAAAAAAGAAGATGGTAATGGTAACAGCAAATCAGAGATATCGTAAGGAAAGTTAAGCAGAAAGCAGGTTCCGAGACTTTGCCTGGTTTGTCCTCTCCAGAAATAAGTCTGCTCCAAAGAGATGACCCGGTTATTGGAACAGTGTAGGTGTACAAAGAAATGAAGAAGCGACCAAGCAGACGAGAAAGAGCAAAAAAATCTAAAGATACCAATCTACTTTTGAAACAGTGGGAGAGGCTGTGTGTAAGAGATAATGTCTTATATAGGTCCACACACAACCATGAGGTTGGTGATTGTTGGCAGTTAGTTTTGCCTGAGAAATTGAGGAAACAAACAGTGTCTGGTTTGCATGATGAAAATGGTCATTTGGGTTTTGAGAGAACCATTAACATGGTGAGAAAGCGATATTACTGGCCAAAGATGCAGTCATATGTGAAAGACTGGTGTACTACCTGTAAACGATGTGCATTGAGAAAGGCACCTCCCACAACTACATGTGTTCCACTTGTAAATATTTGTACTCAGGCACCGATGGAGTTAATCTGTATTGATTTTTTGGCTTGAAAGGTGTAAAGGTGGTGAGGAGAATGTTTTAGTAGTAACTGATCACTTCAGCAGGTATGCACATGCGTTTGCTACCAAAGACCAGAAGGCAAAGACAGTTGCGAAGGTTTTGTGGAGTGAATTTTTTATGCATTATGGTTTCCCGAAGTGCATTCATGCTGATCAGGGCACAAATTTTGAAAGTGCCTTAATAAAAGAACTCTGCTCTGTTGTTGGAATAGAGAAAAGTAGGACAACTTCTTATCATCCTCAAGGGAATGGAATGACGGAAAGGTTCAACCACACATTACTGAATATGTTGGGAACCCTTAACCCTTCAAAGAAACAGAATTGGAAAGAGTACTTGGGATGCCTTACTCACGCATATAATGCAACTCGCCATGATTCTACTGGGTATGAACCCTTCTTCTTGATGTTTATCCGACGTGCACGACTGCCTATTGACTTGGCTTTTGGTGTTGAGAACGAGTCAGACAAACCTGAGGTAGATTATGATGTATATGTGTCTGAACTGCAGGGGCGACTAAAGTGGTCTTATGGAGAAGCACTTCGGAAAGCAGAGGTGTCCAGAGAGTCACAGAAGAGAAATTATGACAAAAAAGCAAAAGAAGGCCTTGATCTGTATCCAGGAGACAGAGTCCTTGTGATAGACAAAACCCCTCTGATAGGCAAACATAAACTTCATGATAAGTGGGAACCTGTACCGTATGTAATAGTGTCGAAACGCCCAGATGTCCCAGTTTACCTTTTACAAACGGAGGATGGACATAAAGAACGCACATTACACCGAAACATGTTGAAACCTTGTACATTCTTGTCCCCAGATGGACGAGACACACATGAAGATATTATTGATTATAATGAGTTAGTTGAGGACAATAGTGAGCATACTAGTGATGAGGAAAATAGTTATAGTGAAAGTAGTGATGACTTTGTAACAATTCATACTTTTCCTTTGGTAATGTAGTAGATAGAAGTGAACAGACGAGTGTGCCTAGTCCAACAGAGATGGATAATAATGTGACACAGAATACTCAATCTTTGGGGATAGCTAATGATCTGGAAGAAATATCTCCCCCTACTAAAACAGTGTCAGTAGGTTATGGTGATGTCCATGATGAATATGTAGAGCAGCTGGAGGCGAGGTCTGTTGATGCCGATGCCAAAGAGTCTTATGACCTAAATAGTGTTTCTAATGGCTCTGCTGCTGAGCCAGATAACATGCAAACTAATTCTTTGTTAAATGATAGTCACATCAGCGATGTTAAAGTAACTACACACGTTGAAACTAATTCTTTATTAAATGACAGTCACCTTGATGATACAAATGTAGTAAAGGTTGAAGCTGAATCGAAGGTTAGCGGTGTAGATGAAGTGTTGGGGACAGCAAATTTGGAAAGCGAACCTATTCGCTACCCTTCAAGACACAGAAAGGCACCTGATAGACAATATAGCCAATGTACTTTCTTTCTTTCTGAACTTAGAGTGTATAATCTTCGTCTGTAACTTGAGTTAAGAGTGTTGAACGACAAGGATGTCGTTTTAGAGTATGTGACCAGTGTTCATGGAACACATTAGTTTGATTATTTTAATGTTCCTTTTACCTCTGGTGTGACAAGGACTCACTGAATCTTGTTATCGAGTTTGAATTATTGTACTTAACAAAAACAAACATTTTACCAATATCACCTGTGATGGCGCATTTCATAACATGTGGGTTCCTCTGTGGTGACCTTTAACTCCACCTGCCATCTTTTGTGTGTTCCTAGGTGAGTGATTTTTGTCATCCTTATCAAGTTTTATCAAGATAGTAATCCTTTACATCCCACTTGTTGAACTACTTGTATGAGTCGATAATGTGTTACTCTTTGTTGACATGTAATTTTTGGAAGTTTATGATCATTCTAGTGTACCTTTTGAGATCGATAAAAAGTGTTGGTGATCGTCCCATTGCTATGTACAGGCTGCCGTGTTGCCAAATACTTTTTCTTATTTTGATATGAATGATATGTATTTTAAACACCCCACCTGCCATCTTTTGTGTGATCCTAGGGGTTTGAAGGAGAAATAAAGATCAGCAACGTAGAATCGGTTCATCAATCCATAATTGCAATCTCTGGTGTGTTATTATATTTTAATGTATGATCACCCAAAATTATATATACAACGCAAATCTCCGACTGGCCGTCGAGAAGCCCTTCCACATTTATATATAACAAAATGAATATAAATAATATATAATTATAAATATTAAGAAAATAGCAAATTGTAAGAATTAGTTAAATCATTATTTATAGGTGACAACGCATATCTATACAATTTTTACCAAGATTACATTTTTTAAAAACGCATACCATGTGTATAACAAAACATCGTGGGCGGATCAAAAGTTGTTGTAGTGAAGAAAGTGATCCTGGTTCCTACTTATTCTTTTCTATACTCCTCGACCCTTTAACATTAACAACTTCACCATGGTTACAACAACGATGTTAGTCCATCTTTGTAGAACAGTTCAGAATGATGTTTACACAAATACTTATAACTTTAATGTGTACGGTCTTCCGCGAGAGTTTTGGATGCTTTTTTTAAAAAAAATAAATAGGTAACATCCCAAATCATTACATACATAATTATACCAAAATAAGGGATTCGTTATCTGCGCATGCGGCACACGACCATACCATGTCGTTGTTTACAAACAATCGTCTACCATGAGCCTTTGCGTGTTATCGTACCTTCCTATCGTTGCCCATCTGTTGTATTCTTGGGGCCCTCGCTAAAAAAGACCTCTTGAAATTGAAAATTTCAGCACCTCAGCTGATTTTATCAAAAATCAGCTAACATCATAAAATTATTTTTTCTTACATGAACTTAATATGTGAAGAACAAGATAAATTGCGGTAACCAGGCTTTCTCTATTTATAATACTATAATAATATTTTATTTTATTGAAACAAAACACACCAAAAAACACTGATCATTGAGCTATCGGGTACTTGATATCGGTCATTGGTGTTTTGGTTAGTTTCATTCAAGCGTTCGGTTTAGATCATGAATATTTATAAGTTTATGATTATGCGTAAGGTTATTCATGACCAAATATTCCGATAGGAAAACGCACACGTGAACTACATTTATTGCATTGCGTAAAGAATATTCGCGAACTTTTTTAGCATATTTAATTTCAAAATGGAGGCATGATTAGATTATGATTGATTATTGGGCTACTATGACCCTTGTGGAATATAAAATCCCTCCGCGATGAATTATATCATGTCTCTGACATATCTCTGATTGGCAGACCATTCGTCCTTGAAATGTGGGTGTGTTTACAAACTACTTACCACCTATAGGCAGCATATTATTATACTATCGTTTATGTATTTAAACTTTGTTGGTTGTTGTCACAGGCGCTCGCAACGTTCTTAGATAATAAAAAGGACCTAAAATAAGGTCGATATGCTTAGTCAATCGCCGATACGTTCGACGACAATTCATATAGTAACACAAGGTAGGACAACTTTTTCACCATGATAACGAAATTGTCCGGAAATAAATTTCGTCCCGCTTCACACAACTCAAGCACGATATCGGTAGAAATATCGATCGACTTGTATTACTTTATTCGAAATAAAACAGGTGAAATTCTATGTAAATCGAAACACCGGAGCAAAATGCACACCGCCTTCTACGCGTTCATTTTGAATCACAGACCCGAGCATGCGCTGTTGCCAAACATGTACGCATAACTAATACTACGTTTTTTTTTTTAAAGCAAACATCAAAAAATACACACACTATGTCTTCTATACAATATTTGGGAACAGATGCAATATTAGAAGGTATATCTGGCAAGTCGAAATCATCGCCAGTAATTCCACTTTCTCTCTCTGCTAGTATCATCCCAGAAATGTGTTGAAATTCTTTCTTTTCATTGATTGGTTTAGCCTCCCAATGCCTTTTACTGTTGAGAAATTCTATGTTGTGTCTTAGTTTGCCTTCATTTTCACCAGATTTGACGGACGCCTGCTGTCTTCCGCAGTGAGCGTTGTGATCTAGCGCACCGAGCTGCATTCTCGCGAACATACCTATGAGGGCGGTAGTAGAAGAAATATCGAAATGAAAGTTTTCACCATGTATATCAGAAATCTTCACCACGCAAATATTGCGCAGATTTTTATTACTGAAAAGACGACAATGCAGATATTTTAAATAAAAAAATATAATTAACAATACCTTTATGGGTCAATATAATCGCCTAGGACAATATTTGGTCAATAGAGAATGGAAAACTTCTAAACTCTCTGTATTTGAGCTTTCATTTCAGGGGAGTCGACGTCACACTTTTTCCACAATCCCTTCCCTCATACTTATGAGGGCGTTGTTTTGTACAACAATGTCGCCCATGACTGTGTCCGCCATTTGTACGTGATTCATAACTCGTATTGTTTTTTATGCACACTCTTTTTATTGTTGGTGCAGGTGAGTATCAATAGTGTTAAACAACCATATCATGCATTAAACTACGGCAACATTCTTACTACAATTAACTTCCAAGTATCCCATGCGTAATTTGTAATTTGAAAAAAAAATCAACATGTATATCTTTATAAATTTGTCGTCCATTCCACCTTAACTTTTCAACCCACCTGTTGAAATATGGATACAGTTTTCTCGGACAGGATTACACACTACTGTATACTCCATTGCTGGTATTTTTGTGCAGTTAACCAAGCAATGTATGAGATAGCTAGTTATAATACATGTAGTATTAATATATATTTATAACTTATAACATCTATTACATTATTAACATGGATTTACATTTTTACTTCGTTTTACCTGTAATTACATTTCACCTAATTCAGACCACTCATTCACCAGGGATTGAAAACAAATATCTTCATCACAAACTTGATATAAATCTAAATGTGTATATGTTGATACTTTCATAATTATCCAACTCATAATTTAGCCACCGTGAAGAGTTTAGAACAGAATTCCTATTACAAATTCTTTGCAACATCTTTACATTGTATACAAATAATTATTGACAATTTAACTGACTTATTTAGGATATGGCAAGGAATTCTAATCATAGCAAGACTTATTTGTATATATTAATTTTCGCTAAAGGGGCACAGCTATTACAGCTGTGAACAATTCCAAACAAACCGGAATACCTTGCCATATTTCTGAATTAATCAAAAAAATCACATTTTCTTATCTAATATACATCAATTTGTTATATTGCAGTACATTATACATATCTTTGTCTCATTGCTGAGAATGAGTTATACATTTTTTCATACTATGATTTCGTATCTATATTGGAAAATTATTCTGGGGGTTATTAATTTCAATGAAAAATATTCAACACTTCTTCTGCAACACCAAGTATGTATGTCACAGTAAAACAAGAATACATGATGCAAAGCCCATTCTATAAATTGTTAAAGAAAGTAACTAGGTGCAATATCAGAGCGTGGGTCTTATTTAGGAACTCCTGTCAGAGCAACTGCACACATCATAAGAACAAATTAACAACCCCGAGGATGGTTAAATCTCAACTTCGACGAATGAACCAGTTACTGCCATAGACCCCCACTCACTGCTAAATCTGCTCACTATGAAAACCACTCACATCGCGAAGCTACTAGTTCAATAAAATAAAATATTATGTGAGTGTATAAATGGCGAAAGCCGGTTATTGCGAAAGTCGGATTCCTTTTCCATTGATATTAATACCACTTTAATCATGTCAATTGGCATAATTTACATATCCAGGGTTGCTGAATATATAATTTCCGGCTTTCACGTCGTCGACGTCGATGTACTAAACAACTTTCAGTCCGCGTTCTGTCATTTTCTGTAGTTGCTCTTTCATAAGAGCCACCGGTGGAGATACTATGGCCATTGGATCTTCGTTGAAATCCCATAAACTGTGTAGTTCTAACAGAAATGAGAGACTTCTCGCCATCCGTTGACGCACATACAAAAACACCGCGACCAGAAGTACGTACATCGACGACTTTTCGTAGGTATTTTCGAAGCGATGTACAGCCTAGTACTTTGGAGCGTACACCATCATAAATAAATCTCAAAGAATATTGTGCAATGCAAACGTGCGAGATTTCAGTTTTAAATCTAACAACTACCTAGTTATTGCAAAACGCAACGTTTCTTTGACCCCAATGAATTATTGATGTGTTTACAAACTACTTGCCGGGTATAAGCTGCATACTATTATCTGTGATTGACAAACCATTCGTCCTTGGGTATATCGGTTCGGGTCAAACAGTATGTTGTACGGGATTGGACTCATTGACATAACGACAGCACAGGAAGAAACCACACGTAAGTTCAAAATCTCACACCCTTCCAGTTGATATGCGTGTATGCGGTTTGTTTTATGTGACTTGACTGTTTAGTACGATGCCCGGGTACGTATGCGGAGATCCGTCTCAACTCGAACTGTTCAAAGTTGTTTTCAACCACGGTAAACGGACACAATATTCATCGATTAATTGCACAGGTTACTACCAGGATAAAATGTCACTTGTTTCAAGTACGTGAATAACCGATGCGTATCCTAGTTCTGTTCTTCGATCATTATGATTATATAATCCGAAAAAAAGGTTCCAATGTAATTTTCAAGGTCGGTAACAAAATGGTCGTATTTGAGGGCTCAAATGAACACAATCTTATCATCTGTTAATAACAGTCGAAAAAAGCGCTTGTTCAAGTGGTGTGAATGGATATACACATACTGTGAGGTCACGTACGAAACGGTAAAAATTAAAATAGTCTATTATCCATCGTTTTGAAACATCTGACATCCAAAACCATTGCTTTCATCATCGTTCCTCAACTCTGGTGTTGGGGGCGGTGCTCTCATGTAAGACTTTCGAAGATTTTTTAAAAAATAGTACGAGAAACAAATCAAGCAAACCGGACATTCCATAATTGATAAGAGGGTTAGTATTCAATACAATAGTATTACAAAAATTTAAATAAAAAAAAGTTATTAGGACTGTTTTTTGTATGCAAATCTACCCTTCAAAGGTGCTAAAAAACACAAAATAAAACTATATTTGTTAATGGCCTTCATCAATAATAATGTTTTCTTGGCGAACATCAGTATCAAGTGGCGTTCACGTCACAGGTCTCGGCACGTGTTGAGACTCGGGTCGAGTCGGCACGTGTCGAGATTCGCTGCCGCCTGAACGCTCGGCACGAACTGAAATCACGCCCTCGGTGGTGAATTTAAGAAACCATATATTGATTCATACTAGTATGACATGACGATGGAGGGATGTGTAGCGAGATATGCTCGGATGCTGTTGTAATGAATGAAATGAATGCAAACCGTTAGCGACGCATATTTATGTGCTGCTGCAACCGGTTTTTTTTTGCAAAGCTACATCAATGTGAAAACATACTAGTAACATGTCTTTCAAAACTTTATCAGGATGTACCTGGTCACAAAAAAGATATGGTGTGGCACAACTGAACAAACTAATTGGATTTATTATTTTTTTAATTTCTGTAGACTCACACGATCGCCATGATTGTCCGACACTCTGAAGATGTTACCATAACAACCCTTCCCAACTCCGATTTGAAAGGAAAACTTCTAGTAGCTAGGGATGACATCATGGGTCACATAGCGTATGACGTATCCGTAGAAACTGGTGATGTTTTAAAACTGCGATCATCCGACAGCGGAGGTTTAGACCACATGTACTACTGCATATCCGGTTCCGGTATTGTTAAGGCGTCAAATGGTAAAACATACATATTGCAGCCCGATACATTTATTGCTTTCTCTTCCGGCATTGAAGCCGAGCTTTCTGTGGAGTCACGACTCCGACTCTACGTTATTTACAGCGAAGACATCAACCCGTCGAGCGAACGCGCAGTTGCAAACTCACTTAAAGAAATAATTGGTACAGAGAAAGACGTCGACTGGAAAAGAGGTCATAGTAGGCGTTTCTTGGTGAAAGCGGATGGATTTGCCGTTAGTTTCAACAACACCCTGTGTTCTGCTGGAAATTCTACCAAACTAGGTTATATGAACCACGAAGAGTCAGCTTACTACATTAAAGGCAGTACTACGTATTCTTGGGATGAGGGGGCTTCTATTGTGAAAACTCGAATCGGGCCAGACTCAGGTACCATCTACAACATGGACAAACACGACAAGCACGTACTGACCGCGCACGAAGATAGCATCGTGTTGTGTGTGTTCTACCCTGCTTTGCGAGGCGACGAAAATCACAACCACGACGGCGAGTATTCTGGCTTCGATGCATAATAAATCGGATTGCAATTTTGTCAGAATTGACTCACTTTCTCATCATCATGTTAACAAATATTTGACAATACCTGATTCGAATTTTTTCTTCTCCAAATAAATGATGCATTGCTTTATTGTTGCTACATCGAGTAGACTTATTTCAGATGGCTTCCAAACGTAATTAAATAGGCAGCATATTATGTGGAATGTTATACATTAATTTTAAATTTGCAACTGACAAGTGACACAAGTGATATTTGGTGGTATATTTTATTCGTCTATACTATATATATATTCGTGTTCGGCTTGCTTTTTTTTGGGGGGGGGGGACAAATATAAACTCTTGGCACTGCAATGATATTTACACAATGTGCAAACTTTTGCGAGAATAACATCATAGAGACCGAGACCAAAAACTATTTTAACTACGAATAGCATACCACTGATTTAAAATGTGAGCATTTGCCAAGAATTAGAAAACCTCATCACGATTCATTCACTGTTGACCATGTACGCACACATTTATGGGACCAACGATAGAGCCATTCAAAACCCGGCATTACTCAGTACCATTTTTATTATTTATGGTTCACACAAAGAACCACAATTTAATATTTTTTTTAATTTAAAATTCTGATTTAAGCTGCATTTCGCAAATCTGTTTTTTTTTTCTCATCAAAAGTCACGCAAATAGCGAACAAGGAAATAAGACAAATCGCAATATGTAGTTTGTAACAAAAATCCATTCACTTTGTTAGATAAAAACAAACGTATATACAAAATATGTCGCTTGGGGGCGTAAAAATAGTTTACCCTTAATAAAGCGAACCTAAATGCGGCCTTAATTTATAGTTGTGTATATTCTAAACTGTATTCGAAATAATATTGCAGTGGTTTAATTTTGTTTTAATTATAACTGTAGCTTGGATAGGCATTTGAAGTGCTTGCCATGGAGGCCATTCATGGAGGGGAATAATTAACGAACGAACATATTTAACATCCGGGTACTTTTCAAAGCTATGACGTTTTAGTATCCGATCGCATTCGTATACGCCATTGTACATAGCCGTTCATGCTGCCTAGCATTGTGTACTATTAGTATAAACTCAACTTTTATATGCACAATGTGCTTTTTAAAACTTGGGTTAGAGCCTTATGCGTTTGAACCACAGTATTCTCAGAGTGAAAGCCCAATTGCGTTAAAGTACCGTACTTCCCCGATCGTAAGCCCCTCCCGAGTGTGAAGCCCATCCCTATGTTTTTACTTGGTATTTATCGAATTGAGAGCATTCACGATTATAAGCCCAGAGTGTTTTTACTGGGCGTCGACGATATTCTTTAAAATATGCGTGTAAAAGGTATGTTTCATTTCATAATAATCGTGATTGGCATGTTAGTTTGGTCCATGCTTTTAGTTTAATGAGAAAACTCGCATTAATTTCAAGTTCAGAATGCATGGCGAACGTACACAACGTGATTCGCATCATTTCGATTCTGTCATTTACTCAGGATGAACATCGATGTTGCAATTCTGGAGTAATCCATATTTCTTTGAGTAGTAGCCTTCGAAAAGCCAAAAATGTGATCGTCAAGGCGTGTACCTGGTTATTGGGCATGGTTTATCATGAAAGGCCTAAGGTTTGAACGATGAGACATGTTGGCGACCGAGAAAGGTGTTTAAATTCTTCCTCCACTCTCAGTTTACCCACGGTTACTATTAACCGTCGTTTATATTTCGGAAATTGCAAATCGCCAGTTTTTAGGGAAAAAAATCATCGTTTTTTCGTTGCAATCAGTGCTACAGATCGCATTTTAACATTGCGGTAATTCACTTCCGCATTGCGCTAAAAAATCATCGTCAATAATCGGAAAATTTCATCATTACGACACATCATTTTGATTGGTTAATGTAAGACATGACCTGTTATGTCAAAGGAAGTTGTTCCAGGTCAAATCGTGCTGAAAAACCTCATGGTGGAAAACTGTTTTGCGTAGAGAGTTTGCTACGATAGAAAACATACCAAAACGAAGATAATGATAAATGCTTTCGTCCACTGTTTCCTCACAGACCCTACCCATTATTTCACCGTAAATTCAGACGGTATGTAAATCGTATTGTAATAAAATGTGTGTGTTTTTATGAACATGTTTGTTTCTTCATTGTAAGTATCGTTCAAATCAATGACGCATTTTTTTTTCAAAAATAAGTACTTATTTTCCCGAGCCCGGCGTGGTGAACGAATATTTTTTTTGGATAATTTTTCGTTGTTTGCAATGGTTACAGTGTTTAACCCCAAAACAAAATCATTTTTTCTGAGTTGGTCCTCGAGTATAAGCTGATCCCTTACTTTTCCTTTACGTGTTCATGCCTCCGGGGTTATGATCAGGGAAGTACGGTATACTGTGAAGATTCAATTCAGTCCAGTGTGAGTGATGAGAGTATATCGTCGACGATGCCCCTTGTTCGGATGAAAGTTTTATTTCAAATTACACGGAAGTCTGTGAACAATCTGCTTGGTGTTCCTGTGACACTTGTCCCATGATTTGCCAGTGCAGCCCCGTGAATACATGGACGAAAATGTTTCCACCACCACTCACGAACTCAAGATTGCATACTCCAGCATCCATACTTTGAATAATTTGCACGCCGCACAGTGCAGTACTGGAAACAGCGTTTATTAGACAGTTAGACAAAAAACAAAACAAAATGCCTGTCTCGATCAATCGCACATCCATAATGTTTGTATGTTGATATGCTTGTAAATAACATTAACGTAAAATTCGAAACAATCTAGACTAGAAGTCAATTCCCCAGTCCAGCCAGCTATGGCTCCCCTGTGGCTCCCTAAGTTGCTTATATATAATCAGATACTATTTCGTCATCATGCTTTGTTACCTTACCTGCTTATACCTCATGAGGGCGTTTTTTTATGGCAAGATGGCGCAAACGGAAGTCCTTCGCAGGTTTATGGTTTCTCATATTTAAATCATCATAACTCTGAAGATAATCATTTTTTTTAAATTTTTTTTTCAAATTTATAATCAATATACATAACTTGATAAATACAAACACCAAAATAGGCTCTATTTAGTTCCCCTTTAATCGTCCGGACGCTTATTGATAAAATGATAGAAAAATATTCAGATATTTCTATATATTGTTTTTATTCTCACATGATGGCGAACACTGAATTGTTTATTCACACAGTTCCGGTTTCAATGTGTAGAAAAGTTAAACTCATGCTTATCGAATCTTTCTATTTTTGTTTCGGCAATAGTCCATGTTACCAAATATAATGTGGCGTCATTACAAGTGGCTGTCGATTACTTCCTTGTGTGACAATTGCCTTCAGATTTGGTGAATGAATGAGCAGGAAAGTACGGTCGAAAGTTTCTGAAATGTCAACTTGAAGGAAATGAACACTATTCTTTCCAGTGTTATTAGAGGCAATACGGAATCATGAGCCGTGATTCAAAATCAGGGGTTGACAACAAACCGGCACCATATTTCACCGTTTTACAACGGCAACAAAACCATGCAAAAATTATATTCCACTACTTCTGCAGGTACAATAAATATTAATACAAATGTATATTATCATACAAATGTCAATGTTCAAATAAAGATAACAAATTGTATAAATTTCTAAACTTTTCAATACATATGACTAGTATCTTGAAATAGCTATTGCAACAGAATAAGGTCTGGTTAGAGTTAATACCATGACTAGTGGTCGACTGGACAGTGAATTGATTAGGTACATTGACTCGAATCTGAATCTCTGGTAGTAGAAAAATGTAGGAGGTAACCCCAAAGGTTTTCACATATAATATAACTTTAATTAAATTATTCTCGCAGTCGTTGTGACATGGCAAATATTTCTCGATAAACTCCACTTTTAGCATTTAAGTTCCCCAAGAATCGACTGATTTTACCGCTGATGGCGTGCTCGGTAAGCCGACTCGGACCGGAGATTCAGTGGCCGGACTTAATTGACGTACATCCGGGCCGATCGCCGTGGTGCCCACGTGAGACGCCCGGTTGAGAGATTTTGGATACGCTAATGTTAAACATTTTTGCTGACTCTGACACAGGCAACATTTTACAGCCTTTTTCGAGGTGATACGCGTTCATTCAAATAGACAAATCTAAAACTGTTTTACCCATAAATCACCCTCTGAGGAACTGTGCTTCGAACCACAGTCCCTCTATCACGTGGGTTTTCAAACCCTCGTTGGATTAGGCGCCCTCAATCGATGCAAACCTGGTGATGATATTGAAATTACATTGTGTGGTTAAACGGTTGGTGCACTGAGCAACAATACACATGACGCGATACGATACGCTAACGTGCGCTGGAATTTCGTATAAACAAACAATGTGTGTTTTTACACGAGTTGTACAAGTCGCATAGGACCGAATAAGTCAACATTTACGAGAAATTCGCTAAATGTCCGCTAGTCTGATCCCCTACCCCAATTTAAGAAAATAGGTATTGAAATCGGGGCAAGGGACCAGACGAAATGCCCGCTCCATTTTGTCTGTTTACGCCCTCATCCTATGCATAGATTTTATCCTTGTTACTATCTATTCCTGTGTGAGGACAACTGGAGGAATGCAACACGTTTCACGAGAAAATCGCTAAATACCCTCTACATTTTGTATGTTTACGCCCTCGTCCGATGCATAAATGTTATCCTTGCTTTTACCCATGCTGACTTGTCTCAAACACGTGTTCCCGAATTACGTTTTTACGTCCTGGTATTTCACAATGATATCATACATTCGCTAATATCAACCCTCGCTTATGAAATCTTTCCATCTCCGTTTCGGCAAATACTGAGATCCTGTCAAGTTCCTCGGTACAATACGCTGCAGTTGATTTTTCACCGGTATGGCAATCGCCCCCAGGTTTGGTGAAGAAATATTTAATTCTTGTCGATCAAAATCACCCCCACGAGAGGGATGATAATCATGAAAAAAAGCACACCAAAAGTTGCTGAAATTGTTAACTTAATATCGAAAAAAATCGGGGTCACAAGATTTGATTTGAACCTAGCGCTCACCATCATTCGCTATTTGACCCCGTTTAAACATAGCTGCCACACTATATGTAAAATATCATAAACAAATAAATCAACATATTTCAACTGCATTTGTTTTAAGGGCATTCGACCCCTCACAAAATACAAGGAAATAGTTTTTCTGGTAGCCCGCAACTATCATAGTTTTGTAAAATTGCTTTCAACCATTCCCGAGCCTAATCACGGTTATAGGTTTGACCAGGGTGCAGCCGTGACTGACTGACTAACTAAATATTTAGATTTCTGGTATCGATAAGTTCTATACGTATAACCATGACTTGTTTGTAACACGGAGGTAAAAAAAAGAACTCTATGTTTGTATAAATACATACATGTATTCGATTGTTTCTCTTAAAAACTTGAGGGCGCTATTTACAGTCATCAACCAACAGTCAGCCTACAAGCATCATCTTCCTCGTTCATTTTGCATGTTCTACCTAATAATTAGGAATATAGTGGGAGAGGCCTCGGGACTGGTATCAAGTTTTGCCATCAACAAAGATTTGGTTTTTGCATTAGACATTTATTATTCACATCAACGCAAATGTTGATCATGGTAATTTATACGGCTGAGTGAATAGTCGCCTAGGGGAATCCAAAAGATCCGCCTACCTGGGCTGGTGCAAATTGCCGAATTTTGGGCGCGAAACCCAACGATGTGTTGTTACTATATATCGAGATTCTATGTAAATATATACGAAACGGTTAAACACCACGAACTGAATAACTACTCATCGAGCGCTTTTATATTTTCCATAATTTCAATTATTAATATCACCAATCTATCGTGACTCGAATATTACGAAACCGTAGGCATGTTTTTCTAATGATCGCTCATTCCTATCGAACAATATTTGTCGCCTGAAGCCTTTTTTTTCTTTGAGATCTTATCGCTAGCTCCTGATTAACCCCCGGACCTGAAAACCGATGAATGAAACTCAAGTATTGGATGAAAAAGTAATTAGTGAAACAAGAGAAAAAGAAAACAACTTGTGGATGACAGGTTCAAGTGGGGTCAACCGATGGGACGCATCGTCATCACTCGTGTATCCGTCTCGGGTACATGCCAGTGTGTATCCACTTTTGGGCACGCAAAATGAGTACACATTTGGTGTATTATCTCAGATTCGGTTTGTGATAACACACAACCCGTATATTTCTGAGTAGTTACCAGATGAAGTTGTAGAGTAAACTTTGTAATAACACTGAATATAGTTTTCTCACTAGTATGTGGCAGTCGCAGTTTTATCACCGGCTGTATCATACTATATTATCGTTGCGGGCGCTTCTCGGGTGGACATGAACGATATATCATGCAGATTCTGAGCACATATGGATTGGTTAGTTCAATTCTGGAATTAACAACTGCACCAATCACAAACCGTGACACAAAAATTGCAAAATGCCATTTAGAGACTTTTTCTGTGACAATGTTTGAAGGCCCAATGCACCCATCTGAGACCCAAAACAAGGTTCTCCAAAAGTCGTATTAGTTAATGAATCACACATCATTCACAACAACCGGAAACTGATCAACTGCGAAGTCAAGTAATTTCCTGTTTCACTGAAATGGCTTGAAACTGCCTCGGTTCAGTTGCGGGTGTGTCACACTCTGAGAGTCTCGGTGGTGTTTTGTAAACAGATGTGTTTTTGTTGTTGGCCATACTCTTTATGTTTGGTTATCATAACAGTGTGATGAGAATGGGTGTGACAGATCGCCGCTAATGACTTCATTTGATGGATTACTTGTGAATAGCAGGTCCAATGGTAATCGGAAACTATTTGGCTCAACGAGTGTTTCGAATTGTGATATCGGATTAATGATAAAACTGCCGCCTATAGGGAGTCAATTAGGCGACTATTCCATCTGTGTCTAGCGCACAGCGAAACGAGGAGGCGCTGAAATTTACAATGTCAGCAAGTGTAAGATTAGTGACAGGAGAACTCACAAAGAGGAGTTCGCGTTCCGGAACACCAAACTTCCACTATCCTCCCCAGCAATGACAATAAATTATTCCGGTGTCGCTCAGGTGAGACCGTTTCCCCCTCAAATCGTTAACAGGTGCAAACCATTTTATAAATTGAATTCACTGGATATAATCTATAATAAAATCAATCACACGGAACATTGCGCAATTCAACAAATGAAATGTCATATGTTATTTTAATTATCTAATTAACATGCATACGTAATGCTGTGTAATTCCCAGTGCTGTAAGCCTTATTATTATAAATCTGTCACCGTAACGCCATAAGTTACAGCGTGCCGTAATTTTGCAGTATTTTACAGGGTATTTTCATCTTACCATATTAGGAGATGCGAATTCCAAATATGGAATGATTACGCGCGCAAGCGTTCTCTAATAATAAAAAACAAGCATGGCTGCCACCAGAGTTTGACCGGACTCTACACAAAGAGGTTCGCTGATTCTGTTCTAAACATTTTGGATTTCGGCATTCCCATGGTGTATGCTTGAAAGGGAAAGATGTATAATAATAATAATAATAATAATAATAATAATAATAATAATAATAATAATAATAATAATAATAATAATAATAATAATATTACGAGAATACCTCAAAGTATGCACTCAGGCAGTACGCCGCGCATCGACCTCCGCTGCACGTCGGTCGAATCTCCGGCTGTACTGTCTTCGTGCATACATTGAGGTATTCTCGTATTATTGTCGTAATTTTGCAGTATTTTACAGGGTATTTTCATCCTACCATATTAGGAGATGCGAATTCCAAATATGGAATGATTACGCGCGCAAGCGTCCTCTAATAATAAAAACAAACATGGCTGCCACCAGAGTTTGACCGGATTATACACAAAGAGGTTCGCTGATTCTGTTCTAAACATTTTGGATTTCGGCATTCCCATGGTGTATGCTTGAAAGGGAAAGATGTATTATAATAATAATATTACGAGAATACCTCAAAGTATGCACTCTGGCAGTACGCCGCGCATCGACCTCAGGCTCCGCTGCACGTCGGTCGAATCTCCGGCTGTACTGTCTTCGTGCATACATTGAGGTATTCCGAAATAACCTCATAGTATTACCATGGAACTATTATAGTTCCATGGTATTACTAAGTTACAACCTGTGAAACAGTGCATGCAAAAAAGCGCAAGAAATTTTAATTTTTGAAAAAAAAAAGTTTATTATATCGCTTCGCGTTAAATAACGGAGCTGTGTTGCAACAGTAAAACACAATATGATTTTTCGATTCAATGAAAAGACATTCCAGCCTGAGTCACCTTCAATACAACCAAGTTTCCTTACTCCCTCTAGTTATTTTTTCGCCATATGTAAAATACAATTGTATGACGTATCTGTTAATTTGCCCAATTACGACTATTTCAAAAAAAGTCTTGTTTCCTGAAAACTCCTGGCCAAACATTCGTCTCCCTTTTCATTCCATTGTACCTGGATGAAACGCGATCGTCAATGAGTACCGACTTCGCGGACTCAATGTGTGCGACTCAACTTTTCCCCCTGTACCCATCTGTTGATTTCCATGTCTCATTTGTCGATGTGTGATTCCCCGGCAAGTTGCTAATTAAAGCCATTGAGTCGGGCGGCGCATCAGCTGCTGTGTTATTCGATTATCTGGTAAACTCTGAACCTGTCTATTCAAGTGCGATTATAACGTGAATAAAAACGATCCATAGTAGCACGGTCACGTGACAATAAAGTTACCAACCTGAAACCGCAACCTGATACAATCGCCTCTCAGTTTGACAACTGTATCGATCCGACAGACGGTTAAAAGGTGCAATATGGTCTGTCTGCATACAGTAACTGCAAATTAGTGGATATATTAGGCTACGTGATTTATCATGAACTGAACATACTCTCCCGAATATTCATTCGATGGAACATTGGAATTTTCTAATACGCATGCACACTGTTGGTTTTGAAATGTACACTAGTAATCACTGCACATGCGTATTAGATGTTTTGATATTGCATCCCACGAATACTGCTGTGTGTGTGTCTTGCAAACGCAATATTTTGGTTTATGGTAAATCATAATGCGATTTGCTATACCGTATGGAGTGTCGCGCAACAATATTCAAAACATATAGTTTCATCCATATTGCATCTTTATTTTGTTCAACGTATTTTGCTCAAATCTGTTTTTTATTTTTTTTATTTTGAAGGTTGATTTTTCAATTCGGGAAATAGCTAATAACTTTAAATATAAAAGGCAATAGGCCGTGCTGAATGAACAGATATCTCGTGTTGCAACTCACTGAAAAATTAAACCTGGAAACTTTAAATATATCAAAACTCCACAATCTAGGAAACTCTATCACATGGTCGTCACTTATTGCGACTCGGAGATCAATTTTGATCAAAAAACATTTGTTTCGTTGCAATTTGTTGTGAATCAAAAATACCTAATTTGCATTTTAAATTAATTTCTATAACCATCCAAACTGTCAGTTGAGGTAACGCCTCGCTGCCCACTTCTCTCCTTCTTCTGTTACAAAATCTTAAAAAGTCTACAATAAAACTCTAAGGCCTGGCAGAGTAAACATGCGATCAGCCAACCGCTGCAGCCGTTGGCACGATCACGTGATTACCAGGGATGCGTCTTACGGTTAAAGCATTGCGAAGTTGCCACTACTAAATACAATTAGTAAAATACCTATTCATCAAATTCTTGTAATATATTTTTATAATCTCTACCTTAAACATGCGTGTTGTTGATCCTAAACAATACTGCAACGACATGTGAACCAAATGTGCGTACGTGATGTCATCATGATAAACTAATACTTAGTAAATTGCATAACATTGAATGTATTGATTTTTAAAATGTACTCTCTAGGAGTAATTGGCAAGTCCGCCCATGGTATTATTCAAATTCTTCTTATGTGTTTGCGAGTCTTAATTGGACACGGTGAGGAATAATTCTGACGGCATTGTGAATTTCTTCAAATAAAATATCTGAATGGGGCACGGGCCAAGTGAGTGATCAGCGTTCGGGCTTCGTCCTTAACACCCCGCTGCTAAGTAACCGCTGCTAACACCGCTGCTCACTAACGTTCACATATTATGCGACAACGATTACAGTTGTGATTATAGATTCTTGGGGCTGCTGTATCTCCACATACAACAGCATCAGCTTCATGCTTTATGAGTGGCACTCGCCGAAATATGGCATCCCAACCAATGCCAACAAATTGTTGAAATTGAACACTCAAAGACGTCTTGACTGTTAAAAATATCCCAGACGAATCCGTTTCCCCAGCGGGCAGAATTGCTTAGAGGCAAGTAAACATAAATGAGCAAGATATAATATTGTAACAAAACACACGGGTACACGCACGTGACCAGCAGCTAGTCAAATTTTGTTTGAGTTATTACGCTAAACTTAGCTGTCTATATCTAGTATCACCGCCTTCTGCCTGGATAGTACTGCGTGCACAGGAATTAAACTCGAATGGGTGTCAAATTACGACTCTGTAATGACCTGCAATGCGAATGAGTTTGGAGATTAAATCATTCGCGATATTGCGGTCACGATTCAGCAACATTACAGGAGCTAATTGGGTTGATATCTCGCGGTTCATAGCGCTAAATTTGGTTCATAGCTTCAGCCTTTGTCACGCGTGCGTATGTGGCTCGTATTAATATAGTTCTCGTTGCATAACCAAACCAAGATATGCCGTTTCAATAATTCGAACGTCCTACACTTGGCGTGACACTGAGGTCGGTAAATTTGAAACAAAACAGAAATACCGTTGCTAAATTATTCAGATTATACAGAAAGTACAGCATTTTAAATATAAAAGACAAGAATCGATTCCAATTAGTAATTGCGCGTTGACGTGAACTTTATCGGCCGCCCGGCGTATCTGTGAAATTATGTCAAGGATGAACAGAAGCAACGTTATCTTGCCGAGTCTGCGAGTGTAATCTACACATCTAGGTGTAAATTAGATTTCTGTTGACCGTCAGTAGAATTCTAGAAAGCAGTCACAATTCCTTCGGGCATTCAAACGTTGATAAGAATAGCGCCCTCAACGCGCCATTGCATTATCTCCGTAAGTAAAAGACTGAGTACGAAGCGGATCAGGTCGTGATTCCGACTTTGAACATCCGCGTTGAGAGCGTGACCGCCAATTCGAAAACATCATATCCCTGATCAGACAGGTTATTGGAGCATATTAATAACTTGCTACGACCATGGCATACTTTTCGCTCGTGCGTGGTATGAATATTTTCCGGCGACGTGCACAAAGTACGTAATGTGGCGTGTTTGCTTTTTTTTTAGATCACATATTGATATTTCCAGTATGATCAACAGCAATGGTCTCCAAGTATTGATTGATAGTCTGCGTAACGTTTCCCGCCAAATTGACTAATGGAACTCCGTAACATCTATCAATTACGGTATCTGTACGTGTCAGTTAAAATGAAATATTGCCATACTATGCTTCATAACAGGGTTTACTCATGTATGCATACATATTACAGATTAAAATATATATATACAAAAAGAAAGTAATCATAGGCGTATAGAGAGCATATGACGTGTCTTGTAATTATTGGCTACATAATAAGGCTATATTGGTATCACTACTGCGTGGGAGTCAGTCTGGCTTTGAAACAATTTGAAGAATTTAATGGAAAGATAATTTTGTCGTATTATCCAAACTCGCGAACAATTGATGATCGCGAGTTTTATCATAACACCACCTTTACGAATTGACATCAATTGTTTGTCTCCCGCGTGTCACTCGAGTGGGCCGGTTGCTTCGTGGTTCTGTCACTTCATGGGAGGTGTGAATTTATTAACGTGTCAAAAAGCTGTATCACGCTGAAATCATTTGTGGGTCACCATGACACACAAATGATGTGATATTTTTGTGTTTCATTTGAGGTTTTATATTCCCAACAATGGAGTAAGATTTATTGACACACAGAGTGAGAAAACTTGTCTCAGCTTTGACAAAACTCATTGTAATTCGCTTTTAATAGTACACTGTTCCTAACACCTTAAGTTTATAGCTGTGAAATTCACTTTTTTTGTTTCCATCTGAACAATAGGTTGTGTAGTGCTGCTTAAATCAAGTCAGTCAAGCTCTTAGATGCTGAAGCACTGCTATGCTGTATGTCCAGTTTTCTCAGACAGTTCAGGCTTGTCTAGTTATGTATTATTAAACCAATGCAAACTGTAATACTTGGTTTGTTCACTGACTCTAAGTGTATATCTGTATTGAGTATGGGTAAAGCATCAACGATCCCTTTGTACCAATCTATCCATCATTGAGCCCCCCACCTCACAACGTGAAGTCAACGATCCTGGGACTGCCTTCATATCAGCACACAACCCCAGCCAAATATCCTGAATCCAGACGCGACACAAACGAATTGGTGAAAAAAAACAACAACAACAACAACAACATTATTATTTGAGCGAAGTTGGAGTATGGCCTAGAATTGCGTGTCTTTGGCTCGCTTATACTAAAAGTCGAGCTGGTGAAGGCAAACGTTAAACTCGGCGCATACGTCGAATACGATAAAGCACAATAGTCGTCATGCAGCGCCCTTTCGAATTGTGTAAATACACAATGTTTTTTACGCGCCCTGTACACGTCGCATGTGATCCATTTCGAACTCAGCGTGGTGCTACGACCGGTGTTTTCACAGCTCGGACCCTCCAAGCACCGACACGGCTAACTCTAATTGTTCGATAAATGTAGACTCTAAGTTGTCACGATTGATTCCTTTATCTTACAAATTTAACCATGTAACACACTGGCAGTGACTCCCGAATACTTAAGCTTTGAACAGGTGAACAAGAAAGCCGACATGAACATAGACACAGAGAAGCTGTACGCACTGTGAATGCAGTGACGCGGAAATTCATTCCACTAATGTATGTAATCTTTCACACGCAATATATAGCATATGTAATTGTTGGTTAAAGCAAATGAAAAGAACATACAAATGCAAAAAGAACCAATTTATTGAGAAAATGGAAAAACCTAATCATCCACCAATTTGTGTAAAAGGGATGAGAGCATCCAGTGACCCGTTTTAAAAAAATTCTACTTCGATCAGAAGGAAAATTGTCGCGTTTATGGCTATCAATAGACAATAATAAGACCGAACAGAATCGACGGGATATTACGACACTCTTCCTTATAGAAATCGTGTATTACTTTAAGGAAATGACACCGTGGATAATGTGTTATCGGTATATCTGATCTCAGCTGATATGTTGTACTGTACAGACTGCAGTTACTAAGCAACGCATAACGCTTCTAATGCGCATTTTTTCACCACTGAATACTATATATATGAAAAATATTCATTCACTCATTAATCCATTCATTCGTCCGTTCATTCATTCATTCATTCATTCATTCATTCATTCATTCATTCATTCATTTATTCAACTCGCGTGTGGTAGTCTAAAGTATAACAGCTGTTTTTTATCGTTTCATGTATGAACAGTGTCTATCATTTTCACTTCCCACAGACTGTTATAGTGACCTCCTAACCTTTTGGGTGAAACACTATATAGCACGGTGTTTGCACTCTCAACATAGCGCAAAGTATTTGGATACGGCTCTTCTTGTCCGTGAGAGTGTAACGGGGGAGACATCGCTGCAATTAATTTCAAATCATGCCATCAACGCACTTTTGTGGAATGTTCACGATAAATGACACCTTTGCTGGTATCATGAAAATTGCTTGTCAGATCCCGTGTAATATAACGTAATTAATGTTACTCAAAAACCGCGTACGGATTTTGTTTCACCGTATACGATACGGGAGAGCAGGTCAACGCACTAATATTTTGCATAAATCCACGATATGTACACCTTCACTTAATACATATTAGATTGTTCGCTAACTTCGGATATGCCGCCACTCAGAAAAGTTCTTGCAGCGTGTTGAACGCAAATCATAGTTGTGCATTTATATTCTTGGATAACTTGAATGTTCCTGAATTAAAAAAAATGTTGATAACAATAACCCGAATGTCAAATACATGTAGTATCAGTCAAGGTTCATGACGATTTAAACTGCTTCTCTGACGTCACCGACAAGCTAGTTTGGATCAATGGGTATATGTTGACTTTTCTAAAAGCCTTGAAATGAGATGTTGTCAAACTTCTTATTACACCCCATCATGACAGTGGAGCTACACTGGCCATATACTGACGCAAATGAATATAATAGTCGGCACAGTATGCATTCGCTCATAGAGACTGTAGGCTATTTAATTCCAGTGATATACTGTTATTTTTGACTAAGACAGCGCTACCCTTTGAATCAGTAATACAAGCTTAATAGTAACCAGGCGTGTAGCTCATTTTCTGCGGATGCCCTTTGTTAATGAATCATTAACAAGGGGTTTTATTTGTACTTTCGCCTCTCAATAATTTGATAATAGTTTCATTACTTCTGCATACACGTTTATTCTGATATGCCTGTCAAAGTGTCAGGTATTTATTTTTATAAAACCAGTGGAGGAGTTTTGCGTCATTTCCAAAATAATGTAATTAGATTGTCTAAACCGAAATTTGACTACTACAGTGTGAATTCCACAGACCGGTGTCATTTGCGTGGGCACGGATTGTATCAAATCACTGAACATTCCAATGTGTCGATGTCGGAATCTATTAATATGCATAATGAGACTGCGCGTCATTGACTGGTAACACTTACACCGCGTTGCGTTGCGTACTGTATGTAATGCGTTTAATGATTTCTACATTATTGTAATATTTCTTCAACTGTCGTCGACCAGTAAACAAAATGCCCTTCACATCATCTTTACCCACTTGAACTTGACTCTGATATTCAATCTTTTGTTAACATAAGTACCTTAAAGTGCATTCTGTGAATCTCGCTTGAAAAAAAAAAGATCGATATCACCAAAGACAACTAATCAATTTTTTTTTTGTTATCTCTAAAGCGTTTCCCGATATATAATTGTCAATTTTACTGACGACCTTGGCCTGTGGTGCGTCGATCAATCAAATTGTGCGACTTGGGGAGCACATGTTATTGTAACTCGTCGCGTCAATGCATTATATATGCGAGCTGTCTAAACATTGTAAGCAGTGACATTATCGTGAAATCGTACTACTCATTATTAAATGTGTCTTGTTAGTTTTTTAAAATTAATAAATAAAATATCACGGGAAATGACTAATTTTTAAGGCTATACACAATTCCACAATTGTCGGCACATTTTATTTCAATTCAGTAATCATATATAATGTTGATGCAAGATGATAAACTTGACAATCGTGGAAACAATGTCTGCCGTGCGGCCATTTTTTAAATGACTCGTAAATAACATCCACCAAGCCGGGCGTATATTTGCGTCACTAGTTTGACAGAAACGTTAACCTGCCAATGAACATGTTTGAGATTTGACAACACCCCAAGCAGTTTCACATTTGGGATTTTATTCTAAAATTGTATTCTATAAGTTGTTTAGAGACAGTCATAGACAGAAATAACTGTTCATATTGGCCCCGTATTCGTATTGTCAATATGTACGTCATCAAGCATTTATTGACTTATACACCGCCGTTACCGTACGGTAATTCTCACGAATGCGAAAATTCCCACCGCGCATAGGATGCATGCGAAATATTACGCCTTATATTTGATATGTTATATTTTAGTTAATTGCAGATAATTCAATAATAATACCAAAAAAAATACTAGAAACGGCGCCGACGGGCACATCTGCGATAACATATTTTTCCTACGTTTAAAATAAACATAATTCTACAAGGACTGGCTTGGGATTATCTAAGATGATCTATGAACGATACTAACATTACGGAACTGAAGCGTGGAAAACCGTGGTATACAATTTGAAGCATGTATCTATGCAATGGAAACTAGTTCATAGATGCCAGTTCAATACAATTTATCAATGTCAATTTCAACACATATTAAGTAAACCCGCCATAATGACGTATTAATCCACCTTAGTTCCAGGTCACTAACTTAACGCAGTATTTCCGATAGTAAACACACGGATAAAGAATTCCACCGGTACAGCAGACTGAAATGCGACATCGTTGCGGTTATTAATGGATTTTGCTATTGACACAAAGAGAACACAGTCGGCACTGCGTATTTGTCAGATAAATTTATTTTAGCTGTGACAACAACCGGCGAATGAGTGGTACATGTTTTCGCCAGATGTACTTTGGATACACTAGTGGGTTCACTGACGCTACAGTCTTCTCACGATCTTCTCACGATAACACTCGCGATTCCAAAAAAAAAATAATGTATTATATTTCCAATATACCAAGACATCTGTCACTGTCGTCTTATACGGTTTCTTTTTTTTCCGGCACCTGTTCTTAGCATTCGATATCTTCGTTCTTGTATTTCACCTCAAATGCCACGTGTTTCGTGGTGGTTCTACTGAGCTACGAAACCCAGAATATAATATTTTACACTCGTGGATATTCACACCCACGCACCTTAGCGTATCCTTTGTTTTTCTTTTATTTTCACGCGTTTACATATTTAACTTCCTGTACTCGTAAGTCATCCATTTCACAATCTGGATGGATTTTCAAAGGTCCGAGTACGGACGGTATGTAATGCAGAAAAAAAATTCACTCGGCACTCCGAGCAACGGGATTAGAATCATGTACGTATGAGTATCCAAAATTAACGACCCTTGGTAATGGGCGTTGTATTATAGGGGATACTAATATACACATTCGTGTTCTCCATTTGCAAGGTTAATTAAAACAATGTGTTTTATGTGACATTTTGCTACTTTTAATGGCGCAACCAAGTGATATATATGTAACCAAAGTGTCGTCAACGAATCGCTTAATTATTACATGAGCCCAAGAGGAAAGAAAGAAGCGTACCGGGAGCTGAGATTGACATGCCGGCGATTAGTTGTATCACTGTTCTTAAACGAGATGAAGAATCACCTCATACATTATAGTAAAACATCTTCGTGTGTGTGTTGCGAATGACTTTAACGTCATTGCAAACAGACTCTGCCCTCGTTTACGGTACGCCCGAACTCCGTAGAAGCAGTAATCGATGATGATGGAGCAATGTTGCGTGAGAAATTATTCTGACCCGTTGTCACGGAAAAAGAAGGCGCCTCATGACCCTTTGGTAGGCAATAGACTCCGCCTGGCTTTCGTAACTGTCATTAAATTCTGCTCAACGGATTACCCCGTCTTAAGCGAGGTAATAGCAAACCCAGTTACAGCTCTGCTTACATTCTTAGTCTAATCTCCCTTGACTGGCATTTAAGTGTCGTTACCGTGTTAACTGAGAAAGATGTAGCAAAAGGAAAGAATACCTTGTGGAAAGCTTAACATGTTTATGATGTGCGTGGGTTTGTCCACCATCACGAATTTCTAAACATTAAACTATAAATTCTAACTATGGTTTCGAGTGTCTACTACCTGGATTATAATTTTTTCTGATTTATTTCGATTCACAATCTTCACCAAATGGCTCGTTTATAAACTCTCTCTAATACAGCACGCCTGGGCAACACGCGTCCTCTGTAAAAAAAATCACAACTACATCTTGATCACACTTAAAATGAAGCTATATAATAGTGATTAAAGATAGTAACCAAAACACCACAAAAACAAATCCAAGCACCTAATACACGGAATCCACTGTAATTTTTAGCTAGAATTGAGCTATTTGCGTTGTAATAACAGGGCTTCTTGAAATAATTGCTTTCTTTACGATTCCAATCAGCATGCCGCTATCTGCAGTATCTAAATCTCGTTATCATGACTATAGTGGGGAAAGTGTTATTACGCTACATAGTTGACCAAAGCAGTTAGTGAGAGTTGGCGTGATTTATATCGACTTTGCTATTATCGCATTGTCCTTGTTTCCCGCGACACGTCAGCATAGCAAAATGTATTTCTAGATTAGAATTGCTTCTCCAATGTGTACATCGCGATGCCAGAATAAACGATCGACTCTTTTTTTTTGTGCGCGTTTCCTCTGTGTATAGCGACGTGACTTCCACGTGTTCTGAATATACAACGTTAGTGCATTTCAGAAGTTAAATATTTGAGAATGGTTGTTGTCTCAATGTTGTACAGTAAGTCTCAATGGTATTGCAACAACATATAACAGCTAAGGAACCACGCATCACATGTACACCAGATTATACCATTTTCACATACACTTTGTTATGCTTTGCTAGCGCATTCAGTACTATTCACGTGAGTAGAATGGGTATCGGTTTCAGAAGCACGGTGTGGTCATGTTGTAATAGTTTTACATTGTATTTCATTTTTAGTTTTCAGGAGAAATGAATTTATGAGACACTTCACCGGAAGTCGAAAGAATTAACGCAGTATTGACACAGAATAATGTTGACTACACTAACGGACACTTAGTAACCGAAACCGAAGGAAAGATTCAGAAACCAAACATCAATGGCTCTGATTATTTTACACGCGTTGTATACGTCGCTATGAGTCTCATATCGAACTCTATCCAGTAAACTAGAAAGCCGATTCAGCCAAAAAGATTCATGTATTGCGAGGCCATCAAGTGTATCGTTATAGTAACTTTGTTATTTAATAGACGAGAACTTTTTGTTGTTGTTTTTTTTTCCGCGGGCCACGCAACGTACGACGGAATAGATAACAAACATTAGGTATATAGCGCCATCTATCGACACGAAAAGTCAATCTAAATCGCGTAAGTAGCTTATTTTTCCGTGAAGGGGCTCGCAAACATCATGTACTTGAAAATGCGATACAGGTGCACCAACTTGTTTTTCTTCTTCTTCTGTTAAGCATCATGGATAACATAGAGAGGCGTACGAATGCATGCTACGGAGTAGAACATGGGCTTTGTAACCTGTATACTGATTCTTATTTATTACTCAAGTTACCATACTGCTTGAGGTGGAAGCATGCCACAGATATCCGACTTCACTAATAACGATTCAGAGCTTCTGTTTGCTAAAATATCCCTCTAGTTATGGAACCGACAGACGTGTTGTCGAATAATTGACACGTTTATCCCTGTTTGTAGCTCCTTCTTAAATAAGAAAAAAAATTACGCGAACGTATATTTTTGTTGCTGACTACGTGTAGGTCACGCGCGTGCGTTCCCGGTGATTGTATAATTATACACATTTCAGTCATCACGTGGTGACCATGTTAAATGCAAACAACTTGCCACAAGACATTGTTAAACCTGTGCATATTTTCATATTTTTTGCAAGTTGCAAATTTTATTCTTCAGATGTTTTCCGAATGAAAAAAAAAATCTCGTTTTATCCATGGCAACCAGTGGTTCCTTGTTCCGTTGTCAATAAATATCTTCCGATAGAAACGCGGCTGTTGAAATAAGATATTTTTTTCCAAAGGGCAGGTTGTCATTCTTTTTTTTTTTTTTTTTTTTGGAATGGATATTTTGAACCGTGTGTGCGGTTTGTTTTCTCTCACATCATCATTAAATTTTATACGAAATTTCATCTTGTTACGACGTAACTGTGGTGCTTTAATCGAGCTAGTTATGAATCCGTGTGTAGATGTCCATTCCCTGCCATGCCATGGAAGACATGAATGAGTGATTTAGTCTCGACTTCCGATTGATCAGCGTGCAGCCTCGGAGGTCTAAACGTGAAACAAGAACATATAATGACATACTCAGGCGTATTTGTAAGAGCCAAATGACTTAAAACTTCTAATCGATCAGCAAATCTCGTGTTATTCACATTATATAGTCGTCATGATTTGGACGCCGCTCTAAATGTGGCATGCGTTGATTTGCTTTTTTTTCTCTCCCAGCAATGTCTGTATCTCAGACTACGCCAAATTGGATAGATGGTTTTGTAAAATCCGACATAATCCATTAAACAGCTCCTTTCAGATTATTTAGTTTGAATGAGAACGGGCATAAACCCCCGGCATAAACCTTATTACTCATCCTTTTCATTTGCCCCATCATCTAGCCATCATAATCACAATACACAAGCGTCTGTACGTTCTAATTCCGGGTTTCTCGAGCTTATTACCGTCTTGTAAATGTGCACATAACCTACCCTTTCGCTTTACATCAATGACTGCCCTTCCAGTCAAGGCAGATAACGTGGACGAAGATCCAAATGAGAGATCTGAATACTTATGTCGATTTACTTTGCTATTGTACCGCATAGCCATATTTCCACAAAACGAATGCTCACACTGCCGCAGAACACCGTGTTGAAGTAAATGCATATTTAAGATGAATGTCTATGATTATATTTTCCTTTACAACCATATGCAAAATAAGAAAAGGAACAATTTGATGACCTAGTCGGACCGAAAAATATCACGTGACACAAACCCCGCTCAAGAACGATCGTAATCTGTTAAAAACTAGTAGAGAGTAATTAGAAAACTTCCCGAATCGTTGACAACATCTTCTTTACCTCTGATCTATATACCCCCCCCCCAAATGGATTGTTAGATTCTGCCACGTCCATCATAGTACCTCCATAAATGTCAGAGACTTTGAAGTTAATGTTCGGAGATATCATCGATTCATTATTGGCATAAGCCATCAAATTGTCAATTTTCTGGGCGCCAGTAAATAACCAGCAATTTATTACATTCACGTACATAAGCATGCATTCACACGGTGCACGCGCATACTTCAGAACGACCATGGAGAGTTTTTTTTTTACTGGTATTCATCATTAATTTTGAAGGGAAGTCAATTCTAGAGCGATTGGGTCAATCCGAAGAGGACGGGCGAAGGTGCATGTCGGAAGTGTATAATTACCATGGTTACCTTTCAAGTGAATACACACAATGACAAATACGTACTCAAGAAACACTTCACGGTTATTACGCGATATGGGAACAAAATTATTTCTGGACATAACTAGATTCTCTCTGAGTTTTCTGGCAACACGCGTCATTGCATAAATTCAAATAAATGAAGATTCGGAAAAGAATGTGGCGTTGCATACGAAAATACAAATTCTGTAATCGCAAGTGCCTCGAATACGCCAGTCGAATTAATTCCACAGTGTACAAGTATTTATGCTAACTGTACTGTCTGTATTGCAGTACGTGCCTTTATACAGTTGATACCGTTACATTACGTTTAGCGACTCGTCGTCGTACCACGAACAATTACCGACTAAAACCACCCATGGGTTTAATATATTTATATTTCCGATTCTATAATTTGTGAACTTATATAGTCTTGTCTCTCTGCACGTTTTCATTTGTCGACTTGGGTCACCACGGCCGATATTATTAGTGATTAAGATTGCAGCGTTTAATTACGCTGAACGACGTGACTTAGAAAAAATAAATGGCTGCTTATTCTATTCGCTTTTGATTGATTAAAGCGCCGCGGTCGTTGTATACAAGTGACAAATGTAAATTAGTTTAGCTTTCATGACATTTTAGTCACATGATAATTGGCATTCATGTTTTACAAATATGAGAACAAGATAAAAATATAGCTTTCATTCTGAAAATACTGGAAATTCTTGTCTCTTGGTCACGAGCAAAAAAAAAAATCCTAAATCAATGAATACATATTGATGACCTGCTTAAATTCACATTCTACACTCAGAATGTCAACATTTTATGTTTTTTTTTATTATATTGGTCATGGGAATGTACCCCACTGAAGCGTGAATGTAAATTTAAAGTTTATTCTTCGATAAGTTTGTACGTGCAGGTGAGTAAGTATCTGCAGTTTATTTCATTTCCTTGTCGCTCTTTTGTGTATATTTCTATGTGTCACCTTTTTACGTGACGATTCGTACACGGCACTTTGAGTTTGAAAACGGGCAGCGCTAAGCCCCGTCGTTACTGTGTGGTTATAAGGGACAACATTTGCCATACACCTTTACCGTAGAACTTCAATCAATCACTGACAGTCTATTCAATAAGGACGAGTAACATAGGATAACGTCAAATGAAATTGACATACGTTCTGAGCGATGTTAGCTTTCATGATTAAAACATATAATTGGATTAACTTGGGAGAGCATGGGTGATCTACGATGGATTGCACGGAAAAGCAAATTGTATGACCCGATCTTTATGTAATAACGATTGTCTGTTCAAGTCTATATTGTCTCTATATTGTACTGTATGCACATGAGTCTGTTAAAAACAAACACACCCCTGAAGAGAGAAATTATATGTGGTATTAAACAGAACAAAAAAATTGATAAAATTCCTGGTCTACAATGTTATATAGAACAAAGATATATGCGATATATCAACTGACACAGGCTAATATGGTTACGTACAACAGAATTTTCTTTTCCAACGTGAAAGATGAATATCGTTCGCTCTTATTGTGTCCTGTTTATCGGGAGCTAAGAGCGCAACAGTGACGTATCCGTGTTTTTAACGTTCTACTGATGGTACCATTCGGTCGAACTTTTGCTGATTTATTAATTTATGACATTAAAACGTTCCAAAAATCAGCATTCGGTGTCATTTATTTGATTGTTGACTTTATTACTAATAATATGACAAATTTACAGCTTATCATTTTGCTATTAATATGTGTATGGTGTTTATTGAACGTAAGCCTATGAATTTGAATGAAACCATATTTATCATTCCGCTATGTTTTACTGATCACACCATTCATACGATTACAATGTAAAACAGTGAACTCGGGATGTTGCACAACAAGACAATGAATGCACATTTACAGTGTATTGAATATGATGTGTATATAAACTTAATGTTTGACCATTCAAAAGAATACAAATTAGACTTCGTATTAAATTAATGACTGAGTTCGAGGCAGCGCCGCGGGGAAGAGGCAATAACAAGAAATGTATCTACATACAATGATCTTGCTCTTGGTACCAATCACGTTTCAGTCCAGTTCCGTCTGTAGCTGCTACAGTTTAACAAAATATACATATCGTCGATATTTCATATACCAAATAAGTAAAATGTTTTTTTTTCAATAAAATTGAAGCTAGACCTATCCAGTATCAACATTGTTTTCAAAGCAATCGTTTTAACATTTATATATTACGTGCTATTATCACAAGGACCTTTACAGTATAGTCGAGAATTTATTTAGATTATATGAACCCGGAAACACAATCGCCATTTCCTTTTTTGTTGTATTTTGCAATTTAAAAATTGGAATAACTTCAAATATTACTAAACGATTATGACTGACAAACATATTAATCATTCCGTCAAGTGCGACGTGAAACACATTGATTTTGCAAAAAATAAATGACTTTTGAACTAAATTTGCATTTTAGTACATCCAATAATTAATAACTAGGAAACTACATTGCTGGTGTAGAGTCTGAGAGAAGGTTATCGAATCTTCGTGTTTTAAAAAACAAAACACAAGGATTCATATTTCTTGTTAGTTAAGAATTGTCATTCAGACAATGATCTAAACACATCTAAACAACTATTGCCATCACTCTGAACTTCAACGGCACAACTCACGGCAAAACAGGCACTGTCACATCCCCCCCGCCCCAAAGGCTCATCTAAGTTCAAAAATCGCCATCACCGAGAACAATGCAACCAATCCAATCACGATTGACACTCTTCAATTTAATTAAATAATTAAAAATGTAAACGGCATTGAGAATTAAATATTTTCACTAAAGTTTATCTTATTTCAATTTGTTATCCCATTATGGCAATCACAAACACGTCGGTACACCAGTGACAGAAAAACCGCCTCGAGGGATATTTGCTGAAGCTTATAATGCGGAAAGAATCAGTGTGACAACCGCGATAAACGACATCTATATTTTAGCATTCCAGGGCACGAGAAGAGGACAACACACGTGGAAGGATCTATTTATAGTTAATCATAGTTATTGTTATTATTTTTTAATAATACAGGGTCTATCTCTGAATATGTTGGAGCATGTACAATTACATTGCTTATCTATGTAAACCGGTCCGTATAATTGGTTCGATCAATACGATGAAATGGGGAAAACTCAAACAACAGTTCAACATTCTTCGTTCTTCGATAGAGGTTAATGAAATATTTGCGGTGATATGATAACTCTATCACAGTTTATTCAGCTGTGTACGTTTAAATTATTCAAGTTCAACAGGCAAACGAACTGTTGTTTTCAGTATTCAATCTTACCACAGTCGTGTGGAGTTGTTCTACTCTATGATTTCTTTACGGAGATAAAAAACTGAAACATTTCGGAAATTCGGACGATAAAAGAAATCACTGTTAAAGTTGCCATGGCGACAAGGACGTAATTGTGGCCGTAACAGGACTGACATAGGGGTTGATTAGTTCTCTTCATTTACAGCGATAAAGTTGCGTCGTAAACTCCACCCGAAGTTCTGATTAAAAAAAAAACTTGATTCGATCAGAGTACAATTGTTAAAATTGTACTGACAAAATAAATGGCGGATGTTCTTCAGAACCAGAGCCAATACGTGATTGTCTACCCAACTCTTACAGACCAATCAGAGAGCAGCTTGTTTGTTGACATTTTTTTCCGACCTATCAAATCCCGCCTCCCATATAATGCTTCGATTCAACTGGAGAACCAAGCCGATACATCACATGGTGGTCCGCTTAATTTTATCTCTCCTGAAAGTAATACCGAAAAAGCTGATTACTCCGTGTTGATGCCATAATTCGCCCAATTCTGGTTATGATATTGGTACGTAATATGACATTCAAGTAGCAATATCGTGACCCGTTACGATCAGATCCCTTAAGGCAGAGAGAGTCTGAATAGGAATCTCGGCAGATGAAAGCGATCGGCGTGGCAATTATTACAATTATCTCTTTCGTTCCCGCTTCGCTTCAGATTCATTGCAGTGTTACGAATATTTCTCCCATTTCTAGGATATGTGCACTCCCTTGATAATCGTGAAGAGAGCGCGATTGTCAGTCCGGCAAAACAAATATGATTTAAAATGTAATTGCATCATGTTATCTTAAATAACACGTTTTATTAGTAGCGTAGTTGGTGTAATTGGACACATCGCGGAACGGTCTGGCTTGTAATACTTGATTGCATTTAGTATTCATTGATATATGCTTCATTTCATGGGTTAATGTAATCTGAATAATTGCAGAGATTTTATGGACATATTAGCTTCATTTCGTGTTAGTTTCGTAACTAGAAGCTTAGGTAGTTATCAGTTATGGCGTGACGCAGTGCGTTAACAGGATGATTGGAACTGATTCGGGCAGGGCTTTTTCTTTGAAATAAATAGTAGGTAAATATTTAAAGAGGAAAAAACTGAACTGCCGTCAAGTGTGTGGTTTGTTGTAAGTTGGTTGGTCAAACTGGTGAACCAGTTGGACGGTGGGGTCGCAAAACGTGGTTTTAAAATCAGGGTACGAAGATTCTCGTGGATGAAATAAAACATATCTGACACTGTACATTTCAGACACGATCAGCATCTGCCGCAGCAAATTTGACTGATATACAAATATTTACAAATATCGGAATAGTAAACAAAACGCACGAATTAGGATGTGAATTATAATTTGATTGTCATTTAGGTTGCATATTGTGTTGTTGGCTGTCAATACCGATTCGAAAATTCCCATATATCCAGTTGAAGGCTGCAATATTCAAATTCATGTTGTATTCTAGAACGTATTCGGTTTTTGAAATTCCATAGAGGGGCAATGGAAGTCTTCTCCCGCATTTTCATTCTCCCGCTGAGACGTATATATATCGGCGATTACTGTGATGGAAGTAAACTGACTGAGGCATTGTTTATTGATATTTTTTTCTGCTATGTATAATCGGTGGACTGATAAAAACAGAACATGATACTAGAGAAGTTGTGTCAGGTGTAGTAAGGAGTAATGTTGTATACTAATATATATGGTGAGAAGCTGTTGAATGCCTGAACATACAAATAACATGTGGGGCGATGAGTCATCCTCGCCTCTTAGCGGGAAAGTAATTGTAGGTGGAAAGTCTGCGTTGTACAAGAAGATACCAGTAAGTTGCATATACACCATGTATGATGTGCCAAATTATGTCAGGTGAACTCTGTACATCTTCCCACGCAGATTAGATAGACATGTTGTCTGGTGGTCAAGGATTATATACTTGTAGATGGCGAACTTTTCTAATGCATATAAGGGTATTAGACTCAATAGAATTGATGTAGTCAGAACGAATATTGCGTTATAGGGGGGTGTCATCTATTGGGATTTCTTCGACGTGTTTGGTAATAATGGTTTTCAAACCATTTGGAATTGCATCCTGGGTAGTTTTAAGACTACGGACCAGTATGCGACGAGTATTTTAACTCATAAAATAAACAAATGGTCTCGTTTTTTTTTAAACAAAGATAGATTGATTGCAAGGACGATGTCATTAGATGGAGTGGCAACAGCGAACCTATGGTAAAACTGTGATGCGATTAACTGTTTTATCACAAGTACAAGTCACGTATACGATATGAACGGTGAAAAGACAGATCAGCCATTGTTTGTTTTTCAGTATTTGTACAAGTTACCCAGTTTCTTTTTTCAAAATGCGTCGCTATCACCAACATCAATTTTGAACTTTCAGCTCGTTTGCATTCCGATAATGGGTTATCAGTACCGAATATTATCGGTAATTTGACATTCACGGATGCTACAACTTCGAACTTCTTTAATAATTGTAGAGAATCTTATGATCGCTGCAGAATAAACTAATGGTTCCCAAGGTTTAAGCCAATGTATTATCACCATTTGTTTTGCAAGGCAGCGGCCATTTTGAATCGACTGTGAGGCCAAAACGTTTAAAAAAATCTCGGGCAGTCCATCAAAGTCTGGTGTACGTTCATTTGAGAGCTGTTCTACTGCAAAAGTGAGTTCATCTAAAATAATTGAAACATCTAGGTCGCCATGATCGCTTATTTAGAGTTGTGTATCACGTAGCTCGGCTTGTGCTACATCATATTCTACTATAACTGTAACAGCATCGGTTGGACCGGGCGTATATGACAATTTGATCTTTTGTAATCATCTTATCTAAAGTTTTTGAGGTGAATGATCGGTTTGGTTCTCCGTCCTTCCAGTTTGATAGAGAAAATGAAATTGTTGAAACGTCAATGTATGTAAGAAGCGTGTGTCGAGCCAGCAGTTTCCAATAATATAAGCTGCGTAAGTGATTTTTTTTTCTTGTCATTGTATTCGTCCAATAATTGTATAAACTGTTATCCTGGTGAATTTTACTCTCGAATGGTTGGACGACTTTTGATGTTTGAGACATGTGTTTATATCTACAATCTTGCCGGGTAAGAAGTTTCACTTTCCTCTTGTCAATTTTCCACCATTGAGTTAGGTTGTCATATTTAACTTTCTCTTGTCTCAATTGTGTTTCAAAAAAGAAAATAATGTCGGGGTAGGCTTCATGTCGGGATGGTCAGGCAATGCACAATACTTGCTTTCATCCAGGTATATATTTTTCCTGATTTGTTAGACGTGAAAGTTAAACGTAGCTGGGTGTTTTCAACCAATCATTCTCATGTGACCTTTTAATTTTGTGAAAGTCTGTTTTTGTGTACTGAGTCGAGAGCTAGTGATTTAGCGGCAGTTGAAAAACTGTTTGGTAAGGTCCCCGGGTTAGGATTTTTCTACGAACTTTCTCGGGTGTTTGATTTCACACATTGATGCCATAGGAGCCTCGGAGCCTTGTAATAGCATTGGATGTTCGAAGGTTACTGATTCAGACAGTTACTAGGGATTTAGTTGTGGACAAATTACAAGCGAAATTGTGTGTAGTCAGCGGCGATGATCGGGGTTTGCCGTTTTCCTCATAGATACTATAGGATAAATTCCCAGGCGGCGTGCGGCATATGGAGACGTTGTCGATGCTAAGAGAAGGAAGTAAACTACAGGGGTATGGAAAGATGATGAAGGAGGGGTGTCGTAACTTTCCGTGGTGTCGTCATCATTACAATCAGAATTTTCAGTGAAATGTTTTGACGTGTGTCAACAAGTGGATTTGGTTCCGTCTTGGGGTGTATTTATATGTCGAGTTTATTTCTCATTTAGCTATTTTGGATCAGCGCTGTGGAATTGGATTGTTTCAGCTGTGTTAACATTTTGCCCTGCATGGTTATTGGCTGACACTATTGGGTCATTAGTAGGTATTCTATTTTCATTGGTTGGTAAGGGTATTTTTTTTGTTTTGCTATAGAATTTTATTTGGATCGACAGTTGTGTTAATTTGATTATTCATTATTACAATGGCACCATAAACGCCAATGATATCTAGGGGTCTCTTAATAATCAGGACCATCATCGCCACCAACGACGACGATGTAGACAATAACAAAGAAGACGACGACGATAACAGAAGGTGGCAATGTAAATCGTAAAGTACGTAAACACTGCCCTTCTTACCCAGGGTAATGTGCAACGTCGCTCTCTTCTTACTCAGAGTACTCTATAACAATAATGTACAACAATACCCCCCTTCTTACGCAAGGTAATGTATTGTAAGTTTCAAATACGAATTCAGGTCATGGAAGAACGTGACACGACGCGTAATCCGGTTAACCAGGAACATAGGCTTCTCATTTTCTAAATTTTATAACATTCATCAGTCTCCTGGTACTAACCAAAGCATCCGTTAAAACATAACATTTCTGGCGCAAACATGATATACTGTAATATAAATAACACGAAAGAAAATATACATTTTATGGATTATTTTCCAATTTAATTTAAATTTGATACGTACAATATAACTCGATAGTCGGCAATCGGTAGACATCCTTCGCCACGGAGACAGTCAGACGGATTTTACATTTAAAGACTCCAAGCACACTCTTGAAAATAAATCTTCGTTTCTTCCCATCGATTACAGGAGGAAAGATTAATATCGAGGTTTATCTTTCAGTAATACCAAGACTGACTTGAGGCGTTAGTATTATAATACTCGACTGGAAGGCAAGGAAATTGTACATCAAGAAAAAACAACATAATTATCTTCTTTCGTGGGGACAAAAAATTACCAGTTTACCTGTGAAAAGACGTTAATTACCACAAAAAATGGGACGAGTTAGATATAATCAGCACTTAACACAAACATTGATCGAAGAGACACGGCGATGATGTCATATGATAATATTTTATTTTAAATCTAGGTAAGTTTTCTTCACTGCAAAGGAAGTATTTATTCTGATGTATAGCAATCTATATTATATATATGCGTAGATGGTTCACGATAATGTAGTAGAGATCATAAATATGTTTTATACAACGCGTTAATTTGAAAAGAAGCTATTTGTGTAGTAGCATTATACGTCTATATATCATATGCCTCCTGGGTTTGAAACTGTATTACAGATAATATGAACTCTTGCGCTTCCACGTGTTTTGTACTATTTTCCGCTGTCGATTTAATGACAAGTATAATAAAAAAGAGCGAAACCTGAAATCGTATGCACGCTGTTCTATCACGCTTTCATTTTTTGTTTGTTTCCAGGATATTCCAGTTATGTTTGCGCGCGTCCCTGAATAATAAATATAGATTACTTATTTCGCATCTTTCATCTCAAATCAAAGATGGTATATTAGTGATTTAATAATAACATTTTGTGTCCCGGAGCCCCGGGCGACTTTATTTAATCAAATATTGGCGTCGTGCGATCATAATACATATGTTTATACTGGGTAACGCGACGTGTATAATATTGCAGTACAGAACGAACGTGACCTTCAAGTTTTTTTCTGTAACTGGTGTTCTGACCTGCAATATAGGGAAATTAATCTGGAAACCTAACTGGTAACTAAAAAATTTAAAGGAATGAATATTTTTCTGTAGATTTCATTTAAACATCGGACAACATTACCAATATATTTGTCTGAATGTCTGCACCTGTTTCAGGGAACGTTTTGATATGAAAAATAGCCAGAACTGAATATAAATATAGTATCTGCTATGATGTTTATTATCAGTTAAAATGTTAATGCTTTATTTTATAATTTGTTTTATCAAATTAAGCATATGTATTTTTTCGACTGTTATTCATTGTGGTCGAAGTTTCGCTGGTCATCTCAGAGTTCTGCTATATTCAAAATGTACGAATAAATAACCTTATTATAACACATTAAATAACACGACGTTCTGTGTTTTTACGAGAAAATAGATAGCTAGGATTCGCAAAAGGACACTGCATTAGTCGGTATTGGCATACTAATGAGAAGTGCATACTTGCCTATCGAGTTACTACACCCATAGCAAAGGAGTAGATCAGAAGTACGTGTCTGTCTACGACCGGGAAAGCAATCAGCACTCCACAGAACATGTTAAGGAGAATCATTTTTAATTCATGCCATACAAGGCATGGTTAGTCAACACCGTTGGTGTCGATCATCTCGGGGATCGAATGTCCAATAGCATGGCTAATGCAAACCGTAACTGCTTCATTAAAGTACCTGGGGTGACACGCGTCCACACTAGCACCGCACACGTGTCGTTGTTGGGCTAAGCATGCGCCATACCATGCATACATTCATTTGTTTCGATGTTATTTGCATCGTCAATTAAAATATTGTATTACAAGAAAAATCTAACAATTTAGTTGGCATAGTTACTGTGGAATATCGACTCAACTGTTCGGAGTTATGAAACTGAATAAATGTGTCCTCGAGAGGGCGCAGTTGGCTGCTAGCCCATCTTGTTACTCCGGTGGCGAGACTTCAAGTCGGCAAAAAAAATAATTAATCAATTAATTACGTCACCAGCACGGGGCTATTTTGTAACGGTGTTTGCAGTAATGTGGAACTTTGCCCCGGCGTTAATATCTCAGGGTCTGTCCGACCTGATTTGACTTGAATTCCCGTCGCACAGAGAAGCAAGACGAAATAGCACCGATCCGAATTGTTTACCCTTTACAATGAAAACAAAATTAATTCTTCTAAAACATCTGAACCATCTTATCGACAAAAAATGAAAGTGCTAAAATAAAATGACTTGTAGGTTCATCAAAGCCGGCTATGTCGATTTCTTTTCACTGTGTCGATTTGAATAGAGCCTTTTGTTGGGCATTATCATCTACAAAGCGATCAACAGCTCTTGACCAAATGTCACTCCGATATCTAAATAAATCCCAGTCGTCGTGTAATCAAAGATATGAGTTGTAGTATGCATGATTGAATCGTGGAATCCATTCTACTCCGTTCAATGGGATCCTTATTAAAAACCTGATCATGCACGTGGATCAAGAGAACACTGACTGTACACTTACATGCATGGAAACAGACAGAAGCAACTGACTAATACGTGAATGGTTACTATGACACCGGGCACGAATTCTCCATGTTCCGGATCGACACCTGCATGTACAGACCAGATCAAGAGTTCAGTTGAAATCCGCCGCTGGACCTATAATGGAGGATACTGCTACTGATGCAAACCGACGCAATTAGCAGAGCGTTTTTGAGTGCGAACAGCTATTTACATATACATTGGAATTCTGTCACAAATTCCCGGTCGATATTAAAACTCGCAGCAGCACAGATTCGTGGGTGTGAAGTGTTGAAGGGGCAGTCATTTGTAGAAGAAGAAAAAACCGGCGCTTTCCTTCAGAATACTAAATCTCGCGATATGTAAACTTCGATTGTCTAATTTAAAATGGTAATTTCGTGTTTCAGCGATGACACTTTGACGAATGCTGAGTTAATATTTGGTTGTATTGATTTCATTCACTGATCAATTTCAAGGGTATTGCAATGCAATATTGATAGTTTATGTTTATAAGCCGTGAGTTGCTCAGCAAATTCAACACTACCCGACTTAGATAAGGTCAAATGTTCACAGAGATCTTAAGTACATGCCACTCAAACGGTAATATTCAAGGTTCGAAAAACAAAGCCAGTAGGCGGTCTCGATCCGTTAGAAGGTGGATACCTGAATTCAAACACTCGTGACTTTAACACGGCTCAGTTTGGCATATCCGCACTGATCTACCTGTCTGTCATATAAGTAAAAATTGACACTATTTCAATTGCTTCATGAACGTGGATAGACTCGATGTGAGCTCGAAACCTGATAGTTGGACAAACAGTGCACGTCCCTTTGATTAAATTTACGAATACAAAAATAAAATCGCTTGAAATGATTTCTCTCAGGATCCAGTTTGAGTAGACTTGCTTCATAGTTACAGACCGACATCACTATGCGTCTCCCGAGTGTCCTCATGGAACCACCTAATGGCAAGAAATGTATTTAGTATACTAGGACATTTTTTACTTAGTGTATCGTATAACTTTAAATGACTACGGATGTTTTTTCTCTGTCGTAGTGGAAGATTTTCAATCTGAGTTGAGTTAAAGTTAATCAACCACTGTCGGTGTTCTATTTAAAAACAGTTGGAATCTTTTAAATGTCTGTTATGACTATATTAATACTTGGACAGGAAAAGCTTTCGGTTTGGTTCAAGGGAGATTAGGCAATCACCGCTTGTTTCTTCAATTAACCCGTGGGATTAGCATATACTCATTGGGGTTTTCTAGATCGCTTCAAGAATAAAATACATCCATGAAAACCGACACAATTAAAATAAAATATATTCAGATGCGCTTTCTGGTGGAAACCAATTCTGCTGTAATGAGACAATTCATCGGGTGCAATTCTGTATTAGTTCATGTAGCAAAGACGGCAGCCTGGGGTGAGCAGTGAGTGAAAGATATCAGCTAATAATTACACACCAGCATCAGCGGATGGTTATTTTTTTTTATTTATCTGCGAAGCACAAGTAACTTGATGCAGCGCATGATGCTACTAACACCGCAGCGTCTCGCATTTATTACAAGTGATATTTGAAATATTTACTTCCTGGGGTATCTCAGTGTGGTTCCCAGTAACCATAGCGATGCATAATGTTCCTTAATAATTGTAGAATCATTTATTACAACTTGTACTTAATTAGTTCACACATTGCCCCATCGTGGGACTATGATACGAAACGCAGTATATGGTTTTAAAGCTTGTTACAATGTGTGTACTTTTTGTGGGATGCCGACTAAAAAGCGTGGGTGAGTTCTCTGTCTGCGCCGGCACATGCCCAGATTGTGCAATATTGGAAATTGTCACCCGTGCAATGCATTCATACTAGGAAATTATTTATTATTCATCAATGTGAATGAGTACAATTTTAGTATCTTTTTGTCGTCGACGTATCCTTGCTGGATTTGTAATCACGAAACTGCTCCAGGCACTGGGTAATCTCTTAGTTCAAAAAACAAATTGTTCTATGAATAAGATTCAGAGCAATCCATTTCCCCATCCAGTTTGCTAATTATGCATTTGATATGAGTAAGTACGTATTACATATCTTGCAATGCTCATCGCGAGTGTATCTATACTAAATTGCAATTTATTTTTGTACACGATTGTCGTGACATACAGAGATACCGAATTCTAAGTCTCTGTAGATATAATTAAGCAATGTATTAATTTTCCCATTCCGCTGAATCATATACAGGCTGGTGAACTCTGATCCCAATTATTTTAGTTTGTTTTCCTTGCTACACTATCACACTGAATCAATATTACACAGATCAATATATTTATCTTGATTTAACTGCCAACCGTAATTTTTAAAGAAGACTCGATTGGTCGTTATGCTAACCGCATTCACGCGGACGCGGAATAACGCGGAGGCCGCCATGTGACGACTAGGTCATAACCGGGGTGTCGTACTTGAGCCGCGATGATTTGAAACAGAACGCATACGAGCACTACTTAAATAAGCGGCGAGAAACGACAAATTCATGAATGTCTCATATATGCAATGAATACAACGCGCAGACATTTCTGCGACGTTTTCTTTTTTTTTTTTTCACATGTGAGGAAACGTACCTGGCTGCTCAAGTGATTACGTACTACTTCTCTCGAATTGAACTCGCTACGTGAGCGGCATGTCTTATACACCTCGACTTATTTTTTCCTCTCCGTTCTAAAGGGGTCATTTATATTAATAGCCAGCAAGTGTGCAGATAAGTGAACAGTGGGGAAAATTTGACTTAAACCGCACGTACTTGATTATATTACGCCTTCCTGCTATAGCCAGCGTTCGTTTGAACTCCCGGTGTACACATCCAATAAACGACAGTATTTTAACGTTTGCCGAGTTCATTACGTGTAATATCTTAACAAATTATTCGGATGAATACGCCACACGTTTATATCATGGCATTGTTTGATGTGTGACACGTAGCACGGAGTTCAACAAAAACTACAATTGCAAACACAAATAACATCGTACTTTTTGACGTCAAAACCTCGCATGCTGGTAGAAATGAGATGCATTGTTTTCACCGACCATTTCGGCCTCGATATATTCGATACAACATTGTACAATCTGCATATCAATTTATAATTACCACTTGCATCGCCGATGCGCGTTCCATGACCTATTATGCCGACATACGGTATTAACAGCTGTATTTATTGATATTCCCAATGCATATATATATATATATATATATATATATATATATATATATATATATATACAACTTAACTACACAGACTCGGCAATTACTGAATGCTCCCGCTCTTCACCTCGCGAGAGCCAAACTTATGCACGGAATTGTGACGACCTATTAATATACATATATATATCATAATGCAGCGCAATACAAACATGACGTGCTGTATTATACCAAAACGACACGTTTAAAAAACACGCCTAGCTTGAAATTCAAGCCATTTCATCATACCCACTATCGTCACTGCAATGGCAATGTACACATAAATGAATAATAAATAACGACCATGAAATGAAATTACCATAATCATTTATCAACACCAGCCATGTCCCAACACGTAACAAACAATGTGGTTATTATGCTATTACGCTACACTAAAATACACAACTGTTTCTATATTATTCATATTAGAAATATTCCATTATTCTCAGAGGAGCAGCACTCACTACCGCCTCCGTTTGTTTAATGGTCATACGCACACGTTTCAATTGGCACGCAAGTGACGGAGCGATTAATTTCATGTAAAATAATGGCGAGCACTTTTAATAAATTAATAATAGTCGGGTTTCAATAATAAAAAATGTAGATATATTTATTAAAGGTGACGCCATGTCTGGCACGTCATTGTTACGTAATGTATTTTTTTATCGATGTCTTGTCGTAATGCAATTAGATAGGGAATAACGAAAAGCAACGAGGCTAATACTCCTGACGAGCCCCGCACGTTCAAAACAGGTAAAGATTAAGTTCTTAGACTTTTTTAAATTGACAGATATCGCATAGCCTTTAGCCATTGTATGTTTTTAGTATGAAAAAATAGTATTTAGGGATACTTCAGTTTCTATAATAGTTTCCGCTGTGGGGAAAGATAGTTTAAGTTTATCATTAGAACGTGGCCCGGGGAGGTTTAGTGAATTTCATCATTATTCATACGAAGCCTGTAAGGCAGACTTTCTCGTACAGGAGAACTTTTAGTATTGTTTGTTCTTCTCAAGGCCGTCGTTGCACTGTAACGGTGACAGTGCGTTCGCGTGAATGATCTGAAGAACCAGCTACGGAAATAAATTCAACGACCCCCTTGCACACACTAAATACAGTGAGTCAATCACCAAGTGCCTATGGGGCCTCCAATGGAACAGTTCTAGCATCGCAGCGAAATGGGGGGGGGGGGATTTGATCAGGTTTCTATACGTCATTCAGGTAATCTATGGTCGGCTTAGGACTATGTCGCCAAGAAGCTCGTTTCCTGTATGTTTGAATAAGGAGTCATATATCAGCGTCGTCTTACCACCCTGATTCACTTGGATCATTGACTGACAGCGTCACCACCATGCACCGTCTACTGATTAGTCTGAAGAGTTGAACATTTCCACGACGGAGAGCGCGTCTAGCACTCGAATCGATATATATTTACGTTTAGAATCTTTTTTTTTTCAAATATATTGGTGATATTATTCAACCAATATTATTGAGGATTTTTTTTCTCTATTACATTGTGAGTGGGCCGCGCATTGATTTCCGATGGAGGCAATCGAAAACAATGTTACGTGTTCAACGCGGACCTTATAACAGTTGTTTTTGAACTCACAACTTAATTCGCTCCAAAATAAAATAATGTACGTGTGATATGCTGTCACCTAAATTGTAATTATTACGAGTGTCCGCTTCTCTGTTTTCAAACAAAGTAGGGAGATGTGGCGAACCCTGGGGTCGTGGTCTCTTTGGCCGTGAACAATTTCGTGCGATGAAAGCCGACAATAAGCGGGAATGTCTAAAATGACAGGTGAATACCAAGCTCGTGGAATGTAGTTCTCCGTTTCATTTATATGTATTATTATGCACTACTGATATTTTTTTGCGAATTTGTGCTTCCTATTATTCAAGTTGTTTGGTCTCAAAATAACAAGTGGCCAAATTTGTGCTTACGAGAAATCGACTGCAGAGGGGGGTTGATCTGGCCGACCTCGTTTGGCTATTGTAGCAGCCGATTGACAGCAAGATTAATCGATAATGTTGGTGTACTTGGACAATAGCTTTTGTTGTTCGTATCACTTGTCTTTGTATTCTTTGATATGAATATATAACTATAGAAACAATGAGTAGTATCTCTACACTGAAATGTATTCCTTACACAATCCTCTGAGAATTTGATTTTGAAAGCGGCGAGAGAGAGAGAGAGAGAGAGAAAGAAGTGGCGGGGAGATGGAAGGAAATGACGTCAGTGCAATAACATCTCATGGCACTTTTTTCAGCAGGGGACGTTTCACCACAAACAAAAATGTGGTCGTCAAATGTTAGGCAATGGTAGTTGAAATACCCAACATACCAGGGAGTATTTACAGAGTGTCGCTAATAAAAGAAAGTCACCGCTCTTCAATTCGGACTCATTAATGTTGCTACCTGCATAAACCTGTTAATACTGTTTCTTTTTAAAAAAAATATAAAGCAAATGCTATGTGCGTATTAACATCGAAAACTCAATGTGAATTACAGCATGGATGAGCGACGCTGTAATGCATTGCACGTTTCGGTATAGATGTATTTTATTTCGAACCTAGTAAATAAATTTGCAATAACAACATATATACGAGTTTTGTGTCAACTGGTTGCTACGCTACTGAGTACCGTGCCAGATATGGAGTTGTTGATTTTATAACAGTTCGTTCGTTTGACCCTTCTGCCACAGTTGTTCATAAGTTCAATAGATGTACCCCTGAGATACCTCATAATGTACGTTTTAATAAGGTGCCACCGATTGTATTTGTCCTGTTTTCTGTGTGTGTGTGAACTACCCTCGAAACTTTTTTGCAATTTTCATAGGCATAACAAAATGAAAAAATGTCATGTTTGATACAAAACTGACAATTTTCGAGAAAGAAGTATCAAGCCAAGTAAATTCCTTATAGAAAAGTCTGCATCAACCGTCTTTGCTTACGAGAAAAAGAAGAAATTGAGATATATTAGAGTTATCCAATATGTAAATGACCTCAATATTATACACGCATTCCAATTAACACACAACACAATGTACAGACACAGCTCCAGGTATGCCATAGTTCATTTATTTTTCCATGCTACTGAAATACTTTATTTGGTGGAAGTGTTTATGTAGTATACACACGGGTACACGTGTACTGAAAAAAATAGTTAGTCTAAAACCCATAACACACTATTGCTCATGCATTACACAAAAACGAAGACAAGATCACTGTAATCACGTTTATCATGCATCTAACTTGAATATATTCCTATTAAAGATTCGGAAGAATCACCAGGAAATAAAATCGGGGTGATGAATGATTTCCCAGTAATTACCAGCCGCCATTTTGCTACTTCCACGATAGCTGCACTAAACTTCCACTTCGTTCATTTCCGTTAGGGAGCCATCATTGACTATTAATGGGGGCTGTCATTTTGCCTCCAAGTCATAATTTGATGGCGGCTATGCGTGAAAGAAAGCCATTTTACAAGCACTGAAGCGATATTTTTAATAATACCTTTCTATTTTAACCCTCTCAAATGGAGGTTTATTGCCATGAAAGTGTACCGAACGTTGACAAGGCCATGTCAAGTCATCAGCAAGCACGTAGGTAACAATTACGTGGGAATGGTGACACAAGCGTGAAGGTTGGATTTAACAAGGTTCTTTGTTTTAAAGACCTTAATAAATCCTGAAACAAATAGCGCCAATTTTAGCTATTGGCAACAAAATATACTGTTTCTGTTTTTTCAGGAGATAGCTGCAGGCTGTAAATATATTATTCCTTGCCATTTTGTCTTTGTCTACATTAGAAGATGACATATCAGTTTCTGCTATTCACGAATGCATTGTCCTGTTTGTGTACGATTTACGGAAAATCAACCGTGAAAGTAATTACGGTTTTATATAAACTCATATAAGCGTTATTACCATGCGATGAAGAGTACACAAATAGACGTTAATTAATATGTTATATTCAAAATCTGGTCTATCTGTACTGTGAACATTCAATAGTAATTTATTAATCATAATGACTGCGACGGATGGATGATACCTCGGCGAGAGTGTGGAATTAACTCGTCTAATGATGCGATCTAGCTAAATTGAGCCATTGGGATTTGGACCAGAAGGATTAAATCACGATGCTCAATTAGAGAACGTTTTATTAATGACAGTATTTTAACTATACAATTGCCAATCAGTCCCGGAGATCGGTAATTGTCGTCATTACATTCCCACCTGAGATGCAATAACGTGCTATGATTAGAGTCCCAATCAGAATCGGCGTTGGAAATAGCTTTGGAAATCCTGGTGGACCGATGATTTGATGATTTTTAATCACTCACCAGTTGACACCTTGTGCAGAATGCCGTAACTTATATAGTAACGAGTGAAGGGTACAGGTGAGCAGGATTTATAGAACAAATCAGACTAATCAACTTACTTGAGGTTGTAAGTGTAAATTCAAACTGTGACCGCTATTGGCATGTTGTCCTTATCCACGATAGCGTTAACACACCTCGCAACAAAATGCGTACCAGGGAGTAAAATACGCTATTAACTCAATGACCGAAAAACCACTATATTTACTGCTATTAGGGATGGATAGAAATTGCCAAAATATTTACAATTGTTTTACATCTATAACGTCTGTTTATTAAAAACAAATTACATTACATGGCGTATATAATATTTGAATATGAAATTACTTTGCCCCCCAGCGCTTATTCATAAATATAATTAAACTCGTTATTATAATACATATGTTTGTGTATTTGAAGAAAATTAGCCTTTCAAATTGGTCCATCTTCAAGCATATTGTGGAAACCACCTGTGTTAGATAAAGTATATAAATAAGCCAACGAGGAAGGTACGAATTTGGTTAGTAGATGTGTAAAAGCTTGAAGCATCCAAGAATACAGCGGTGCTAGTAAACGACCAAGCCGACTGATGTACGTGCAAACTGCCTAATGGTATACGTGAAAGAAAAGAGTGGCTAATAAACTGCCTTACAACGTTCTCCCCTTTGCATTAATGCTGTTGTTATACTTATTTACGGGGTACTTTCCGCCAATGCTGCGTTTATTTGTTCTGGCAAGTAGCGGAAAGAACAAAACGCATTTTCCGTAACATGCCAATTAACTCTACTTTTCAGTGCAACCCAAGAATACGCAGGAGTTACCTCCGATGCTCAGGTGTATGTTGTCATGCACTGACAATAGCTAAATCGAGAAGGGTGTGGTAAAACCTAGCGGCAAAACACGCGAGCTTGATTAAATTCCTTATCCCAACAAAAGGTAGAGAGAGCCGTTGTTACCGCAATCTGGTAATTGTCTGCTTTCGCCAGATTAAAGTTCTTTAGCATGACTATGACAAAAAGTCGAGATGAACGTATATTTTCGTAATACCTGGAATTAATCCCTAATCATCGGGGAATTAAAACAGAATCTGGCATAGTATCCGTGGTAAGAAAATACCGGGTATTAATGAGTGGACCTTTGCCCCCAAAACGTCTAGTAGATACAACATTTGGAAATATCCGTTCAGCATTTCCGATTCTTCGTTTGCTCTCAAAAGTTACAGCAGTCTGGATTTGTATTGGGAAACTGGATGAGTTCAGGATTGTAACTAACTAGGTCCACAAAACAGTATTGAATGAAACGCGCCTGTTACGTATTTTATCAATTTGAACGTATTTTGTGATTGGTGCCTATCGCCTCTGCTATGCGGTACACTCTGATCGCATAATTGCCGTAACTGGGAAAATATGTAGTGTTCAAATCTTTAATTAGTAATGAATACTTCAAATATAAATCCATACACAGCAGCTGCCCTTCAATGTAACCATGGCAGCACATTGTCAATTAAAAAAATGAACGATATAATTGCAACTTTCTGAACAAGTGCAGGATTTGCACTTTTAGTCTCAAATCAAAGATACTGTAATTTGCTTCCCACTTCTGAGACCGTAACAAGGTACCTGAGACCTTTGCAAGGAAACTTCTGCACGCACAACGGAGGCGGTAGCCTCGATCAACACGTGCGACGACGCATTACCAATTGCTTTTGGCAACACTCAGTGGGAATGTGTCTTTGTTTCGTAGAACCACCCGGATAGAGTCGCATCATGTATATATTTCCCCCACGAGCGCAAACAATGCATTTACCTTGCAGCAAGCTACGCGGGCTCGTCTACAGCTTTTACTGACGGCCTTGCTGCGAAGGAAATTGATTTCTGTATGCAGTACAATCGTCATACCCGTTTTCCCGTAGCTCGAAGGTTAGTTTAATGGTAATGTGGGTTCTATACATGTGAAATGCCTTTATCGGATTGCGTCATCGATGCATTCTTTATGCTATCGGCATTGATCTGAGTATAAAATTAAAGCAGCTGCATGGGAGAGCAAATAACACTATATGCCGGTTAGTTAGGTCTACGCAAATATTTGCCTTAGTTAAATGACCTACTCTGGCATGATCCGTGTCGTACACGGTGTTTATTAGCGGTTGCCAAATACTCGAGATCAATATAAAATGTCAGCTAGCAAATTCTGAGTTCCAAATGCTAGAAACCCGTGCGAATTTACCTGTTGCGCCTGACAAGTGGGAAAGCGATTGAGAGAATTCTTTGGTACTCGAGTGTTCTAATTTGAATATTAACGCATTACAATAAAAGAATATTTTACTATTTAAGCAACACTATTCACAATATATTTATACAGAATTTGTTTTTCCGATGATGCGATCCCTCGTTCAACGCGATTCCTTAAAAAACGTACTAAAATGGTGTAAAACAAAACGCTTTTATTTTGAGTTTAATTAATTCATGGACTGGAGAACAGCTCCCTTCAACATGTTGTAAACCGATTCGCGATCTCTTCTCTGAAAGGTAATGCACATGCGCACTTTACTCTGTCGCACGTAATGTATTTATGCAACAGCATAATTGATAAGATCCTGAATGGATCGATCGTCGTCACGTTTTGCCAATATTAAACATATATTGCATTTTTATGGACGAGTCGTATCAATGGTTACGAAGCGAATGGCGACTGTGCCATGGATTTACTGTCTTAATGATAATTTTATTTATGAATTCACAGTGATACGCTATTTTTCATGCGCGTCTATCTACATGCATCAGCTATGACGCAGTCAGTAGTTATGTAGTATCACGCATACATTGCCAATTTTAATAAAAAAATGTTCTCATTTCGCGATGTGTATAATTCCTATTTCTACTCGTTCTAATTTTATATGCCCATACGTTTTCATATACCCCGTCTTTATTATTTTAATCTATCCTCCAGGCCAATCTCTGCAAAAAATAGACGTGTCTGTGCATTTGTAATCAACGACGTTCTTAATGCTGAATTGGTAAAAGAATGACACGAAGAAAAATGAATCATTGAGCTTTAGAACGGGAATTTTATTCTTGAGAATAGAGTTAATATTGTGGAAGCAACATCCTGTCATCGATATCTTATGGAAATGAGTTTTTGATGGGGGGTGTTCCGGTACCATGGTACTCGGAAATTAAGTTATCAGAAAAGTCTTGATACACAACAGTAAAGAGAACTCCTAAAATAGAAATATTACTCTAGAAATCAAATTATAATGATAATACATAATGTTTGAAATTAGCTTAAATAGCTTAAATAATCAAGTTATTAATTAAAAGTTAGTACTGTACAGTGCTATGCGTAAAAAGCTTTGGAATATATATTCAGAACATTTTTAAATAAATATAACAATATGCAAAAGAAAAAAACAAATATTAACATACGTAATCACGATATTTCTCCACTACCCAATGCTATGATAATATTTAATGCAGATTTCAGTGTATATTAATTATAAATGCTAAGACAACACTTTAAACTTGACTGGGGGACATCAAAAGTACATGTGGTAAATCCGAATTCTTTAATGCAACTAAAACACTGCCGGTGTAAAACATTGAAAAACATGTCTTTTTCGCGAGCATGTCTTTTTAGCGAATTTAGCGAGGGAACTGATTCGCTAATTCAAGATGTCGCTAGTGACTTTATTATAAATTCAAAATGACCAAGGCTTGGAGATTAGTATACAGTAATGCGGGACATACAAATCTGGGGCGCTTCCTGAAGTGATAACTGCGCATTTGTTTTGGCACGCGACAGAAAAGTATTGTGAAAACAGGAAATCAACAATGACAAGAGAGATTCGCATGTCGCTTTTTTAACATGTTTTAAAGTAATATTCAAATGACTCATAATCACATACACTTAGTAGATTAATATTAATCATGCCAAAGCTTGCAACACGGGAAGTAATTTACCTAAACAAAAACAGCTTACTTTATTTCTCTATTTTCGAATTGATTTCTGAAGGTGTACCTAGAACCTAGTACCCATAAAACTGTGACGTATTAAACCAACTTATTTGTTTAGTCTATTTTGTGTTTTCTTACTAGCTAATTCCCCATATGTGACTACTATAATTCTTCAACGGTCTACTGTTGTGCGTGTTATTTCCACTTTACTACTAATACCAAACAACGCAAAAAATATCAAATTGCTTTATCCATGCATATATGACATCAATTCATGTATACTTACTTACGTAGCGGTGGAGCACTCCACTGTAAAAGGAGGCAAGAGAACTTCGAGAAAGTTTGATATAATTCGCTGTTGTTTATTTAATGTCAAAATAGTTTTATTCCACATCGAACGTGATACTCTCTTGGTGGGGAAACTGGATGCTATATAGTAATTTTGTTATCATTCCAAAAGAATAGGCAACACATTTTGCAACACTTAATATACAGTCACAATGATGTCAAATGCACGTAACCAATAAATATAGTTGGCCTCGATCCAGTTCTTGTTAGTACTTGGAGATGACTGAGTTTGTCAATTATAATTCAACCAATTAGGCTTTTAGTACACGTTTCCTGTACGTTCTTGAGACATTAAATATCTATTTTTAGCACTAATGGTTAAAGACAAGTCATAATACGTTGTTATCATAACATTTTGATTATTTCACCATTATACGGATATTCTTATTACTGCCCATTAGACAGACGTTGATGCGGTGCAATTCAAAGATACGTTATCTTATCGACATCGTGGTTGTTGATTTTTATCTAAGCTTATCGCATCACGAGTTACCCGGGGAAACAGTAAGATCCACATTAATCGGATTTCCATATTTTTGTTTGATATTTTAATGAGTATACATAACACGCGACCTTCATGTATTGGCTGATTGGAATCCTTTCATCGCATTTATTGCGTTTGATGGCTTCGACGAAACGATCCCGTCTAGAGCAGTTAAAAAAAATCGGAATTAAATGTATCTCCGTAAGTATTAGAAGTCTTTGTAGCGGACGGACCGCACTGATAACACCCCATTATTTGCAATAAGGCAAAGACACATGTACGGATTTAGTGTGAGTCGTAAAAAGTGCCAGAGTAAACCGTAAATTTGTCCCTTTCACCTTAAAGTATAATTATCTGATTGCTTTGGGTGTTTTATTATCCTAGTCGACACTCGTCCGTGAAAGAGTCTTACCTAATCACGCCATGGGACGTAACCAATTTGTGGAGCGGAAGTGTGATATCCGTAAAATGAGAAGGATATTTGTCGTCCCACAAGTTTGCATCATGTTCAACTCATGGTACACTAGCAAATTATTTATTAATATAGCAGCTAGTGACATATTTGTTGCGATGGGACGTTTAATATTGAAATGACTATTCTTTCTTTTGTCCTATCTGCGCCGTACTACGAATTAGCAGTAAACATACGCACCACATCCGTCTATATTCTGCAAATCGCAGTGTCAGAGTAATTTTACCTTAAGCGTCAGCTTATTGACAAATATCCTGTCAATATTTTGTGATATCAATCACGAGTAAAGAATGTGTTTAACACACAAACATACGCCACGCTGTTTATAATTCAAATATAGGTGCCGACATATGGCGTTAGGAAAAAAAGCAATTCTGACCCTAATCCCCAAAGACTATGAAGTAAATGTAATGATCTAAGTAGGTGACGATAACGAGAAGGCTGCATCCATATTGATCAAGCATAAAACAAAAAGAAAGAAAGAAGGAGCGGTCCGTCGATGCACTTAATATCGTAGGGTGCTTCTTATATACTAGTAAGTCAAATATTCAAGAGAAATCAAAACGACTTGAATATTAACTTGGTACTTCTTTTCACGCCATTAATCCGTGTGCTCACAAACGTATTTGCAGTCTCCGCTCATGCGAATACCTATTACTGAAACATAAAAACGGCAATGTATCATTCCCACTCTGATTCCTACGAACTGCTTCGTATATGATACTAACGAGGGGTAGGAGAGATCCAACTGTTAACTCTTAAGGCAATCCCAACACCGCCGCCGTTCCCGTGAATAGGTTACATTGATTCCGCACCCCACCCACCGTGCACGTAGACATAAATGATATTAATGTCTGCATTTAACGCAATTAGTAACATGAAGTCAACCGAGCCTATATCGGTGTCTTCGCATACTAGTGAAGAATTGCAGATTGGGCTGATTATGTGTGGCTCACATCTTTACAGCAAATGCGAAGTGTTCTCACTGATTGCAATGTACTGTGTAATGAATGACAAGGACCATATGGATCGCTGATGACACGCACTGCCCCCGAACCTTTGTAGATATATATATATATGTTTATAGGTTACCGTCTAGTCTTTAATTTATACACCTTACAAGACTGTTGATTATATATCGCTCTTGCCATATATACCCACACCTCTAGCTCACATACACATGTAAACATACCAACAACGTAATTTGGGGCAGTGCAGTGCTCTTAATTCCTCGATTAACGCCCGTCCACTAATAATGTACTTGTTGTAAATTTCTGCGATACATAATTACTAAACTGTCAAATAACGGGGAAAACAGGTGGCAGGTTTCCTTTAGCAAGCAAAGTGCTTACTGCGTCATGGGCACGAAAGATACGGCGTAAACAAATGCATTTATGGGTATTGTATTTCAAACGTACACGTTGCTTATCACGCTGTGGAATGTTCACGCTACAACTGTTACACACACATCACGGAAAAAAACAAACGAACCGTTAATGTATCAACATAATTATCATATAATCCAAGGCACCGTGGTTAAATAAATCGAACTGTGTCGAATGTGTTCATGCGATTATTGCAGTTTTTCCTGAGTGTCTTTGTTATTTGAATTGAGAGATATATCGGTATATGTCCCAAGGGCATGGCTGTGAAAACAACACGGGCGGGAATAGTGCATGTGCACATATGGAAACGTAGCAGCCAAACAAGCAATGCGTTTTGCATATTTACTAAACAAAAAAAAAACAAAAACAGAAGCACATAAGAGTACGCCTAACTTTGCATTTCATAATGGCATAACGTGCAAACTGATATGCCTGTAGCAATTTTCGTCACCCTCCCCAAGTTTCCAGCGGGGCTGCAATTTTCAAGTCAGCGACAACCGCCGGGCTTAGAACAGCTAGGCGCAAACAACATTTACGCGATCTAAGCAATTTTTCTGACAGATTATTCGATTTAATATCGTGGTAACAGGCAAGGTTGGTAAAGGTCAGTGTCAGCACTAGCAGCGTTGTTTGGACTTTCTCTGCAGGTTGCCATAATTTATAGCGTCAATTAAATGCTCATATTTTCCCGTCATTAGGAGAGTTCACAGCGTGGAAGAGCAAATAAGACGCTTATTTTGCACGGAATGGTGTACACAGGTGTTTGTGTAACGAGTCACACTTGAAGAACAGTATCAGGAATCTATATTTAGATCTACATCCAATGCACGTTAGACACTTATTATGGCAACAATTTAAAATTGTATCGTTGGATAGGAATGACGTAATTAATTCTGACGCATTCATATAAAAATATTAGGTAATATGCATAATTTAACAAAAATATAACCTACTAGTAAGTTGATCAAAAGGTTAAACAAAGGAAGGTACGTCATGAACCCCTCGCGGTTGGTTGATATTACCAGGTGTCTCGATTGAAGTAAGCATGCCCTATCGCGTAGTCGCATCCGTCAAAACTGATTCAAATAAGACATATGAAGAGACGTAATTAGGAATACAGTTTCGCGTTATTGTGTGACTGGCATATTTCTTACTTATTTGCTGTCCAAAGTAATTGTACGCAGAGCGACGTCGTAGTCATTTTTTTTATGACGAAGCTATTGGCTTCAGCTTAGAAAGATTTTTTTTACTTATCACAAGACTAAAATATCATGATTGAGAACATATCTATTTGGTGAGCTTTAGAAATTATGAGTTTATATTGGCAGGATTTTGTTTAAAGGAAACATCTGGAAATCGATCAGAGTATTTGACGAATGAAAAACGACATTTTATGCATTTTTGCTATTTCAACAAGGGATACCACCCTATCAATGTCAGTAATAGGCTCCAATCAGACGGTAACATTCAAAGTACTTTCTTACTTAAACAATCAGTCTATTCCTATTCTGTCTTTACAATTACATTGAAGCAATTTATTATGTTGTCAAATATGAAAAAGCATTGGAGAACTTTAATATTGACAATTTCCGCCAGACTCTATCATTTTGTGACGGCCTTACATTCTGATTTCAGCCTTGTTCACATAGGTTGTTATGTAGAATACTCAGTTGAATACCACTTCACGCGATACTCTATTCAGGCGATAACATGACGCTAACCCAAATTCAGAGATCCACGAGGAACACATAACAGTACTCACATATATAACATTAATATACGTATCACAACAGGAAAACACGTTAAAACGACACGAAATTTAGTTTGATGTTTCATTCATGAACTTGAACAGTGTACCAGCAAACGACTCTCATTTAATGAACCCGATGTACCAAAGTGTTGTATTTATCATATGTTATATTTAAAGACTCTTTTTCAAAGTATAAAAAAACACTTTACCGCCATGGTTTGGTAAACAACGAGATGCTGCACACAATTCACGACATGGATGGTCCGTAGGTGAGTGAATATATGTCGTGAGTTATTTCGTACAATAATATGTAGTATCCCCGACCGCAACCCTGGTTTAACGCTATCTTTAAACAAACTTCATTTTGAATATCATTTTGTGACACAGCAGTAACTATAAAATACCAACAACCACATACAGATGCCATAAAACATTCTATTTGCAACCGTAAGTAATGTGCCCTGGAACTATCATACGGAGATCTTAGATACACCGAGCGGTGGTACAATCGCGCACCTACATGTATATTTCGGCGTTGGAAGGTTTGTTCTTGTAGTTTCTTGTTAGCGACAACGTTAATACATGTAAGATCGTCTTAATCGACAATAATTTCATTTTACATTATTTTTTAATCCAAATATTCTTCATTATGCTATATGTAAATATAATCCTGACAGCAGAATTTGTGTGTTATTCACGTTTTGGGGCTTACTTCTAAACATCGATACATCGTCTATTTAACCACGGTTTGTACAATTAAAACACACTCTCGCCCAATCAGAACTCAAGCAATTAAAATCGTTGTACTACTTTTTCAAAACACACAGCTACTGACATTAGATATTTTATTTGTAAGATCTATTGTTATGGATGTTCTTTCAAGCCATGTGCTTATAATGGCTACTTATGGACATATATGACTGTTCAACGACGAAAGAGATGACAAACTGTTTCAAGCTTTTGAAACCATAACTCCGTACAATATCATACTATGTTTAATCTCATGCTTCTAGATGTATAAATACACTCGATTACTGACATCTATTTGTTCTTTCACCTGAAAGACGAACTGCTGGGACATCGTGATATTTTCGACGCAATATAAAGGTTAAAATTGCAGAATTCAAATAAATGAAAAAAAAAAAATGAATAACACGATCCATCAGACCTATGTTTTAGCTGAAATGTTTACATTGTTATGCTATTATGCTATGATTACATCTATTACAACGGGAATATTACTTAAATACAAAACATTGCTCCACCGTTACTCAATTGATTAAACATGTCTTTTTAGCTAGCATGTTATTTTTAGCTAATTTAGCTAATCTGTAATTTCGCCAATTCAGTATAATTCAGTATATTCTCACAATGAGATAGTCGACACTTTAGCTAAATTAAGATTCTGGTAATTCATGCTAAAAGTCAAATCCGCTAAAAAATTACATGCAGTTATTTTAACGTGTTCCACAGTATCCAAATCATGTGTACATCTGTTTTAATTTCGCTCTTTATTTGCATGAATACCCGAAGTACTAATTGTACTGTTCGACTGATCAATTTCCCACAACATGTGTTCGACTTTGTTGATAATAATAGAAATTCTGTTACACAAAAACCCTGATGGCATTAATGTCACTTATATGATGCTGACCCCTAGCTTTGATTATGTCTCTGATCGGCATATGTGACATGTAGTGCTGGGTGAGAGTAAAGCATCGAACATCATTTCTATGCTGTATGTTCCGAGTTTCATATATTATTATATCACAAGTCTCTCCTACCGATTTGACCATGTAAAATATTGTCCATTTGTTTGTTTTTTAGTACTCTCCCTTTCTTTCCTGGTTGTGGATTTTAACTCATTAAATGTTATTTCTGCTGTCCATTGTCCATTTTTTTACCTTAACAATAATTTGGCATGTTGTCATATTTCGCCACATTGTGATTGATTTCTTTTTAAAATACAAATAATATATTTACGCAGAAGTGTGAGAGGCTTAGAAATGTAAATATCCAACAACAGCACAATTAATAGAAACGAAAATGAAATATGTCAGCAACGCATTGAATTAACGTATCACAAAAGTTGAAATATAATGTGCCACAATGGTCAATAACATAAGGTTGGGAATTTAATAAAAAAGCACATACAAAGGCTTCTTTAACTTTTAACGTGGATTCCAAAGCTCAATAATCATGTTTGAAGGTTACAGCGATGATGCGTAATCCCACTAGAACAGACAAAGATGTTAAGGCCATTTGAGAATACCAATAATGAAAAATACTAACGAGAAAAATCGGATCTTAAGTGAGAAAACAATCCAATTACATGCAACGTTATCACTAGTCTAGTATAGATTCATAAAAGCGAAATAGAGCGTGTGTGGTGTTCTAGTATGATTACTGTTACAGGGCAGAGCTACTTTTGTTTCCATCACAACGATTCATTCACTGTTACTAAGAATACCCCGTCACACACACACATACACACACGCTGGTATTATTTATAATTTATTCATGAAACAGAAAAAACATGTCAGCCGAAAATATCAACTTGGGATTACGGTCCCTTCTGTGTTAACCCTGTCAACGTTTTCGAGTGAACCTATGCCCGCAAAAGGCAAGTGGTACTGAGAGGTCAAACTCATCACATGGGAATCCCATACCAGCGGCAGACAAATTACATCAGATGCCAGATGTGGGTAATATGGCGCGGCTCGCCTTTTTAAGTATTATTGACATTACAAAATCGTATTTGTCCAATATATTGCTTTCATATCATACAGCGAGTGTATGAATATGATCAAATTACGCCCACTAAGATATAAAGTACCAGTGTTGAATCGGTTTAGGTTATTCGATAAAAAGCCCCTATCCCGACACATAGTGACCGTCGTAAGTTTCGTCGTGAGAATGTTATACTCACCGATACAGTGGAAACACTATACAATTCCTTTGTGGAATTGCGTTGCTGTAAACATTTGGAACATAGTTTCATTTCTCAACACTTACTTACTCACAAAAGTCTTATTGCGATTCCAAACTTAAAATAAAAAAAATTACCGACACGGTATAGAATTTGAATTCGTTGCCATTTATTTCAGTCTCATTTCTTGTAACAAATTGTATCCGTTTTGAAAATGACGCATTCACTTTTACGTGAAAATCTTAAGAAACTAATATTTTGGTCACTGTTCACTTGAAATTTGATCATTCTAAAATTCTATTATGGTTTATCCTGTTGTAAATATTAAGTATGCTATGTGACACAACAATTAATATGTCATTGTTTTAATTTTCTTGTTCCAGAAAATATAGACCTACGTGTACAATTCGTCCAATGAATTAATTAGAATGAAGACAGATCGATTCTTGACCAATAAACTCAGTTCATTTAATCGTTGAAAGTGTTGATCAATCATATTCAAATTCGGGAGCCGACATAAGTATTCCATATTAATTGTATATTCCATCAACTCGACGAAAGTGGCGCGGCAGTATATAGAGACAATTTCTTTCAATTTGCTATAAATCTGAGAAAGGCAATGTCAAGTTCAGTTCATGAAGATGTGCAATGAAGTAGGAGAGGAATATAACTTAATAACATGTTTACTGCACGTTCGGGAATTGTATAATTTTGTGTTTACGACATGTGCACAGTCGGTATTTCCCGAACCGCTTATGTACGTACGTCTTCGACGTTGTTATTCTCCAATGCCTACTTGTACTCCTCTCAATACCGTGATAGAACAACAGCTGTATGATTCCTTTTATTCCCTTGACTCCTGCTTTTTATTGACGTTCAAGTACTAGTTGGTTTAGTACCGTAAATAAATGTTGATAGTATCATTCAATATCAAAGTCGGTACGGACGCGGTCAACGTCAAGGGTTTCTACTCTTTTGAAAGGATGGTTAAAATGCTACATTCTGCCCAATAAATGTATACGTAGCTTTTAAAGACGTGTGTTGAGACAGTGTTAATAAAATACACAGAAAACCCCGCACATTAACGACGGATCGTTTAGCTCTCATATTTATCAGTTCGTATCCCTACCATCCATGTATTCAAATGTAATTAGTCCGAATCAAGCCATCTTATTGGCTGAGGCAAGGTCTTATATCTGGCAGTAGGAGAACTGTGATTCTTCCCTGAAACTAAGAATGAACTTTCTTATCTTGATTGGCAATACTTATCTCTCAGTTACCTTCAAACCACCAACCAGGAAACAACCCCTGTAATATCTTACTTGTGCAAAATACACAAATAAAAATTCCCATGAGGTTGGGAATATATATATGAGCGCCAAGTAGTGAACAAAACTATGTGGAAATTATTATTTTATCGCCAAAATCGTCTTTTTTTAAAAGAAAATCATAAATGTATAAATCTCTCTGTAAATGTATTACTATGATATTTTCATTTTTTATGCTTTTTAGACGTATTTGTCTCCAGTGTTTCGTCAGTTGTTTATCACACATGCGTTGTTCGGTGTTTGATGTCAAATAAAAAGTATTAAAAAGGCATCAATGCAGACTAATTTGTGTCTTGTATATATTGAAGAAATAGGAATAAACGCCAAAATTCTGTTTTTGTGGCAAGGTGTTAGGTCTTGAGTTTTTTTGTTGTTGCTTGGTCTTAGTGATCTAGGCATGGAGCTTGCACTGAAACAAACACAAGTTTTGTTTTGTCTAAATTATAACCAAGCATCTTTGCAAAATTTCAGTTTTTGATTCGTATCTCATGAGTATTTCCTTCATCCTATAGTTATGTTAAATGTTGTTTTAATTGAAAAAAGTAACCTCTTATAATATAAGGGTTGAAATGGCTTGAAAACATTGCTCTGTCTACTACCAAGCTTCTAATGATGACATCACATATTCAAACAATGTATAAATATCCAACCGAATCGAGAGCACATTAACCGTAAGCACTGTTCATAGTAGTTGAACATGAAACTATACTGCGAGTAGATCGTAAACCCTGAAAATGTATGGGAATGCCAGTTCACAAAAATACAATCTCAAATAGGCGTAAAATTAAGTATATATACTCATTACATTTTTAAAATTATAACAATATTAGATGATTTTAGAAACTCGAGGTTTATCAGCACCCCTTCCGATATTGGTATAATCCAATAAAACACGTTGGGAGAATTGCTAATTTGGACATAGCAATACAATATACTAAGTGACAGTTAATTTGTGGCACGTATGAGTGTGTTATAAACGGTTTGGCTCGTGTATTTGATAATAATAAATATAGGACTCACCTGGAAAATCAACATGTTTCTTGCAAATAATCACTTGCCTTGTACTCGATTATTGTTTTCAGAAAAATATGCTAATTTACCTCAATGTCAGCACTTCATTTAAATCAATTTATTGAATTATGTGTTAATTGAATTTGAAAATATGCTAATATCAACTATGCTATGTTTTGTTTTTCTTATAGACAAAAGGATATTTTTCAAGGCTATTGTAATTAGGACTGTGTAAACACGTCAGTACCATATGTGTACCGGGAACTGCTGGCCTGTTTGTTGAAGGTGTGTGTTGTCGCTCGCAGCGATATTTTCTGTACCGGACTGTGTTTATTATTTCATAACGGTGGCGACAATAACACCATCAGAACATGGTATTTGTTTCCATTGTTGTGGGATTAAAGATGCTTTGTGTGTGTACTTGCGTACATCAATCTGACTTACTACAGAAAACAGTTGGAATCATGAACGTGCTTATAGGCTTAGAAGATTTTCGTTTGATTCCACACAATAGTTCATAAGCCGTATATGACAGGTCGTCGTTCATCCGCGTTTGTCAAACGGGCGTTTTTTTGTGTGTTCGATTTATTGTTACTACGCTGAATTCCAACCGAAGTTGTATTGTTTTACGAGTAATATTATGATTTTTATACTGTCCTTTCAAAATATAAAATTGTCTATGTATTTTTACGAGTTTCCCGTTCGGTATTTAATTACTCTTGTACACTTCCTGTACAATTTCCAATTAAATGATATCAGTGTAGCAATCATCTAAGAATGGGAATAGGGGAAGTAGTTAAGAATCCGTCATTTCCTGGAAAGAGTTTCTTTGTGTGCCACAATATTGACAATAAACACACACAGTCAATGTAAAGATGACAACTTATTCAAGTGAAACCAATATGGTTTCATATAGGGATATTTAATAGCAAATGACGTTTAATATCAAAAGATTAATTTCCTCAACTTGAAGAATAATCGATTTGTTATTTCAGGGAAACTCATCTGTAAAGAAAATAAAATATTATTGATACGATAAAAGTGAGAGTTTGAAGTGATGGCGACAGTGCCACATTGTGAGAATTTTAGAAACTCACTGCGATGGAATACTTTGGCAGTCTCCGATGACATTATGCTCATTGACATTCATTCTCAGAACAGTACAAATGATTCTATCACCTGATACTACGCCTTCAAAAACACAGATCATTTTTGAGATTATCCCATTTTGTTTCATGTACGGAGGCTCTCACACTGCATTATATGCCACTGGTGGGATACAATTGAATAATTAACCATTTTCCCAATAAATAGCCGTCATTTTGAATAATTTATTACGACTGATGATGTATAGTATGAAAAATGGATGTGTGGAGTTACAATGCTTTAGATGTAAAATATTTTTTTTTTTGGAATTCTAGTTAATCCTTCATTATTATCCTTCGTGACAGGTAAGAGGATTGCTTCCACTTCATTGATTAGGAGATGTCCATCTGCTTGTTTTTGCGATCGAGATTAAGATGTCTGACGTTTTTTTTTCAACACCTCTTCCCCATTCAAACGTCATTCACGTGAATTGAGTCAGATACGTTTTTTTACTGCGCAGGTTGTGTTGTTTGTGGGGCGTTTCTTTATAATGATGGTATATTCGAAGGACATTACTCTTCCATGACCACACTCACTTGATTGATGTCTGTTAATTCCATACTCGTATCCTAGAATGATAAATGACAATTGCGCAAAGAATGTATAATCACTTTTAGCAATTAATTATGTTTAACCAAATTATTCATTACTGGCTAAGCAAACATATTAATGTATTAATGTTAACAATGTACATTATAAATCCTTCAATGTTACACCATTTAATAAATAATTCTATATGCCGTGCGCGTGTGTCCCCATCGCAGCGCGTCAGTGTTTTCGTGGCGAAGTTTAATACCATTGGTTACTCAGTAGTTCGCTTATAACGCACATCTGTGTGTGTGTGTGTGTGTCTGTGTGTGTGTGTGTGTATTGATAGTACGTTGTCTGTCCATTTATCGCCTACTGCAGTCAGTTTACCGTCTCTGTGTTGGGATATTGGGATAGTATTTCTTCTTAGAACAAGCGTTCAAGGTTGCTTTGATAATTACCTTTGGTACACATATCATCGCGATGCATACTTCTGCGATTAATGCAATATTTCTTGTATAAATGGTAAACGATATTGGTTGACCGCAGCCACCTGTCAGATAACGTTATCAGTGACCCATCTACAAATACCTTTCAACCTACTTCTAGTAATTCGCCGTGGGACTAGAGAAAGTATTGAACGACTCAATGAAGACGCATGTATAAGTACGTTGTGATACATGTAATTCAATCACAAAATGTGGAAGATGATTTGTTTTTAAATCGAATTAAAATGGTTGCCAGGTTCCTGTATTTTGATTTATCTTCAAGTGGTGGCGTTTCGCGGCTGCCAGTTTTCTTTGGTTACGTCACCCGGCGTTGATAGTCGGCATGGTAACACCTGTCATTCTAGGCGGAAGCAAGGTAATGCAATCCTTCACGTTAAAGACAACGATCGATGGACAGTATAATGCAATAATATCTTTGTTTTCCGTTTTGAAGATTGGAAAAAATAAAAACCACTATGAATATAATACCATCAATCAATACATTCAACATTCGTTTCTTCAACAAATATTTTCTTATCTAATATTATACCCTACAGACATTATCCAGGGCAAACGGAAATTAAATAACCATATAGCAATATATGCAATGTGTATTCAGGTGAAAAAGATAAGATGAATTGTACAGAATTCCTTCCCATTCTTTTGAGATGCAAACATCCCCGCGCATTATGGTTTTGTTTTTAAAAAAAATTCTGCTCACGAATAAATAAAATTCGAAAATTAGGCTGTGGCATGTATAACCTCGTCAATGATTCCGGCCAGTGATGGTAAGATACAGAACAATGATGATATGATGCAGTTCAGTGACGGTATGATGCAGAACAGTGATGATATGAAGCAATTCGGTGATGGTATGATGTAGACCAGTGATGGTATGATGCAGACCAGTGATAGTATGATGCAGGCCAGTGGTATTATGATGCAGATCAGTGATGGTATGATGCAGACAAGTGATGGCATGATGCAGACAAGTGATGGTGTGCTTACAGTTGAGTTGAATTGCATGTATGCCCTACATATATTATTCAGGGCCAACCAATATAACCAATATGCAATATGACCGTTCCCATTCTTTTATAAGATGCAAACTTCCCCGCATACTATGATTTTTTTTTTGAGAAAATTCATCTCATGAATAAATAAATTCAAAAAACAGATCGTGAGTATGAATAACCCCGTCAATGATGCCGACCAGTAATTGTATGATGCAGACCAGTGATGGTATGATGCAGACCAGTGACGATGTGATGCAGGCCGCTGATGATATGATGTAGGACAGTGATGTTATGACACAGAACGTGTGAACCCCGTTGGCGCATTCATTTGCGGTTTTTGCCACCCTCTCTGGTTGTTAGCTTTGGCATGTTGTCTAAAAATCCCTCGCTAATCTTTTGTCTTCATCTACTTTTCTAACTTAGCCATCCGTGTCATCATTGATCACGTTACGGAAACGATACATCCGACCGCAGCTTGTCTGATACGATTGGCGTATGTGCGATGTTTACTCAGCGCTCTCTGCCTTCTTTGTTATCGATTACAGGCAACGTGTTGTACCATACCGAAATCGAATCAAACACCGAAAAAAGGAATTTTAATTAGTCTTTAGTTTGGTGATTAGTGTACTTCAAGCGCAAAGTGTTATGATGTTAACTACAGCTGACAATTTACTATGTTTACACGCGGAAACCTTAGATAGACCGTGCACGCTATTCTAGTTCAGCCAATACGTTGAATTAACCCGCTGGTAAATCTCGATCGGTGTCGCGAGTCTTCGCCAGACTTCCTGTTTGAGGGGAAAAAACGGGAAAAAGTATGATCTGTCTGAACAATATATGTATAATATGACACCAAAAAAATATCACTTTCATTCTGAAACAAAATTGGAAGCACGAAGTGCGCATGCGGTTATCAACGGTGACTGAATATAGAGCAGAAATGTCGAGTACTCACGTCGAATTCAAAATATATATTTGTTTAAATTCAATTCACATTTGACACTCTTATCCACGTACTAGTAAGCAACTTTTCAACGTCCCTGGACCGCGTTGTAATCTTATTCTCCCGACCCCTTGAGATACATTAACCGTTCTAGCGTAGAACTAATCATAACGTGCGTATTAACACAAGCCAGATGTATGGCAACCTTATGTCAAGTTAGACGAGCGGTTGGGGAAAACAACAAATCGACTTGCTGCCTGCAATTTGTTATTACGTTTGAGAACGGGGATGCACTTCTGGAAACGTGTGTCGGTGCTCTAATTTTAGTATTCCTTGCTGTAAATGTGAGTCAGTAAACGAGTTTCATAACCCCCAGTGACCTTTCTAGAAAATGAAAATCCAATGACAATAACTATAATAACAGAATAATTAAGATTAACCTGCCTTTCTAGATAATGCGGACCCAATCAATTATCACAATATTAATTCGGTCAGTCATGTCGTCGAAAGATACAAATATAAACATAGCAGATGTGCGTGTCTGAATGTCAGTCATTCGCCATCAATGTGCGCGTTTCCGAGTGTGGTAGTGTGATGGAATCGTTCGGGAAAACATGCAGAATTCTTCAGTCATATATTTCCTGGATACACCATGTACTTTTGCTAGTAGTTGTTGGTAGGGGGGTACGAAAAGTGTGTATATTATAAGGTACGTTATTACGAGAATACCTCAAAGTATGCACGAAAATAGTACAGCTGGAGTATCGACCGAAGCGCGGCGTACTGCCTGAGTGCAAACTTTGAGGTATTCTCGTAATAACCTTTTTATTATACATCTTTCACCACGGGAATGCCGAAATTCAAAATGTTCACAGCAGAATCAGCTCTGGTTGCAGCCGTGTTTGTTTTTATTATTGCTTACGCGCGTAATCATTCCATATTTGGAATTCGTATTTCCTAATATGGTAGGATGAAAATATCCGTAAAATACCGCAAAATTATGGCACGCTGTGACTTATGGAGCGCACGTTACGCGAACTCGATCATACGCTATGATTTGCGCCGCGTTACCGTGTTCGAATTGGACTGTATACTATTGTACTTAAGAAAAATAAATAATGTATTAGTCATCTCTGCCTTTCAGTAGTTCTCGCACGTGATACGTTTCATTTTTTCATAAACAATGTCAGGAACGAGCCTACAGCGGTTTATTTCATCGTGACATAGGTTAGTACTAATTATCATAGAAGTATATGTTCAATTAGTCGCTGCATGTGGCACTTTCATTGACCGAAACGAGAAGGCAAAAACATACAGAAATGTAACTGTGTCGAATTTTTTTTTATGTTAATGAGATGCAATTTCTCATTAAAAATCGTTTTTTAGTTCAACTTGAAGTCGTCCTGGCTCTGCGATCGATATTACATTGTTGTGCCAGCTTTTAAATTTCAATTGGAACTTGTTTTTTTCGAAGCTGCGATTTCAATAATTAGTTTGGGAATAGGTTTATTGTACAATTTGATTATAGATTCGATGAAAAATATTATTATAACAAAACATAATCGATATTACATTTCAGTTCATATACTGTAAAGTTCAAGTCCAGGGACGAATTCATTAATAAGACGTTGTTAAAAACGTTTAATTGTATCAGGTGAATTTTTGGTTGGAAATCTTATCTCGTTTGAAAAAAAATAATGAATCAAGTACAAAGGTAATAGGGGATTTACTTTCACTGCGAAATCTTACCCATTGCATGGACCGAATATCTGGCGCAAAAGCGAATGATTTGAACATAAATTGTTTTTTTATACCACAATATCGGAATGCCGAGTTAGGATACTATTACTTCAACAAAGTTGCCCATCATCAAATGTGTATAGCACATTATTAGGTGTGAAAACACGCCCAAATATACGCTCACATTTGGCGAACCCCACGCGAAGATTTGTCAACAATACGACGCTCTGAATTTTGTTTGTCCTGTTCGTCCTGTCGATTTCACGCATAAAGCAGGATCTCGCAGTGAACGGTAATTGATCATGTTTGGTAATAAAATAAATATAATAAAAAAAAACTCCCTCTGTCCCAGATCTCATTTTACATTTTGTTATATTTATTGCAAATATTTGTGACAGGTACTAGATAATTAATGGTAGATTCCACGTGATCAACCAAGCGCAGCTAACGGTGTACAACACTTCGTGTTATTGTACAGTTCACGACAACCTTTGACCTTGCTCTATATTGCCGGGAATATGGGTCAAGATCGATGATATGATAGAAAATGACAGCACTTTAACGCAGACATAATAGAAGAGTGCGTGTGTGTGGGGTGGGGGTGGGGGTGCTGGTGGGCGGGGGTGTTCGTCTCCACTATGTGATAGGTTGCAGTAATGTGGCAATATATGTTTCTATTACTTCAATTATAATTAGACAAACAAATAACTTAGTTGAAATAGTACTTATGGAATATAACAATTAGAAATAAGTAAAAACGCATCTGTTTGTCTCCACGTTTGGCCCATATCGTGTGTATTGTCTACATTTCATGGTTCAGTTCACACAAATAGAGCTAAACTGAATCGATAATATTATACTGTAATATATGATGCCACATAATTCCAATTGGTTCAATGATATTACATTACTAGAGTATTCAAACAATGATGGGTTCTATACAGTTCTTCGTAGCTTTTTGTTTAAATTATTCTCGTCCGTGGTCAAGCGTGATGATTATTTTTTAGCAAAGGTGCAGTTCGTATAAACGCGCGTGACGTGACGAATGATCTTGCCGTATGTACGCACGCGCTCGATCGCTTTGTATACATTGATACACAGATGTACATTGGATGGGTTGATAACATAATGAAAACAGGACACCATGTATTCGTTTACAATTTTAATATAGCATAAGAAAATGTATGAATATTTGTGAAATTTGATAATTGTAGATTTAACCAGTTAAAATGTCAAGAATCGCTTAGGATAGGAGACCACTTATAAAAAAAATGCTGTTGTAATTCAGTGCAAAACTGCAATATTTTTTACAGCGTTAGAGCCTTATAGTGCTGGCAGTGTATATCGCACATAACTGTGGCTGATAGGATGAACAAATTACATATCATGACTGATAGGGTAACCTTTTTTTCAATAATTTAGTTTATAAAAAGAGTCAAAATGCTATTTTACTTTAACATTGTGTTCAATGAAATAGTTTTAAAAAATGCGAATTTTTAATTATATTTTCTGAATATTTTAATAATAATATGTTTCTATGTTTCCATGGAACTATGATATCTACATGCTGTACATAATAATCACATGGCCATCATTGGCATGCTATTTATGACACACTTTCTCAAAATAAATATAAGTAGGCTGCAATCAATATGTTGGACCAATATGTCATATGTGTCCCAATATGTCATAAACATGTCATGAGCGTGAAGAAAAATACATTCTTATAAAATTCAACAACGTAAATATCATGCACATGACAGAATATTCTGTAGGTTAAAGCGGGGGAGTCGTCACCCGCGCATGCGTCAGATGGTCATAGCGTGTCGTTGTTTACAAACAAGCGTCTACCCATGAGCCTTTGTGTTTTAGCGTGTGTGTTATTGTTGCTTGGGACTCAATTCCCGCGCGTGCGCAGGTGACGACCCTCCTTAACATCTTCGTTACATAACTTCGTTATGGCATGGTCATTTCCATCCTTCTCAAAATTAGAACATGTCTTGTTTGTCTTTGCTTCTAGGTAACATTATGAACTATAATTCTACATTAAACAGACAAAAAATACATAATACGACTGAACAGACATTTATTATCCAGATTATTTCTATCTTAATGTGCAGACTTTCAACTAGCTAAGCAGTTGGCATGTACCAAATGCAAATTTATTGGAACAAATCAGAACAATGTCTAAGGTACTTAATTAGTATGCAAATTAGGTAATTATATAATAATAATGTTATTTCTTGCAACCACACAAACACCATGCATATACCAAAGTATAAAAATAGTTGATGTGTATGCAAATTAGCTATCTAATATGCACAGAATAACTCGAAACTTTTTATAAAAGATTCAACTACTGAAAAGAATATAAATATACCAAGTTTCAATCCATTTGCGACAAGAAGAAAAACTCAGCTTAAGATAGTTTTCCCATTTCTTGGGTAGTAATGCAAATGATGGAAGACGTCTTGGTATGCAATTTATTTGTGCATTACAATTTATTTATCTACTTATTTTGATCGTTTTCGTAACATGACATATTTGCTCGCATCCACAGATTGGTCGTGCTCAGTTCTTGTTCAAATAGAACGATCCGCGGGACCCGTCTCTGTAAAGCAAGGCATGCGAGAGACACATATTCCATCCTGTGAATGTTTCCATCATTTATGCCATCACCTTCGCCCGAGTATATAAACGTTAATTGTCAAACGTTACATCAGCTGATGCACTCATCAAACCAGACTATTGTGTCATTTTGTTTAAAAAGCTTTTAAGCTTAAAGCGGATGTTCGTTTATTTTTTGTATATAATTATATAAAGTATTGACTTGCAGGGGCTATACAGTGTGAAAAAATAGACTATACTCTACGCGGCTTCAATGCGAACGCCTATAATCCAACCGTGTCACCCGTAATCGGAAACCTGGAGGCGAACGCACAAAATGAAGCGGCCGCAACGATACAGGGATGATTGGACTTGCCATTGCTGTGTTGGTCGTCCTCTGCCCTTAGGCTAATGATTGTTTAATTCGCATTATTTGTACCTCGAGGAAAATTACCAAAGTCAAGATCTAAAAAGCGCGGGATGATATAAAAAAATATATATACAAGTCGATTGTCCTGTCCAAACCCTTTCCTAAGTGTTCACCGAAATTGGAACTACGAGGGAGACAGCTGAGTTGAGTGGCATTACATTCAGATAATGCAGTCGGATATATTGTATCATTTTCTTGTACGCCCACTTTCTTCCGCCACTTAACAAGAAAGCTCTCTCGAAATAACTACGAGGCTGACATTTCATTTATAACTCGGGGTGGTGGCCCTATTAAATCACTACGTCGAGGAAGCTACAGCCCCCGTCTGTTGCGACAACTGAACGACTGATAGTATTAGTGGTAGTGCGGTATGACTAGTCTAATAGAAAGTCGATACAACTGAACAGGTCATAGGTTACTAGGTGGGTAAACTCAGGCAGGCAAGCGGACAGACAGCGAACAGACGAACGGATATGCAGAACGCATTTGGTGGTGCAATCTTTGTGTATTCATTGTTTGGTCGGTATAGCTCGAGCGATATGAAACCACGTAACTGTATTTGTGTGAAGCAATATGCTGACCCAAATAAAACAAAAGTAGGGCGTGCAACCCATTACAAATTGACATTATGAATTTTGATAGATTGCTGGCGGTAACGTTTGTTGGTTATCAAAGTTTGCATTATGTGACTTAATATTGGCAAATAGAAAAAAAAAGCCCCGCGGTGATTGACTTCGAATAATGGTTTGTTAACAGACCCAGGCTGTTTTATTGAATGCAGGACATTTTTATTGTTTTGTCACAGTGAGATTTGTGTTAATACGCGAGTTCCTCCCCATCACCAGATGTTGAGAGATAAATGAGCGATATTAAAATTAATTCGTGCAGCATGACTAACTAGAAAAAAATTACTCATTGAAATATACATGGGTGAATGGAATAGCCAGTGAGTGATACTTGCACATTTCAAAAGATTGTGTACACTGTATGTGTGAAGGGAATATTTTTCTCAGCCGCACCAGCCAGCTCGTCTAAACTCGCATCACGGTTTGCGTTTTCTGGTGTGTCTCCTTCAATTACATTTGTGGCGGTGGCGCCAGATTGACAACATTCATTAAATCGATATATATGCGAATGGCAAGTGATACGTTTATAATGGACAGACTATGGCGTGTTTCATCTTCGTGGTACGTTGAGTTCGACACTTAAGGTCAGAGCCGCAAAAAAAAACAAAAAAAAACGTAGTAGTGTCGTTCCGCTATTGGTGGTTTAAATTCAGTGTATCCCAACCCGTTACCCAACACACCAAAGAACTACGAAACCAGAATCTGAGACGATTTCTCACGCCGCATAAACATAATATAAAGCGGCGGTTGTAAAAAATATTTCCTATTTTTACTCCTATAGCTACTCCGAAGATCGTTGGGAAGGCCATTCATGCCAATTTATATGCGTTTATTCCGCGCTTGTTTTATCGTACCCCTGATATCGTACTAAAAATCATTTGATGACATTCCACTATCAAAACATTCCGAATATTAACCTTCTTTATATTGCTAGCCGAGGTCGGTAAAAGACCATCAAGTAAGAGATGCCGTCTTGGGAATTGTAGCGCCGATGAATTGCGTTTGATCAATTAAAGCGAGCAACCTCGAGACGTTGCGGTGGGAAGCAGACTCACGGCTCTCCTCAGCTCACTGACGTTTCGATGTGTTTACTATGCAAGTGCAGAGACTGGATTTATTGCTTGGTTTCCTTTCATATTATTCGACAACTCAAGTCTGCCTGAATGTAAAATATCTTTGCTTCCGATTGATTCATGCCTTTTTCCCCCTTCAGCTATTTGAGATTTTATAACTACCTTGATATATTAACAACTGCACTTGTTTTATTTTTGTATAACGAGTGACGACTTTCCCCGCTGTTATGCCGAATGAAAGGGATATCACTAAGGCTTTGTTAACCTTTTTGATCCCCACTTACGTACTGACACGTCTTCAAATAAAATATGATGTCTTTGCGGGGACGAGATAAGGGAAACTCAGGCTATTCATACACATAGAAGAGCATTGGAAAAAATCAATAACATTTTTGTGTACATTTTATTATTCACCAATTTACCTGGATAGATATGTATATGATGGCAAAAGAACGCTGGATTCACCCAAAGTACATTGTCCTCCCTTCGCGATATTCATGTTCGCGAAGTACAAGACTACGCAACGCGACATTCGGAAACGTCACAATTCGGTCAAAACATTACTATGCACGCCTGTCGGCTATTTTGGCGGGTATAAAAATGGAGATTTGCAATTACATTTGCAGATTAACTCCCGGCGGGGAGCTCAACGCCCGAATTAGTCTTCAAACGCTGTCTTGCCGAGTTTTGACATTTACGCAGAGCACGGTATTACGGGAAGTCCAATTAACCTTGACGCCACCCGGTTCGGGGTGCCCTGCCATGATGTCACTACCTAAATATTGCATATGGAGTATCTAATTATGGGTGATTAAATATTAATTTTCTAAGTGTTAAGGAAAAATACGTATAATAATGAATACTCTTAATATGAGACATGTCTGTACCTTATCACGCAATTCGTGTCTTTGAATTAAGGCTACTTCTCAATAGCAATATTAAATCAGCTGCTGTGCCCTGTGTCCTGGTTTATGTATGCATAACACTTCTGATCCACATTTTTATTGCAGTTTGCACGTTTGCTTTAAATTGAAAACGATATACGTTCCTTTGTTGATCTTTTGGCGTCTTCTTATTTATGGCCTACGCGTATGAACGCCATGGTAGTGGTGTCATGGAGTTTTAATAGGTCAATTTGCTCAGCGTAATCTGTATTTCCTGACTCGATGGTTGAAGCATGCAACGGCTGTTCTGTGTACAGACATAATTGCACATTAGGGAAAATACGTATCCCGCAAGCTGATTACAAACAGTATTAAAGAAAACTATACTATGTCGCTATGAGACATGCGACCATTTGGTACAAGGTGACCATTTACGATTTCCATTCTAGGTAACATCGGCAACTCTCGTTCAGCCTAATGTTTACCAGTTACCTGTATGTAGCCCGGATGATCACAAGTAAACTACCACAGTTGCATGACGTCATTAGCAAGGAAACTGTCGAACGCACTCTCAAAAGCGGGATCACTGTACTGTTTTGAGCGTAATCAAAGATGGCCGCCACCAGGTTACCGAAGCAGATTACATACAGCAGGTCATACCACAATTCAATTTCATCTGGATTTCACTCATTCCAAGAAAAATATAAGACTTTCAGAAACTTGTAATTTACGGGAACTATTTTTAGTGCGTAAGGGTAACCAGAAGTTGATTGGTGACCCGGTTTCATTTAAGCCAATCATAATAGCACAATGATTTCAAATACTGTAGACACACTGATAAATCGAACTGTCACCGCGTACGGATGATACAATGAATCTGACTCGTAAATGAATATACCTAGACCAGAACGGCCATTTTGTCTGTTGTCACGTGAAACCTTTTAATTAATCATTGGTTTCTATAGTGAATTCATCTCCTCATCTCATTTGTGTTGCGTGGTGACATAATGTGAACAATTTATGTGCTGTCATCAATACGATATCTTTTGTTGTCGTGAACAAATTTTAAAATCCGGGGTTAACAATTAGGTTAAAAATAAATCAATGAGATAGAATTGTGCTCTATTGAAAATGTACACAATAAAACAGTCTTAGCATACTAATTATAATCGACCCATTTTTTTCAGAAAAAAGTTTTGTATTGCACAACTGAATCATGTTCACTGTTAAAAAACCGCTATAGTAACAATTGTATATTAATTAAAGTTTTCAAGCCATTTTCATAAATTATCTTAAGAAATGTGAGCGGGCTTACACTCTTGAACGGATTGAAAATCTGCAGCAATACAACACGGGATGTGTCTGCACCACATGACATTTCTTCGATCAATTAAACTTGTCCGTAACAAGAGATTATATTCGTCAGATACACGGAACACGTGTTCTGCGTATACATAAATCCACTTCAGGTTTGTCTGGTAAATCGTGACTAAGCAGTGGTTATGTTCAACTTCAATTAAACACAGATAATCCAACGTACCACGAACACACACATACATACTTTTCGTTGTCACGTAGGCGAAGAGACAACAACACGATGTGTCTGTTACATGCAGTCTCAGCACACCAGTGTCTGTCAATTTCTGATCTGTTGCCGGGACGTCGACGCAAACGCGTCCGCCAACGCACAAGTTATTATATTGAAAGAGATAACAAATACTAGAAGTCAATCCCAACGGATTCTTTCATATTGGACCCCATTCATGTTTTCAATACTTCTTCCATTTGGACATTGATAATAATCCACGATTGCGATGTTCCATGTGCGAGTATGAAGAGACGGTAATCCTCGGATTGTTAGCCTACAGCTACGATTCAGTGGGCAGAATATCGAGTTTTAATATAAATCCCTTTATTTCTAGTAGGTACGTACGCTGACTGTTAGTACATATACAGTTGGTGTTCACAACTCTTGGACGTTATAATATACGCAACGTCAATCGTATATGTTGTTGTTGTTTTTTTATAACGACATGTTTATTAATTATTTGCGATTTGAATGAATTCTTCGACTTGTTTTGCAGCTACAGTCCCGTACTACACTCATTATGACGATGCCTAACATTATATGTACGTACGTAATTCGAATTCTCCCGGTTAATCATGATCACAATAGTGATGTCGGGGTCGCAACAAATATTTAGATGTTAATCACGGATTTAGCTTGCTTTTACATGTAACGCATAACAATATGATATTATGTGTCCTTAAACAGATCTCCAGTATGAAGGATTTTGAAAAAACAAAAAACAAACAAGGAACATTATTATATATAGATGATCTAGGAGACTTAAACTAGTCCGTAGAAGACTACATTCCGAAAAATCCTTTAGATTTAAAACATCCGACAAGATACAGTCGCGCTCTGTGGTTCATTGATACGTGTCAAGAAATCAACGACAGTAATGGAAATTAGATTGCCCTGTGTACATCGCCATGATATATCTTCTTGTTGAGAGATTGTCGACTCGAAAGAAACAAATTCATGTAAGTGGAAATAACATACTCAACCGTAGATTAATTACGTAATTACGTTGCTAACCTCTTTTAAACCGTATCCCAATACAATGCAGTACTTAATGTTCGAAGTTAAAAAATTAAAAAAAAAAAAACAACGAGTGAAACAGCTTAGAACTTCAAACGATAGGCGACACATGCGAGTATTTGAATTCATCAGAAGATTGGTTTATCACGTGGTTTAATTTAATTGGATGTGTAAGACGCTCGCATCGTTTGAAGACATTATTTGTAGTTAAAATCAAGTACCAGCGACACTGTGTTGAGTTCACCATGACCTATCGCAATATATTATAAAGCATAATGCAAACATAAAAAATCAACACCCAACATTTGAGTTTACTAGAGTCGTAATGTTGTCTCTGAACGTCGACAAATACACGTATTGTTCAGGAATCCGCAACTAAAGGAACGACACAATAATTAAAAAATACTTATAATTTGAAAATTGTGTTTACCGAGAAGCCCTAGTATGGATTGTGACAAGTTTAACAGCTTATAGAAGGTCTGACGCAGATTGGAAAATTTAAATCAATTTTCTAATAAAATGCCATTCATCCCTGGTTGTTATAACGTGGATGTTAATAGCCCAGTAAGCTGGTCCGTGAAAACTCCTCTATTAATTCCGTTCAAGAAGGCAACATTAGCACTACCAGAATTGAACACACAAATATGTGTATATATTTGACGAAATGAATTGAAGGCTTTAAATAAAATACACTAATGGGACGCGATCATACATTTATAACTCACTGATTAAATACGACAGCGCGATATTCTAACAAAAACAAACCACCCAGCTTAGTGCGTGGAAACAAATAAGAATCGCGTGGTGGTTTGATGAAAACTGTCACACGCGTCGACGAAAAGTAATCATCTTATTTCAACTTATTGGAGATGCTGTATACGTTAATAAGCAGAATAAGCCACCTTGTGTTATGCACACTTTTGTTTGCGCCTTTTTTTTAAAAGAAAAGACGAAAGCTACGTGGGTCTGGTTTGATACAGACGTGGCTATAAATAGACATTGGTTGCATTGTCAGTAAATTAATTATAATGGCCATACTTAATTCTCTCAGCTTTCGAGACAATTAGAAATGTTGCAGCTCCTCAAAGGAGAACACTCGAGCGTTGGACAATAAGGCAATTTTTTCAGATTTGGTTATTTCACATATTTACCGTAACAAGGTCACCAACTGCGACCTGATGTTGTATACTATCGCGCTCTTCTACGGTACCTTCGTAACCCCGATTTTAAACAGAAAATGATATTCTACGACAGCTGATAGCTATTTCTTCCATTTATACGTCTGCCACCACTCGCTGTGTCCCCCGGGGCGAACACATTAGAATAGTCCACCGTGCGCATAAAAGCACTTCGCGAAACAAAATAAATTGTCATTGTAGTATAAAATTTCCGAGCCCATCTTTTCTAAAGAAAGCTTTGATGCTCGCTGACAGGCAGCACTTACGTGAATAAGACTTACATTAATATCAACACTGTCTCTGAGACGAGTCTCAACTCGATGTGTGTTGTTACCGATAGTTACTCATTGTTAGTGAGTTTTTATCATTTGTTTTATTCCGATCTTGATGAAGACACGTTTTGTATCTACCAGTATCAAGCTGATCAGCTCCCTGCAAAATCAGTCATTTAAGCTGAGTACGGTTGATAACTAATTCAGCAAAGCAGCGTAGCGTGTACGATTCATAGCAATATTTGATTCTTGCTACGTTGCTATGTGATCTTAAGAGCGCTCGCGCTGAGTCCTTCTAAAAATAGATTCAGCCTGATTTGTGTTTTGCGTTACATTTTTTTTCAGATTCGCAATTAAGGGCTCTGTTTGTGGAGCTTATTTACAGTAGTTAAGTGACACCCGGTTCTTTTTTTTTATTAATACGACCGTTCTTGTTTATTAGCATCTATATTAGGATTCTGTCATCGTAGACGTATTTCTTTAATACCCGCAAAATAATACGCCAACTATAATTAAGAAGCGGTAACCGGTTTGGGGTTTAATAAAAAGTAATCCGCATTTTATTTTATTTTTTGCTGAGAAAACAGCATTGATCAGCAACACCACATGACACTGCGGTAACGTTAACGAGGTCGTTAGCATTTACCAGGAATCAACCGTTTTAATCTATACTCCGTATATCATCTATGACATACTCTTGGTGACACCAGCCAAATCATAAAGTCATACCTGTGATGTAACACTGAAGGGATCGCCAATTATTCAACTCTCCGCGCATACTCCTTCCGTCAAGTGCAATACCGGCGTAAATACGCGTGAGACAAAGTGTGATTTTACGCAAAAAATTAAAATAATGTTTTTTTTTTTTTGTATGGCGTGAAACTTAGCCTCAATCGAAGGGACTTTGTATAATTGAAACGTTCCATGTCTTGAAACAAATCATTAATATTAAAGGCGGTAATATTACAGGGTCAAATTCAGATGGTTCAAAGCTGAGTAATATAGCAATAATAATGAAAGAAGGTCAACGACCAACATAATAGAAATAGGATTCGTTCAGTCAACACTCCCTGTGCACGTTTATCTACCGACAATACAATTTAAATATCTGAGAGTAAACTGCATAGTTAGTAGCAGATATTTGGTCAGATTATGGAGAGCGTAGTCGGTTATTTCCTGTAAATTCGTGATACCAACTCATGCGATCACAATTACTACCCCGTGCGGCACGTGCTTAATCCATCTAATTAATGACAAATGAGATCCTGAAAAAAAGATTAAGCGATGTTTTATATATATACATGTCGAATCTGGAGTTCCGGGGTATGTAAACCTATTATCAAAAATATTGTTAAGGGAGGGGGTTGTAAGAACGTATATTATTGATTTTTGCGTATCGGCGTCGTCATTTAATATACTAATGTGTACCATCCATCATAATATATCTGGGGAGCTCAACGACTCGGAGACTTAACGGTAAACTCTTTAAACGGGAGTATCTGGCATCTGATCCTAACGCAGCACATCTACGTATGTTTTTGCTGGAGGTCTCAAAAGGTGAATGCATTTGCCTGATAGAAGAGATTAATTGAACTATTCTGACTGAACGCACAAAGGAACACACAAGTTGAATTGGATAAAAAATCAAATAATACGGGGAAATACATGTTAGACTATCCAACTGCTTACAACTTATCATTTTATTATTAGTTTAATTATTAATATATTTACTATGGAACTAAATATTATAAATGTTTTTTTTTTTGTTTTGTTTTTTATTGAAAACAACTATTAAATGACTTACTTCTATAATCCTTGCTCGTTTAACCACGTTTAACATTGTTTGCTAATGTAGCGAAGAAATGACACTGGTCATCAAGCCGAATCCAAACCTGGAAACGAAAGCGAATCAAATGCCACCATGACGTTGTCGCCTATAGCTGTACTGTATGCGTACGTTGTTAAGTTCCTTAACGATTCCCATCTCCGGACGAAGATTTGTTTGATCGTAACTAGCTCGTAAGTCACTTTTCTATATTCCATTTATTTCATTCGTAATAATTAAATTCCCAAAGTCAGTATTATCCACCTTGTCAACCTTCTAGAGTTTATTTATTTTGAGCTACAGTCAAATTTCTAATTTTGGTGACACCTCTGAGATTCGTTAAAAAGAAAATCAAAATGGCAGCTTTCGAGGCAAAAGAACGTGAAGTTGGGGCAATAAAACACATTGTTATTATTATTTCTAGAATTTACTCAGATTCAGTAGATGTTTAGAAAGTTCCACAGTGCGATCACCATCGTTACCCGGTAATCGCTTCCAGCATGTTTCCCTGCTGTTGACCTTTTTTCTATAAGGTCATTGCCATGCGTTCAGTGAGAAGGTTTAGCAGGTGAAAACAACGTAGCCTTGGGCCTCATTACAAGTCTGTCAACCGATTCGATGAGACTGAAATATAACTATGAGTAAACAAACTAAGCGGGTACATAGTTCGGTAGCGTAACATAATCGGATGCGACGATTACATTTCATTTTTTTTAATTTATTAACTTTACCGTTACTAGGGTACGCATCGTGGAAGCAGAGAATGTGACATGTTTAAAATGAGACTTGATGTTATGGTTATGTAGTAACCAGGGAATTCATTCATAAATGTGTTCATTGATTAACAACGCACATATATATCATTGCTCTAATGTAATCGGATGCTACGGCCCCATTGTACTTACGCCAGGTATACTATATGGCGCGTTCCAGTTGGGTAATAAGTTGTCATGCGATTGTCATTCAGTAGCAATTTAACTCTTCACTGGGGACAAAACTATTGTTACGAACCGTTATTTGCAAGAAGAGGCCCCTATAGGTTGTGATAAATCTAGTTTCAAAAAATCGGTATTTAAGAAAAAGTCCGCTATTAGACATTACGTGAGCGCTTTTGGAAAGTCGTCATTTTGTTGTCGGAACAACATTTAGTCTCTGTTGTTCTTTGGCACTTCGCCTCAATACTCCGCCTTTTTATTATTGCTAGCGTTTCCCGGGAATAAAACCCCATGCGAATTTAAACGTCGGAAGCGCCAGTGAACATTATCTTAATAGAGCTTTGTAAGTCGTAGAAGACCAATTACAATCTATATTCTAGGACAAATCAGTCTATTCATCTCACCTAGCCGTATACAGTCTACGGCGCATGCTTTCAGGGCTCTCGCATTGTGGCGGGAAATAGCAACGTAATCAGGATTTGCGAAACTAAATTACATCTAAATTTAGCAATTTTGTTAAGTTGCGAGCAGTGAATGAGGCAATGTATAACCCACCACTCACCTATTGAAAAGAACAATAACGAGAACAAGCAGACTCGAAGAGCTCAAAATCGGATGCAACTAGTCCATGCCATCTAACGTTTCCACCCCTCCGACCGTCTGAACTGCACGGATCGCTAAAGGTACACCGCCAAGCACGTGGTGTTGGCAAGATATATTGGAGGTTATTCATTACGGCAATATCCACAGAAAAACAAATCTGTCAACAAAACTCGTGAGATATCCAACAGCGTTATAAAATTAAAATATCAAAAACGTTAATTTTATAACATACCACTTGTTTATTACTTTATAAATGGAAAATATATATCAAGTCAATTAGGGAGTCTCTAAACACGTATATCGTTTTGGAGAGGTCCCTTGCGGTTTCAGGTAAAATAGTTCGGGTACGTGGAAACGATCAGTCGACGGGTGTTGCGGCACGCATAAAAAAACAAACGGCGTTGACACGGAAAACCTGACAAAATCACGAATGAGTACGATTATAAAAGCGTTTTTTTTTAGCTGTCAATATCCGTGACGTTGATCGTATTAGTGTATTTGTATTTCCACGAAAGCTTGGAATACTAGTATATTATAAAAGGCAGGCAAATTAACCGGCCTCTCCGGATAATGTGTACACGTGTATGGTTTATTTATTTTATGTATTCAACGTACTGATGTTATGGAAGAATTTAGCGTCAGCGCAACTAACCTGTATTTACAACCCGACACGACAGTTCAGGTTCTTGTAGAGTCATTATTTTCGGGAATCATTACCCCCCCCCCCCGCCCATTTCTTACCTTCATACTAAGCTGTAAATAGTTTTATCAATATTTGAGTTAACAGTGACGAGGGATTATACGAAGAAAACATGAACGTATGGTGAACCCCTGACTCGCGCATAGCAAAATTTCATTTGAAATTCCCGAAGAAAATGGATACTATTGAAAATTGACACTCTCGTGGTGACACACCCGAAGGAGCACTAATTCGGAATACATCATACGTAACACTAACGATTCGTTATTGTGAAGCCTGCGTTTAACGCATCAATTCAAATACACACCTATACTTGCTTAATTCAATTTTCCTATTCTGCAAAAATCTAAGCCAATTGCGAATTGTTGACTTGGACGGATCACTCTGGCGACCCTTAAACGGCCTCCGCGGAGACTTACGGAAGCGAATTAAAACTACCAAGCCTTTATGTTGAAGAGAATAGCGCGATCTGCGCATAATCGGAAAGCTAAGACAATGAAATGCTTCTATAAAAGCCTGGGAAACTAATGGGTTTTGAATGTACCTCATTAGAAGTCGCATTTCTTTTGATTTGCTTTGTTCATTTTTTCCCCGAGACGAGCGACTTAATAGTGAGGTCTATTTCACGGGGGCGATAAGCTACCGTGTTTATGAGGGACGAAGATGCCGGAGAAAATGCCACTGCGCATGACCAGAATGACGTTGTATTTGTCCACGTGCGTCAAGTACCGTGTATTAAGTGAAACATCAAAAACGCTTGACATCTCGTTGATGAATGATGGGCAGAACAAACTACAACAACACGCGTCAAAAAAAAGTTGTCATATTAACATGTAATAATGATGACATGTACATGTGGAGTCATGGTAGCTTGTTCAATTACAGTCACCGAACATGTATAAACCTGACCAAGCGATAAGCATTCAAAAGATTACCGTTGGTGCCTATAACTATAATTATCCCACAACAACAGCGAAAGCAACACATTATATATAGTACAAAATATGTAATTGCATATTGTGGAGGTTTCATAGTCGGAAAACACACGTTGAAACTGTTACAATTTTTCGGTCAGAAAAATTAGGTAAATGTTAAATACATCGTTTCTTATATTGGCTATATGCGAGATAAATTACATATGATACGAAATATTTCATTTTCTGTACATTGGTGTTTGATTTAAATGTTCGCTGCCTCGTGAAGATCAGCATTGTGAAAGCTCAACAGTTGGTTCATCAGTTCAGTTCAATCTTAAGCGATCAGTGTATTCTTGTTATCGATAAGTAATAGAACGTATTGAAAATCAGGCCACATCGTCCTCGTGATTCGAATCGTTATACATATTCTTACAGCGATACCCAACTGTGTTATTTACTTGAGTTTGAAATTCAACGGCATTAACAGTATAATTGTATCAAGCTCTGCACGTTCCGTGTAGTCACCGGTAATTGTGACGTTATATGTGTCGCCCTGATAGGGAATGTAACCCCTGTCTTCAGAAAAAGAGAAACACATTTACGGCTACTTTCGCTCATGAATTATTTTCACCCATGCATTCACATATTCAATTAGTGTTCGATGAATGTGTTCCTAACTATGCAATGTTTTGAATATTGATACATTTCACTGTGTCCTAGGAATTGCCCGAATCTTACTCAAAGCATTTGGTTGTAAAAAATAAACTTAAAAGACAATTGACAATCGTAGCTCGTTTTTGTACATGAAGTGTTCGCAAGACGGTACTAATATAAGAAACAACAGTCACAGACCACATCACTCGACCGTAAAATTGGATTTGAATGATAATTCGAAAACGACAGAATGATTTTTTATTTATTATATTGATTTGAAAATGTTCCTGATTAGATCTTAAAGTCGATTAGAAATGTAAACGCGTGTCGTATGCAGAGAGACGAAGCAGCACCACATTTGGATATTTTACATACATTAGTCAAACAAGTATCGAAAATGAAGCATTAAATACAAAATACACCGAAATGATTTTTTCTCACAGTAGATGCATCCAATTCAATACCACGCCGTAATTGCGACTTACTGTGGCGTAAAGGTTACGATACGAAACAGGTATTTGTGATAAGAGAGAGAGAGAGTGTGCGGCCAGATTGGGTGGTTATTAAGAATCTTATACGATACCTGTGTATTAGAACGCATTTAACCATGCGTCACTCAGAAAGCAGAAATTAATTATTAAATGACGACGTACTTATTTTCGCGACTTTCTTTCCACTGTAAGTACATGTTCCTGATAACCTAGTCACAGTTAACACGCCGTCTTCCACAATGTCGCAGCCAGGTTCTTGTTCATCGGTGATTCGGAGATGACGCCGCACTCGTACGTATTCGTCACTTGCATTGTACTATTTTTCTGAAGGCTCGGTTGAAGTCGCGGTTGAAAATTGTGTATATGACAGGGTTCAGTGCGCTGTTGCAGTAACCGACCCAAAAGAAAAACTTGAAGAGTAACTCTGGAATATTGCACACTTTGCAAAGCGCAAAGACAACATACAGTTGGAAAAAAGGGTACCACATTAAAAGAAATGTACCCATAATGACACCCAACACGAATGTTGCTCTGCGTTCCTTTGCCTGTGCCACTTTTCGTTTCTGCCTCTCCGTGTCCGCAGCAAGGTTATGACTTCTAGCTATGATGTTATGGTTGGTTTGCTGATTCGACTTCTTCAGCTGTAATACCTGGACCATTGGTAGTTTTTTGTTCTGCGAGGAATTGGTGGAGTTTTTATCGTTGTACTCATTTATGGTAGTGATCGTGGTAGGTTCAATGTCAGTGACTGATATTCCGCCTCGTGTACTTATTCCAGGACTGGACGGGCTCGAGGTCGTAACGTCATCCGCCGATATTTTCTGATAGTCCCTTCTTTTCATTGGAATTTCATGTTTATTTTTATTGTTCTCAGTTTTCGTCTTGTCCGTATGTTTTGATCTCTTTTCAACTTTCCCCATCCTCAATGACGTCCGGGCTCTGTGTTTCGCGGCGTACCAAATGCGGATGTAAACGACGATCATGACGAATGCCGGCACAAAGAACGAGCCACTTGTAGAATATAATATATATCCGGTATCTTCGCTTAATAAGCAAATCGGGTAAATGGGGTCGGCTGGTTCGTCAGACCGCCAACCGAACAGCGGTGGTATTGATATTATTCCCGATAGAATCCACACCGATGCAATCATGAATGCTGCACGGCGCGGCGTGCGACGTTTCGCATATTCCAGCGCCTGGGTGATGGACCAGTAGCGGTCGAGGCTGATGAGGCAAAGGTTGAGTATAGATGCTGTGCACGCCATTACGTCCATCACGAGCCATATATGACACCACCATAAGCCGAAAATCCAATAGCCCATCAACTCGTTAGTAATACCAAAAGGTATAATCAACACGCCTACCATCAAATCACTGACAGCAAGCGACAACAAGAACCAGTTCTGAATGCCTTTCAGCGAGCGTTCTCTCAATATCGCGATACAGACGAGCGTGTTACCGAACACAATACCGAATACAAGAATAATTGTGAAAATGGCTGCCAGTATTATGCGTTCCCCGGTGTAGCCGCTTGGTGGGTATGGACTGTCAAACACCGGTGTTGTCACATTCCAATCCTCCGTCGTTATAGTCGCGTGTGTATCATTGCTACGTAAAACCTCGGTATACGACCGCGAGTTATTTGTAAATAGTATGGGCAAGGCAGTGTTATTAATTGTTATACCTGCCGTCGACATATTGCACTGAATGAGCAGGGCCTTGTATCTGTGACTGTAAGTAACCTTATCACAACGGCGACAGTAATGTAAACAAGAAAGCAAGAGGCAACTAGTGAAAAGTTTACGTCTAAGAAAAGGACGTGCCTGTAAACCAGCTGACTTCAACGCCCGATACTACGTACGCTGGTGGTTTCGCGTTATATCACGCTGTTCAATTGAGATGTGAATGGAATTGCACAGAAATGGAATGTAACTTCTTACCGTATCAACGCGAAACTCGTATTGTGAAGGCAGCAACGTCAGAATTCACAACATGTGTATGTACAGTGACTTTGAGGTATACCAGGTAACACACACACGAACGTCCATACGCACGATACAATCCGAAAGTTGAAACGTTCAGCTATCCATCGCTGTGGAATTCAACGCACGCGAAGGTTGCGGAGACAAACTGAAGGAACACTATATGCGTTCAGCGGTATGAAGCGATGAAAACGGAATGACTCAACCGTATTGTCCGGCGTCAGGTACACCAACTCCATACAGGGAGTCCAATGTGTGCGTGTGCGATGATGTCGGAACGTGATCTCTGCACCCGGGACTCCAACGATGTTACTCGATAGACAGGCGTTAGTCAATAGAAAGAGTCGACTAGCATCGCGGTATTTAAAGCCCACAGTTTAATTGGGTGCTCGCTTACAAAATGTGTTGACGTGTACGCAGTAAAGTCCACTGTAGCTGTTGGCTGTGTGCTGCGAATGGCTAATTCCGTGTGACACCCCATATCAATGTCACCGGCACACTTTCCATGCCTTACTACAGCGTCCACTAAATTGATGTAGATGGGATCAAAGTGAGGCTTTCAACATAATCAAAATCTCAATTCAGTGACAGCAAATTACAGCTCATTTGGGCTGAATTACAGGTGCACGCTCATTGGTCGGGTGTTTCACTCCCATGGTACCTCGCTATGCAAATGCTGTGTTTGAACGAATTGTGACGTGATTCCGAGTTTGCCTGAGTGGCAGCATTCGATGGAGGCGAAGCTCCGCCGTCGTTATAGTAACCACGGAATGCTTTCCGCAATGACCATATGAAGAGCGCCATCATATTCTGATAGCGACTTATTTATTTTCAAATGTCACTTATAGAAACTCGCTGTTATCGACGCATGTCGCGATGTATTTTTTGTTTGTGATGGCAAACATAGTCTGTATTCAATCTTATAGTTATTTCACAACAGAACACGTTATCAATTGCATATAAAATTGCATATTTTATAGATAGTGAAATTTACGCAACAAATCGCTATATATATATATCAATTTACAAAACAAATCGCATCGCCTAAATTGTGTCAATCATGACAGTTGTCCCTCAGCGTGAAAGGCCATGGGACTTTTGTAACATGATCTAAAAACAATATAACGCAATTTCAAATCTAATTAAGTGAAACGCATTATATTTTTTTCCTTGTCTAAATTTGTTTTTACAAAACAGCATTGTTTTTTTTTTCAGAAGGGAGTTATCATCGTCGTACGAGTCTTGGCGTTATCAGGCTTAATTGTACTTGCCCAGAAAAACATACATTTAGTAGAATTCGTGCTTATATCCTTGGGAATGTATGTTTGTTGTTTTCATCGTAAGAATGGAGGGGGTAAGCAATTTACGCAAGTATGACAATGTCAGAAATTATTTATATGAATAACCTTGGACCCACATTCCCATTAGGATGGTACGTGTATATATCAAGGAAAACAACTATATTTTAATAATGTAATAAAATTGTTATACTAGTGAAAACACCACCCGCCATCCTGCTCGCTCGGAGATATTATTACTCACAACTATACAATCTATATTACTCGACTTTTAAGTGCACTAGGGACATTCCTGCACATTGTTACGTAATTCTTATATGTAATTATATAAATGATCCATAGTAAGACAAATACATATACATGTGTAGTGTTGACACTAATCTCCCCATATTCGTGGCACAATCATAACCAAAGCGGTTCGACCACCGAACATTGCTGTATTACCACATCGACTTGATATATTCAGTACACCAGTAACATCACATCCGCCATTAAAATGGTTTATTTCATTTGAATTCCAGCGGCCTTTTGGGGGAGACTTCATCTAAGTCTTTGTTTAATTGGTTAATTAAATATTGTTTTATTTTCTAGATTGCCCAATATTATTTAAGCACTTATGAAATCATAAGGTTTTTGATATGGCGACAGATGTTTTATTTGTCTGAATCTTGCATATGGAAGGACATGAAATATTTATTACAATATTTTCATATTACAACGAGCCAATGACCTAACTTGATGAAACGTTGTCTCCGGTATTTCTGTTTAATTGTTTTTTTTGTATGAATACACTGATCAGTGCGGACTTAAATTGCGAGAAACGTCTGGCCTTGTGGGCACCGTTGACTCTATTGCCAACTTCTGCCAAAGCCGTTTTCATTTACCCAGATTATGGCGTAATTCCGGGGATTGCTTGAAATGAATCGATACGAGGTCATTCACTTCACAAACAAAATACAACACTTAATTAAGATGATTGTTCATATATTCGTAATTTTTATGGCAATTAATTGTGACGCAGAATGAATAATTTGAATAATTAATCACAATCATTCGTTATATAAATACATAATCAACGGATCATTATTCATGCCGGCGAGGCTCAGTATATTGCTTTTTTTTCACCAAAATTGCAAACATATGAATGAAATTTCCAACAATCTGCCGTCTCTTTCCCGTCGTTCGTTATTACTGCGAGTTAGCTCCACTTTGTGAGGACGCCTGCCTTTGTTTGTAAAATCCACGTAAAACCGTACATTGAAGTAGTAGGAATTAGGGAAATATGAATAATCCGTGCAATGACAAATACGAGGCCTTGTTTATGTCGCTTAACTGAATAATAATAATAATGTAAATTCTCGCACGTTTCGGATGTATGCGTTTTTGAACAAGCGTGGATTAAAAAGGAAAACGTGAAAATGGGGTACAATAAAGTTAAGCTGATAGAATAGACGTAGCTATTAGGAAACAAATGTTTCATAGTGTGTATTGTTGTGAAAATATATTGTGCACTTATACAAGGTTCAATCGAGTAAATGTATATTGAAGTGCACTGTAGCTTAAAATATGAATATGAATTCAGGAATCAGCATTATTAAGCAAATCGGGCATATCACGTCTACGTGTTTTCATTTTTCCAGTCTTGAAGAGGTCGACAACCTACTTGGTATGGCCGTGACAGGTAACACGTTGAAAGGCATGCCCAATAACCTTCCCGCACAACGAGACACAGGAGGCGAACATATTTGACGTCAACAAAGTCATAGAAATAGACATTCTTGGCCGAAAAGGCCAAGGACCGACGCAAGTAATGTACTTGTACTTATGCCCGTCGCTTAGTCTAATTAGCGACACATGCATTTCTCCGGAAGGACTTCAACTGTTTTTTTTTTGTCAAAAAAAAAGAAAGAAAGAAATTAAATAGCTGTGTATGAGACGTGACATTCATGGGAACAAATTGCTTTCGTCAACTCTGCGTGACCAGAGGAAAACAGTAAGTCATCATTACGCTATGGGTTTTGTTCAAAGTTGTCATTTACCAGTCTACACAAATAAACGAATATCTGACAATTATGTCGCAATGGCTCAAGAACACGCAATGGGTTCAGTTTCAAATTAATTTTCGTCACATCTATATACGAATTTTACGAGTGCAATATCTACTATATAATAATTACCATCACCACTTTCGTTATTAATACGTACCATTTATGTCCATTTCCCTCCACTTTCAGCGTTGTTTCATTACCAATATTCATTATTTCAAATAGTACTTTCACACAAATCACAAATCTGATTACTTAATGTTATTTTTCTTATCACTGATAAAGTACGGCTGCACTTTATCTATGGAGTTCTTCCACATGATCAATATGGGCTCGCAAAATGTTTCTCAACCAAGATTGGAAACATGTATTTCCAATACCAATTGTCATGCTACCGTGTTTAATACCAGAATTTAATATAATATCAACTGTATGCTAAAACAAAAACGCTCAATTGCAAACATTTTCTTCTTTTACGTCGTTTTGCAATTACAAGTATGTAGCCAGCGGTTTTCTGATTTTAATTGCCCATTTCCCGCAGCAGTCGCAATGCCTTTTATGTTTCTAACAAATACGCTATAAAAAGGAAGGTGCTTTTACAAGTACCATCACCACAAATTGAGTGATTATTTTTTTTTTGCAATGTGGTAAAGTAACAGTGTGGCATATCTTCTAGGCGATATGTGTAGATGTCTGAAGCTCTCAAGGTGTGCCGAATTGGCGTCATCGTAATACCTTCAATATTTCATGTCCCTTTCACTTGCAGATAATTCGTGAAGAATCAATAATTAAGAAGCTATGTAACCGACATGAAAAAGAGACCCTTAATGGAGTTGCTACGCTCACTGATACATCGTTTAGAAAGCATTGTCTCCTCCAAACGTAACCGACTTTTTTCACTATTTAAATATTTAGTCTGTCTGACGTCTCCGTTGGTGGATTAATTGAGAGTGACCGTCCTATAATATAGGACAAGGTCCCATTAGCGCTATACACGATGTATTGTCGGCGACTGTAAAGTCTAGTCGGAGTAGAGAGGAGGTCATAATCTAAGAAGATGTACTTCAGTCGGTAACTTTCCAAGGATACCCAGGTTATTGTTTTTGCGCTGAGTTTGGTCATCCATTAACACTATTTCGCAATTTAGCGGCGTTATTGGGGCACTTCGAGAATAGTTGCTAAACGAATGACAAACGCATGGGTATTTAGCTCGTAACAAATCTTATCAATTTCAATGTCAATCAATAACTACATTTCATCAAATGAACCAAAGGAATGTAGTTCATATAACAGATTAATAGCTGCTCACGAAATGTGACAACTGGCAGAATAACGCGCAGTTTGTTGATCATGTAATTTGTTTCCACTCTGGAAGGCTCTAAACTCTGTATTTCAAAAGGGCTAGGCTCACACGACCCTTAATTCATTTTCATATTCAGAACAATTCGTCCCAGCGTACTTGTCTATCAATCGAGTTTGAATAATATGCCCTTCTTGAAGATGTCTCGTATAATATCATCGTTTCATTCTCCTAATGTATTACTTTCAATTCACTTTTACATATTTATTTATTTATTTATTATAGAAACTCAAGGACGACGAAATCCCTTCAATTAATATCTTTTTCAGAGTACTCATGTCTTCAAAACGAAAGAGATGCCCAATTAAAAATGAATGATCAATCAAACAAAAAGATTGTCGGCGAGCCATCTGACAGACCGGAAGAGGAAGTAAAAACCAAACTTCTCGTCATTTCCTTGTTGTCCTCCTGGGAGATCATTGTAGCACTAAACATTAATAACTATATGACATAGTTGCGCACGATGCGTCACGGGACCGCGATTCGATTTCCTATAGACAGGCAAGTTAATGTTGTCCCGCATGTGTCACTAAAACTAACATCACATGAAGAAAAAACACACGGAAAGACACTAAAGGCTGATAATAATTCAGATCATCTGAGAAAATCTTCACGGGTCGCTGGAAGATTAGCTGTGCCTTCTATACAAATTATAATATGCGATTTGAAAGGGAAGACACGGTATATTGTGGCCATCTCCGGAGAGACTTCACATTTGCTCAAATACGAAACACATTTTTTTTGTAAATCCGTATTTTGATTGGGTTTCATAATCCACATTAGACACTACACATACGAGACACCAAACCAACACAGCTTATTAATTTCCCCGGGGTACACACTGCAAGTCACGCAGGGTGAACCCATTTTTTATTTGTAAGAGCGGTAGTGTTTCGGGACATTTCTTTGCAATGTATAATCTTTTTTTTAATACTGTACTATTTACGTACAAGTTAAAACATTGGAAACAATGCCCCGAAATTTCCTGGTGCGACTCATACCCCCAATCATGTGTTCTTCAAACAACAGGAGTGAGTAGTAGGTCAATTTTAATACTTATGTAATAGAACTTTTCCCTGGAGCCAAATAGAGAGATATATTGTTTAAAGAGGTCACGGGTCACCCATTATGTTGTCGTGCGCAACTCATCAACAACCTAATTTCAAATTGAGTGTACGGCAGTTCGAGTAGAGTAACATACATTATACTTCACCCGGAGTAGGAGGAATGTTGCCTCTATCGTACGTCAACTCCAGTGACCAGTAGTTGGCCTACAAGCTAGTATTTCTTTCTCGTTCTCCATTATTTAATCGTTGTGACATCTAAGCGACGCATTATAGCGAGAATGAATTATTCTCACGGATTCAATGCTGATTAAGATTAGAGAAAAGCCGTGTATCTGAAACATATTCAATTAGAGTGCAAATGCATTATTTAGGCCAGATTATACATATTTAATCTGTGACTGCTAAGCAACAGTACACCTAAATCATTTATGTATGAATCAATGTACACGATTGTTTGCCAAGTTACACATCGGAATATTGACACAGCCAATACGGTACCGTCACTGAGGACATGTAAAAATGACACGTATTAAATCAAAAGTATAATTTATATCTGGATAATAATATTGTTCATATATTTGTTTTAGAACTAACGACGACCTGGTGTATGACATATGCCGGGGAGCAGTCAATTCTATAGAGTAATACAAGATATTATACAGTCCACACACATGAGGAACGTGCACAGATTGTTCTGGTTTACACAGGACCCTTATAACATAAAATTCTTAAGATGGGTACAATGAATGTATATTGTTCTCAAAACATGAACAGAGTCAAGATTGATTTTCACCCTATAATTATTAACATAAAATATGACAAATGTGTATTGTAACATCGAAATTATAGATATGTCCCTGGATGATAAATGTCGAATGTCAATTGCCCTAAAACTCAATTTTATATCAAAGCACCAAAGTTCAGATTATACATCAGATCATTACAGCGAAATGTCAATACGTGTACAATACACTGGCTGAGACACCACTGTTGATTTTTGGCACGGTATCATTACGTAAATATACAGTTCTTGGCTAGCCTGTGAATGATTTAATGGGAGGGAAAAAAGACCGACATTAGTTTAATTCACGGAAATAATATAAATAGAAAAAAAAACGAGTTACTGGATCAACCTTGAATTGTGTCAGTCACTATAATAAGATACATACATCCTTGGCCGTGGTTTACAGCCGAATATAACAAACTGAGATTATGAAATCCGATGAGAGGCCTAAGCTAATAGGCCATGCATGACTAACAATGTCCACAGTACTGATATGTATCTTTCGGAGCAGTATCAACTACAGTTCAAGAATAATTACTTTGATGAGAAGGTAGATAACTTTGATAGATCTGCCACGTATGCTCTGTCGAGTAACTAGTTTCTGGTGTGTTTTTGCTGCGATTCGATCTGCACATCTGATACCCAGAATGCATTGCAAGACAGGCTTATTGAGCTTATATAAATACGTTTTGTATGAAGATCTACGGTTGGGTATGTTATTTCCACCTTCCGTAAGACAGCAATATATTCGATTCCATTGCGATACTGGTAATGGGAGTAGTGATAAATGGTAATAATATAGATACACAACAGTATGGCAGCCTTTTCATAAGTACCCGAGATTAACGACCCCCATCTATTACAACGTTTTCCAAACGTGACATTTTCTATGGCTTTTCATGTTTTTTGAATTGCATATAAATCTTCAATCAGCTAGTCTCGATGTGTTGAAATATTATCACATATAACTATTACATATCGAAAAGCACAGAAATGGCCTGTAACTGCGTTCATATACTAATGTTTCGTAACATTCCCGAACTTAATGCTGATAACATCTTATGAACGGTTACCAGTTTTTTTACTATGATACTCAAGGCTTCGTTTTAGAAACACGGTGTACAAACTGTGTACATTATTATTTTAATAAATCCCGCATGTCGTTTCGTACCGTGTGTGTCAGCTTCCGTCCCTGCCACGGATATTCAAGCGAACTTAGTATCACAATTCATATCAGCAATAACTCGGCGTCCTCAGACTGTAAGACATGTTAATTATACGTTAATGTATACCGTGGCATATGCAATAGCTATGCCACTTTACAAATGAAATACTGAATGTCTAAAGAGCCATTTGTGTGCTGAAAAGCATTGATTCATCCATCGTTCCTCGGAATATCATACACTGCGTACTTTACAACCAATCAATATATTTCTCTGTAAAGTGCACAATTTATTCAGAAATCATTTTGACGATGACATGTATGCTGAGTCGATCGAATATTGAGTATACCGCGGAAACATCATAAATCTGGATTGGCCAAATTGCGATATGTGACTGTTTTAGATTTTGATCAATGCAATTCGAAATATTTTTTTTTTTCAATCGCGAATTACATATATCCAACTGTAAAATACAAACTTCATTTTCAAGCATGGCCTGCACACTACCACGTGGTGGAATTCGTGAATTATACAGAATTGTTGGCTAGCATCTTGCACAATATCACGAGTGTAACAACCATGCTAATATTGAAGCTGCAGTTTGATATCCTTGACAGCTGGCCTAATGAGTACACACGAATCGAATAGATCACTATATACCCAAGAGTACATGTAAGTAAACCGACAATGCATAGTAAACACTGTCGTTAAGAGCAATGCATATGCTTTGTAAGCGTATCAATCGCATATCAAATACGAAGGGCAATTAGCCGTACCATGATGAGGACCATATTTATTTCACCGCATTGGAGATCCTATTACTTTACGGTAGCGGGTCCCTTGCCTACTAAATGTGTGTTGTTTTTTCTCGATGCTTCATTACTAATACATTGTCGTGGTCAATACCGCTGTACTGCAGTGAATATCATGACGGCTAAGAACAAAATATCCCTTTAAGGTAGCAATAAAAAAATCCTTTAATGTAGCAATAAGTGTAAAACGCATTACACATTTAACTGTTATTCGGACAAATCAGTTGTCTTCCGTAGTCGCCTATATTTAAGCTTTCAGATGATACATAAATTATTATAGAAGCGTGCTTACTAACTTTTCAAGAAAGTCTGACTTACAGAACAATTGTAAAAACAATAATTTTAACACTGGCTAACACTACTTTGAAGTAATAGGCCCGATCAAGAATCACTCTCATAGTACGTTGACACAGTTTTCATCGACCACTGACTTTAGTTGATATAGTGGCTATTTAATAGTAACGTAAATGTATATTCTGTCTATATAAGGGTAACGGAATGTTAACACGTTACAGTCGTCGCATAGCGTGTTCGAAGTTCGTGAAGATAATTAATGTGTTTACACTCGTTGTATGAGTTACATGGGGCCCGTATCAAACGCGACGCGGGGAGATGATGTGTTGTACTATATCGCATGTTAACAATCCGACTCTCTCTTGTAATGTTTATGCTATATAGGAATTTGTTTACGCAAGTTGATTCATATCCGATAATATACCACGGTAGATTAATAATGGACCCTTGTGTAACACATTCACAAAACAAGCTAAAACTGTCAATGTTCAGCTGATAACTACGGATTGTTTAACGAGGTCATTGAATATGATAAATGACTATAACAATATCAATCTCAAATATTGATTTATAATAAGAAAATTGACTTTTAACTGAAGATGTCTAGACATTCTATGTAAATACAGATTTACTGTAAAAATAAAGTTTTAGTAAGTCACTATCACTATTAATATCAACAGTTACGCCGTACCAATAACGAATTCGTAGGACGATCAGTCAATGGGTTAATCCTCGGAGTTAGTGACATATATAGTGGTGGCTGCCACAATGAAAACAAAACGCTGCCAATCGATATATCGTTAAGAACAAATTTCTCCTTTCCAGGACCTAATTGGTATTATCAAAGATTTGTATAGAAATATTCATCCTCGAGTTGAGTTGAGATGCATACACGCTGGCAATCTGATATCCATGTGTATACGTTGTGGTACGCATGGTTACACGTTGTTGACCCACTAGCCTCAGGAGCGCATATTGTCTAACGCGTTAGGGTCGTCGCACCGCGTCAAGTTCGCTGCGGGTCTTATAAAGACGCACACCACGCGCGTAAAATAGATTATCCCCAAAGAAGTTAAAACTAGCTTCGCGACGAGTATGACTCGTTAAAAGGTACGCTATCATTAAAATATGAAGGATAATTATTAAATGCTTTTTATTATCTCTGTATACACTCTCTAAATTTCATGAAAATGAAAGTGTTTGGTAGGAAAAATTTCGTTTTTTTGGGTGAAATGATAACTATCATTATTTCATTATCATTATTCCCACCAGGTTGTGAAGTGAATATATGTCTATACACCCACGGGAATATAGATTGGTTGCATACCAATCGATCATTTGAAAAACCAATCAAAAATGGATAATATCGGCATATGAGTCATTTTCAGAAATATCAAAACCATAATTACCTCCTACATCAATGGATTTCAGATTGTAAAGATAACAGTGTAACACATGGCCCGTTACTATCAAGTAGCGATACCAGATGTATCATGTGGGTCAAAAGTCATCCGATTGACTATTTTACACACACATTAATTGATAGAGCGTGGGGCCGCGTTTATTGTGAACCTCATGTGAAATATACAACGACTTAAAATACATTAAATGTTTACATGAAATACGAACGTTCGCTGCGTGACGGCGCGTTTTGCGTTAAAGTTTTAAACTGGACGCGCCAAACGCGCTAATATATAAGCAGCGATCTTTGCGAATTTGAAATTGTGAAGGGGATATCCGCGCATATAGATATCGAAGGCAAAATTATCTGAGCCTTACTAGTGCATATCATATTGTCGTTGAATCATAGAAGAATCATATGTGGGATTGCAGCGTATGCTCACGGGGAATCGGACGATGAAAAAATCCCCATGGCGAACACATGGACTTATCTGTCTTCAGTTGGAACCACGTTTCTTGGTAATATCGGTGGCCTGGAACTATATTTACGCCACAAATACCTACTGCAAATCCCTTAAAGTCATCAAGCGCCCAGCATCTGTAATATCCTGGGCGCGTTTTATAACTTTTAATATTCACAATGCTTGCAAACAAATTTATATTTCACGCTTCAGTTACACGCATTGTTTCGAGCCTTGTTTGCAGCGCTTTACGTAATGATGTCTGAGGTTCGACTTACGCACGCTTGGGAACTGTTAGCTTCGATTATCTAAGTAGTCATTGCGGTAAGTTGTCTCATTAGGCACGAAAGAATATGGACAATTAATGTCGTTATTTATATATGACGGGATGTAAGCCCTCTAATGAAACCAGACACTCTGCGTAAGAAACTTTTCAATATTCGCAAACGCCAATAAAATTGTCTAAGCTGGATTATCTTTATCATTACTCATTAGTGATAATACACACGAAAAATAGAGGTTATGCTATCAAAGAACGACCCGAGTCAGAACGTTTCATGGACCAGTGCCTTGAGTATAAAATAATAAGTACAATGTTATATGCTTTTGGGACTCTCATTACGTGCATATGTCTGGCATATTTGTCCTTTAGGTACAGTATACGTAGACGGACTATAGGTGATATTTAATAAGATCGCCTGATGGAATTGTGTGCTTTATTACGTGACTCGTTAAGTAGTATTGAATTGCAGTGTTTTTTCATACGCGCCATTGAGTCGGTTTGTGCATCCACATTGTTCTGAATAAAATGGAGCTGAAAGAAATTGGAGTGAAGTGTATTCGTTTAAACAATTTGCCGATTCGATTTAATCATGTTCTTTTTCTTGACAATATATGGTTTGTTTTAGATGATGACAATCATGTTATGTGTAATCAAATGTAGAAAATCTAGTGTTTAGTGAATTTGTTGTACAAATAGGGATTTAAATTGAATAGACATTCACTGTTCTAACGTTTAGATCAGAAAATACCGGTGCACTAGACTACGCTTGATGTGATCGTTACGACTGACTGTTCAGGATTCATCCCGCTGAGCAAACAAACAAATGCAAAGAATATTTTTACATACACCAAATTTTGACCCAATAGTCGGGGAAGGGATTTATGTGAAAATGTGAGCTTATAGAAAAGAATAACTCATAGATATCACGTGACCCACCCTCTTGTCTTCTATGTTCGCTTATTCACGAGACTGATTCGTCGCATTTAAATAACTCTGTAGGAATATTAGCATTTGAAATTAACGTTTACATTCTTTTTATAAAACGTTTTAATTTCGGTTTAACTTCACTTCTTTATCTAGGAGGTGATTACATTATGTTCTTTTAATGGAAGAAAAAAGAAAGTAATCCTAGGTGATGCAATGACTCTAGGAATGGACGCAGTTACCTCCGAACTAATTCTGTTTGTTATTTGGGTAATAACGGCTGTTAAGGCATGGACCCCACTTTGGTGGGCTGCCACTCTCAAATGTCATCTAAATAAACCCACATGTGGCTCCCGGAGATGACGTCAGTAGCTATACCCTCAAGTGAGCCACTACTTTTTTTTATTTAAGGATAATGAGGTATAATGACGTTTTTATTTCCCTTGGTGAAACAGATGTAGTGGTTTCATTTCAAAGGTACTTATGTGATTTAAACCTACAAGCGAATATCCATATCAACACTTCGAATCTACGAAGCGTGGTAGTACCTGGATCGGGGTTAACGCAAGCATAGATGCATACAAAAATATAATTGCTCAACGCCCACGCAATATTTTTTTTTTGTGATACCCGAAATTTCTTCTCGATTCATATAAATCTAACCGTTATAAAAGTTGGAATTGGAATCAGCATATAAAACAAAGCTTATCACAACGACCAAACTTTTGTATGTGTGTATGCACTACACAGTAGCATAGTTGAGCTGTCTGTCGTTACAGCTGTAATTTATTCCCGTTGTTTTATCTATTTATTTTTCATCCATTAATTAGGAAATCGATGATCCCAAGATGCTCATTACTGTGCGATAACAGGACAAGGGGGGGGGGAGTGCGCAATAATCGTCGAGAGGCAGCCACAGTCTGCGCGTAATGTTAGGCAGTGCTGATTCCTTGATGTTAATTATAATTCCCGAAGAAATAACAAATCGACCATATGTGTTTAGTGGCACGCCGACAGACTCATAAGTAATTCTGCAAATGAAATTGATCATAATTTCTTTTTAGCGTGAGCGGAACATACTGGGTTTGTTACATTAAGCGATTTTATAACAAATTATAAATATGGCCAAACGTTAGATATTGTTTGATTCACGCGAAAGCTTGTTCGTGCATTTTCCCCAAGCACTGCCTACTTATCGTAACTGAACAAGACGTGGTACCGACCGATAAATGAAATTATAATGTAATATCCCGTATTTCAGCCAAGCATTATAAGCATCACGCTCAAGCAGAAGCCACGACCACGGACAACCCTTCCCACTCAAATACAAACAAATGTAATAAATGGTCCCGAGTGTCATAACAACACGTCTAGACGCGCTAATAAACGTAAATATTGACTTATAGCGTTACCCTATATGTCAGGGCCATATTTTTTTATAAATACACAATTGAACAAAAGACGAAATCCGCGGAAGACATTGTGTGTTCAAGGTAGACCCGTAATTAATTGATTCTTTACCTGAAGGCCGAACATATCAGTTATGTTTTTTTTTATTTATTGAATACACAGAAAATACTTAATTATACCATAAAATGAGATGACGCATACTATAAATGGACCTATAAATGGTAAGTGCCTTCCGTCTATAGCTCCATTACATTGGACTGATCTCTTCTAGCAATCTCTCTGTGACGCCCGTTGGTATATCTTCATCAACACGAACACGATACGTATCGCATTATATCTCACATTATATAGGACACGTCATGTCACATTGTATTGTGACAATATGCTCATATCTGGTAGTTATGGAAACAGTATCATGGCAGATTTGGACACGTTTCATATGATTGAAATTGCATTTCATTGTTTTTTTTAGATATGGTCCATTATAACTGTACCTGTGCGTAATTGTATAACGTTTGTTTCAAGTGACGTCATTATTGATTACGTCATTCGATGAATTATTCATGGTACATTCGATTCTGACAATATAAATGAGTGAGCAAAATCTACCTTAGAGGCAATGTACTGTAGAGGTGTAACAATAATTCCACCAGGGTTTTGTACAGGCAATACATTTTCTTGAAATTCAGAACGAACCAATGCCGCAGTTGGGATAACAATTGTGTTTTATCTTCTATGGACGTTATCCCCATTTGGTCTGTTTCACGTGCTGTGACTATGATTACGTTAAAATAATACTTAATACAACATCTGGTATCATCTGGTAAATGATTATATATGACAAATAGCAGCAAACAATTTCGTGCGTTAAGTTATGTTTTTTCTCATTAAATGCACACCTCAGTTAAATCTCGATTTTATTGTTAACTCAGATGAACTGTCGATACAGGGTGACAGCTTTCCAAATAAACCATTATGTTGCAGTAATGTTGTGCGGCGCACATAATAATTTAGGCCACTCAAACGAATTAACGTAGATGTCAACTTATATAGCTTTCGTGTTACCTGGTCCCTGTATCGCATCGTCAATGTACATGGGGTTAAATATGGACGTCACAGACACGACGGCTGCAAACATCTACTAATCGACAAAAATCGAAACACAAGTTTCTTTTTTTATAGTTTAGTGGAATTAGATGGGTAGAATAGCCCCGGAATGGTGTCTAGCCCCGACAAATCTCTGGCTATGTTCTAATCCGCATTGATTAGTCTGCATTCACTAAAGACGGATTAGTTAACAAGTCGATTTGAGAAGTAAACACGTACACTGTACCGCCTATATAGTTTCTTTTATCTCGCTCAAATTCAAATCTCGAGACGACCGCTTATTAGCACCAAGTGGGTATACGTAGGCATGGCATGTCGGTTCCATTTATTGGAAAGCGACCATCGTTCGAACAAAACTCTTTATTATGAAGGAAATTTGTTGAAACGAATGGTGTTGCTAATGCGTGTGACGAAATTAAATGTCAAGACACAAATAATGAGATGTCGCGCGCAAAATTAAGCTGTCACAGAAATTAGACGAGGCGAATCTCGGAGTTGTTATATGGCCGTCTAATAGGATCCCTAAGCGGCGGCTCATTACTTGGAAGATTAAAGCCATTGTACGTTCATTTCCCATAATTTCTCTTGAATTTCCGTCCGATAGTTTCGACAGCAGGAACATTGCAATAGCAAGGGCATTTTAAATGAAATTTCCACTTTTTCAACACTTTTGTTAATGTATATGTATAATGCCGTTGCGAAGGTACTGGGAGTGGGTAGTTGGAATGCAAGATGAACAGATAATAATGTACATTTCATGGGGTCAAACACCTCACATACATCATTGTACGCTATATACGCTAACAGGACGTGTCGACCATATTGTTTTCTTCCAGTTCAATACCCCGCAATGTATTTAGGCACACATTGATAACGATTTAGGTGTATATTGTGTTAACGCGCTTAGTGAGATTCGCTGTCTTTTGTGTGTCATTATAAATGAAACGCTTTTTTGTGTGGATTAAAACCGCACATTGTAATTTAAACATCAATATCTATTCTTATTGAATAAGCGGAAATACCGCACTGAATTAGGGCTCGGATACAAGGATAGAACTGATGCTATTGGGAGTATGGAATATGTATTTCAATGAAGACTGTCACCAACATATTTATACAAACGAACATGTTGTACAGCATTTGGAATATCATGTTCAATGTTAAAAAACAGGAAAAGAAAATACGAAACTATAACAAGCATGATTATATATAATTGGAATATTGCAAATTTAATTGATCATTAAATTCAATCCATTAATGCGGTGGGTCAATGTCAAGCCATTAGCGGTGTATGTTAATACTAAGTGGTGTGTTTAATCAATTATGTTAATTAGGGGTGAGCAGCCCAGCTGATCGTACAGAGATACTTAAAAAAACAAACACACAACTTGGCAGATCCTCTTTTGAACAAGTGTGATATTATTTACTAATAATTGATATTGCATTATGGGTAAAACAATACACTTAAATGAGATGTTTTGTGTTGGAATCGTATTTACAAAAAAAAATGACTCATCAATAATTAGTCTAGTTAGAGGGCGCGGGTTGGATATTTCTAACAAAACGTATTGTATTATGCGCTAGGTGATAGCGCGTGTAAAGCCTGGCGCGCACATCAGCATCTTGCTCAGCAACAACTCATTCATGGCCGTTTGCTTGAGCATGTTTCTGTAGTATGCGAGCTTGTTTTGGGCCTGATTCCCGCTGTTCGGGGCATAAAGCAAAATATCCAACATGTTTGATAATTTCTGCCACTCGTGGAAAAATCCTCACAGTGTGCGCTGGACGAAAGCAACTTGCTCACGACTTTTGCGGAACTGCGCATGCCTGCGGACGACATCACATGACAGTTCAAAATGAAAGATGTCTGATGCGAAGACGACTGTGAACATAGTTACACAAACAACGACACGTGAATACATTAGATGTATCATCTATAACAATATTATTTCTAATGAAAGATGACCTCTTTCCATATAATTTTTTTCCCAAGCTTACATCACTGAACGTGTTAGAGGGTATTCTATGGAATCGTACTCGTGTATAATTTACTGAGTGGCGTTGCGTTAAATGTCCCGAAGAATATTAGTCATCATATTACATAGATTATACAGGACTGGATATCGCAATGCCCAGAAACCACGGATATGGCTCATTAGGCAGCAGTATTTTTATAATTTGATATTATCAATGTCAACGTACTGAAGTAAAAGTACAATGTTTGCAGGCCACGGGTTATGACGTCACGAGTGTTTTGATATCTTTACAGAGGCCACATGTGACAGATGTAATGGACAAGCTCCAGGTTATCTGATTGTTTAGTTATCGTGTAAGCAATTAGGCAGGAGGTGGGGGGGGGGGTCGGGCGAATGACATTGATTTTCTTCAGGTGATTAGAAGATATAGAGATTTAAGCTGATATTCAGTTCCGGGTCATGTTGATTTTGTAATGTTGATATCCACGTTGTCTATGAAAGTTGACGAAGGTTTCGTAAATTATGGAAAACGTGTTTCATTTGTCGGACGCACACAGTGTTGGTATAACCAGATGGAACACTTCCGAGAAATCGTAATTCGTGTAATGGTAAAACACATCAACATCAACGTCATTTGAACTTGTACAACCAGCGGTGACTCATATCACGTATACTACGCATTTCAAACCGCTATTAGAATTTTATTAAGGGACATCTAATATAATCATCATTTTTTTTCTATATTACAAACTGTTTTAATCAATTTATTATGATTGACATCAGAGTAATCGACTTTCAGATTTCTAAAACAAGACATCCCATGAGGTGGGTCAAACGACCCACTTGATTTCATGTTATTTACCACCATTATAACTCCTGCATGTTTGAGCTACTTTAATTAAATTGTTATTTTTTAAATATCTATTTTTGATATTCAAAACTAATTAAGTGTGACATTTAAATGACAGTTAATAAAATATTAATATAACTAAATTTTAATTTAAAAGTTCAATACCGAAATTTGAACTATACGCGAGTTTTTCATCAGTTATGTTAACAAAACATTCTTATATTCTTATATTTTATGCGACAGTGGTGTAATTATGAATTCATAAATTAACTGACAGTTTTGACTAAAAGTATTTGCATAATGATATCGTAGATACAATTTATATAGCTGCATCTTTTGTATACGAGACAGGTAATTGTAGTATGTATGATTTATTAGTGGGTACAACATATCTGTACTATCTATTTTATTTTCAAAATAAAACACAGTAATGGAAACGAACTGAAATAAAATATTTCAAATGTCGCTTGTATCAAATTTATTTGCGATGGGGTGTGTCGTCTGCGTGTTTTAACATGCGTTATGTGAGTGTATATACTACAAGCCTATGTCGTTCTATGCAAGCAAAACGCTCATCAGTTATGGCTTTTTGACGTGAAACAAGTTATTGAAAACAAACTGACATGTACAAATGATACTTCTCTATACGAATACTATTTTATATTCTCGATCTGATATCTCATAAGTGGTCAGGGTTAGTGATATTTTCTGTTCACAAGGGACGTCATAGTGCAATCTTGGTCTAGTTAAATTAACTAGCTAGCATAATGATTTTTCGTAACATTTGGACTTGTAGTACTAACTACATACTAGGTAGTATCATCTATGCACATCTACTCTCAGGCTAGCAGAATTACAATTTGTGATTTATCATGAATCATGAGGAAATGATACGTAAAAATCAAAAAAGAAATCAAGAAAAAAAAGAATCAAGAAAACTAAAAAGTTTCTTTTATTATAGGCAATTTATAGAATGAACAGCATCAGAATTTTCTTGCCAACTTTCATCAATGGTGTTACTTGTATTGACAATGTCTTTGTGCGCCTGTAAAGTCATTTTGTGGTCTTACTGAATTACATTGTGAGTATTATGGCACGTGTCCTAACTATAAACTTGCCTATAGTTTTGAAAAAATACGTGTAAAGACGAAATCCATTCTGCCAAAAAAAAAATAATTATCAGATGAAAAGACTTGTAGGAAAGATTACGGTATTTATGCAGAGAATCTCAAATATGCCTCCACACCCCTGTTGCATTTGCTAAGCTGCCGCCTTTTCTAATTTATTCATACATCTAGTATTGCTAGTATTATTGTTGAATGCATTTTTTGAAATGTATCTATTATGGCATTGACACTGATCGCAATATGAAATTCACTACTTCGCTCTTTCAATCAATCATCTTATAGTTACATATACCTGTATTTCATATCAAATTTGCATTTGATTCATTGCAAAATGTATACATGGCGTAGTAACGTTTAGCAAATAATAATAAAGAAGAGAATAAGAATCATAAAGCATTGGTTTCTCCTTTGTACAGATGTCGATACATTACACATATCCGTTATATCCACGCGTCAACCAATCATAAGCGACACACACTCAAAACAAGACAAAAATACTAATTACAGTTAATTACCCACTATTTCTACTTACTTTATATTTAATGGAAAAAGAGTTTTACCATCCAAATGTTTATGTATGCATCAAACTTGAACATTTTAAGGATAATTATCTCAGTCTTATTAGGACGTTCCACAACGTGAGACAGCTGTGCCGATAACGTCACTTCCGAAGCACGTGTGAAAAATAACCTCACAGTACACTGCCCGCCATACGTTGGCAGGGCGTGTTGGCTCATTATACTGCAGATTACTAATAAGATAGTGTTTATCACTCTTTAATGGGGCATATGGCGTCAAAAGTGAAACGACCTTTTGCTTTTAATACCGAGACGGGAAGAAATCACCCTCGCGGGATGACCGTAAAATTCTAAATCGACAGACAACACACGAGGGAGGAATGAAACAAGCGTCAATGACAACAAAATGACAACAAAAGGTCCCTCACCGCGTGTTGCGTCGGTCGTGATGTTCCATGGATCGAATCCATAGATGCTTTCAGAAATAAAAATTGAATAAAAAAGTGTGCGTCTACGACTGGAGAAGCACATTACAGCCACGCAATGGCGACATAAGTATTATGGCGAATATCGAATATTCCGAATATGTCGGGTACAAGTGATTGATTTTAGTGATGGGAGTCTGTATCAGCGAACTTGCCTGCAGTTATCAGAATTGACAAACTTCGATCATATGGTGTTGTCTTCTATAATTTTATTGGTGATTGTACTCGCATGGGCTTCGATGTACCTATTGACTTCTTCCCGTAGATCGAAAACAGATCCATTGTATTCTGAAATCTTTACATTGATGTATTTACTATATATATAAAGCACCACCTTAGTCAAAGAATGCCGATACTCAACGTTAAGCAGACTCCGAAAAGATCGGAATCCAAAAGTGAATTTACAATTCCTGAAAAACGGTGTCAAATAGAATATAGTACAAAATGCATATGTGGTGATACGTGCATTCATTTTTGTATAATTAATTATTTTTAATTAAGACGCACAGGCTGAGTATTATTTTTCCCACGTTAGAATTCAACTTTCGTGGATATTGAAACAATACACACTCAAGCTCTGACATCGTTTATTCTGTATGCAATTCACTAAAATAAAAGACAAAAGCAAATTAAAGCTGCAATTAGCTTTGCACGAAACATTGACTTATTGGCTCAAATGGACATAGTAATAGTTGCAAAATATGATATATTTTTACCACAATTAACGTATACTTTACACAAGTTCAGGTCAGACGTTTAAAGCAAAAGGGCATTTGAGTGCTTTCTGATTTTCACTTAGTCTGATGTAACAACCAAATTATGCGAGTAACATCGATAATTTTGTCAAATTGCAATGCACAAATGCTACAAGCAAGTTGTGATATCAATGCACCTAGTGGTTGACGTAAATTCATTTTAACCATTTCCTACTTTGTTAATCCGATAAGGCTGCGAAAGTCTCTTCCATTGCGGAGGTCAAACTTTATTAGTATTTTGTCATGTTTCATATCAAATATAGTGTCATTTGGCCAAAAACTTTATGTGAAGAAGATTATTTAAGAATTACAGGTATTTCTCGTGAAAACAAAATGTTGGCACAGTCATGCAACCGGTTATAATTCCGTGTTCGTACTGTTTCAAATGGTATATGCAAAATTTAAAGTTAAACACCCATGAACTTTGAAAGAAGACTTTTGGTTATTATTCACCAAAACAAAAATGATGGCAAAAGTAACGTGACTGCTAACTTTCTTTTATAAACGTGTCATAGCCTTAAATGCTACATAATTCAGCACTTCTAAATCTCTCGAAGTATTAAGAAAGAGAGCACATTTTTCACTTCCAACTAAGGCGATTACTTTGCTACCAGACAATGCTTCTCAAGTCCAACCCCTCACCAAGGCACTTGAGTGCTGTCATATTGATATACTGTGCACCAAATTTCATCGCAAAGTTCTCTTCCCCATAAGTATCAAGGGTTTTTTGCTGAATCTGTTTAGAAAATGAAACGAGTGGCTGAACCACTATGACGACAGGTGCTCTACGAAGATGCATATGCTCTGTAGCCCGATTTGTTACATACATTCAATAACATGTCACGGCAAAAGACTTAGCCGCATCTTTAAATAGAAATGAACTCTGAGCTGACTTGGTATACTGATCACGATATTATGGTTTCTTCTGGCGTAGACTCAGTTGCACAACAAATCTGCACGATTCAGCCATCTGAAATATATTAAAAACAGAAATAATTTCTATGAGAGACAATATTTTTTTTGCACAGTGCACTATTTTGACAGTGAAATTTACAATGAATCTTGTCTTCTGTTTCTTTTCTCACAAGAACAAGATGCACATATATCTTCCAATGAATGCATTCTTCAATACCATACTAACATCCTTGTCAAATGCAAGTAGCACTTGACTAGGGGAACCCTATCTGCTCAAATCGTGAAATGTGAAGTTTAGAAATATCAGTCTTGTGGCTAGTACATGGATTAATGATCCCTTTGAGCATGCCGGCCATTAAAAAGATCCTGCTTTATCTTCTTTATATAAAACACATTTACCTTACTCTATAGGGTATGTGTTTTACTGCCTTTTTATTGACGTCTTGGGTTTAAAGTGAAAACATGTGATTAGGTAAGAGTAACACTGCCAATCATAGTATTTTACCCATTTTGCTCAATCCTTAGAATTCAGACACATTTGCACTGTACGAGCTGCATCATACTTATTAATATGCAAAAACCAATAGAGGGCACTGTTGGTCATTTGAGGGCGTGCCCTGTCGTTGCAAATATATTCAAAAATGTTACGTTAATATAATTTTGACATTTTACCAAATTTTGTCTGGGAAAGCTGAATTGTTATATGTATCATATATGTGTGAACTTTAGTGGTCCACGTTACTTTTGCCCTTATTGTTTTGCTTTATAACCTACTTCTCCAAAACCACTAATCCTATAACTTTGAAATTTAGTATGTAACATATATGTAAGAGTACACTCATGGGGTTCTGAATCAAAGCTGGATTTAGAAACAAATTGGACTACTCTGGAATATTTAACCTTCTCCTGAACGTTTCAGCGATGTGACATTATTTATTTCGGCCCGTGAAATGCTGTTAAAAGAACCTCTCAAGTAAGAACCGCAAAACGTTTAGTATGATTCAAACCCATGGTCATGAGCACACAAGACGCACATGCAAATCACTAGATTCGACCTGCAAGTAGGGCTCCGTTGAAATAAGTCAGTTGCAGACGTAGAACCACTGGTTTAGGTAAAAACGGGGCACAAGTATCATCTATCAGTCTACTACTCCACTGGCCGTTGACCGAATTAGAGCAATGTAAGACTATTCATATTGGTACATCTTAATAGTCGTGCGTTCGACAATACACTTAAAATCTGACTATTCTCTCATTTCATAATGTTTATGCACATATTTGCGTGTCTAATTAAAAAATTATATGTGAAAAATAATATAAATTATTCTTGACAGGTATAAATTAATGTATATTGTTAATGAAAAGCCATGATATGTATTGGGTTATTTGATGTTAGCTGGTTGCTGAAGGACGAAAGAACTGTATTCGGCAGAACATTATACATTCAAAGCCATCCCTAGAAAATGGAAAAAATGGTCCTGGACTATCCCATCAGAAATTGCTGAGCGAAAGTGTATGTCTAACAATCTCTAATAACGTCATATACATTGTCGCAGTGTAAGACCTGCTTATTGATTGAAAAGGGCCCCTGCAAATCTCACACTAGACGGGGGGTTCTTTCATTGTTAGAATGGAGTAGACAAGACAAAAGTACTGGAAATGAAATACACACACACCAAAATATCAAGTTAAAACTCATGGCTTTAATTTTTTCTCACAATATCGCAGCAGCAACACACATGGTACTCAGTTGAAATGGTGGTCCCAAACTGTCCTCAGTCTAGCCTATTTATAGAGCATAACTAGCAGGGTTTCAGGTACACCACCTGGGTTTCCACAGGAGCCAATCAGAATGTGATCTTGCTAGCAGCTGTCTCATGCACTCACGTAGGCGAGTCAGCAGTTCGTAAACATCCTTTGTTATGTAAATTACAGGCACATCATGTAGATTTCAATTGTCCTTCCAGAGTTGAAAACAAGTATGACCTGTCAATAACCTTTATAACAGTTACCACACGGCAATGCACACCGTTGCTTCCCATGATTCCATGTACACTTCTATTTGCCAAGGTTTGAGGTAATAGAAAAACATTGAATAAAGGATGCTGACATGCTTATATTGTGGGTGGTTGTATTTCACTAACATAATATGTACTACAGCATTTGCATAGACTGTATTATTTGTATTTCCATGTCAGTTTAACTCCTATTTCATCATGCGATACACCAGCTCCATAAAAGCGTTTGTAATTTATTTCACGAATTTGTATATTTTATGTCTGCTTTGTTGAAACGTCAGAATATAACAACGGATGGGCTGTTACTCATTTTGTCTTAATCCAGTAACTCGTGCCATAATGTAATAATACTTATCTCAATTAAAGCTTCATGGGTTTTTTTTTATCGTCTGTGCTGCATATATGCTTTTATTGATCAGACAGAGTAGAACAAAAAAGGACGCTCTGGACATGCTGTCTCAAACCCTTTTTGGTTAGGCGCACAGTTTGCTATCACTCTCCCATAACACAGCCACACACAGGGTCTCCATTTACCAATATGATTTCGCCAATAAATACTGTGTGGTACAAAGTGGAAAGTATCATTGATAAATAATCGAAATATTATTTTAGGATGTCAAGGACAATTTTGAAAGCCTTCTGTTATTGTACTGTTTAATAAATAGGCTTTCGGGGGGCATTGGCAGCATTTCGAGAGTGCTGTCAAATTATCTATGGTGACAAAATAATATGACCTGGTGCACCTGACTTTCAAAATATTAATTGGTCACGTGGTTGGGCTGCCAATTGTGTTTAAAGCAAATATTTAATATGTTGAGCCATTTGTGACAGAGTGTTCACAAACCTGTACTTGTATTCCATAAAACAATTTTGTCAGATGATCGAGTAACGCTCTATGAAGCCGCGTGGGCTATAAGAATATTCAGTACGTGGCTCATATGTAGCCACAGTCTTTTGTTGATTAACACGCAGCGGATAGGTGTATAGTAATGGTGTTCAATGTGACATATGTACAACTATAATCAATGTTCTTTTATGCACATGAGTAATGTACTTGAATGCCAAATCTGTCATTTCGATAACCAAAAGCGTATTCCCCTGCCGGTCAATTGTTGTTTATCCATTCTATTATCATCCAGTTTATTTTGACATCTGTTTGTTTGCAGTTCAGCGTGCGTATCACGCATTGTTCGAACAATCGTTGTGAGAATGTGGTCAACACACTTTGTAGGCTACATATCATAATGCATAAAAAGATGAAGTTTAGTTTAGTCTAGGTTTAGGTGTTATAATTATATTTATAAACAGATGACGTGTATGTGGCCTACCTAGCTTAAAGTGACACAGTTCCGTTGGTGTGACGATCTGGGTCTAATAAAAGACTTTGAATTGTCACCACACGAATGTATATTAAGGTAGATCATTTACACACTAATATAAACGACACATAATTAGGACCACTTAACGTCGTGTACTAATACAACACCGTTAATATTTTGTGTATGTATGTCCAGTGTATGTCATTATGTGTTATACCAATGCAGACACACGTATAAATCAACACGCATTGTTATTATTGAACAAAAAGAAAACATCGTCATCGTCCTACTCTTTTGATTGGCGGTTATGTAACTGTAAATTAATGGGTACAAAATACGTTTCAAACAATAAATTTAGTTGAATTTAATTAAATGGTTTTAAAAGTGTTGGTTAATGTAAATTTTTAAATACATATTTTATTTATTTTTTCTGGCAAGCAATAAATTATTAGACCAATTAAATCAAGATTGTCAATTTCACTGTCCACGTGACAGAAATTATGCGCTTATTCAAATCGTCCGAAACCAGATAAAATCAACAAGTGGTGATGTCACTGCTTTACAATTCTCTACAATGTGCATTTAAATACATCGAATATGATTATTTGGGGATGACGACAGCTGTCGTATTCATTGTGACGATTACATATGTTAGATTAATTGGTATACAGATATGGGAATCTATGTGCTCGATATGTGTTCACCTTTTTTATTCGATTGATTACACAAGGATCAGCAAAAATACATAAAACAAATTACTCAAAAAAATACTTGCGTATGGGAAAAAGCGTACATATTATTATCGCAACAGAGCGATTCTGAATTGCTTGTGAACCAACAATGTATTTTTCACTTCCGTTGTACACGTCTAATGGGAATATGTTGAACACGAAGCGTTGGTCCCGATTACTGTGGTGCTCAAACTATCCTACCAGCCCATTTACTTTTACATTGACTTGACCTGAAAAGGGTTAAAAAAATAAAGTGGCATTGTATTGTAGGGGATTCCCAGCACTCGAAAGCGCGGTTTCATAATTCCGCGCGATTTCACATCGACACATGTTTTTATTTTTAAATTAATCAGCATGTGACACCATTCATTCAGTTCTGCGATCTTGTTTGGATTACACAATTTTTACAGCAATATATTTATACATCCCTCAAGGTGACATCAAGATAGAATCCGAACGATAATTCTGAAGTGGTATTTTGTAATTTGGGTCAAAGATTAGAATCTCAATTTATAAATGGACTTATATAGTCGAGAGACTGATGAGCGGACGTCAGCTTATCAGCTTAAGATCACTGTTGCATGGTATTTACAGACGACACAAATATAGAACATGGTACGTAAATACATAAAATCACGTGACGACCTGATTATTACTGTGCAAGTCGTATCTCTATTCAGGTTATATGCATACCAGTCACCTGATCGTCGAGTTTTTAAAAAAATATTGTACAATATAAACTAAAAATATGTAATTCATAAACGCAAATGACCTTACGCTGACTCGAATATATCTACTCCCAGTTGGTTTTGTCATTGTGGACTTCGCTAAAACACAACCTAACTTTGATTGACACACAACTGGTCCCCGCGTACAACATGCGGCTATAACGAACGTCTTTCTTAATCTTTTTTTTTTCTATATTCCTGCATACATGAAAAAAAAAGACAAATAGAAGTCCAAAAGACGGTTGTAGGGTATGAACTGTCGACATTATATTAAAATAATACGGCTCTGTACAGTACGCGATTGCTTATAGCATACACTTTGAAGTAACGGAGAACGTGTTTTAGTAGGAAGTAACCTGTGTTTCTGTTTATTATGTGTGGACCACCGAATTGGTTTGTATATTCTATCCATAAGAAGATGATGTCACGACTTTAATACACATTTAACAACCTCACGAATACTTAAATTTATTTAGGTGTAATTGCTCATCAAGGTGATGTTTTCAATGCAAATTATAGAATTCCTAATATCTTCCCGGTAAACATGTATGAAGAACATTTGGAGATCTAGTTTAATATAGTGAGCTTATAATTTTCAATTAGTATTACAAAGAGATATAGTAATTTTAACATTCCATATTAGCCTTATATTTTCAAATATTAATTATACCTATAGTGTCACATGTGATGTACGATATGTCTGTAAATCTCGACAGGTCAATAGACATAGGAGTGATGTATATCGTTTAATACTGAAACTATTTATACCTCGTGGCGATGTGTACCCCAACCTTGATAGTTCAATCGACATCTGCTGGCCGGAATACAACGTCACATTATTGATTGCTCGTTAAATTGTCGGGATTCATAAATCAATAATGCAGTTTTAATTTAACCGTTTTTGTACAACGACGCCAACTCCGGATATGTATTCAATTCCACAGTCAAAAGCAATAACATGTTAGACAAATTTATTAATCAATGAAATATTTTGAAAATTAGTTTAACGTTGTGTAATTGTAAAAGTTTCGTATATACTCCCTGTTTGGACCCTATTGTTTTCGTTCGAATTCTTTTCGTCTTCGTCTTTCTGAATGTTGATTGGTCGACTGGTTTGGCATCCATCTTGGATTGAAATAATAAAACAAGAAGTGACAATTTTGAACTCTTTCTGAGGGTTTAGGCATTTCGAATTTTCTGTAGCATTAACATATATGTGCATTTTTCTTTGTGGATTTTTGCAACAAATAGCAGCATATATACCAGTGGATACATATTAAAGCATATTCAGCCTTTCGAACTTGGACTCGACAAAGGTGTTCTGCAATTTTGAGATCGGCCTAGGCTTTTCACAGTGCTATATGCCATCGTTCTTGAGCAGTGTCAATATGAAATTATAACCATGTAAGGCGAACCTGTCTCGAATATAACTCTGTCGACTCCAGCAGATATGAATGTTTCCGCCCTTGTTAAGCTGACGGGTTGAAACCGAGACTTTCCGACGACAAAAACAAATCAGGTCGCCTAGTATATGCCCCATACACGCGACGCTGTAAAAAAAATAGCGTAATTATATATCTTATAGGATAGATAAAATCGTGTTGACTTGTATCTCACGAGGATTCTTGGAATCTATCCCACTCCGTAGCTTATGGTCTTTACAATAAAATAACAACAAGCACAACCGGTCATTACCCCCAAGGGTAGTTTTGACAAAGAAACCGAAATGACACCTCGAATAGAAAATAAAGCGAAGATTTATTACTAGGTATATATAAAACTATAAATTATATTGTGCGTGGATAATAAAAGTATCCATTACGCTTTTTTAATTTTTCAATATTAAATTTACGTCATTGTTTCTTGTTAATATCATAGCATAAAAATTGTGCGCTATTTTCACTAAAAACTCGCAGTCACGTATTGAATGCTAGTATACTGATCCAAATCGACCAGTCTAGCTTGACTTTGCTAATACGTTTCCCCTGGTTATTGACATTAAAATCGCCAGCTGTTGTGTTTTCAATATTCATATCAATATTGCAGTTTTTACAGATATCAATGTTTTTTTATATTGCTCTATATTCAACATATTTAAATAATTATTCTACAATCTACTGCTGTGCCACTTACTGTGTTACTTCACTCAGATCCACAAAATGGAAATTACTTTGTGAATATTACCGTTGTAGAATAATCTGTTTGCCAATCTTTTTTTTTTACTGAGTTGGTATTGCTATCACAAACGAAATGTCCTGTGAGTAGGATTCTTGGTATCCTTTAGGGCTATTAGGCTTAACGCAGTGCATTTATCTAATGTAAGAAATTGCGTCTCGGGATAGAGTTTCACAGCGGGCGATGTGTGAACACTTTTAGCATAGTCCATTTAATGTTATCCCGGATAACAGTTAGTTCAACATCCTTCTCAAAAACAGCACGGGTTCTGGTGATACGTACGTATCGCCATGTAAATTAAATTTCACTGAGTATGCTGAAGACAGAAAACGCAGGATATTGTAAATCATGTCAATTACTGTATCATGTACTGTCTTCCTTTCTGCTAGTAATATTCTATCATCCAGCCTCCACGATTTCAGAAATAAGAAACCCGTATAATGACGGATAACAGCGTTGTCCTAAATTGGAGAGCACATTTCGATACTACCAGTCTGTTCTGATGAGTAATATGCTTTTCAAACATTTCCTCGTGTGTTACTAATTAATGTTGAATTCATATATTCTCCACATTCGTAATACGTCAACATATTGTACAAGCGTGTTCAATGCCCGACGATAGTAATCAAACCATCTGACTCGCAATCTTGAACGACCTATTTGTTAAACCAACTCATCTTCTTATCTAAGCATCACCAGCTATTAGTTAAACATTTACAAATAGCACATTGCGGTAGATGCAGTCTAAGGACTGCGAATCTCTGAAAAGAACACCCACGTTAAAGCACGATGGTCGTCGCACAGCGCGTGTTCGAATAAATGTAATGTACACGCATTGTATACGTCGCTACGAGTTCCGTATCGGTACATGACGCGGCGCGATGACTACACCTCTTTAACTTTTTAATACGTTATCCACAAACAGTGACATACCACTCAGTCCGTAGCTTAATCATATGTGCCGTACTGCTCAATATACTGGAGTGTGTTTATGAGGACTTTGTCTCGGACCTACGGACAATATTTTCACATTGGAACTAAACTATTAGGGCCCATTTGCTTACAGGGCGGCCAATAGAGAGAGGCCATGTGTTTATGACCTGTAAAATCAGTATAACGAAGAGTTCTGTTTTCTTAATAATAGGAAGCTAACCATTTGAACAGCTGATGCATGCACAGATACGGATCAATATTGTTATAAATATGTTATCATTTTTTTTTGACGCGTGTGATCATATTTTCATGTGAAATGTACACTGGTAGGAGTCGCACATAATAAAGCGTGTGTGGAATGCCACACATCTCGGTAAGAATAAAGACATTAATATGCCCTTGCGTAGCTCGTTGGAACTGGGTGATAGAGGGCGGTATTTTGCAATTCAGTGATATAAGTATAAATTACGCACAACTATCGTTCATTTGGTACTAAAATCGTCACCAATAAATTAGGTGTAGTTGTTTTTGTTTATTTGACGAAATGAAGGATGATTAAGATCTGTAGCCAGACTGTCTCATTTTGGCTGTTATACACGAAATGTATCATTTCCAATCGATATCTATCCACGCTTTCAGGTGATAACACACACAACGAGAACCACTCTCAACATTAACATGAATCACCGCGTTACTCGAACGCACTGTCTTCTGATAATATCGTTAATTACTAGAATTTTGACGAGAAACCGCCAGGAGGGATTTCGGGCTAGACTGAAACAACGTTAGATACGCCGAGCATACTGACTGAATTATCAACGGACGTCATCGCGTTTCAGTATGCATGTAACACTGAAAATGTTATTCATGAAAAAAAAAATTGTGTTATTTATAACAACATGAACGTCATTCAACATTGATCGAGTCTTCCCGCGATCCGTGAAGCCTCAACACCGGCTGCAATTCACCGAATGTAATACCAATAAATATATGCATACAAAAGGGAGAAACCGCGGTCGGCGTTTGTGAAAACCGGCACGTACTAACCGAGCTTTTCTGTTCGCCAGAAAATGCACAAAACTACTCTGTTAACCTCATCGGATAACCCAACTCGTGCACCGTTTGTAATTAATCAACACGGGGCAGTGCGGGTAATGCTGCATGCCTCTGGGGCAAACAAAATGTACCGAGGTCCACCATTAAAAAAGAAAGAGTGGAGCCCCGAGGCCCAGCACACACTTGGCGGCCGCCGCGAGACTGACAGATTAATAGTTTGAAATGATAAGGTAATAACGAGATTCGAGCGATCACCAAGAACTTTGTCCTTTGAGAAATGTAAATCCATAAGTTCGACATTATCGTAGCTTAATATTGTCAAGGGACGGTGATTGATATATAATGTTGCACTAATGGACGGAGGTTATTACTGTTGTCATGTAACCATCTACTAAAGATGCAGTTAAAACAAAGAACGCATGAGTTGACGCAGTATAACAAAAATATTGTTATTTTTTACGAACTCGATCTTTCCACGAATTGACTATTAAATTAGTTGTAATTCGTCATGCATTTGTGGCAGACATAACATTGATATATAGTGACGACATTTTATAGTGCAATGTCATTATCATTTTCTTAGTTATTACCGCAGGTTTATTGCTCTGAATATATCATATTTTTTTATAGTGATATATAATGGTCCAATTCAGTGATACGCTGTACGACGTTCATACTGCGCTGTGCTATCAATTCCGGATTATTGCATTAATGGCCATGTATTATGCAATGAATGTCATCTATTTGCCATATCTGTCCCACGCTATATTCCCGGCGCCACGACGCAGAAGTGATTTAGAAATACGATACAGTGATCAGAACCAATTAAAAAAACAATCCTGATCGACCTACATACAGGCTTACAATTTGATAGCTATGTACCACTCGTGGAATGCATAGATACACGAGAATCTGTTTTAAATATAATACTTTGCCACGACTTTTTCTTATGTATTTGGGTGAAACGCGACTTACGTTTGGTTAAATATAGTTTAATATCCACCCGATTTCACAAAGACACACGCGATAAGACATATCTGTAAACAGTAAATCAATTATTGTGCAGAATTTATAAACGTAAGTGACATACTGGAGTCAGATTAAAGTAACGATTTAAAGATATTTCACGAATAAACTTGTATTTAGAAAAACCGCACGAGTCTCGGAATACATCAAAATACGCAACCAAACAGTACGTGTAAACATATCATCGGGTAGCGAGCGCTTGTCAATACGTGTCAATTTCTCAGGTGTTGTTTTGAACTGCATTGAGCAGGATTGAGTTGAAAAGGACGCGTACATGCGCAGTTGACATGTACTTTATATTGGCAAACGTGACAATTTTATTTAATCGTATATTTCGCTAACCTACAAATAATAATTAATATGCTAGTAGTGGCGACGGCTATTATATAACTCAACGCATTTATTCGTGTCATGCCGTTGCCTTGACGTAACCTGTCAGTGTGTTCCATATGGATTTGACACAGCGCAGCGAAGCATATTGCATCGCATATCAGTCATAATTGTAATTGTGAATGTCATATTGACGGATAAAAGACACAGATTGGTGGAATAAATGCCTTTATAATTTGTTCTTGATTTAACACTGTTTTTGTAACATAGTGGCGTACACTCACATTTTGTCAAGATTATTAAATGTATTCTGAGCAAGCGCATTACTATTTTTCGTTCTATACTGTGCATAGCTGTAGGTGTTACATGGACTCGTGATCACATGTCTGGTTGCCGCTATATTTGTTCCGTAAGCGAAGAAACCGTTGAAGGGGACACAGATCTTCACTTTTCATGAGGAAATAAAGTGTATTTTCGGATTCTAAATAACTTGTATGTCACACAGAATTGACACGGGCTTCGTAATCAACGAAAGTAATGCTCACCTATATAGACCGCTACAAGGAGACTCATGTGCAACGCATTGACTACTTGAAAAAAAATGGCGCACACAGAAGCTTAATATGACGTTTTTGACAGCTGATTCAATATGCAAATATATCGACCGCCATTGTCCCATCAGCTGGTTATGCAATATTCTGAATTGGCTATTATTAGTTAAAATTTGATCTTATAATATCCGTGACTAAATTTGCACATCAAAAATGTTTAATGATTAAAAAGTTAAAATGAATAAATGTTATATTTAAAATGTTGGCATGAGGCGTTATTTGTGAAAACGTCAGTAACAAGGTAAGGTGTTACATACTAATTAACTGCAAGATGAGTCAGCAAAAATGTTAAGACTCAAATCATAAAAATAGTATGACTTTTTAATGTAAATTTCAATGTAAATTTCTATACTGAAACGTCAGTTCTAAGTAACCCTAATTCTCATATTTGTTTGTTACCTGTCACAACGCATTGGTATTAATGCAATAATATGTAAATAATATGCAATAACAACAACAACAACAACAATAGCATAATATTAAAAGAAGTCTGGATAAAATAAGGTACTACCTTAACATCCAAACTTTCCAGACAGGAAGTCACTGAGTGATTGCAACTAATAAGTTTAGAATCGAAATATATTGTAGCCATCATGCATATTAATATTCTTTTAAAGACTCGGTAGTCACTGCGCCTGTAAACATTCTAAGCAACAGACGTTGTAATTTTATCTTGCTGAATATACTTAATCATAATATATTACATTAATTATTTTGAAATTTTTTTTGTGAGCTGTGTCATTTTAAATATAGAATTTTACCAATTTAAACTATTTTTAAGTTTTTACTTTGGATATATGAGTTTGACGCTTATTCTTATATTAAAACAGATTGTAACTAATTTCTACCTAAATTTTTAAAAACAGCTGTACGTTGATTCATTGAACAACAAATCCACGGAATACACTTACTCTAGACAACTTAATATATTATCTTATATTGCCCACAGTAACTACATTATATTCTAATAACCTGTCTGTGATGGGTTATGTAAAAAAAGAGCCGTTGCATTTGTCTTATATACTGTTTTCTCTTACGATAAATACTTCAACGCGTGTTTTCAAAATATTAGATTCCAAGTCGTATTTTAATTTTGTAATTAATAACGTTCCCCAATATATTCTAAAACGTCGTCAAAAAAAAAACAAAAAAAACGACCAGGCCTCAGAGTGACATTAAACCTGAAAAAAACAAAAACATTTATACATCCTGGTTTATGTTGGCAGCAAGAATAACTCTCGATATTAACCTGTTTTGTAGCATCTTTTCAGTTTTGAAAGGCATGTGACCTTAAAAGTAACATGGTCTACACAAATAAGTATTTCTTATTATTTATTTTTTGGTCTAGTTACTTTCTACAAATATATATTTTCGATAGGTTTTGGCCATTATTGTTGTGGTTACAACCGTCAACAAAATTTTGAAGCAAAAAAGGATATCCAGTTACTATGCAATATTGGAACATGTACTCGCTCCCACTTATTAAGCGAACCTTGAATAAGAGGGACGTCTGTGGGACTCTTGTCGATTTCTTTCGATCGAATCCCGCGTCCAGTGTTGCAATATATCATCCAGTGTTGTAATATATGTATGTTCGTTTTCATGTATGTAATTACAATGCCAGTAAAAGAAATTTCTCCGAGGGCAATGTTATGAAATCCAGCTGTCTTGTGTTGTTTATTTTTCTTGGTTTATTTAATCTTACTAATATATAAAATCATAGACCATAACGTGTTGGTAATTTATTGTGGACCGGCGTATTGGAAGTTTGGTGTAAACGTTTATTGGGAGAATACGCTTAAACTGAGGTGATTCCTGTATTTGCATATGAATGGTCAGTATGTTGTGTGGAGTCAATGCACTGTTAGGTGGACACTGCTTTGATATGTAAGTTTAGGTAGGGATATACATAAAACCATTTCAGGTTCCTATAATTAGCTTTGCTCAGCTGTTGTAGTGCTAAAGGTACCAGTGATAATGTACTGGATTTCAGGGTGATTGGCAGCAGTGGTTTGGGAGCACTGATCTATGTAAGGACGAGACGGAACAGACATAATCACACTCTGAGCAATCATTATTTACAATGTACAGTTGTTGAAATACTATCTAGGTTAAAGCTGAAATGCTTGGGGTGAAATTTGGTAATGAATTACAAATAATAAATTGTGTTTTTTTAAGTAAGTCTCAACGCTGCACTACATGTGCTTGGAGTTGATTTTGGTGTACTTCGCTACAATGGTCGATGTATTGGAGTATCAAAGCTAATGTAGTCACTAATTTGATGTAATTACTATAGCTTTATTGTAAATATATTTTCTTCAGATGGGTGTTTGGTACGGGCTGACTGGCTTGTAGATGTTTGGATGACCAACCAACTGCGTGAATGGTACCGGTGAATGGTTGCTACAATCTTGCGGGACTGCATATTGAGTGATATATGCAGACACTTGAATACAGTGAAGAGCAGTTCTGGGGATGCATTACATGCCCTACGTGCAAGATTAGTAATCCATGGATTGTTTGTTGTAGATTTCCCAGGTGGCAGTGACTTTGTTATGGGGGATATTAGTGACTAACCAATTGTGATTTGTGTATTGTATGTACATGCGCATATACATGTTAGATTACATAGATGAGTATTTCTAAATTAGTGTAAATGATTCTTGACAGAGATACGAAGTATAAACTGATATGTATAAAAATACTTTTATCCGATTTCGTGTGTGGTGTTATTTGGTGCAAGCTGGCTGCTGAATGAGTGAGAGATTCATATTCGTGACAGGCAATCTAAACTGTACAACTTCATAGCTTTTATGTGTATGGTTGTACACTGCTCGTTGTTTGTAATGTACGAGATTTGACTTGTATACAGAAATCTAATTGAGGCTGGAGCGGATAATATAATGAAGCAAAACATTTCTGTTGCCCAAACAGTGGTGTTCGCTTACAAGTCTTAAAGACAAGTGGAACAAAAGACTATAACGTCTAACTCTGCAGCTGCTCATAATTACAATATATGGCCACTGCAGCTTGTCATTTAGATAGGGAAACATAGAGCCACCCGCAGCAAATAGCTTATCAATTTCATGTCTGGATTGATTTATCAGTTGATTATAGTCGAGTTTGTTCGTAGATGTTGTAACTAAACATCCACTGTCCAGAGAGAGTACATTCCAACATTTATCCAGAATTGCCGTTTCATCTTCGTTATCATTGACACTCGTGGCGACACCTGAACAACTCGTGCAACAACTACAGCTATATATTACATCCACGACTTAAACGAATATACAATCTATTAATTCTTAAAAAAACACACAAAGTAGAGCAGTACAACGATGGTAAGATTCAACTAGTGCCCTGTCACATTCCTGTGCAATCCAACCACACAAGTATCAGTTCGTTAGAAGGCAAGGTCAGATTTCAATAATTATTTATTGGTAACACTTCTTGACTATTGCAATCAATCGTCTCACTGGTGATGTACTTCAAGGTGAGCATTAAAACATTCACTTCATTAATAAGGTTAGAACCATACCATTTTTTTTCTGCTTCAGGACTTCAATAGTCAACACCGCATTGAAACTTATTAATACATTAGTGATTCAGAGGCGGCGGCACGACATTTTTCATTAGGAGGCGGGATCGGAAATCTAGACCTTCTGACACGCTATTTCCCGCATTTTGAGGAGACAATTTTGCTGACACAAAAGGATTCACCTTGATTCAACGCCCCCCAACATTTGTTTTCGGGTGGGCGACCGCCCCTTCTGCCATCCCCGGTGCTCCCGCCACTGCGATTGGATCTGATCGAAAGACAGTTATTACGCTGGATATGCTGATTGTACAAGAAAACAAGTTGGGAAATATAAATACTAAACCTTATTGGATTCTTCAAAATAGGATATATGATACCTGGTAAGTATATTGTGAATAGTGGTATGCTTGGCGGGGTGGGGTCATAGTACTACAGTGCGACATATTTTTGAGTGGAGTTACATGAGACGCATTTTTTAGTCGCGTTCTGTCATTATACATCCAGGCAACATTCTATAAAAGTAATTCGAAGATATTTACAAGTTGGTTAATTTTGTTGGAAAAAATGATTAAAAGGGATGTGATTGATGAGGGGAAAAAACCTATTGTCAACATTCACCATCAGGAATTTCATGATTCTAACTATATCGCTCTCTATTCGGACTACCTATGATAATAGGAACTACATCTGTCTTCATGTTATGTTTGACAGATGAAATGTACGATTGGTTGCTACAGTGATAAAGTCCTCTTCTCTTAGCAATTGAGCGAGATCATCATATAGCATGGAGCAGCTGTTTCAAGCAACGAATGTTACCAGAATTAGAAAGTCTTGGGAAGAATGGTGAATGAGTTGGCTTATTTGTTTACTAATGGTTAAATCAACATTCAAATCCGCTGAAATTACATTTGAAGGCAATTGTATTATAATTGTATAGGACCATATGTTTTGATAGCGTATGTAATGCGCACTTAATGGCTTCATCTATAAGCCATTCACGTCTGTATTGTATTTATCAGGTATATGCAGATGGTTATTATTCAAACTAGGAACAATAATTACAAATATAATCAACTTATAACAGTGAATTAAGATATGGTAATTCATAGTATCAGTCCGATGATATGTGGTGATTCATTGTATCAATCCGATGACATGTGGTAATTACTTGTATCAATCCGATGGTATGTGGTAATTCATTGTATTAGTCCGATGATATGTGATAATTCATTGTATCAGTTCGATGATATGTTGTAATGCATAGTAGATGTCCGATTATATGTGGTAATTCATTGTATCAATCCGATGATAAGTGGTAATTAATCTTGCAATCGATGATATGTGTTAATTCATTGTATCAATCCGATGATATGTGGTAATTCATTGTATCAATCCGATGATAAGTGGTAATTAATATTGCAATCGATGATGTGTGTTAATTCATTGTATCAATCCGATGATATGTGGTAATTCATTGTATCAATCCGATGATAAGTGGTAATTAATATTGCAATAGTAATGCATAGTATTAGTCCGATGATATGTGGTAATTCATTGTATTAGTCAAATGATATGTGATAATTCATTGTATCAATCCGATGATATGTGGTAATTCATATTACAGTCGATGATATGTGGTAATTCATAGTATTGGTCAGATGATATGTGGTAATTCATTGTATCAATCCGATGATATGTGGTAATTACTTGTATCAATCCGATGGTATGTGGTAATTCATTGTATCAATCCGATGATATGTGGTAATTCATTGTATCAATCCGATGATATGTGGTAATTCATTGTATCAATCCGATGATAAGTGGTAATTCATATTACAGTCGATGATATGCGGTAATTCATTGTATCAGTTCGATGATATGTGGTAATGCATAGTAGTAGTCCGATGATATGTGGTAATTAATATTGAAATCGATGATATGTGTTAATTCATTGTATCAATCCGATGATATGTGTTAATTCATTGTATCAGTCCGATGAAATGTGGCAATTCATTGTATCAGTCCGATGAAATGTGGTAATTCATTGTATCAGTCCGATGAAATGTGGTAATTCATTGTATCAGTCCGATGATATTTGGTAATTCATAGTATGAATCCGATGATATGTGATAATTCATTGTATCAGTCCGATGATACGTGGTAATTCATTGTATCGATCCGACGATAAGTGGTAATTCAATGTATCAATCCGATGATAAGTGGTAATACAATGTATCAATCCGATGATATGTGGTAATTCATTGTATCAGTCCGATGATATGTGGTAATTCATTGTATCGATCCGACGATAAGTGGTAATTCAATGTATCAATCCGATGATATGTATTAATTCATTGTATCAACCCGATGATATGTGGCAATTTATTGTATCAATCCGATGATATGTGTTAATTCATTGTATCAATCCGATGATAAGTGGTAATTCATTGTATCAATCCGATGATATGTGTTAATTCATTGTATCAATCCGATGATAAGTGGTAATTCATTGTATCAATCCGATGATATGTGGTAATTCATTGTAGTAGTCCAATGATATGCGGTAATTCATTGTATCAATCCGATGATAAGTGGTAATTCATTGTATCAATCCGATGATATGTGTTAATTCATTGTATCAATCCGACGATAAGTGGTAATTCAATGTATCAGTCCGATGATAAGTGGTAATACAATGTATCAATCCGATGATATGTGGTAATTCATTGTATCAGTCCGATGATATGTGGTAATTCATTGTATCGATCCGACGATAAGTGGTAATTCAATGTATCAATCCGATGATATGTATTAATTCATTGTATCAATCCGATGATATGTGGCAATTTATTGTATCAATCCGATGATATGTGTTAATTCATTGTATCAATCCGATGATAAGTGGTAATTCATTGTATCAATCCGATGATATGTGTTAATTCATTGTATCAATCCGATGATAAGTGGTAATTCATTGTATCAATCCGATGATATGTGGTAATTCATTGTAGTAGTCCAATGATATGCGGTAATTCATTGTATCAATCCGATGAAAAGTGGCAATTTATTGTATCAATCCGATGTTATGTGATAATTCATTGTATTAGTCCGATGATATGTGATAATTCATTGTATCAGTTCGATGATATATGGTAATTCATTGTATTAGTCCGATGATATGTGATAATTCATTGTATCAATTCGATGATATGTGGTAATTCATTGTATTAGTCTGATGATATGTGGTAATTCATTGTATGAATCTGATGATATGTGGTAATTCATTGTAATAGTCCGATGATATGTGATAATTCATTGTATCAGTTCGATGACATGTTGTAATGCATAGTAGATGTCCGATTATATGTGGTAATTCATTGTATCAATCCGATGATAAGTGGTAATTAATATTGCAATCGATGATATGTGTTAATTCATTGTATCAATCCGATGATATGTGGTAATTCATTGTATCAATCCGATGGTAAGTGGTAATTAGTATTGCAATCGATGATACGTGTTAATTCATTACATCAATCCGATGATATGTGGTAATTCATTGTATCAATCCGATGATAAGTGGTAATTGATATTGCAATCGATGATATGTGTTAATTCATTGTATCAATCCGATGATATGTGTTAATTCATTGTATCAATCCGATGATAAGTGGTAATTCATTGTATCAATCCGATGATATGTGTTAATTCATTGTATCAATCCGATGATAAGTGGTAATTCATTGTATCAATCCGATGATATGTGGTAATTCATTGTAGTAGTCCAATGATATGCGGTAATTCATTGTATCAATCCGATGAAAAGTGACAATTTATTGTATCAATCCGATGTTATGTGATAATTCATTGTATTAGTCCGATGATATGTGATAATTCATTGTATCAGTTCGATGATATATGGTAATTCATTGTATTAGTCCGATGATATGTGATAATTCATTGTATCAATTCGATGATATGTGGTAATTCATTGTATTAGTCTGATGATATGTGGTAATTCATTGTATGAATCTGATGATATGTGGTAATTCATTGTAATAGTCCGATGATATGTGATAATTCATTGTATCAGTTCGATGACATGTTGTAATGCATAGTAGATGTCCGATTATATGTGGTAATTCATTGTATCAATCCGATGATAAGTGGTAATTAATTATTGCAATCGATGATATGTGTTAATTCATTGTATCAATCCGATGATATGTGGTAATTCATTGTATCAATCCGATGGTAAGTGGTAATTAGTATTGCAATCGATGATACGTGTTAATTCATTACATCAATCCGATGATATGTGGTAATTCATTGTATCAATCCGATGATAAGTGGTAATTGATATTGCAATCGATGATATGTGTTAATTCATTGTATCAATCCGATGATATGTGGTAATTCATAGTATTATTCTGATGATATGTGTTAATTCATTGTAGCAATCCGACGATATGTGATAATTCATAGTATTATTCTGATGATATGTGTTAATTCATTGTATCAATCCGATGATATGTGGTAATTCATTGTATCTGTAAGTGCAAGCTACCTGTGCAGTGATTGGCTCTTCACCCAGTAATTCAGCTGTTAAGGTTTATTTTTCAGTTCTTTTGTTTTAATCCAAATTTGCATATATTGCCCCTGACCCCTTTCTGCCATCAACTATGTGGTAGCTCAATGTTTCAGTGTGGTTCCAGTCTTCCAAAAGTGAAGAAGTGTCCTCGGTTGTTTGAGCCAAGATTAGGTACGGCACAGTGGTGGTTTGATTTACTTGTCCCGATAGACGTCACTATTCAAGGTAAGCATTATTAGTATTTTAATTTGTAGTATTCGTAGTTGTGTAATAATTTATTCTTTTGTGCACTAGACATTGGGCAAGTACCTTCTGCATGTTTTCTTTATAGAGCACATGGCATGGAGTAAAGTACGGAACAAGATATTGTTGTCAACAGTTTTTTTGAAATACTCATTCGAAATTCAATATAATTTGTATAACTTCGTTATTTGCAAATTTTTACTGTTTTTGAATTTCTGTTTAGAACAGTGTCTCGGTGTGTATTGTAACTCATGTACATAGAATAAATGGAAGTCACGTGTTACTTGATGGTGTTATTATACTCGTTAACCTTCGTAGGTGTTTGGATCCTACATAGTTCCTGAATATATTCGTTCATGGAAGACTATCCACTGGTGTTAAACTGTTGGTCCCAGGATGGTGGTGTTGTTTTTATGTTAATGTATGTACAATGATGTGAATACTTTGTGGCTATCTGTGTATTGGTACTATATCTACTCTTGGGTTCCGTGTGTTGCAGTTTTGAGCGCAAATATAGAACTATCAATTATTCTTTGCTTACATTACCGTGGAAAATGTATCATCATTTAATTCAGTTTAGTGATCATTCAGATGATGAGGTGCATGAGAACGCCACACGATTCCAAGAGATAAATAAATTGAAAATATCTGCAACTGCATGTCGTGGTCATCTTACAATGGTGTACTGTAACAATGAACTATATACTATGATGGATAGGGAGGTTTCTTATAATAAACTGAATACTAGAGAAAAGGCACTAGAGAAATTGTTTGCCTCTTATACAAAGTCATATTCAGAGTACCAGCAACTTCTACCTCCCTCATCTAGAAGTGTAGTAGAACCCGAGTATGATGAAGAAGTTAAGAGAAAGGAACATTTTGATAAAATATTTCATGATTACATGTTTCTAAGTGTCCATATACTTACAAGTCCAGTTAGGCACCCAGAAAAGCAAAACTGAAATTTGCGAGAGCTCAGTGTGATTTGGAACTTTTACAAAATGAACAACAAATTAAAGTTCAACAGCAGGAAAACGAGGCCCAAAGAAAGGTAAATGAGGCAGCATTTGAAGTGCTAAATATTGAAGGAGATTCAAATGCAATTTCAGATGCTTTTTTTGGTTTACAACAACAAACTAAATCAGAGATAATTGATAAATATTTCCAGTCATGCAAAGAGAGTATGTACGACCAGTAGCACCTGAAAAACATCTTAAACTTGTAAAACTGATAAGCAACCAAACAAGTTACTTTTTCACGCTTCTGCCAATTCGCAACATAAGTCTTCGCAAGAACATTTATCTAATACTAGAGAAATTGCTTCACAAAATGATTCAAATGGTACTCCAGTTGATAAAGGTACAATTCATTTATCAAGTCAGATGCAACTAATAGAGCGCATGATGCAGCATCAGTGTGAAACTATGAAAGCAGTAACAAGTAATTTGAGCATGCCCAAGCGTGAATTCCTCTGCTTTGAAGGAGATCCTGTATCATATCCTGTGTTCATAAAAACTATGAAGTTAACATGGAAGAAAGAATTAAAGATGACAACGTCAGACTTTCTTACTACTTTCTCTAGCATTGTACTGGAATAAAAAAGCAAGCTATTCAAAATGTTGTGTCATACTTCCACCTCACCAGGGTTACCCATAGGCTCGTAAAATCTTACAAAGAATGTTTGGACAAAAACACAACATCGCACATGCAACAATAGACAAGGTCGTGAGGGGTCAGCTAATAAAGGCTCAAGAAGCTGATAAGCTTTTGCAATTGGCACGAGATATAAAGAATTGCCATTTGTCTTCTGAACAAATGCATTTCAAAGCAGATATTAACTCGATGGACACACTCGAGAAAGTCATTAAACGTTCACCAGTATAGAAGCCCTTTCTAAAAAGGAAATCATACACTACAAATACAGAGATATATAATATTAACAGTGAGAGTAAGGTCGAATGCATATAAGTTAATCACAAGTTGCAAAAATGCCGTAGGTTTTCCTACAAAGCATTCAAAGACAAGAAAGATTTTGTGTGTAAGCTAAGATTGTGTGACTGTTACCTTGAAGCAAACCCATCCCATTTTGCACGATCATGTCAGATTGGAAATTTCTGTCCGATGACTGGTTGTGGTAGACGCCATTATTCCTTGCTTCATCTCTTAACATCTCTATTGCCAACAAGTAGAAAGAACAAATACAAATCAGCAACCTGTTAATTATAATGACGCTGTCACTGGTGATACGCTAGCAATGAGGCTAGTGGCAAAGTATGCTGTGGTGCAGTAAGACTTAATCAACCACGTATTGCCCTACAAGTCATCCCTGTCAAAGTTAGTGCACCAGATGGGGGTTCAGAAGTTGAGACCTATGCGTTTTTAGATAATGATTCTGATTCTACAATTTGCCTGAGTAGTCTAGTGGATACGTTACATGGTAAGCCTATCAGCTATACGCTATGTACATTATATGATGATATAAACAAGAATGGACGTGAATCTCTACATTCAAACCAAGGTGTGTACTTAGACAAAGTATAGTCAATTGAAAATTTGCCTATAGCTGTGAAAAGCATTCCAACAACGAAAGACGTAGCGAGATGGTCTCATTTGCATAACAATGACTTGTTGCAATCTTGATTGGTAATGATGTGCCAGAAGCACACAGGGTTTCGGAGAAAAGACGTGGTAAAAGAAAACAACCATATGCCATACGTAGAATATTAGGTTGCTTAGTTATTGGTCCAATGGGTGAAAAAGGAAGACATAATTCAAGTTGTATAAATTTTATTCAGGTAGATCAAGCCCTTAATTGAGATTCCCAACTTCAGACTTTAGGGTCTATCTCGTCACAACTTCAACGTATGTATAATGCAGATTTCAGAGAACCTCTGGTTGACACAAAAGAAAGCATTTTCCTGGAAGACAGGAGAGCAAAAGCTAGAATGGTCAACTCTGTTAGTCTGCTATATGGACAGTTGAATATTAGATGTTGGTGCATCCCTTTGGTGCAACATCTTCTCCCAGTTGTGCTGCATATGCATTAAGACGAACTGCAGATGACAACAGAGCTGAATTTGACTCACGAATTGTTGATACAGTACATCGAAACTTTTATGTAGATGATTGCTTAAAGTTTGTTGCAACAATGGAAGGATCTGTGAAGCTAGTCAAACAGTTACCTGCTATGTTTGCGAAAGGTGGATCCCACTTGATAAAATGGATCTCTAACTCGCGTGAAATATTGATATGTGCTACTGAACGAGCCCCATCAGTTGTAAAATTGAATCTTGAAAACCTTCCTATTGATAGAGCTCTTGGAATTCAGTGGAATGTGGAAAAAGACGTATTAAGTTTTCGAATTAGTGACAATTTTACTACAGAAACGCGAAGAGGAATCTTAGGTAGCTTCTGTTTATGAACTCGTGTATATAGAATAAATGGAAGTCACGTGCTCCTTGATGGCGTTATTATATTCGTAAACATCCGTGGGGTTTCGGATCCTACAGTATCAGTCCGATGATATGTGGTAATTCATTTTATCAATCCAATGCTATGTGGAATTCATTGTATCAGACCGATGATATGTGGTAATTCACAGTATTACTGTTAAATGATACGTGGTGATTAATAAAGTAACATTCAGATGATGTGTGGTAATTCATAGTTTCAGTCCGATGATATGTGGTAATTCATTGTATCAGTCTGATGATTTGTGGTAATTCATATTATTCCACTCCGATGATATGTGGTAATTCATAATATTACATTCTGATTATATGTGGTAATTCAAAGTATTGCACTCAGATGATATGTGGTATTTCATAGTACTACACTCCGATGATATGTGGTAATTCATAGTATTATATTACGATGATATTCATAGTATTAAATTCTGATTATATGTGGTAATTTATAGTATTACAATCCGGTGTGTGATAATTCATAGTATCAGTCAGATGATATGTGGTAATTCATAGTATTGTAATCAGATGTGTGGCCATTCTTAGTATTACAATGATATATGGTAATTCAAACTATTACAGTCAGATGACATTTGGTAACCAAATGACGTGTAATTCATACTATTAGTCAAATGATGTGTTGTAATTTCTGGTAATGATATTATATGGTAATTCCTAGTATCAATTCATCGTCATATTCCTTTATATTTATATATCTGTATATTCACTCAACGCATATACATATGTCCTGTTTTCATTTACTATTTCTAATTTGTCTTTTAAATGTCGAATGTTCGTATTTTCTTGAATTTGTTATTTAATTTACATAGAAGCGTTTTTTTTTTATTTGAAGTTGACTCTTGTGGGACTTATGTTATTTGAATGATTTAAGCGAATAAAAATAACCACGAAAAAAGTGCCACGTGTACGGAAATACTTGTTAAAAAGATTGAATCAATTTGTGTGGTTTTAGCCAAATCATGTATAACGCTTATGATAGTTACTGTCAAATCTGAATATACCTTCTCTAATGTCAGATTTTCAAGAAAAAACACATCATTTTTTTATCTGAACCTATTTCCTGTTTTTCCCCACTTGGAAATGGATACTGACATGGTTTGTAGTTAAGTTTTAAATTATACATAAAATAAAACATTGTAAAATTATTCAATTATGCTCTCGAAATGACTAGAAAAAGGAAGTCTGCCTGCGTCATTTACTCCCCAACAGGTAAGGTCTCACCTGTCGTCTAATTATGACACTTAATGTAACGTGCATTCTACATAATTTAGATTAATACTAATGAAACGTAATCGGGTTATCTTTCGGATAAATTGTAATCGTATTAATTGTATCAATACCCCGGGGCAACGTCTATGCCCCGATGACAGTACTTAAGTAATGCATCACCGATTTGTTTGATTATCACCCGCCTCTTCCGAACGTCTGGGCGAAACAATCCTAAATTCGCTAAAAAATTGATTTAGTTTTGACTAGAGAGAATATTCAAATTATTTAAAAGGGTGATCATATTAGGCGAGGAAATTAATCCTTGTATTTGTGACCATGTGAGAAAATACTGACAATATGTTTCAAACATAGGCGATTTTGTGGGGTTTGGTTGAATATTAACTAGTGTAAATGACCTTTTAGTTATCTGTAACCGGTTACTCTTCGACAATCTATTATATTATTAACGTTAATGAACTTGTGCTGACCGGCACAAACAATTACATGGATGATCATATGCTTGCCACACAAGCGTGACTGAAGCACAAAAAGCGTTATTTTTTCCAGAAACGAACCAATTTCGATTCTATAATTTATAATGAGAATCTCAATCTTGTTTCAGGCTCATTGTTCTCCAATTACACTGTCATAAAGTGGACAGATCATTACCCAAGAATACAAAACTAGAAAACATACACAATGTATATGAACAATCAAAATCGCAAGTAACATGTGTAAAACAGCACAGAATACATAGAATTGTGCTGGACGACAGTTTCGGACATTTATTGTCACTGCAATTGCTAGTACTGACACACAAGTCATATTCATGTTTGGGACTACATGACAGTGCCTATCAAATGGCAAATTTAATACGCTATCCCGGCGTCAACCAGGCTCGGTCGCATTTGTTAGTGAATGAATGTTGGTCAGTGGAATATCCTTCTCATTGAGTGTATGCCACACCCACCCACCCACGGTCATGGTCGACCCTTTTGATGTTCAGCCTAAGGTAAGATTTGAACCTGGGTCTACACATGGCCCGACGTTTCTTACTATATTATCCGCTTTAACTTTGATCTGATTAGATATTCAAATCGTTGTTATCCAACTAGTAATTTCAAACTTACACCAAAAGAAGATATTCGATAATGACTGAAATCGGTATATGGTGGGGGGGGGGTTGCTTTTATTTTGTAATACTGGAATAACGCTTTGATTTCCATATATATTTCTGTTACACGTATAATCATTTATTATAACATACTGTAAGTCATTTAATTTGTCCCTAGTTATGTTAAATACATGCTACATATTACTATTATGAACTTATAAATAAATAAATAAATAAATAAATAAATAAATAAATACGGTATGGTTTTATTTCTACTTCCAATAACTGTCAGTTCAATAATACAATATACAGTCTTCAATACAGGCAATCAAATTCCAATATTTTGCGCAGATACGAAATATACATCACATACACTCGTGTTAGTAATACAATATAACATACGAGTTATTATAGGACATTATCTACTATGACACTGAATATATTATTATTCATAATAGAACATCAAACATTATTATTAAAATGAAATCTTGTATTATGTGTATTTGAAATAGTCTATTTAAGATTAGAAACCATGCACTTGTATAATAATACTCTTACTGCAGAAAGTGATTTGCACTAGTGTATTCATTTGGTAGAGGAGAATCATGTAAGTAAATACAAGTCGGTTAACACACTGTATTGCACTTTCTATTGCATTACACTTTACCAAGTATGCAGTGATACGTTCCAGTCTCTCCTTTTACATATAAACTCGCATAGAAAGGTGCAAATGTAAACAAAAAAAGCAATTTGCGTATAAAAATTAAGAGACAATTTCAATTTCAAGGTTGTGTATTCGGTCACGGTAATCGAAATGGTTGGCGTCACGTAAACAACTGAACCATGTCCTAATTCTTATTAATTTCCTGAAGAGAGAGAGAAAAAAAATAGATTCCGTATTTTGTTTAACGAAGTCTCCGCAACATGGACCGTCTAATAATGACATTATTTGCTTCATTAAACAGTTAGATTAATAGAAGATAACTTGCGTACTAGCGTTGTGTTAGAAAGAACGTGCTGACTTCAAGGCACTTTGCGAGTCGAGGTGATGAATGAGTAATAAGGCGCTTATAAAAACAACCCACGGGGCGTGGCGAATTGTCACGCATCTAGGTGATTACAAACACAAATTTAACAGAATGGAACACCATAACAGATTTGGTAGTTTAATTAATAGCCTATAGTCACCATTGTATAAATAGAACGACATATTTTAAATTATAAAGTAACAACATTACCCCTTGAGAGAACGAATGGTGAATGAATGATGTGGACATTATTATGGAAATTTGCAACTGAATGTAGACTCTAGTAATTACATCAAGAATTACGTACGCCTGTGTTCAATAAGTAATTTAAACGAGGTTGTACGTTCACCACGTAACACATGGCAGAGTAGACCAATGAAGGGATTAAATAGGCATTTATTTGGTTATATTCCTCGGGGCTCATTTATGTCGCGGATTTGTTCTTTTTTCTTTGTAGATGTTTGTTTTCATGTATTTGTCTAATGAGACTTTCGGTCGTTTTAATAAACACTGCCAACACTTGACTACTTTACACCGTAGTAGATATCATTTTATGTGGATAGTATGTTATATAATCCTAATTAAAAACGTTGTTGGTATTTTAAGTATGACGTCAAATATACTGTTAAGTATTATCTTAAACTTTTATCTCGAGTCGTGTTTCATCGGTTTGTTTACAGTGCTTCTGAACATCTACATCGATTACCAATACAAATACGTCGTCTTTTTTGCGTAGTTTGTAATTATGTTAAACACCTAAGCATAAGTAAAGTTGTTATATTACAGTCCGTATTATTCCTTACAGTCCCCCTAATTCAATCTGTCAGAATGTTATGCTCGGATGTAATCATATCTGCGATATCCACACTAGTGTCTAAAATCAGGATGAGACATAATTGGTAAACGTCTTTTTTCATATAACACCAGTAGACACTGGACAGGTCGTGCATGTACAATAATGTGGTTTATTTTTATCTGTTGCTCGCACTCGACAGATACTTGATACACGTGAATTATATACTACAATATAATTATGATGTCTAGTGTTTGTTCCGCGATGAATGCGTTTCTGGGGCCCACTGTTTCCTTACATATCTTATTCAGGAAATATAATAAATATCATGATCATTAGAGCTCGACAGAAAATAATTTAGTATCACACTTGAAGCGAGGGTTACTTCGTATGCACACTACTTAAAATGCCTAGTGAAAAATCACTGACCGATTGGGAAATAGTGAAACACTGTATCTCCGAGCGTTAGACTAACAGTCCTTTACTGATCTTGCAGCAATGGCACCTTCCCGTCTCGCGGCGAGTATTGGAACATTCAATTAATTATTTGCTTCGAGGTGTTATTTGAATTGTGTGTAATAAACTATTTGTGTGTTCTCAACTATATATTAATGAGAAAAGTTGTTTTAACAAACAATAGCTATAATTACAATAGTTTTTTTTTTTTTTGGAATTAATGAAACCTATTTCCGTATATATAATAACTAGGTCTGATATATGTGTGTGTGGATGTTTGATCTACTTTCGCCGCCCGGGTTTGTGTTGTTAGGTAGGTTGTTAGTTGCAACGGCATGGAATGTTGATATGCAGTTTTAGAGAATATATTGAATCCTTAATGTATTCAAATCAGGTGCACTAAACCATTTTGTTCCACCAATTAACATAATATGTGTTGACTCGTGACGTCATTCACCAGTATTGGGCTTACGTATTGAATATTGTGAATATTTGAAACGACTCTGAGAATATATGACAATGTTAAATGTTGCTTTTTATTCAAACATAGAACGATTGAAATAGATAGCAGACAATGTGTAATTCAATTTTGTTAGAGTCTGTATATATTAACATTGGTATTAGAGCAACATTCAATCAACCAGAAAGCCGGAAAATTAAGTAGAACCAATTTCCCCTTTAAAAGATTGCTGGCTTCGTTTGTGATATAATTCGACAAGAGTCTCTTTCTACGAGGTCACAATTAGATGACAGAATACGACGAAGCGAATAGATAATGTACAGTGCATTCAATCCTATTGAGTTGTATGTTAGGATAAATGATAAAAAGACGAGTTGTCGATATAAACATGAGTCAACTTTTCTAACATATTTCATGAATGACAATAGATCGGGTGGGTAGAGCGAGTAAACACAATCAAAAGTACATGATTCCTAATTAATCTATTTTTGGATACTTTTAGCCCGCCACGCAGTGAGCCAAGTACCCTGCAGATAATAGATACAGCCTAATGTTGATCACAAATTTACCTAGAAGCAACATGCAAAGCATTTCATAAAAATACACAAATTGGTCCCCTAGTCCGTTGTATACAATGGAGAATACGTGAAGGGGACCTCGAAATGCACTCGAAATGTCACTCTATCATGTCAAGAGATTTCCCATTTGACATCAATGTTATTCGCTCCTAAATATTTCAAGCATATCTTCACCATCTTTCAATTTACTGATGGGATACATTATTGATCTTACAAGAAGGAGTTAATATCCGGGTAAAACTTGACTCTCATGTTTATATTCAGTCCCCGGTTATGCATTCACACGGCCTAATCTACAAAAGTGTATGTTCCTTGATTGAACGCTATTAAAGTAACCAATTCATCGCATCGAACAACAGTGATGTTACATTTTCTTATACTCCTCGAGAACGACACTTTAGAAACACGCCTGAGCTCAGTCAACGTGTTGTTTAATTACAAATATTACAAAAGTCTTAATTAGTCTATGTTAGTTATAGCAAATACGGTAAATACAAATCATCTATTAAAAGATTTCATCACGTATTCGATCATATCTTCCACAGAAATGTATATTCATTGTTTATACAATTACAAACAACAGTATTGTACATCTGTGCCATGTGGCTGTCGACTCGACACACCACTAAGTGGTCAGCTCAGGCTGCTCGGATCGGCGCACAGAATTCCCCAGCACATAAATACGTGTCGCACGTCAGCAACACGTTTTGCAGAGCCTTTATGTAATGCGAGTGTGTCTGAGGCAATGGAATCTACGAAAGCCAAAGTAAATTCCAATTTCCTGCGACACGATAGTTCATAAATTAATGAGCACATTAAGATTACATTTCCATTGCTGGTATGTGTGGGGCATAACGCAAAGTAATTAGGTATATGGCTTGGAGAGGTGAACTGCACACGTAATTATTCAAAGACAATCTGCAAATCACAACATAAGAAATCCAGCTTTCAGCACGTGTTTGTCATGTTCTAAAGAACAGATTGTCGATTGTGCTGAGGAAGTATTCACGTTAAAATTTCCAATTTCAAAAGCCAAATAAAACATTCCAGTTTATTCACAATTTACAGAATTAGATGTAATGAGTAGGCAATGTTCGTGACACGTATTTTTGTTTACATGTTAGCCGTTTATTGGAAAAAAATAATTTAAAAAACGATTATACTCCTGTTGTTTTTACTATAGCGCCTATTTCGGAAACTGAAAAAAAATCTCTCTTTATTTTGGTTTTCATGAAGTATTTCGTCTACAGGAACATTTCCCATCAATTGTTATTTATATTTTTTTCCTCTTCGCGTATTAAATGTCCATTGAGTAATAATGGAGAGCCGACTCAGCCTATTCCTTCTGCACTTTATCAGGGTCATTGACACTGTACAATTATTCAACTTTAACAACTGTTCACAACTCTTAATTCTACACATGTTTTTTTTTTTGCTGTCGTTTACGACACATTTTCGTCTAGTGATTTCAAAATTCTGTCGCTAAAAGAAGTTGCCGGCAATATAACCTGACAGGAATATATCAAGAGGGCGTAATGCGCAATGCGTGTATGTAAAACTTAATGAGGAAGCTTGCATAAACGTTCCATGGAATGCAGCCATGTGGTATGTTTGACAATAAGCGTTCTAGACATTCCACTTTGTAACATTGAACTTAAGAAGGGCAAAGGTTATCACACTTGGGAGTGAAAATATAGAATTTCTGGTCAGCGCTTTTGACAAGTGATGTGATTGTTCAATATGTTTTACTTTTCACGAGTGTTGACTGTGTTGTTATGTTCAGCAACTATTTCTAAACAACCATCATAATTTTACCCGTGATTCTTCATCTTAAAAAAAACTTTTAATTTGGTAGTGATAGTGGGTAGTCATTTTCTTTTAATTTTCAGATTCAGCAGGTAGAGCAGCAATTCCGGAAGGGGCTCTCGAAAGAAAATAATCAGAACCACCTTGTACCCGTCAATATAACTCAATACAATGTACAATTCTAGTTCTATTTACTTCACTAAAACGTCGTATGACACCTCCAGAGGAGGGAGAGAAAGTTCAATTATTTTTGAATACGCTAGGCACGTTGGTGCAATCACTCATGCGTATATTACTGAATGTATTTAATATTACTTCCCCGCCAATGTGTTTGTTCGCCAGACACTCGACTATGCGTAATTTAAACACCGTACAAGGTAAAATGAATTATTAATTACATCCGCAACTGTGAGTACTGGAAAAAATGTGTTAGTGACTAGCTTGGCATGCATAATTACTACGTTTGACACTACTCAATTACGTCATCAACACGTTCGCCCTTTGAATATCACGTAATAATATACCGCAGTGACTAATTTTCTACAATTTGGCGGGAAATATTACATCATCCCCCCGTTTAATATGATTTTCTAATCGTTACAATCGTATTGAAATATTTGCATTAACAAGGAAACACAAAGGGAATACGTAATAACTAACAACTCAAATTCGACTATATCTTGATGCGCGCGAGATTTTACCACAGACAATTTAGAAATATTGAAATAATCGATATAAGCACATTGATGGAAAATATGCGTTATTCAGTGGGAGTTCATACATTCCATTGATCTCGTGAAATCTACATGTTAGTAACTGTTTAGGAATGTCGACACATATGGTCTCGATCTTGATGGGGTCATAGTCGACATTTGTAGTCGTAGGAATATAAGCGCTTCTAAATTAGTTAATTCGTCTGCGCATGTCCGAATATTTGTGGTATGTCACGAGGTGCAATTTCAGTTCAAAGTATGAATAACAAGTGACGCAATAACAATGTTGTCTCATATTTAATCGATTATCCGATTATATCGCGTTGACATTTACTCGTATTTGACCAGATAATTGGAGGAACTAACGTCATATTTTGGCCTCTGACCTGTCATCGTGTGTTTTTTTCTATACACATTTTTAGTTTAATAATCGCCGATATGTCACCGTTTTTTTTCCATAAGAATTTTATAATCACGCATATGTATTGTAAACGTGCTTAACTAATTTCAAATCGATTTCCGTGCTAGCATGTCGAGAGAAAATCTGTTCGTGCCTTGCTTGGATTACCTTAAATTGAAAACATTCACATAACGTAATTCCTAATACCGTATTATGTAGAGCTATTAACTAATTGAAAATAAATGATATTAATCTTGCATGGACTAAATTTTTGGATTGTTGCCATGACAATTTGTATATATATATATTCCCTTTAGAGAATATAAACACGATTACATATATAAGCTATTAATACACGTGCATGGTTACGTTAACTATAGCACATAATAACATTATCAACGACAGGGTTACACAATTTAATCCCTTCTCATCATGGTCATACTGTTACCTTGGTGAACATCACCCTTTCGAAAATGTATAATTCGTTTTCACAACCACTTAATTGAGATGTATATATGCTAAAAGGGTAAAACGCTAAGCAGTAACGTATGGTCCCAGAGGACAATACTACTCCCGATCGTGTGAAGTAAGTCTATGATATTCGCATGTTCAGCTTTACTGATAGACGTCCCATGATCCCACGATGAAAAACAAAACGACGACACCTATAGTGCGCGTCGATAGCATATATACTGGGAACAAGTAAAGATCGATATGTATATATTTTATTAAACAAGCAGTTTAAAATCAATTTTCCCACGTGGAGTACTTTCCGCGGTAAATTACAGTTACGATCTAGTTCTCACTGACGCACATACAACTCTTAATGAATTATTAAAGAACCAGCGCCATCTGTATTTGCGCACAATTGGGGCCGTTGAATAAAATAGAACTCAGTCATCCGTGGTTTGTAATAGAGGCAAAAAGATGAAAATGTAGTTCACGTGTGTGTTGATACTACCTAGCCTAATATTAGCCTGTCAAATCATTTCATTCGATTTGATTATATACTAATAAAGAAAAAGAGCGTTGACGAATGACATACTGAGATATTGAACTTGCTCGGATGAGACACTGTATATAATAATATCCCTATCGACTTTGGTAGAAAAGAGAACACATATTCAATAACAATGACAGGCTATCAAGGCATTAGTAAATTAGATAGTTAATTGGATATATCTCGTTGGGCGCAGTTTGAAAATACGCACAGGGTAAGCTGCGTATAGCTAACGGCAGTTAAAGGGCGGCAGTCGTCATGCCGCGTCCTGTTCGACATGGGACTCATAGCCACGTATACAACGCGTGTAAAATACATTGTTTATTTACATGAAATTTGAACACGAGCTGCGCGACGAACGCCGCGCTTTAATAGTGGAAATTTTCTGTAATGTATTATGAAGAACATTGGAAATCAACACACGTGGAGTTAGTCACGTAAATTGATTTCGTGCTTGGTCGTCTCCTAGATATTAAACTATTCGGCGGTCACTGGTCGCACAGCAAGCCAATATTATTTAGCAGCGTCTGCACAAAGAGCCTCTTTAACCGGTGCGCAGTAAAGTACTTCCTAGCACTGTGAAGTCATATTAATAGATTGACGTCGTATGGAGACAGTTAAGGCTGGTTAGGGATTATTTGATCTAATCTACTGAATTTGAAATCAACACCACGAATATCGGATTCGAATCTAAGATCAGCTTCACCTCTGGCTTGAGCGAATCAGTCGTCATAGAATAATAAATGATCATTCATACCATGTTATAAAGAAAAGTCTGCTGACAGGTTATCTGTGGGAAGAGTTAACGACGGTTTCCACAAAATTGAAACGTAACTAACAGATTTATCAACACAGGGTTGGACACTATTATTATATTATATACCAGTTGTAAGGTATTATTTATGGAACTAGATTTATTTTGTCTCTACAAGGTACTTCTAACTCATACTAAGACGTGAACGTAATACTAACACATCACAATTTCAAGTGATTGATTGTATTAAACTGCTTTTTATTACAAAGTTAACATGTTCAAAAACACAAGACCATGAATAAATTGCAGTGGGTGAGGTAATCATAACAATGTTGAGAAATTAAGAGTAATGATGACAGTGAAAGTGATGGTGGTGGTGCAATCATTACAAGCCTAATAAATCAATAGTAACACTGGGTGAATGGTGACATTGGAGGTGACGGTGGTGGTGTATTTTTTACATATCTGAGGAATCAATAGTAATACTGCGTGAATGGTGATAGTGGGTGTGATGGTGGTGGTGTAATCATTACAAGCCTAATGAATCAATAGTAACACTACGTGAATGGTGACAATGGAAGTGATGGTGGTGGTGTAATTATTACAAGTCTAATGAATTAATAGTAACACTGCTTGAATGATGATACTGGAAGTGATGGTGGTGGTGTAATCATTACAAGTCTAATGAATTAATAGTAACACTGCTTGAATGGTGATAGTGGAAGTGATGGTGGTGGTGTAATCATTACAAGTCTAATGAATTAATAGTAACACTGCTTGAATGATGATACTGGAAGTGATGGTGGTGGTGTAATCATTACAAGTGTAATAAATCAATAGTAACACTGCTTGAATGATGATAGTGGAAGTGATGGTGGTGGTGTAATTATTACAAGTCTAATGAATTAATAGTAACACTGCTTGAATGATGATAGTGGAAGTGATGGTGGTGGTGTAATCATTACAAGTCTAATGAATTAATAGTAACACTGTTTGAATGATGATACTGGAAGTGATGGTGGTGGTGTAATCATTACAAGTCTAATTAATTAATAGTAACACTGCTTGAATGATGATACTGGAAGTGATGGTGGTGGTGTAATCATTACAAGTATAATGAATTAATAGTAACACTGCTTGAATGATGATAGTGGAAGTGATGGTGGTGGTGTAATCATTACAAGTCTAATGAATTAATAGTAAAACTGCTTGAATGGTGATAGTGGAAATGATGGTGGTGGTGTAATTATTACAAGTCTAATGAATTAATTGTAACACTGCTTGAATGAAGATACTGGAAGTGATGGTGGTGGTGTAATCATTACAAGTCTAATGAATCAATAGTAACACTACGTGAATGTTGACAGTGGGAGTGATGGTGGTGGTGTAATCATTACAAGTGTAATAAATCAATAGTAACACTGCTTGAATGATGATAGTGGAAGTGATGGTGGTGGTGTAATCATTACAAGTCTAATGAATTAATAGTAACACTGCTTGAATGATGATACTGGAAGTGATGGTGGTGGTGTAATCATTACAAGTGTAATAAATCAATAGTAACACTGCTTGAATGATGATAGTGGAAGTGATGGTGGTGGTGTAATTATTACAAGTCTAATGAATTAATAGTAACACTGCTTGAATGATGATAGTGGAAGTGATGGTGGTGGTGTAATCATTACAAGTCTAATGAATTAATAGTAACACTGTTTGAATGATGATACTGGAAGTGATGGTGGTGGTGTAATCATTACAAGTCTAATGAATTAATAGTAACACTGCTTGAATGATGATACTGGAAGTGATGGTGGTGGTGTAATCATTACAAGTCTAATGAATTAATAGTAACACTGCTTGAATGATGATACTGGAAGTGATGGTGGTGGTGTAATTATTACAAGTCTAATGAATTAATAGTAACACTGCTTGAATGATGATAGTGGAAGTGATGGTGGTGGTGTAATCATTACAAGTCTAATGAATTAATAGTAAAACTGCTTGAATGGTGATAGTGGAAATGATGGTGGTGGTGTAATTATTACAAGTCTAATGAATTAATTGTAACACTGCTTGAATGAAGATACTGGAAGTGATGGTGGTGGTGTAATCATTACAAGTCTAATGAATCAATAGTAACACTACGTGAATGTTGACAGTGGGAGTGATGGTGGTGGTGTAATCATTACAAGTGTAATAAATCAATAGTAACACTGCTTGAATGATGATAGTGGAAGTGATGGTGGTGGTGTAATCATTACAAGTCTAATGAATTAATAGTAACACTGATTGAATGATGATACTGGAAGTGATGGTGGTGGTGTAATCATTACAAGTCTAATGAATTAATAGTAACACTGCTTGAATGATGATAGTGGAAGTGATGGTGGTGGTGTAATCATTACAAGTCTAATGAATTAATAGTAACAGTGCTTGAATGATGATACTGGAAGTGATGGTGGTGGTGTAATCATTACAAGTCTAATGAATTAATAGTAACACTGCTTGAATGATGATAATGGAAGTGATGGTGGTGGTGTAATTATTACAAGTCTAATGAATTAATAGTAACACTGCTTGAATGATGATACTGGAAGTGATGGTGGTGGTGTAATCATTACAAGTCTAATGAATTAATAGTAACACTGCTTGAATGATGATAGTGGAAGTGATGGTGGTGGTGTAATCATTACAAGTCAAATGAATTAATAGTAACACTGCTTGAATGATGATACTGGAAGTGATGGTGGTGGTGTAAACATTACAAGTGTAATAAATCAATAGTAACACATTGGAAGTGACGGTGGTGGAGTAATTTTTACAAGTCTAATGAATCAATAGTAACACTGCGTGAATGTTGACAGTGGGAGTGATGGTGGTGATGTAATCATTACAAGCCTAATAAATCAATAGTAACACTTCGTGAATGGTGACATTGGAAGTGACAGTGGTGGTGTAATTTTTACAAGTCTAATGAATCAATAGTAACACTGCGTGAATGTTGACAGTGGGAGTGATGGTGGTGGTGTAATCATTACAAGCCTAATAAATCAATAGTAACACTGCGTGAATGTTGACAGTGGAAGTGATGGCTGTGGTGTAATCATTACAAGTCTAATGAATCAATAGTAACACTGCGTGAATGGTGACATTGGAAGTGATGGTGGTGGTGTAATTTTTACATATCTGAGGAATTTATAGTACCACTGCGTGAATGGTGACAGTGGAACTGATGGTGATGGTGTAATCATTACAAATCTGAGGAATTTATAGTAAGACTGTCTGATTGATGGCAGTGAAAGTGATGGTGTTGGTGTTAACATTTCAATTCTAATAAATTAATAGTAACACTGCTTGTACGATGATAGTGGAAGTGATGGAGGTGGTGTAATCACCACAAGTCTACTGAATCAATAGTAACACTGAGTGAATGGTGATAGTGGAAGTGATGGTGGTGGTGTAATCTTTACAAATCTGCGGAATTTATAGTAACATTGCGTGAATGGTGACAGTGGAAGTGATGGTGGTGGTGTAATCATTACAAGCCTAATGAATCAATAGTAACACTTCGTGAATGGTGACATTGGAAGTGACGGTGCTGGTGTAATTTTTACAAGTCTAATGAATCAATAGTAACACTGCGTGAATGTTGACAGTGGGAGTGATGGTGGTGGTGTAATCATTACAAGCCTAATTAATGAATAGTAACACTGCGTGAATGGTGACATTGGAAGTGACGGTGGTGGTGTAATTTTTACATATCTGAGGAATTTATAGTACCACTGCGTGAATGGTGACAGTGGAACTGATGGTGGTGGTGTAATCTTTACAAATCTGCGGAATTTATAGTAACATTGCGTGAATGGTGACAGTGGGAGTGATGGTGGTGGTGTAATCATTACAAGCCTAATTAATGAATAGTAACACTGCGTGAATGGTGACATTGGAAGTGACGGTGGTGGTGTAATTTTTACATATCTGAGGAATTTATAGTACCACTGCGTGAATGGTGACAGTGGAACTGATGGTGATGGTGTAATCATTACAAATCTGAGGAATTTATAGTAAGACTGTCTGATTGATGGCAGTGAAAGTGATGGTGTTGGTGTTAACATTTCAATTCTAATAAATTAATAGTATACTGCATGAATGATGAGAGTGAAAGTGATGTTGGTGGTGTAATCATTACAAGTATAATGAATTAATAGTAACACTGCTTGTATGATGATAGTGGAAGTGATGGAGGTGGTGTAATCACCACAAGTCTACTGAATCAATTGTAACACTGAGTGAATGGTGATAGTGGAAGTGATGGTGGTGGTGTAATCTTTACAAATCTGCGGAATTTATAGTAACATTGCGTGAATGGTGACAGTGGAAGTGACGGTGCTGGTGTAATTTTTACAAGTCTAATGAATCTATAGTAACACTGCGTGAATGTTGACAGTGGAAGTGATGGCTGTGGTGTAATCATTACAAGTCTAAGGAATCAATAGTAACATTACGTGAATGGTGACAGTGGAAGTGATGCTGTAATCATTACAAGTCTAATGAATCAATAGTAACACTACGTGAATTGTGACATTGGAATTGACGCTGGTGGTGTAATTTTTACATATCTGAGGAATTTATAGTACCACTGCGTGAATGGTGAGAGTGGAACTGATGGTGATGGTGTAATCATTACAAATCTGAGGAATTTATAGTAAGACTGTGTGATTGGTGGCAGTGAAAGTGATGGTGTTGGTGTAATCATTTCAATTCTAATAAATTAATAGTATACTGCGTGAATGATGACAGTGGAAGTGATGGTGGTGGTGTAATCATTACAAGTATAATGAATTAATAGTAACACTGCTTGAATGATGATAGTGGAAGTGATGGTGGTGGTGTAATGATCACAAGTCTAATGAATCAATAGTAACACTGCGTGAATGGTGATATTGGAAGTTATGGTGGTGATGTAATCATTACAAGTATAATGAATTGATAGTAACACTGCTTAAATGAAGATAGTGGAAGTGATGGTGGTGGTGTAATCATTACAAGTCTAATGAATTAATAGTAACACTGCTTGAATGATGATAGTGGAAGTTATGGTGGTGGTGTAATCATTACAAGTCTAATGAATCAATAATAACACTGCTTGAATGATGATAGTGGAAGTGATGGTGGTGGTGTAATCATTACAAGTCTAATGAATTAATTGTAATACTGCATGAATGATGATAGTGGAAGTGATGGTGGTGGTGTAATTATTACAAGTCTAATGAATTAATAGTAACACTGCTTGAATGATGATAGTGGAAGTTATGGTGGTGGTGTAATCATTACAAGTCTAATGAATCAATAATAACACTGTTTGAATGATGATAGTGGAAGTGATGGTGGTGGTGTAATCATTACAAGTCTAATGAATTAATTGTAACACTGCTTGAATGATGATAGTGGAAGAGATGGCGGTGGTGTAATTATTGCAAGTCTAATGAATTAATAGTAATACTGCATGAATGATGATAGTGGAAGTGATGGTGGTGGTGTAATTATTACAAGTCTAATGAATTAATAGTAACACTGCTTGAATGATGATAGTGGAAGTGGTGGTGGTGGTGTAATTATTACAGGTCTAATGAATTAATAGTAACACTGCTTGAATGATGATAGTGGAAGTGATGGTGGTGGTGTAATCATTACAAGTCTAATGAATCAATAGTAACACTGCGTGAATGGTGACATTGGGAGTGACGGTGGTGGAGTAATTTTTACAAGTCTAATGAATTAATAGTAACACTGCTTGAATGATGATACTGGAAGTGATGGTGGTGGTGTAATCATTACAAGCCTAATAAATCAATAGTAACACTGCGTGAATGTTGACAGTGGAAGTGATGGCTGTGGTGTAATCATTACAAGTCTAATGAATCAATAGTAACACTGCGTGAATGGTGACATTGGAACTGATGGTGATGGTGTAATCATTACAAATCTGAGGAATTTATAGTAAGACTGCGTGAATGGTGACAGTGGAACTGATGGTGATGGTGTAATCATTACAAATCTGAGGAATTTATAGTAAGACTGTCTGATTGATGGCAGTGAAAGTGATGGTGTTGGTGTTAACATTTCAATTCTAATAAATTAATAGTATACTGCATGAATGATGAGAGTGAAAGTGATGGTGGTGGTGTAATCATTACAAGTATAATGAATTAATAGTAACACTGTGTGAATGATGACAGTGAAAGTGATGATGGTGGGGAAATCATTACAAATCAAATGAATGAATAGTAACACTGCTTGAATGATGATAGTGGAAGTGATGGTGGTGGTGTAATGATCACAAGTCTAATGAATCAATAGTAACACTGCGTGAATGGTGATAGTGGAAGTTATGGTGGTGATGTAATCATTACAAGTATAATGAATTGATAGTAACACTGCTTGAATGAAGATAGTGGAAGTGATGGTGGTGGTGTAATCATTACAAGTCTAATGAATTAATAGTAACACTGCTTGAATGATGATAGTGGAAGTTATGGTGGTGGTGTAATCATTACAAGTCTAATGAATCAATAATAACACTGCTTGAATGATGATAGTGGAAGTGATGGTGGTGGTGTAATCATTACAAGTCTAATGAATTAATTGTAACACTGCTTGAATAATGATAGTGGAAGAGATGGCGGTGGTGTAATTATTACAAGTCTAATGAATTAATAGTAATACTGCATGAATGATGATAGTGGAAGTGATGGTGGTGGTGTAATTATTACAAGTCTAATGAATTAATTGTAACACTGCTTGAATGATGATAGTGGAAGAGATGGCGGTGGTGTAATTATTACAAGTCTAATGAATTAATAGTAATACTGCATGAATGATGATAGTGGAAGTGATGGTGGTGGTGTAATTATTACAAGTCTAATGAATTAATAATAACACTGCTTGAATGATGATAGTGGAAGTGATGGTGGTGGTGTAATTATTACAAGTCTAATGAATTAATAGTAACACTGCTTGAATGATGATAATGGAAGTGATGGCGGTGCTGTAATTATTACAAGTATAATGAATTAATAGAAACACTGCTTGTATGATGATAGTGGAAGTGATGGAGGTGGTGTAATCACCACAAGTCTACTGAATCAATAGTAACACTGAGTGAATGGTGATAGTGGAAGTGATGGTGGTGGTGTAATCTTTACAAATCTGCGGAATTTATAGTAACATTGCGTGAATGGTGACAGTGGAAGTGATGGTGGTGGTGTAATCATTACAAGCCTAATGAATCAATAGTTACACTTCGTGAATGGTGACATTGGAAGTGACGGTGCTGGTGTAATTTTTACAAGTCTAATGAATCAATAGTAACACTGCGTGAATGTTGACAGTGGGAGTGATGGTGGTGGTGTAATCATTACAAGCCTAATAAATGAATAGTAACACTGCGTGAATGTTGACAGTGGAAGTTATGGTGATGGTGTAATCATTACAAGTCTAAGGAATCAATAGTAACATTACGTGAATGGTGACAGTGGAAGTGATGCTGTAATCATTACAAGTCTAATGAATCAATAGTAACACTACGTGAATTGTGATATTGGAATTGACGGTGGTGGTGTAATTTTTACATATCTGAGGAATTTATAGTACCACTGCGTGAATGGTGACAGTGGAACTGATGGTGATGGTGTAATCATTACAAATCTGAGGAATTTATAGTAAGACTGTGTGATTGGTGGCAGTGAAAGTGATGGTGTTGGTGTAATCATTTCAATTCTAATAAATTAATAGTATACTGCGTGAATGATGACAGTGGAAGTGATGGTGGTGGTGTAATCATTACAAGTATAATGAATTAATAGTAACACTGCGTGAATGATGACAGTGAAAGTGATCGTGGTGGGGAAATCATTACAAATCAAATGAATGAATAGTAACACTGCTTGAATGATGATAGTGGAAGTGATGGTGGTGGTGTAATGATCACAAGTCTAATGAATCAATAGTAACACTGCGTGAATGGTGACATTGGAAGTGACGGTGGTGGTGTAATTTTTACATATCTGAGGAATTTATAGTACCACTGCGTGAATGGTGACAGTGGAACTGATGGTGATGGTGTAATCATTACAAATCTGAGGAATTTATAGTAAGACTGTCTGATTGATGGCAGTGAAAGTGATGGTGTTGGTGTAATCATTTCAATTCTAATAAATTAATAGTATACTGCATGAATGATGAGAGTGAATGTGATGGTGGTGGTGTAATCATTACAAGTATAATGAATTAATAGTAACACTGCTTGTATGATGATAGTGGAAGTGATGGAGGTGGTGTAATCACCACAAGTCTACTGAATCAAAAGTAACACTGAGTGAATGGTGATAGTGGAAGTGATGGTGGTGGTGTAATCTTTACAAATCTGCGGAATTTATAGTAACATTGCGTGAATGGTGACAGTGGAAGTGACGGTGCTGGTGTAATTTTTACAAGTCTAATGAATCTATAGTAACACTGCGTGAATGTTGACAGTGGGAGTGATGGTGGTGGTGTAATCATTACAAGCCTAATAAATGAATAGTAACACTGCGTGAATGGTGACATTGGAAGTGACGGTGGTGGTGTAATTTTTACATATCTGAGGAATTTATAGTACCACTGCGTGAATGGTGACAGTGGAACTGATGGTGATGGTGTAATCATTACAAATCTGAGGAATTTATAGTAAGACTGTCTGATTGATGGCAGTGAAAGTGATGGTGTTGGTGTTAACATTTCAATTCTAATAAATTAATAGTAACACTGCTTGTACGATGATAGTGGAAGTGATGGAGGTGGTGTAATCACCACAAGTCTACTGAATCAATAGTAACACTGAGTGAATGGTGATAGTGGAAGTGATGGTGGTGGTGTAATCTTTACAAATCTGCGGAATTTATAGTAACATTGCGTGAATGGTGACAGTGGAAGTGATGGTGGTGGTGTAATCATTACAAGCCTAATGAATCAATAGTAACACTTCGTGAATGGTGACATTGGAAGTGACGGTGCTGGTGTAATTTTTACAAGTCTAATGAATCAATAGTAACACTGCGTGAATGTTGACAGTGGGAGTGATGGTGGTGGTGTAATCATTACAAGCCTAATTAATGAATAGTAACACTGCGTGAATGGTGACATTGGAAGTGACGGTGGTGGTGTAATTTTTACATATCTGAGGAATTTATAGTACCACTGCGTGAATGGTGACAGTGGAACTGATGGTGATGGTGTAATCATTACAAATCTGAGGAATTTATAGTAAGACTGTCTGATTGATGGCAGTGAAAGTGATGGTGTTGGTGTTAACATTTCAATTCTAATAAATTAATAGTATACTGCATGAATGATGAGAGTGAAAGTGATGTTGGTGGTGTAATCATTACAAGTATAATGAATTAATAGTAACACTGCTTGTATGATGATAGTGGAAGTGATGGAGGTGGTGTAATCACCACAAGTCTACTGAATCAATAGTAACACTGAGTGAATGGTGATAGTGGAAGTGATGGTGGTGGTGTAATCTTTACAAATCTGCGGAATTTATAGTAACATTGCGTGAATGGTGACAGTGGAAGTGACGGTGCTGGTGTAATTTTTACAAGTCTAATGAATCTATAGTAACACTGCGTGAATGTTGACAGTGGGAGTGATGGTGGTGGTGTAATCATTACAAGCCTAATAAATGAATAGTAACACTGCATGAATGTTGACAGTGGAAGTGATGGCTGTGGTGTAATCATTACAAGTCTAAGGAATCAATAGTAACATTACGTGAATGGCGACAGTGGAAGTGATGCTGTAATCATTACAAGTCTAATGAATCAATAGTAACACTACGTGAATTGTGACATTGGAATTGACACTGGTGGTGTAATTTTTACATATCTGAGGAATTTATAGTACCACTGCGTGAATGGTGAGAGTGGAACTGATGGTGATGGTGTAATCATTACAAATCTGAGGAATTTATAGTAAGACTGTGTGATTGGTGGCAGTGAAAGTGATGGTGTTGGTGTAATCATTTCAATTCTAATAAATTAATAGTATACTGCGTGAATGATGACAGTGGAAGTGATGGTGGTGGTGTAATCATTACAAGTATAATGAATTAATAGTAACACTGTGTGAATGATGACAGTGAAAGTGATGATGGTGGGGAAATCATTACAAATCAAATGAATGAATAGTAACACTGCTTGAATGATAATAGTGGAAGTGATGATGGCGGTGTAATGATCACAAGTCTAATGAATCAATAGTAACACTGCGTGAATGGTGATAGTGGAAGTTATGGTGGTGATGTAATCATTACAAGTATAATGAATTGATAGTAACACTGCTTGAATGAAGATAGTGGAAGTGATGGTGGTGGTGTAATCATTACAAGTCTAATGAATTAATAGTAACACTGCTTGAATGATGATAGTGGAAGTTATGGTGGTGGTGTAATCATTACAAGTCTAATGAATCAATAATAACACTGCTTGAATGATGATAGTGGAAGTGATGGTGGTGGTGTAATTTTTACATATCTGAGGAATTTATAGTACCACTGCGTGAATGGTGACAGTGGAACTGATGGTGATGGTGTAATCATTACAAATCTGAGGAATTTATAGTAAGACTGTGTGATTGGTGGCAGTGAAAGTGATGGTGTTGGTGTAATCATTTCAATTCTAATAAATTAATAGTATACTGCGTGAATGATGACAGTGGAAGTGATGGTGGTGGTGTAATCATTACAAGTATAATGAATTAATAGTAACACTGCGTGAACGATGACAGTGAAAGTGATCGTGGTGGGGAAATCATTACAAATCAAATGAATGAATAGTAACACTGCTTGAATGATGATAGTGGAAGTGATGGTGGTGGTGTAATGATCACAAGTCTAATGAATCAATAGTAACACTGCGTGAATGGTGACATTGGAAGTGACGGTGGTGGTGTAATTTTTACATATCTGAGGAATTTATAGTACCACTGCGTGAATGGTGACAGTGGAACTGATGGTGATGGTGTAATCATTACAAATCTGAGGAATTTATAGTAAGACTGTCTGATTGATGGCAGTGAAAGTGATGGTGTTGGTGTTAACATTTCAATTCTAATAAATTAATAGTAACACTGCTTGTACGATGATAGTGGAAGTGATGGAGGTGGTGTAATCACCACAAGTCTACTGAATCAATAGTAACACTGAGTGAATGGTGATAGTGGAAGTGATGGTGGTGGTGTAATCTTTACAAATCTGCGGAATTTATAGTAACATTGCGTGAATGGTGACAGTGGAAGTGATGGTGGTGGTGTAATCATTACAAGCCTAATGAATCAATAGTAACACTTCGTGAATGGTGACATTTGAAGTGACGGTGCTGGTGTAATTTTTACAAGTCTAATGAATCAATAGTAACACTGCGTGAATGTTGACAGTGGGAGTGATGGTGGTGGTGTAATCATTACAAGCCTAATTAATGAATAGTAACACTGTGTGAATGGTGACATTGGAAGTGACGGTGGTGGTGTAATTTTTACATATCTGAGGAATTTATAGTACCACTGCGTGAATGGTGACAGTGGAACTGATGGTGATGGTGTAATCATTACAAATCTGAGGAATTTATAGTAAGACTGTCTGATTGATGGCAGTGAAAGTGATGGTGTTGGTGTTAACATTTCAATTCTAATAAATTAATAGTATACTGCATGAATGATGAGAGTGAAAGTGATGTTGGTGGTGTAATCATTACAAGTATAATGAATTAATAGTAACACTGCTTGTATGATGATAGTGGAAGTGATGGAGGTGTTGTAATCACCACAAGTCTACTGAATCAATAGTAACACTGAGTGAATGGTGATAGTGGAAGTGATGGTGGTGGTGTAATCTTTACAAATCTGCGGAATTTATAGTAACATTGCGTGAATGGTGACAGTGGAAGTGACGGTGCTGGTGTAATTTTTACAAGTCTAATGAATCTATAGTAACACTGCGTGAATGTTGACAGTGGGAGTGATGGTGGTGGTGTAATCATTACAAGCCTAATAAATGAATAGTAACACTGCATGAATGTTGACAGTGGAAGTGATGGCTGTGGTGTAATCATTACAAGTCTAAGGAATCAATAGTAACATTACGTGAATGGTGACAGTGGAAGTGATGCTGTAATCATTACAAGTCTAATGAATCAATAGTAACACTACGTGAATTGTGACATTGGAATTGACGCTGGTGGTGTAATTTTTACATATCTGAGGAATTTATAGTACCACTGCGTGAATGGTGAGAGTGGAACTGATGGTGATGGTGTAATCATTACAAATCTGAGGAATTTATAGTAAGACTGTGTGATTGGTGGCAGTGAAAGTGATGGTGTTGGTGTAATCATTTCAATTCTAATAAATTAATAGTATACTGCGTGAATGATGACAGTGGAAGTGATGGTGGTGGTGTAATCATTACAAGTATAATGAATTAATAGTAACACTGTGTGAATGATGACAGTGAAAGTGATGATGGTGGGGAAATCATTACAAATCAAATGAATGAATAGTAACACTGCTTGAATGATGATAGTGGAAGTGATGATGGCGGTGTAATGATCACAAGTCTAATGAATCAATAGTAACACTGCGTGAATGGTGATAGTGGAAGTTATGGTGGTGATGTAATCATTACAAGTATAATGAATTGATAGTAACACTGCTTGAATGAAGATAGTGGAAGTGATGGTGGTGGTGTAATCATTACAAGTCTAATGAATTAATAGTAACACTGCTTGAATGATGATAGTGGAAGTTATGGTGGTGGTGTAATCATTACAAGTCTAATGAATCAATAATAACACTGCTTGAATGATGATAGTGGAAGTGATGGTGGTGGTGTAATCATTACAAGTCTAATGAATTAATTGTAACACTGCTTGAATAATGATAGTGGAAGAGATGGCGGTGGTGTAATTATTACAAGTCTAATGAATTAATAGTAATACTGCATGAATGATGATAGTGGAAGTGATGGTGGTGGTGTAATTATTACAAGTCTAATGAATTAATTGTAACACTGCTTGAATGATGATAGTGGAAGAGATGGCGGTGGTGTAATTATTACAAGTCTAATGAATTAATAGTAATACTGCATGAATGATGATAGTGGAAGTGATGGTGGTGGTGTAATTATTACAAGTCTAATGAATTAATAGTAACACTGCTTGAATGATGATAGTGGAAGTGATGGTGGTGGTGTAATTATTACAAGTCTAATGAATTAATAGTAACACTGCTTGAATGATGATAATGGAAGTGATGGCGGTGCTGTAATTATTACAAGTATAATGAATTAATAGTAACACTGCTTGTATGATGATAGTGGAAGTGATGGAGGTGGTGTAATCACCACAAGTCTACTGAATCAATAGTAACAATGAGTGAATGGTGATAGTGGAAGTGATGGTGGTGGTTTAATCTTTACAAATCTGCGGAATTTATAGTAACATTGCGTGAATGGTGACAGTGGAAGTGATGGTGGTGGTGTAATCATTACAAGCCTAATGAATCAATAGTAACACTTCGTGAATGGTGACATTGGAAGTGACGGTGCTGGTGTAATTTTTACAAGTCTAATGAATCAATAGTAACACTGCGTGAATGTTGACAGTGGGAGTGATGGTGGTGGTGTAATCATTACAAGCCTAATAAATGAATAGTAACACTGCGTGAATGTTGACAGTGGAAGTTATGGTGATGGTGTAATCATTACAAATCTAAGGAATCAATAGTAACATTACGTGAATGGTGACAGTGGAAGTGATGCTGTAATCATTACAAGTCTAATGAATCAATAGTAACACTACGTGAATTGTGACATTGGAATTGACGGTGGTGGTGTAATTTTTACATATCTGAGGAATTTATAGTACCACTGCGTGAATGGTGACAGTGGAACTGATGGTGATGGTGTAATCATTACAAATCTGAGGAATTTATAGTAAGACTGTGTGATTGGTGGCAGTGAAAGTGATGGTGTTGGTGTAATCATTTCAATTCTAATAAATTAATAGTATACTGCGTGAATGATGACAGTGGAAGTGATGGTGGTGGTGTAATCATTACAAGTATAATGAATTAATAGTAACACTGCGTGAATGATGACAGTGAAAGTGATCGTGGTGGGGAAATCATTACAAATCAAATGAATGAATAGTAACACTGCTTGAATGATGATAGTGGAAGTGATGGTGGTGGTGTAATGATCACAAGTCTAATGAATCAATAGTAACACTGCGTGAATGGTGACATTGGAAGTGACGGTGGTGGTGTAATTTTTACATATCTGAGGAATTTATAGTACCACTGCGTGAATGGTGACAGTGGAACTGATGGTGATGGTGTAATCATTACAAATCTGAGGAATTTATAGTAAGACTGTCTGATTGATGGCAGTGAAAGTGATGGTGTTGGTGTAATCATTTCAATTCTAATAAATTAATAGTATACTGCATGAATGATGAGAGTGAAAGTGATGGTGGTGGTGTAATCATTACAAGTATAATGAATTAATAGTAACACTGCTTGTATGATGATAGTGGAAGTGATGGAGGTGGTGTAATCACCACAAGTCTACTGAATCAATAGTAACACTGAGTGAATGGTGATAGTGGAAGTGATGGTGGTGGTGTAATCTTTACAAATCTGCGGAATTTATAGTAACATTGCGTGAATGGTGACAGTGGAAGTGACGGTGCTGGTGTAATTTTTACAAGTCTAATGAATCTATAGTAACACTGCGTGAATGTTGACAGTGGGAGTGATGGTGGTGGTGTAATCATTACAAGCCTAATAAATGAATAGTAACACTGCGTGAATGTTGACAGTGGAAGTGATGGCTGTGGTGTAATCATTACAAGTCTAAGGAATCAATAGTAACATTACGTGAATGGTGACAGTGGAAGTGATGCTGTAATCATTACAAGTCTAATGAATCAATAGTAACACTACGTGAATTGTGACATTGGAATTGACGCTGGTGGTGTAATTTTTACATATCTGAGGAATTTATAGTACCACTGCGTGAATGGTGAGAGTGGAACTGATGGTGATGGTGTAATCATTACAAATCTGAGGAATTTATAGTAAGACTGTGTGATTGGTGGCAGTGAAAGTGATGGTGTTGGTGTAATCATTTCAATTCTAATAAATTAATAGTATACTGCGTGAATGATGACAGTGGAAGTGATGGTGGTGGTGTAATCATTACAAATCAAATGAATGAATAGTAACACTGCTTGAATGATGATAGTGGAAGTGATGGTGGTGGTGTAATGATCACAAGTCTAATGAATCAATAGTAACACTGCGTGAATGGTGATATTGGAAGTTATGGTGGTGATGTAATCATTACAAGTATAATGAATTGATAGTAACACTGCTTAAATGAAGATAGTGGAAGTGATGGTGGTGGTGTAATCATTACAAGTCTAATGAATTAATAGTAACACTGCTTGAATGATGATAGTGGAAGTTATGGTGGTGGTGTAATCATTACAAGTCTAATGAATCAAAAATAACACTGCTTGAATGATGATAGTGGAAGTGATGGTGGTGGTGTAATCATTACAAGTCTAATGAATTAATTGTAATACTGCATGAATGATGATAGTGGAAGTGATGGTGGTGGTGTAATTATTACAAGTCTAATGAATTAATAGTAACACTGCTTGAATGATGATAGTGGAAGTTATGGTGGTGGTGTAATCATTACAAGTCTAATGAATCAATAATAACACTGTTTGAATGATGATAGTGGAAGTGATGGTGGTGGTGTAATCATTACAAGTCTAATGAATTAATTGTAACACTGCTTGAATGATGATAGTGGAAGAGATGGCGGTGGTGTAATTATTGCAAGTCTAATGAATTAATAGTAATACTGCATGAATGATGATAGTGGAAGTGATGGTGGTGGTGTAATTATTACAAGTCTAATGAATTAATAGTAACACTGCTTGAATGATGATAGTGGAAGTGGTGGTGGTGGTGTAATTATTACAAGTCTAATGAATTAATAGTAACACTGCTTGAATGATGATAGTGGAAGTGATGGTGGTGGTGTAATCATTACAAGTCTAATGAATCAATAGTAACACTGCGTGAATGGTGACATTGGGAGTGACGGTGGTGGAGTAATTTTTACAAGTCTAATGAATTAATAGTAACACTGCTTGAATGATGATACTGGAAGTGATGGTGGTGGTGTAATCATTACAAGCCTAATAAATCAATAGTAACACTGCGTGAATGTTGACAGTGGAAGTGATGGCTGTGGTGTAATCATTACAAGTCTAATGAATCAATAGTAACACTGCGTGAATGGTGACATTGGAACTGATGGTGATGGTGTAATCATTACAAATCTGAGGAATTTATAGTAAGACTGCGTGAATGGTGACAGTGGAACTGATGGTGATGGTGTAATCATTACAAATCTGAGGAATTTATAGTAAGACTGTCTGATTGATGGCAGTGAAAGTGATGGTGTTGGTGTTAACATTTCAATTCTAATAAATTAATAGTATACTGCATGAATGTTGAGAGTGAAAGTGATGGTGGTGGTGTAATCATTACAAGTATAATGAATTAATAGTAACACTGTGTGAATGATGACAGTGAAAGTGATGATGGTGGGGAAATCATTACAAATCAAATGAATGAATAGTAACACTGCTTGAATGATGATAGTGGAAGTGATGGTGGTGGTGTAATGATCACAAGTCTGCGGAATTTATAGTAACATTGCGTGAATGGTGACAGTGGAAGTGACGGTGCTGGTGTAATTTTTACAAGTCTAATGAATCTATAGTAACACTGCGTGAATGTTGACAGTGGGAGTGATGGTGGTGGTGTAATCATTACAAGGCTAATAAATGAATAGTAACACTGCGTGAATGTTGACAGTGGAAGTGATGGCTGTGGTGTAATCATTACAAGTCTAAGGAATCAATAGTAACATTACGTGAATGGTGACAGTGGAAGTGATGCTGTAATCATTACAAGTCTAATGAATCAATAGTAACACTACGTGAATTGTGACATTGGAATTGACGCTGGTGGTGTAATTTTTACATATCTGAGGAATTTATAGTACCACTGCGTGAATGGTGAGAGTGGAACTGATGGTGATGGTGTAATCATTACAAATCTGAGGAATTTATAGTAAGACTGTGTGATTGGTGGCAGTGAAAGTGATGGTGTTGGTGTAATCATTTCAATTCTAATAAATTAATAGTATACTGCGTGAATGATGACAGTGGAAGTGATGGTGGTGGTGTAATCATTACAAGTATAATGAATTAATAGTAACACTGTGTGAATGATGTCAGTGAAAGTGATGATGGTGGGGAAATCATTACAAATCAAATGAATGAATAGTAACACTGCTTGAATGATGATAGTGGAAGGGATGGTGGTGGTGTAATGATCACAAGTCTAATGAATCAATAGTAACACTGCGTGAATGGTGATAGTGGAAGTTATGGTGGTGATGTAATCATTACAAGTATAATGAATTGATAGTAACACTGCTTGAATGAAGATAGTGGAAGTGATGGTGGTGGTGTAATCATTACAAGTCTAATGAATTAATAGTAACATTGCTTGAATGATGATAGTGGAAGTTATGGTGGTGGTGTAATCATTACAAGTCTAATGAATCAATAATAACACTGCTTGAATGATGATAGTGGAAGTGATGGTGGTGGTGTAATTATTACAAGTCTAATGAATTAATAGTAATACTGCATGAATGATGATAGTGGAAATGATGGTGGTGGTGTAATTATTACAAGTCTAATGAATTAATTGTAACACTGCTTGAATGATGATAGTGGAAGAGATGGCGGTGGTGTAATTATTACAAGTCTAATGAATTAATAGTAATACTGCATGAATGATGATAGTGGAAGTGATGGTGGTGGTGTAATTATTACAAGTCTAATGAATTAATAGTAACACTGCTTGAATGATGATAGTGGAAGTGATGGTGGTGGTGTAATTATTACAAGTCTAATGAATTAATAGTAACACTGCTTGAATGATGATAATGGAAGTGATGGCGGTGCTGTAATTATTACAAGTATAATGAATTAATAGAAACACTGCTTGTATGATGATAGTGGAAGTGATGGAGGTGGTGTAATCACCACAAGTCTACTGAATCAATAGTAACACTGAGTGAATGGTGATAGTGGAAGTGATGGTGGTGGTGTAATCATTACAAGTCTAATGAATCAATAATAACACTGTTTGAATGATGATAGTGGAAGTGATGGTGGTGGTGTAATCATTACAAGTCTAATGAATTAATTGTAACACTGCTTGAATGATGATAGTGGAAGAGATGGCGGTGGTGTAATTATTGCAAGTCTAATGAATTAATAGTAATACTGCATGAATGATGATAGTGGAAGTGATGGTGGTGGTGTAATTATTACAAGTCTAATGAATTAATAGTAACACTGCTTGAATGATGATAGTGGAAGTGGTGGTGGTGGTGTAATTATTACAAGTCTAATGAATTAATAGTAACACTGCTTGAATGATGATAGTGGAAGTGATGGTGGTGGTGTAATCATTACAAGTCTAATGAATCAATAGTAACACTGCGTGAATGGTGACATTGGGAGTGACGGTGGTGGAGTAATTTTTACAAGTCTAATGAATTAATAGTAACACTGCTTGAATGATGATACTGGAAGTGATGGTGGTGGTGTAATCATTACAAGCCTAATAAATCAATAGTAACACTGCGTGAATGTTGACAGTGGAAGTGATGGCTGTGGTGTAATCATTACAAGTCTAATGAATCAATAGTAACACTGCGTGAATGGTGACATTGGAACTGATGGTGATGGTGTAATCATTACAAATCTGAGGAATTTATAGTAAGACTGCGTGAATGGTGACAGTGGAACTGATGGTGATGGTGTAATCATTACAAATCTGAGGAATTTATAGTAAGACTGTCTGATTGATGGCAGTGAAAGTGATGGTGTTGGTGTTAACATTTCAATTCTAATAAATTAATAGTATACTGCATGAATGATGAGAGTGAAAGTGATGGTGGTGGTGTAATCATTACAAGTATAATGAATTAATAGTAACACTGTGTGAATGATGACAGTGAAAGTGATGATGGTGGGGAAATCATTACAAATCAAATGAATGAATAGTAACACTGCTTGAATGATGATAGTGGAAGTGATGGTGGTGGTGTAATGATCACAAGTCTGCGGAATTTATAGTAACATTGCGTGAATGGTGACAGTGGAAGTGACGGTGCTGGTGTAATTTTTACAAGTCTAATGAATCTATAGTAACACTGCGTGAATGATGACAGTGGGAGTGATGGTGGTGGTGTAATCATTACAAGTCTAATGAATTAATAGTAACACTGCTTGAATGATGATAGTGGAAGTGGTGGTGGTGGTGTAATTATTACAAGTCTAATGAATTAATAGTAACACTGCTTGAATGATGATAGTGGAAGTGATGGTGGTGGTGTAATCATTACAAGTCTAATGAATCAATAGTAACACTGCGTGAATGGTGACATTGGGAGTGACGGTGGTGGAGTAATTTTTACAAGTCTAATGAATTAATAGTAACACTGCTTGAATGATGATACTGGAAGTGATGGTGGTGGTGTAATCATTACAAGCCTAATAAATCAATAGTAACACTGCGTGAATGTTGACAGTGGAAGTGATGGCTGTGGTGTAATCATTACAAGTCTAATGAATCAATAGTAACACTGCGTGAATGGTGACATTGGAACTGATGGTGATGGTGTAATCATTACAAATCTGAGGAATTTATAGTAAGACTGCGTGAATGGTGACAGTGGAACTGATGGTGATGGTGTAATCATTACAAATCTGAGGAATTTATAGTAAGACTGTCTGATTGATGGCAGTGAAAGTGATGGTGTTGGTGTTAACATTTCAATTCTAATAAATTAATAGTATACTGCATGAATGTTGAGAGTGAAAGTGATGGTGGTGGTGTAATCATTACAAGTATAATGAATTAATAGTAACACTGCTTGAATGATGATAGTGGAAGAGATGGCGGTGGTGTAATTATTACAAGTCTAATGAATTAATAGTAATACTGCATGAATGATGATAGTGGAAGTGATGGTGGTGGTGTAATTATTACAAGTCTAATGAATTAATAGTAACACTGCTTGAATGATGATAGTGGAAGTGATGGTGGTGGTGTAATTATTACAAGTCTAATGAATTAATAGTAACACTGCTTGAATGATGATAATGGAAGTGATGGCGGTGCTGTAATTATTACAAGTATAATGAATTAATAGAAACACTGCTTGTATGATGATAGTGGAAGTGATGGAGGTGGTGTAATCACCACAAGTCTACTGAATCAATAGTAACACTGAGTGAATGGTGATAGTGGAAGTGATGGTGGTGGTGTAATCATTACAAGTCTAATGAATCAATAATAACACTGTTTGAATGATGATAGTGGAAGTGATGGTGGTGGTGTAATCATTACAAGTCTAATGAATTAATTGTAACACTGCTTGAATGATGATAGTGGAAGAGATGGCGGTGGTGTAATTATTGCAAGTCTAATGAATTAATAGTAATACTGCATGAATGATGATAGTGGAAGTGATGGTGGTGGTGTAATTATTACAAGTCTAATGAATTAATAGTAACACTGCTTGAATGATGATAGTGGAAGTGGTGGTGGTGGTGTAATTATTACAAGTCTAATGAATTAATAGTAACACTGCTTGAATGATGATAGTGGAAGTGATGGTGGTGGTGTAATCATTACAAGTCTAATGAATCAATAGTAACACTGCGTGAATGGTGACATTGGGAGTGACGGTGGTGGAGTAATTTTTACAAGTCTAATGAATTAATAGTAACACTGCTTGAATGATGATACTGGAAGTGATGGTGGTGGTGTAATCATTACAAGCCTAATAAATCAATAGTAACACTGCGTGAATGTTGACAGTGGAAGTGATGGCTGTGGTGTAATCATTACAAGTCTAATGAATCAATAGTAACACTGCGTGAATGGTGACATTGGAACTGATGGTGATGGTGTAATCATTACAAATCTGAGGAATTTATAGTAAGACTGCGTGAATGGTGACAGTGGAACTGATGGTGATGGTGTAATCATTACAAATCTGAGGAATTTATAGTAAGACTGTCTGATTGATGGCAGTGAAAGTGATGGTGTTGGTGTTAACATTTCAATTCTAATAAATTAATAGTATACTGCATGAATGATGAGAGTGAAAGTGATGGTGGTGGTGTAATCATTACAAGTATAATGAATTAATAGTAACACTGTGTGAATGATGACAGTGAAAGTGATGATGGTGGGGAAATCATTACAAATCAAATGAATGAATAGTAACACTGCTTGAATGATGATAGTGGAAGTGATGGTGGTGGTGTAATGATCACAAGTCTGCGGAATTTATAGTAACATTGCGTGAATGGTGACAGTGGAAGTGACGGTGCTGGTGTAATTTTTACAAGTCTAATGAATCTATAGTAACACTGCGTGAATGTTGACAGTGGGAGTGATGGTGGTGGTGTAATCATTACAAGTCTAATGAATTAATAGTAACACTGCTTGAATGATGATAGTGGAAGTGGTGGTGGTGGTGTAATTATTACAAGTCTAATGAATTAATAGTAACACTGCTTGAATGATGATAGTGGAAGTGATGGTGGTGGTGTAATCATTACAAGTCTAATGAATCAATAGTAACACTGCGTGAATGGTGACATTGGGAGTGACGGTGGTGGAGTAATTTTTACAAGTCTAATGAATTAATAGTAACACTGCTTGAATGATGATACTGGAAGTGATGGTGGTGGTGTAATCATTACAAGCCTAATAAATCAATAGTAACACTGCGTGAATGTTGACAGTGGAAGTGATGGCTGTGGTGTAATCATTACAAGTCTAATGAATCAATAGTAACACTGCGTGAATGGTGACATTGGAACTGATGGTGATGGTGTAATCATTACAAATCTGAGGAATTTATAGTAAGACTGCGTGAATGGTGACAGTGGAACTGATGGTGATGGTGTAATCATTACAAATCTGAGGAATTTATAGTAAGACTGTCTGATTGATGGCAGTGAAAGTGATGGTGTTGGTGTTAACATTTCAATTCTAATAAATTAATAGTATACTGCATGAATGTTGAGAGTGAAAGTGATGGTGGTGGTGTAATCATTACAAGTATAATGAATTAATAGTAACACTGTGTGAATGATGACAGTGAAAGTGATGATGGTGGGGAAATCATTACAAATCAAATGAATGAATAGTAACACTGCTTGAATGATGATAGTGGAAGTGATGGTGGTGGTGTAATGATCACAAGTCTGCGGAATTTATAGTAACATTGCGTGAATGGTGACAGTGGAAGTGACGGTGCTGGTGTAATTTTTACAAGTCTAATGAATCTATAGTAACACTGCGTGAATGTTGACAGTGGGAGTGATGGTGGTGGTGTAATCATTACAAGGCTAATAAATGAATAGTAACACTGCGTGAATGTTGACAGTGGAAGTGATGGCTGTGGTGTAATCATTACAAGTCTAAGGAATCAATAGTAACATTACGTGAATGGTGACAGTGGAAGTGATGCTGTAATCATTACAAGTCTAATGAATCAATAGTAACACTACGTGAATTGTGACAATGGAATTGACGCTGGTGGTGTAATTTTTACATATCTGAGGAATTTATAGTACCACTGCGTGAATGGTGAGAGTGGAACTGATGGTGATGGTGTAATCATTACAAATCTGAGGAATTTATAGTAAGACTGTGTGATTGGTGGCAGTGAAAGTGATGGTGTTGGTGTAATCATTTCAATTCTAATAAATTAATAGTATACTGCGTGAATGATGACAGTGGAAGTGATGGTGGTGGTGTAATCATTACAAGTATAATGAATTAATAGTAACACTGTGTGAATGATGACAGTGAAAGTGATGATGGTGGGGAAATCATTACAAATCAAATGAATGAATAGTAACACTGCTTGAATGATGATAGTGGAAGTGATGGTGGTGGTGTAATGATCACAAGTCTAATGAATCAATAGTAACACTGCGTGAATGGTGATAGTGGAAGTTATGGTGGTGATGTAATCATTACAAGTATAATGAATTGATAGTAACACTGCTTGAATGAAGATAGTGGAAGTGATGGTGGTGGTGTAATCATTACAAGTCTAATGAATTAATAGTAACACTGCTTGAATGATGATAGTGGAAGTTATGGTGGTGGTGTAATCATTACAAGTCTAATGAATCAATAATAACACTGCTTGAATGATGATAGTGGAAGTGATGGTGGTGGTGTAATCATTACAAGTCTAATGAATTAATTGTAACACTGCTTGAATAATGATAGTGGAAGAGATGGCGGTGGTGTAATTATTACAAGTCTAATGAATTAATAGTAATACTGCATGAATGATGATAGTGGAAGTGATGGTGGTGGTGTAATTATTACAAGTCTAATGAATTAATTGTAACACTGCTTGAATGATGATAGTGGAAGAGATGGCGGTGGTGTAATTATTACAAGTCTAATGAATAAATAGTAATACTGCATGAATGATGATAGTGGAAGTGATGGTGGTGGTGTAATTATTACAAGTCTAATGAATTAATAGTAACACTGCTTGAATGATGATAGTGGAAGTGATGGTGGTGGTGTAATTATTACAAGTCTAATGAATTAATAGTAACACTGCTTGAATGATGATAATGGAAGTGATGGCGGTGCTGTAATTATTACAAGTATAATGAATTAATAGAAACACTGCTTGTATGATGATAGTGGAAGTGATGCAGGTGGTGTAATCACCACAAGTCTACTGAATCAATAGTAACACTGAGTGAATGGTGATAGTGGAAGTGATGGTGGTGGTGTAATCTTTACAAATCTGCGGAATTTATAGTAACATTGCGTGAATGGTGACAGTGGAAGTGATGGTGGTGGTGTAATCATTACAAGCCTAATGAATCAATAGTAACACTTCGTGAATGGTGACATTGGAAGTGACGGTGCTGGTGTAATTTTTACAAGTCTAATGAATCAATAGTAACACTGCGTGAATGTTGACAGTGGGAGTGATGGTGGTGGTGTAATCATTACAAGCCTAATAAATGAATAGTAACACTGCGTGAATGTTGACAGTGGAAGTTATGGTGATGGTGTAATCATTACAAGTCTAAGGAATCAATAGTAACATTACGTGAATGGTGACAGTGGAAGTGATGCTGTAATCATTACAAGTCTAATGAATCAATAGTAACACTACGTGAATTGTGACATTGGAATTGACGGTGGTGGTGTAATTTTTACATATCTGAGGAATTTATAGTACCACTGCGTGAATGGTGACAGTGGAACTTATGGTGATGGTGTAATCATTACAAATCTGAGGAATTTATAGTAAGACTGTGTGATTGGTGGCAGTGAAAGTGATGGTGTTGGTGTAATCATTTCAATTCTAATAAATTAATAGTATACTGCGTGAATGATGACAGTGGAAGTAATGGTGGTGGTGTAATCATTACAAGTATAATGAATTAATAGTAACACTGCGTGAATGATGACAGTGAAAGTGATCGTGGTGGGGAAATCATTACAAATCAAATGAATGAATAGTAACACTGCTTGAATGATGATAGTGGAAGTGATGGTGGTGGTGTAATGATCACAAGTCTAATGAATCAATAGTAACACTGCGTGAATGGTGACATTGGAAGTGACGGTGGTGGTGTAATTTTTACATATCTGAGGAATTTATAGTACCACCTCGTGAATGGTGACAGTGGAACTGATGGTGATGGTGTAATCATTACAAATCTGAGGAATTTATAGTAAGACTGTCTGATTGATGGCAGTGAAAGTGATGGTGTTGGTGTAATCATTTCAATTCTAATAAATTAATAGTATACTGCATGAATGATGAGAGTGAAAGTGATGGTGGTGGTGTAATCATTACAAGTATAATGAATTAATAGTAACACTGCTTGTATGATGATAGTGGAAGTGATGGAGGTGGTGTAATCACCACAAGTCTACTGAATCAATAGTAACACTGAGTGAATGGTGATAGTGGAAGTGATGGTGGTGGTGTAATCTTTACAAATCTGCGGAATTTATAGTAACATTGCGTGAATGGTGACAGTGGAAGTGACGGTGCTGGTGTAATTTTTACAAGTCTAATGAATCTATAGTAACACTGCGTGAATGTTGACAGTGGGAGTGATGGTGGTGGTGTAATCATTACAAGCCTAATAAATGAATAGTAACACTGCGTGAATGTTGACAGTGGAAGTGATGGCTGTGGTGTAATCATTACAAGTCTAAGGAATCAATAGTAACATTACGTGAATGGTGACAGTGGAAGTGATGCTGTAATCATTACAAGTCTAATGAATCAATAGTAACACTACGTGAATTGTGACATTGGAATTGACGCTGGTGGTGTAATTTTTACATATCTGAGGAATTTATAGTACCACTGCGTGAATGGTGAGAGTGGAACTGATGGTGATGGTGTAATCATTACAAATCTGAGGAATTTATAGTAAGACTGTGTGATTGGTGGCAGTGAAAGTGATGGTGTTGGTGTAATCATTTCAATTCTAATAAATTAATAGTATACTGCGTGAATGATGACAGTGGAAGTGATGGTGGTGGTGTAATCATTACAAATCAAATGAATGAATAGTAACACTGCTTGAATGATGATAGTGGAAGTGATGGTGGTGGTGTAATGATCACAAGTCTAATGAATCAATAGTAACACTGCGTGAATGGTGATAGTGGAAGTTATGGTGGTGATGTAATCATTACAAGTATAATGAATTGATAGTAACACTGCTTAAATGAAGATAGTGGAAGTGATGGTGGTGGTGTAATCATTACAAGTCTAATGAATTAATAGTAACACTGCTTGAATGATGATAGTGGAAGTTATGGTGGTGGTGTAATCATTACAAGTCTAATGAATCAATAATAACACTGCTTGAATGATGATAGTGGAAGTGATGGTGGTGGTGTAATCATTACAAGTCTAATGAATTAATTGTAATACTGCATGAATGATGATAGTGGAAGTGATGGTGGTGGTGTAATTATTACAAGTCTAATGAATTAATAGTAACACTGCTTGAATGATGATAGTGGAAGTTATGGTGGTGGTGTAATCATTACAAGTCTAATGAATCAATAATAACACTGTTTGAATGATGATAGTGGAAGTGATGGTGGTGGTGTAATCATTACAAGTCTAATGAATTAATTGTAACACTGCTTGAATGATGATAGTGGAAGAGATGGCGGTGGTGTAATTATTACAAGTCTAATGAATTAATAGTAATACTGCATGAATGATGATAGTGGAAGTGATGGTGGTGGTGTAATTATTACAAGTCTAATGAATTAATAGTAACACTGCTTGAATGATGATAGTGGAAGTGGTGGTGGTGGTGTAATTATTACAAGTCTAATGAATTAATAGTAACACTGCTTGAATGATGATAGTGGAAGTGATGGTGGTGGTGTAATCATTACAAGTCTAATGAATCAATAGTAACACTGCGTGAATGGTGACATTGGGAGTGACGGTGGTGGAGTAATTTTTACAAGTCTAATGAATTAATAGTAACACTGCTTGAATGATGATAGTGGAAGTGATGGTGGTGGTGTAATCATTACAAGTCTAATGAATCAATAGTAACACTGCGTGAATGGTGACATTGGGAGTGACGGTGGTGGAGTAATTTTTACAAGTCTAATGAATTAATAGTAACACTGCTTGAATGATGATACTGGAAGTGATGGTGGTGGTGTAATCATTACAAGTCTAAGGAATCAATAGTAACATTACGTGAATGGTGACAGTGGAAGTGATCCTGTAATCATTACAAGTCTAATGAATCAATAGTAACACTACGTGAATTGTGACATTGGAATTGACGCTGGTGGTGTAATTTTTACATATCTGAGGAATTTATAGTACCACTGCGTGAATGGTGAGAGTGGAACTGATGGTGATGGTGTAATCATTACAAATCTGAGGAATTTATAGTAAGACTGTGTGATTGGTGGCAGTGAAAGTGATGGTGTTGGTGTAATCATTTCAATTCTAATAAATTAATAGTATACTGCGTGAATGATGACAGTGGAAGTGATGGTGGTGGTGTAATCATTACAAGTATAATGAATTAATAGTAACACTGTGTGAATGATGACAGTGAAAGTGATGATGGTGGGGAAATCATTACAAATCAAATGAATGAATAGTAACACTGCTTGAATGATGATAGTGGAAGTGATGGTGGTGGTGTAATGATCACAAGTCTAATGAATCAATAGTAACACTGCGTGAATGGTGATAGTGGAAGTTATGGTGGTGATGTAATCATTACAAGTATAATGAATTGATAGTAACACTGCTTGAATGAAGATAGTGGAAGTGATGGTGGTGGTGTAATCATTACAAGTCTAATGAATTAATAGTAACACTGCTTGAATGATGATAGTGGAAGTTATGGTGGTGGTGTAATCATTACAAATCTAATGAATCAATAATGACACTGCTTGAATGATGATAGTGGAAGTGATGGTGGTGGTGTAATCATTACAAGTCTAATGATTTAATTGTAACACTGCTTGAATAATGATAGTGGAAGAGATGGCGGTGGTGTAATTATTACAAGTCTAATGAATTAATAGTAATACTGCATGAATGATGATAGTGGAAGTGATGGTGGTGGTGTAATTATTACAAGTCTAATGAATTAATAGTAACACTGCTTGAATGATGATAGTGGAAGTTATGGTGGTGGTGTAATCATTACAAGTCTAATGAATCAATAATAACACTGTTTGAATGATGATAGTGGAAGTGATGGTGGTGGTGTAATCATTACAAGTCTAATGAATTAATTGTAACACTGCTTGAATGATGATAGTGGAAGAGTTGGCGGTGGAGTAATTATTACAAGTCTAATGAATTAATAGTAATACTGCATGAATGATGATAGTGGAAGTGATGGTGGTGGTGTAATTATTACAAGTCTAATGAATTAATAGTAACACTGCTTGAATGATGATAGTGGAAGTGATGGTGGTGGTGTAATTATTACAATTCTAATAAATTAATAGTATACTGCATGAATGATGAGAGTGAAAGTGATGGTGGTGGTGTAATCATTACAAGTATAATGAATTAATAGTAACACTGCTTGTATGATGATAGTGGAAGTGATGGAGGTGGTGTAATCACCACAAGTCTACTGAATCAATAGTAACACTGAGTGAATGGTGATAGTGGAAGTGATGGTGGTGGTGTAATCTTTACAAATCTGCGGAATTTATAGTAACATTGCGTGAATGGTGACAGTGGAAGTGACGGTGCTGGTGTAATTTTTACAAGTCTAATGAATCTATAGTAACACTGCGTGAATGTTGACAGTGGGAGTGATGGTGGTTGTGTAATCATTACAAGCCTAATAAATGAATAGTAACACTGCGTGAATGTTGACAGTGGAAGTGATGGCTGTGGTGTAATCATTACAAGTCTAAGGAATCAATAGTAACATTACGTGAATGGTGACAGTGGAAGTGATGCTGTAATCATTACAAGTCTAATGAATCAATAGTAACACTACGTGAATTGTGACATTGGAATTGACGCTGGTGGTGTAATTTTTACATATCTGAGGAATTTATAGTACCACTGCGTGAATGGTGAGAGTGGAACTGATGGTGATGGTGTAATCATTACAAATCTGAGGAATTTATAGTAAGACTGTGTGATTGGTGGCAGTGAAAGTGATGGTGTTGGTGTAATCATTTCAATTCTAATAAATTAATAGTATAATGCGTGAATGATGACAGTGGAAGTGATGGTGGTGGTGTAGTCATTACAAGTATAATGAATTAATAGTAACACTTTGTGAATGATGACAGTGAAAGTGATGGTGGGGAAATCATTACAAATCAAATGAATGAATAGTAACACTGCTTGAATGATGATAGTGGAAGTGATGGTGGTGGTGTAATGATCACAAGTCTAATGAATCAATAGTAACACTGCGTGAATGGTGATAGTGGAAGTTATGGTGGTGATGTAATCATTACAAGTATAATGAATTGATAGTAACACTGCTTGAATGATGATAGAAGAAGTTATGGTGGTGGTGTAATCATTACAAGTCTAATGAATCAATAATAACACTGCTTGAATGATGATAGTGGAAGTGATGGTGGTGGTGGTGTAATCATTACAAGTCTAATGAATTAATTGTAATACTGCATGAATGATGATAGTGGAAGTGATGGTGGTGGTGTAATTATTACAAGTCTAATGAATTAATAGTAACACTGGTTGAATGATGATAGTGGAAGTTATGGTGGTGGTGTAATCGGTACAAGTCTAATGAATCAATAATAACACTGCTTGAATGATGATAGTGGAAGTGATGTTGGTGGTGGTGTAATCATTACAAGTCTAATGAATTAATTGTAATACTGCATGAATGATGATAGTGGAAGTGATGGTGGTGGTGTAATTATTACAAGTCTAATGAATTAATAGTAACACTGCTTGAATGATGATAGTGGAAGTGATGGTGGTGGTGTAATCATTACAAGTCTAATGAATTAATTGTAACACTGCTTGAATGATGATAGTGGAAGAGATGGCGGTGGTGTAATTATTACAAGTCTAATGAATTAATAGTAATACTGCATGAATGATGATAGTGGAAGTGATGGTGGTGATGTAATTATTACAAGTCTAATGAATTAATAGTAACACTGCTTGAATGATGATAGTGGAAGTGGTGGTGGTGGTGTAATTATTACAAGTCTAATGAATTAATAGTAACACTGCTTGAATGATGATACTGGAAGTGATGGTGGTGGTGTAATCATTACAAGTCTAATGAATCAATAGTAACACTGCGTGAATGGTGACATTGGGAGTGACGGTGGTGGAGTAATTTTTACAAGTCTAATGAATTAATAGTAACACTGCTTGAATGATGATACTGGAAGTGATGGTGGTGGTGTAATCATTACAAGCCTAATAAATCAATAGTAACACTTCGTGAATGGTGACATTGGAAGTGACAGTGGTGGTGTAATTTTTACAAGTCTAATGAATCAATAGTTACACTGCGTGAATGTTGACAGTGGGAGTGATGGTGGTGGTGTAATCATTACAAGCCTAATAAATCAATAGTAACACTGCGTGAATGTTGACAGTGGAAGTGATGGCTGTGGTGTAATCATTACAAGTCTAATGAATCAATAGTAACACTGCGTGAATGGTGACATTGGAAGTGACGGTGGTGGTGTAATTTTTACATATCTGAGGAATTTATAGTACCACTGCGTGAATGGTGACAGTGGAACTGATGGTGATGGTGTAATCATTACAAATCTGAGGAATTTATAGTAAGACTGTCTAATTGATGGCAGTGAAAGTGATGGTGTTGGTGTTAACATTTCAATTCTAATAAATTAATAGTATACTGCATGAATGATGAGAGTGAAAGTGATGGTGGTGGTGTAATCATTACAAGCATAATGAATTAATAGTAACACTGCTTGTATGATGATAGTGGAAGTGATGGAGGTGGTGTAATCACCACAAGTCTACTGAATCAATAGTAACACTGAGTGAATGGTGATAGTGGAAGTGATGGTGGTGGTGTAATCTTTACAAATCTGCGGAATTTATAGTAACATTGCGTGAATGGTGACAGTGGAAGTGATGGTGGTGATATAATCATTACAAGCCTAATGAATCAATAGTAACACTTCGTGAATGGTGACATTGGAAGTGACGGTGCTGGTGTAATTTTTACAAGTCTAATGAATCAATAGTAACACTGCGTGAATGTTGACAGTGGGAGTGATGGTGGTGGTGTAATCATTACAAGCCTAATAAATGAATAGTAACACTGCGTGAATGTTGACAGTGGAAGTTATGGTGATGGTGTAATCATTACAAGTCTAAGGAATCAATAGTACCATTACGTGAATGGTGACAGTGGAAGTGATGCTGTAATCATTACAAGTCTAATGAATCAATAGTAACACTACGTGAATTGTGACATTGGAATTGACGGTGGTGGTGTAATTTTTACATATCTGAGGAATTTATAGTACCACTGCGTGAATGGTGACAGTGGAACTGATGGTGATGGTGTAATCATTACAAATCTGAGGAATTTATAGTAAGACTGTGTGATTGGTGGCAGTGAAAGTGATGGTGTTGGTGTAATCATTTCAATTCTAATAAATTAATAGTATACTGCGTGAATGATGACAGTGGAAGTGATGGTGGTGGTGTAATCATTACAAGTATAATGAATTAATAGTAACACTGCGTGAATGATGACAGTGAAAGTGATGGTGGTGGGGAAATCATTACAAATCCAATGAATGAATAGGAACACTGCTTGAATGATGATAGTGGATGTGATGGTGGTGGTGTAATGATCACAAGTCAAATGAATCAATAGTAACACTGCGTGAATGGTGATAGTGGAAGTTATGGTGGTGATGTAATCATTACAAGTATAATGAATTGATAGTAACACTGCTTGAATGAAGATAGTGGAAGTGATGGTGGTGGTGTAATCATTACAAGTCTAATGAATCAATAGTAACACTGTGTGAATGTTGACAGTGGGAGTGATGGTGGTGGTGTAATCATTACAAGTCTAATGAATTAATAGTAACACTGCATGAATGATGATAGTGGAAGTGTTGGCGGTGGTGTAATTGTTACAAGTCTAATAAATGAATAGTAACACTGCGTGAATGTTGACAGTGGAAGTTATGGTGATGGTGTAATCATTACAAGTCTAAGGAATCAATAGTAACATTACGTGAATGGTGACAGTGGAAGTGATGCTGTAATCATTACAAGTCTAATGAATCAATAGTAACACTACGTGAATTGTGACATTGGAATTGACGGTGGTGGTGTAATTTTTACATATCTGAGGAATTTATAGTACCACTGCGTGAATGGTGACAGTGGAACTGATGGTGATGGTGTAATCATTACAAGTCTAATGAATTAATAGTAACACTGCTTGAATGATGATAGTGGAAGTTATGGTGGTGGTGTAATCATTACAAGTCTAATGAATCAATAATAACACTGCTTGAATGATGATAGTGGAAATGGTGGTGGTGGTGTAATCATTACAAGTCTAATGAATTAATTGTAACACTGCTTGAATAATGATAGTGGAAGAGATGGCGGTGGTGTAATTATTACAAGTCTAATGAATTAATAGTAATACTGCATGAATGATGATAGTGGAAGTGATGGTGGTGGTGTAATTATTACAAGTCTAATGAATTAATAGTAACACTGCTTGAATGATGATAGTGGAAGTTATGGTGGTGGTGTAATCATTACAAGTCTAATGAATCAATAATAACACTGTTTGAATGATGATAGTGGAAGTGATGGTGGTGGTGTAATCATTACAAGTCTAATGAATTAATTGTAACACTGCTTGAATGATGATAGTGGAAGATATGGCGGTGGTGTAATTATTACAAGTCTAATGAATTAATAGTAATACTGCATGAATGATGATAGTGGAAGTGATGGTGGTGGTGTAATTATTACAAGTCTAATGAATTAATAGTAACACTGCTTGAATGATGATAGTGGAAGTGATGGCGGTGCTGTAATTATTACAAGTCTAATGAATTAATAGTAACATTGCTTGAATGATGATACTGGAAGTGATGGTGGTGGTGTAATCATTACAAGTCTAATGAATCAATAGCAACACTGCGTGAATGGTGATAGTGGGAGTTATGCTGGTGCTGTAATTATTACAAGTCTAATGAATCAATAGTAACACTGCGTGAATGGTGACAGTGGAAGTTATGCTGGTGCTGTAATTATTACAAGTCTAATGAATCAATAGTAACACTGTGTGAATGTTGACAGTGGGAGTGATGGTGGTGGTGTAATCATTACAAGTCTAATGAATTAATAGTAACACTGCATGAATGATGATAGTGGAAGTGTTGGCGGTGGTGTAATTGTTACAAGTCTAATAAATGAATAGTAACACTGCGTGAATGTTGACAGTGGAAGTTATGGTGATGGTGTAATCATTACAAGTCTAAGGAATCAATAGTAACATTACGTGAATGGTGACAGTGGAAGTGATGCTGTAATCATTACAAGTCTAATGAATCAATAGTAACACTACGTGAATTGTGACATTGGAATTGACGGTGGTGGTGTAATTTTTACATATCTGAGGAATTTATAGTACCACTGCGTGAATGGTGACAGTGGAACTGATGGTGATGGTGTAATCATTACAAGTCTAAGGAATCAATAGTAACATTACGTGAATGGTGACAGTGGAAGTGATGCTGTAATCATTACAAGTCTAATGAATCAATAGTAACACTACGTGAATTGTGACATTGGAATTGACAGTGGTGGTGTAATTTTTACATATCTGAGGAATTTATAGTACCACTGCGTGAATGGTGACAGTGGAACTGATGGTGATGGTGTAATCATTACAAGTCTAATGAATTAATAGTAACACTGCTTGAATGATGATAGTGGAAGTTATGGTGGTGGTGTAATCATTACAAGTCTAATGAATCAATAATAACACTGCTTGAATGATGATAGTGGAAGTGGTGGTGGTGGTGTAATCATTACATGTCTAATGAATTAATTGTAACACTGCTTGAATAATGATAGTGGAAGAGATGGCGGTGGTGTAATTATTACAAGTCTAATGAATTAATAGTAATACTGCATGAATGATGATAGTGGAAGTGATGGTGGTGGTGTAATTATTACAAGTCTAATGAATTAATAGTAACACTGCTTGAATGATGATAGTGGAAGTTATGGTGGTGGTGTAATCATTACAAGTCTAATGAATCAATAATAACACTGTTTGAATGATGATAGTGGAAGTGATGGTGGTGGTGTAATCATTACAAGTCTAATGAATTAATTGTAACACTGCTTGAATGATGATAGTGGAAGATATGGCGGTGGTGTAATTATTACAAGTCTAATGAATTAATAGTAATACTGCATGAATGATGATAGTGGAAGTGATGGTGGTGGTGTAATTATTACAAGTCTAATGAATTAATAGTAACACTGCTTGAATGATGATAGTGGAAGTGATGGCGGTGCTGTAATTATTACAAGTCTAATGAATTAATAGTAACATTGCTTGAATGATGATACTGGAAGTGATGGTGGTGGTGTAATCATTACAAGTCTAATGAATCAATAGCAACACTGCGTGAATGGTGATAGTGGGAGTTATGCTGGTGCTGTAATTATTACAAGTCTAATGAATCAATAGTAACACTGCGTGAATGGTGACAGTGGAAGTTATGCTGGTGCTGTAATTATTACAAGTCTAATGAATCAATAGTAACACTGTGTGAATGTTGACAGTGGGAGTGATGGTGGTGGTGTAATCATTACAAGTCTAATGAATTAATAGTAACACTGCATGAATGATGATAGTGGAAGTGTTGGCGGTGGTGTAATTGTTACAAGTCTAATAAATGAATAGTAACACTGCGTGAATGTTGACAGTGGAAGTTATGGTGATGGTGTAATCATTACAAGTCTAAGGAATCAATAGTAACAATACGTGAATGGTGACAGTGGAAGTGATGCTGTAATCATTACAAGTCTAATGAATCAATAGTAACACTACGTGAATTGTGACATTGGAATTGACGGTGGTGGTGTAATTTTTACATATCTGAGGAATTTATAGTACCACTGCGTGAATGGTGACAGTGGAACTGATGGTGATGGTGTAATCACTACAAATCTGAGGAATTTATAGTAAGACTGTGTGATTGGTGGCAGTGAAAGTGATGGTGTTGGTGTAATCATTTCAATTCTAATAAATTAATAGTATACTGCGTGAATGATGACAGTGGAAGTGATGGTGGTGGTGTAATCATTACAAGTATAATGAATTAATAGTAACACTGCGTGAATGATGACAGTGAAAGTGATGGTGGTGGGGAAATCATTACAAATCCAATGAATGAATAGGAACACTGCTTGAATGATGATAGTGGAAGTGATGATGGTGGTGTAATTATCACAAGTCTAATGAATCAATAGTAACACTGCGTGAATGGTGATAGTGGAAGTTATGGTGGTGATGTAATCATTACAAGTATAATGAATTGATAGTAACACTGCTTGAATGAAGATAGTGGAAGTGATGGTGGTGGTGTAATCATTACAAGTCTAATGAATTAATAGTAACACTGCTTGAATGATGATAGTGGAAGTTATGGCGGTGGTGTAATCATTACAAGTCTAATGAATCAATAATAACACTGCTTGAATGATGATAGTGGAAGTGATGGTGGTGGTGTAATCATTACAAGTCTAATGAATTAATTGTAACACTGCTTGAATAATGATAGTGGAAGAGATGGCGGTGGTGTAATTATTACAAGTCTAATGAATTAATAGTAATACTGCATGAATGATGATAATGGAAGTGATGGTGGTGGTGTAATTATTACAAGTCTAATGAATTAATAGTAACACTGCTTGAATGATGATAGTGGAAGTTATGGTGGTGGTGTAATCATTACAAGTCTAATGAATCAATAATAACACTGTTTGAATGATGATAGTGGAAGTGATGGTGGTGGTGTAATCATTACAAGTCTAATGAATTAATTGTAACACTGCTTGAATGATGATAGTGGAAGAGATGGCGGTGGTGTAATTATTACAAGTCTAATGAATTAATAGTAATACTGCATGAATGATGATAGTGGAAGTGATGGTGGTGGTGTAATTATTACAAGTCTAATGAATTAATAGTAACACAGCTTGAATGATGATAGTGGAAGTGATGGCGGTGGTGTAATTATTACAAGTCTAATGAATTAATAGTAACACTGCATGAATGATGATAGTGGAAGTGATGGTGGTGGTGTAATTATTACAAGTCTAATGAATCAATAGTAACACTGCGTGAATGGTGACAGTGGAAGTTATGGTGGTGGTGTAATTATTACAAGTCTAATGAATTAATAGTAACACTGCATGAATGATGATAGTGGAAGTGATGGTGGTGGTGTAATTATTACAAGTCTAATGAATTAATAGTAACACTGCTTGAATGATGATAGTGGAAGTGATGGCGGTGCTGTAATTATTACAAGTCTAATGAATTAATAGTAACATTGCTTGAATGATGATACTGGAAGTGATGGTGGTGGTGTAATCATTACAAGTCTAATGAATCAATAGCAACACTGCGTGAATGGTGATAGTGGGAGTTATGCTGGTGCTGTAATTATTACAAGTCTATTGAATCAATAGTAACACTGCGTGAATGGTGACAGTGAAAGTTATGCTGGTGCTGTAATTATTACAAGTCTAATGAATCAATAGTAACACTGTGTGAATGTTGACAGTGGGAGTGATGGTGGTGGTGTAATCATTACAAGTCTAATGAATTAATAGTAACACTGCATGAATGATGATAGTGGAAGTGTTGGCGGTGGTGTAATTGTTACAAGTCTAATGAATTAATAGTAACACTGCTTGAATGATGATAGTGGAAGTGATGGTGGTGGTGTAATTATTACAAGTCTAATGAATTAATAGTAACACTGCTTGAATGAAGATAGTGGAAGTGATGGTGGTGGTGTAATTATTACAAGTCTAATGAATTAATAGTAACACTGCTTGAATGATGATAGTGGAAGTGATGGTGGTGGTGAAATCATTACAAGTCCAATGAATTAATAGTAACACTGCTTGAATGATGATAGTGGAAGTTATGGTGGTGGTGTAATCATTACAAGTCTAATGAATCAATAATAACACTGCTTGAATGATGATAGTGGAAGTGATTTTGGTGGTGTAATCATTACAAGTCTAATGAATTAATAGTAGCACTAATTATTACAAGTCTAATGAATCAATAGTAACAATGCGTGAATGGTGATAGTGGAAGTGATGGTGGTAGTGTAATTATTACAAGTCTAATGAATCAATAGTAACACTGCGTGAATGGTGACAGTGGAAGTGATGGTGGTAGTGTAATCATTACAAGTCTAATGAATCAATAGTAACACTGCGTGAATGTTGACAGTGGAAGTGATGGTGATGGTGTAGTCATCACAAGTCTAATGAATCAATAGTAACACTGCGTGAATGTTGACAGTGGAAGTGATGGTGATGGTGTAATCATTACAAATCAAATGAATGAATAGTAACACTGTTTGAATGATGATAGTGGAAGTGATGGTGGTGGTGTAATCATTACAAGCCTAATGAATCAATAGTAACACTTCGTGAATGGTGACATTGGAAGTGACGGTGCTGGTGTAATTTTTACAAGTCTAATGAATCAATAGTAACACTGCGTGAATGTTGACAGTGGGAGTGATGGTGGTGGTGTAATCATTACAAGCCTAATAAATGAATAGTAACACTGCGTGAATGTTGACAGTGGAAGTTATGGTGATGGTGTAATCATTACAAGTCTAAGGAATCAATAGTAACACTGCTTGAATGAAGATAGTGGAAGTGATGGTGGTGGTGTAATTATTACAAGTCTAATGAATTAATAGTAACACTGCTTGAATGATGATAGTGGAAGTGATAGTGGTGGTGTAATTATTACAAGTCTAATGAATTAATAGTAACACTGCTTGAATGATGATAGTGGAAGTGATGGTGGTGCTGTAATCATTACAAGTCTAATGAATTAATAGTAACACTGCATGAATGATGATAGTGGAAGTGTTGGCGGTGGTGTAATTGTTACAAGTCTAATAAATGAATAGTAACACTGCGTGAATGTTGACAGTGGAAGTTATGGTGATGGTGTAATCATTACAAGTCTAAGGAATTAATAGTAACATTACGTGAATGGTGACAGTGGAAGTGATGCTGTAATCATTACAAGTCTAATGAATCAATTGTAACACTACGTGAATTGTGACATTGGAATTGACGGTGGTGGTGTAATTTTTACATATCTGAGGAATTTATAGTACCACTGCGCGAATGGTGACAGTGGAACTGATGGTGATGGTGTAATCATTACAAATCTGAGGAATTTATAGTAAGACTGTGTGATTGGTGGCAGTGAAAGTGATGGTGTTGGTGTAATCATTTCAATTCTAATGAATCAATAGTAACACTGCGTGAATGTTGACAGTGGGAGTGATGGTGGTGGTGTAATCATTACAAGCCTAATAAATGAATAGTAACACTGCGTGAATGTTGACAGTGGAAGTTATGGTGATGGTGTAATCATTACAAGTCTAAGGAATCAATAGTAACACTGCTTGAATGAAGATAGTGGAAGTGATGGTGGTGGTGTAATTATTACAAGTCTAATGAATTAATAGTAACACTGCTTGAATGATGATAGTGGAAGTGATAGTGGTGGTGTAATTATTACAAGTCTAATGAATTAATAGTAACACTGCTTGAATGATGATAGTGGAAGTGATGGTGGTGCTGTAATCATTACAAGTCTAATGAATTAATAGTAACACTGCATGAATGATGATAGTGGAAGTGTTGGCGGTGGTGTAATTGTTACAAGTCTAATAAATGAATAGTAACACTGCGTGAATGTTGACAGTGGAAGTTATGGTGATGGTGTAATCATTACAAGTCTAAGGAATTAATAGTAACATTACGTGAATGGTGACAGTGGAAGTGATGCTGTAATCATTACAAGTCTAATGAATCAATAGTAACACTACGTGAATTGTGACATTGGAATTGACGGTGGTGGTGTAATTTTTACATATCTGAGGAATTTATAGTACCACTGCGCGAATGGTGACAGTGGAACTGATGGTGATGGTGTAATCATTACAAATCTGAGGAATTTATAGTAAGACTGTGTGATTGGTGGCAGTGAAAGTGATGGTGTTGGTGTAATCATTTCAATTCTAATAAATTAATAGTATACTGCGTGAATGATGACAGTGGAAGTGATGGTGGTGGTGTAATCATTACAAGTATAATGAATTAATAGTAACACTGCGTGAATGATGACAGTGAAAGTGATGGTGGTGGGGAAATCATTACAAATCCAATGAATGAATAGGAACACTGCTTGAATGATGATAGTGGAAGTGATGGTGGTGGTGTGATGATCACAAGTCTAATGAATCAATAGTAACACTGCGTGAATGGTGATAGTGGAAGTTATGGTGGTGATGTAATCATTACAAGTATAATGAATTGATAGTAACACTGCTTGAATGAAGATAGTGGAAGTGATGGTGGTGGTGTAATCATTACAAGTCTAATGAATTAATAGTAATACTGCTTGAATGATGATAGTGGAAGTTATGGTGGTGGTGTAATCATTACAAGTCTAATGAATCAATAATAACACTGCTTGAATGATGATAGTGGAAGTGATGGTGGTGGTGTAATGATCACAAGTCTAATGAATCAATAGTAACACTGCGTGAATGGTGATAGTGGAAGTTATGGTGGTGATGTAATCATTACAAGTATAATGAATTGATAGTAACACTGCTTGAATGAAGATAGTGGAAGTGATGGTGGTGGTGTAATCATTACAAGTCTAATGAATTAATAGTAACACTGCTTGAATTATGATAGTGGAAGTTATGGTGGTTGTGTAATCATTACAAGTCTAATGAATCAATAATAACACTGCTTGAATGATGATAGTGGAAGTGATGGTGGTGGTGTAATCATTACAAGTCTAATGAATTAATTGTAACACTGCTTGAATAATGATAGTGGAAGAGATGGCGGTGGTGTAATTATTACAAGTCTAATGAATTAATAGTAATACTGCATGAATGATGATAGTGGAAGTGATGGTGGTGGTGTAATTATTACAAGTCTAATGAATTAATAGTAACACTGCTTGAATGATGATAGTGGAAGTTATGGTGGTGGTGTAATCATTACAAGTCTAATGAATTAATTGTAACACTGCTTGAATGATGATAGTGGAAGAGATGGCGGTGGTGTAATTATTACAAGTCTAATGAATTAATAGTAATACTGCATGAATGATGATAGTGGAAGTGATGGTGGTGGTGTAATTATTACAAGTCTAATAAATTAATAGTAACACTGCTTGAATGATGATAGTGGAAGTGATGGCGGTGCTGTAATTATTACAAGTCTAATGAATTAATAGTAACATTGCTTGAATGATGATACTGGAAGTGATGGTGGTGGTGTAATCATTACAAGTCTAATGAATCAATAGCAACACTGCGTGAATGGTGATAGTGGGAGTTATGCTGGTGCTGTAATTATTACAAGTCTAATGAATCAATAGTAACACTGCGTGAATGGTGACAGTGGAAGTTATGCTGGTGCTGTAATTATTACAAGTCTAATGAATCAATAGTAACACTGTGTGAATGTTGACAGTGGGAGTGATGGTGGTGGTGTAATCATTACAAGTCTAATGAATTAATAGTAACACTGCATGAATGATGATAGTGGAAGTGTTGGCGGTGGTGTAATTGTTACAAGTCTAATGAATTAATAGTAACACTGCTTGAATGATGATAGTGGAAGTGATGGTGGTGGTGTAATTATTACAAGTCTAATGAATTAATAGTAACACTGCTTGAATGAAGATAGTGGAAGTGATGGTGGTGGTGTAATTATTACAAGTCTAATGAATTAATAGTAACACTGCTTGAATGATGATAGTGGAAGTGATGGTGGTGGTGAAATCATTACAAGTCTAATGAATTAATAGTAACACTGCTTGAATGATGATAGTGGAAGTTATGGTGGTGGTGTAATCATTACAAGTCTAATGAATCAATAATAACACTGCTTGAATGATGATAGTGGAAGTGATGTTGGTGGTGTAATCATTACAAGTCTAATGAATTAATAGTAGCACTAATTATTACAAGTCTAATGAATCAATAGTAACAATGCGTGAATGGTGATAGTGGAAGTGATGGTGGTAGTGTAATTATTACAAGTCTAATGAATCAATAGCAACACTGCGTGAATGGTGACAGTGGAAGTGATGGTGGTAGTGTAATCATTACAAGTCTAATGAATCAATAGTAACACTGCGTGAATGTTGACAGTGGAAGTGATGGTGATGGTGTAATCATCACAAGTCTCATGAATCAATAGTAACACTGCGTGAATGTTGACAGTGGAAGTGATGGTGATGGTGTAATCATTACAAATCAAATGAATGAATAGTAACACTGTTTGAATGATGATAGTGGAAGTGATGGTGGTGGTGTAATCATTACAAGCCTAATGAATCAATAGTAACACTTCGTGAATGGTGACATTGGAAGTGACGGTGCTGGTGCTGTAATTATTACAAGTCTAATGAATCAATAGTAACACTGTGTGAATGTTGACAGTGGGAGAGATGGTGGTGGTGTAATCATTACAAGTCTAATGAATTAATAGTAACACTGCATGAATGATGATAGTGGAAGTGTTGGCGGTGGTGTAATTGTTACAAGTCTAATGAATTAATAGTAACACTGCTTGAATGATGATAGTGGAAGTGATGGTGGTGGTGTAATTATTACAAGTCTAATGAATTAATAGTAACACTGCTTGAATGAAGATAGTGGAAGTGATGGTGGTGGTGTAATTATAACAAGTCTAATGAATCAATAGTAACACTGCGTGAATGTTGACAGTGGGAGTGATGGTGGTGGTGTAATCATTACAAGCCTAATAAGTGAATAGTAACACTGCGTGAATGTTGACAGTGGAAGTTATGGTGATGGTGTAATCATTACAAGTCTAAGGAATCAATAGTAACACTGCTTGAATGAAGATAGTGGAAGTGATGGTGGTGGTGTAATTATTACTAGTCTAATGAATTAATAGTAACACTGCTTGAATGATGATAGTGGAAGTGATAGTGGTGGTGTAATTATTACAAGTCTAATGAATTAATAGTAACACTGCTTCAATGAAGATAGTGGAAGTGATGGTGGTGGTGTAATTATTACAAGTCTAATGAATTAATAGTAACACTGCTTGAATGATGATAGTGGAAGTGATGGTGGTGGTGTAATCATTACAAGTCTAATGAATTAATAGTAACACTGCTTGAATGATGATAGTGGAAGTTATGGTGGTGGTGTAATCATTACAAGTCTAATGAATCAATAATAACACTGCTTGAATGATGATAGTGGAAGAGATGTTGGTGGTGTAATCATTACAAGTCTAATGCATCAATAGTAACACTGCTTGAATGATGATACTGGAAGTGATGGTGGTGGTGTAATCATTACAAGTCTAATGAATCAATAGTAACACTGCGTGAATGGTGATAGTGGGAGTTATGCTGGTGCTGTAATTATTACAAGTCTAATGAATCAATAGTAACACTGCGTGAATGGTGACAGTGGAAGTTATGCTGGTGCTGTAATTATTACAAGTCTAATGAATCAATAGTAACACTGTGTGAATGTTGACAGTGGGAGAGATGGTGGTGGTGTAATCATTACAAGTCTAATGAATTAATAGTAACACTGCATGAATGATGATAGTGGAAGTGTTGGCGGTGGTGTAATTATTACAAGTCTAATGAATTAATAGTAACACTGCTTGAATGATGATAGTGGAAGTGATGGTGGTGGTGTAATTATTACAAGTCTAATGAATTAATAGTAACACTGCTTGAATGAAGATAGTGGAAGTGATGGTGGTGGTGTAATTATTACAAGTCTAATGAATTAATAGTAACACTGCTTGAATGATGATAGTGGAAGTGATGGTGGTGGTGAAATCATTACAAGTCTAATGAATTAATAGTAACACTGCTTGAATGATGATAGTGGAAGTTATGGTGGTGGTGTAATCATTACAAGTCTAATGAATCAATAATAACACTGCTTGAATGATGATAGTGGAAGTGATGTTGGTGGTGTAATCATTACAAGTCTAATGAATTAATAGTAATACTGCATGAATGATGATAGTGGAAGTGATGGTGGTGGTGTAATCATTACAAGTCTAATGAATCAATAGCAACACTGCGTGAATGGTGATAGTGGGAGTTATGCTGGTGCTGTAATTATTACAAGTCTAATGAATCAATAGTAACACTGCGTGAATGGTGACAGTGAAAGTTATGCTGGTGCTGTAATTATTACAAGTCTAATGAATCAATAGTAACACTGTGTGAATGTTGACAGTGGGAGTGATGGTGGTGGTGTAATCATTACAAGTCTAATGAATTAATAGTAACACTGCATGAATGATGATAGTGGAAGTGTTGGCGGTGGTGTAATTGTTACAAGTCTAATGAATTAATAGTAACACTGCTTGAATGATGATAGTGGAAGTGATGGTGGTGGTGTAATTATTACAAGTCTAATGAATTAATAGTAACACTACTTGAATGAAGATAGTGGAAGTGATGGTGGTGGTGTAATTATTACAAGTCTAATGAATTAATAGTAACACTGCTTGAATGATGATAGTGGAAGTGATGGTGGTGGTGAAATCATTACAAGTCCAATGAATTAATAGTAACACTGCTTGAATGATGATAGTGGAAGTTATGGTGGTGGTGTAATCATTACAAGTCTAATGAATCAATAATAACACTGCTTGAATGATGATAGTGGAAGTGATTTTGGTGGTGTAATCATTACAAGTCTAATGAATTAATAGTAGCACTAATTATTACAAGTCTAATGAATCAATAGTAACAATGCGTGAATGGTGATAGTGGAAGTGATGGTGGTAGTGTAATTATTACAAGTCTAATGAATCAATAGTAACACTGCGTGAATGGTGACAGTGGAAGTGATGGTGGTAGTGTAATCATTACAAGTCTAATGAATCAATAGTAACTCTGCGTGAATGTTGACAGTGGAAGTGATGGTGATGGTGTAATCATCACAAGTCTAATGAATCAATAGTAACACTGCGTGAATGTTGACAGTGGAAGTGATGGTGATGGTGTAATCATTACAAATCAAATGAATGAATAGTAACACTGTTTGAATGATGATAGTGGAAGTGATGGTGGTGGTGTAATCATTACAAGCCTAATGAATCAATAGTAACACTGCGTGAATGTTGACAGTGGGAGTGATGGTGGTGGTGTAATCATTACAAGCCTAATAAATGAATAGTAACACTGCGTGAATATTGACAGTGGAAGTTATGGTGATGGTGTAATCATTACAAGTCTAAGGAATCAATAGTAACACTGCTTGAATGAAGATAGTGGAAGTGATGGTGGTGGTGTAATTATTACAAGTCTAATGAATTAATAGTAACACTGCTTGAATGATGATAGTGGAAGTGATAGTGGTGGTGTAATTATTACAAGTCTAATGAATTAATAGTAACACTGCTTGAATGATGATAGTGGAAGTGATGGTGGTGCTGTAATCATTACAAGTCTAATGAATTAATAGTAACACTGCATGAATGATGATAGTGGAAGTGTTGGCGGTGGTGTAATTGTTACAAGTCTAATAAATGAATAGTAACACTGCGTGAATGTTGACAGTGGAAGTTATGGTGATGGTGTAATCATTACAAGTCTAAGGAATCAATAGTAACATTACGTGAATGGTGACAGTGGAAGTGATGCTGTAATCATTACAAGTCTAATGAATCAATAGTAACACTACGTGAATTGTGACATTGGAATTGACGGTGGTGGTGTAATTTTTACATATCTGAGGAATTTATAGTACCACTGCGTGAATGGTGACAGTGGAACTGATGGTGATGGTGTAATCATTACAAGTCTAATGAATTAATAGTAACACTGCTTGAATGATGATAGTGGAAGTTATGGTGGTGGTGTAATCATTACAAGTCTAATGAATCAATAATAACACTGCTTGAATGATGATAGTGGAAATGGTGGTGGTGGTGTAATCATTACAAGTCTAATGAATTAATTGTAACACTGCTTGAATAATGATAGTGGAAGAGATGGCGGTGGTGTAATTATTACAAGTCTAATGAATTAATAGTAATACTGCATGAATGATGATAGTGGAAGTGATGGTGGTGGTGTAATTATTACAAGTCTAATGAATTAATAGTAACACTGCTTGAATGATGATAGTGGAAGTTATGGTGGTGGTGTAATCATTACAAGTCTAATGAATCAATAATAACACTGTTTGAATGATGATAGTGGAAGTGATGGTGGTGGTGTAATCATTACAAGTCTAATGAATTAATTGTAACACTGCTAGAATGATGATAGTGGAAGATATGGCGGTGGTGTAATTATTACAAGTCTAATTAATTAATAGTAATACTGCATGAATGATGATAGTGGAAGTGATGGTGGTGGTGTAATTATTACAAGTCTAATGAATTAATAGTAACACTGCTTGAATGATGATAGTGGAAGTGATGGCGGTGCTGTAATTATTACAAGTCTAATGAATTAATAGTAACATTGCTTGAATGATGATACTGGAAGTGATGGTGGTGGTGTAATCATTACAAGTCTAATGAATTAATTGTAACACTGCTTGAATGATGATAGTGGAAGATATGGCGGTGGTGTAATTATTACAAGTCTAATGAATTAATAGTAATACTGCATGAATGATGATAGTGGAAGATATGGCGGTGGTGTAATTATTACAAGTCTAATGAATTAATAGTAATACTGCATGAATGATGATAGTGGAAGTGATGGTGGTGGTGTAATTATTACAAGTCTAATGAATTAATAGTAACACTGCTTGAATGATGATAGTGGAAGTTATGGTGATGGTGTAATCATTACAAGTCTAAGGAATTAATAGTAACATTACGTGAATGGTGACAGCGGAAGTGATGCTGTAATCATTACAAGTCTAATGAATCAATAGTAACACTACGTGAATTGTGACATTGGAATTGACGGTGGTGGTGTAATTTTTACATATCTGAGGAATTTATAGTACCACTGCGCGAATGGTGACAGTGGAACTGATGGTGATGGTGTAATCATTACAAATCTGAGGAATTTATAGTAAGACTGTGTGATTGGTGGCAGTGAAAGTGATGGTGTTGGTGTAATCATTTCAATTCTAATGAATCAATAGTAACACTGCGTGAATGTTGACAGTGGGAGTGATGGTGGTGGTGTAATCATTACAAGCCTAATAAATGAATAGTAACACTGCGTGAATGTTGACAGTGGAAGTTATGGTGATGGTGTAATCATTACAAGTCTAAGGAATCAATAGTAACACTGCTTGAATGAAGATAGTGGAAGTGATGGTGGTGGTGTAATTATTACAAGTCTAATGAATTAATAGTAACACTGCTTGAATGATGATAGTGGAAGTGATAGTGGTGGTGTAATTATTACAAGTCTAATGAATTAATAGTAACACTGCTTGAATGATGATAGTGGAAATGATGGTGGTGCTGTAATCATTACAAGTCTAATGAATTAATAGTAACACTGCATGAATGATGATAGTGGAAGTGTTGGCGGTGGTGTAATTGTTACAAGTCTAATAAATGAATAGTAACACTGCGTGAATATTGACAGTGGAAGTTATGGTGATGGTGTAATCATTACAAGTCTAAGGAATTAATAGTAACATTACGTGAATGGTGACAGTGGAAGTGATGCTGTAATCATTACAAGTCTAATGAATCAATAGTAACACTACGTGAATTGTGACATTGGAATTGACGGTGGTGGTGTAATTTTTACATATCTGAGGAATTTATAGTACCACTGCGCGAATGGTGACAGTGGAACTGATGGTGATGGTGTAATCATTACAAATCTGAGGAATTTATAGTAAGACTGTGTGATTGGTGGCAGTGAAAGTGATGGTGTTGGTGTAATCATTTCAATTCTAATAAATTAATAGTATACTGCGTGAATGATGACAGTGGAAGTGATGGTGGTGGTGTAATCATTACAAGTATAATGAATTAATAGTAACACTGCGTGAATGATGACAGTGAAAGTGATGGTGGTGGGGAAATCATTACAAATCCAATGAATGAATAGGAACACTGCTTGAATGATGATAGTGGAAGTGATGGTGGTGGTGTGATGATCACAAGTCTAATGAATCAATAGTAACACTGCGTGAATGGTGATAGTGGAAGTTATGGTGGTGATGTAATCATTACAAGTATAATGAATTGATAGTAACACTGCTTGAATGAAGATAGTGGAAGTGATGGTGGTGGTGTAATCATTACAAGTCTAATGAATTAATAGTAATACTGCTTGAATGATGATAGTGGAAGTTATGGTGGTGGTGTAATCATTACAAGTCTAATGAATCAATAATAACACTGCTTGAATGATGATAGTGGAAGTGATGGTGGTGGTGTAATGATCACAAGTCTAATGAATCAATAGTAACACTGCGTGAATGGTGATAGTGGAAGTTATGGTGGTGATGTAATCATTACAAGTATAATGAATTGATAGTAACACTGCTTGAATGAAGATAGTGGAAGTGATGGTGGTGGTGTAATCATTACAAGTCTAATGAATTAATAGTAACACTGCTTGAATTATGATAGTGGAAGTTATGGTGGTTGTGTAATCATTACAAGTCTAATGAATCAATAATAACACTGCTTGAATGATGATAGTGGAAGTGATGGTGGTGGTGTAATCATTACAAGTCTAATGAATTAATTGTAACACTGCTTGAATAATGATAGTGGAAGAGATGGCGGTGGTGTAATTATTACAAGTCTAATGAATCAATAATAACACTGCTTGAATGAAGATAGTGGAAGTGATGGTGGTGGTGTAATCATTACAAGTCTAATGAATTAATAGTAACACTGCTTGAATTATGATAGTGGAAGTTATGGTGGTTGTGTAATCATTACAAGTCTAATGAATCAATAATAACACTGCTTGAATGATGATAGTGGAAGTGATGGTGGTGGTGTAATCATTACAAGTCTAATGAATTAATTGTAACACTGCTTGAATAATGATAGTGGAAGAGATGGCGGTGGTGTAATTATTACAAGTCTAATGAATTAATAGTAATACTGCATGAATGATGATAGTGGAAGTGATGGTGGTGGTGTAATTATTACAAGTCTAATGAATTAATAGTAACACTGCTTGAATGATGATAGTGGAAGTTATGGTGGTGGTGTAATCATTACAAGTCTAATGAATTAATTGTAACACTGCTTGAATGATGATAGTGGAAGAGATGGCGGTGGTGTAATTATTACAAGTCTAATGAATTAATAGTAATACTGCATGAATGATGATAGTGGAAGTGATGGTGGTGGTGTAATTATTACAAGTCTAATAAATTAATAGTAACACTGCTTGAATGATGATAGTGGAAGTGATGGCGGTGCTGTAATTATTACAAGTCTAATGAATTAATAGTAACATTGCTTGAATGATGATACTGGAAGTGATGGTGGTGGTGTAATCATTACAAGTCTAATGAATCAATAGCAACACTGCGTGAATGGTGATAGTGGGAGTTATGCTGGTGCTGTAATTATTACAAGTCTAATGAATCAATAGTAACACTGCGTGAATGGTGACAGTGGAAGTTATGCTGGTGCTGTAATTATTACAAGTCTAATGAATCAATAGTAACACTGTGTGAATGTTGACAGTGGGAGTGATGGTGGTGGTGTAATCATTACAAGTCTAATGAATTAATAGTAACACTGCATGAATGATGATAGTGGAAGTGTTGGCGGTGGTGTAATTGTTACAAGTCTAATGAATTAATAGTAACACTGCTTGAATGATGATAGTGGAAGTGATGGTGGTGGTGTAATTATTACAAGTCTAATGAATTAATAGTAACACTGCTTGAATGAAGATAGTGGAAGTGATGGTGGTGGTGTAATTATTACAAGTCTAATGAATTAATAGTAACACTGCTTGAATGATGATAGTGGAAGTGATGGTGGTGGTGAAATCATTACAAGTCTAATGAATTAATAGTAACACTGCTTGAATGATGATAGTGGAAGTTATGGTGGTGGTGTAATCATTACAAGTCTAATGAATCAATAATAACACTGCTTGAATGATGATAGTGGAAGTGATGTTGGTGGTGTAATCATTACAAGTCTAATGAATTAATAGTAGCACTAATTATTACAAGTCTAATGAATCAATAGTAACAATGCGTGAATGGTGATAGTGGAAGTGATGGTGGTAGTGTAATTATTACAAGTCTAATGAATCAATAGCAACACTGCGTGAATGGTGACAGTGGAAGTGATGGTGGTAGTGTAATCATTACAAGTCTAATGAATCAATAGTAACACTGCGTGAATGTTGACAGTGGAAGTGATGGTGATGGTGTAATCATCACAAGTCTAATGAATCAATAGTAACACTGCGTGAATGTTGACAGTGGAAGTGATGGTGATGGTGTAATCATTACAAATCAAATGAATGAATAGTAACACTGTTTGAATGATGATAGTGGAAGTGATGGTGGTGGTGTAATCATTACAAGCCTAATGAATCAATAGTAACACTTCGTGAATGGTGACATTGGAAGTGACGGTGCTGGTGTAATTTTTACAAGTCTAATGAATCAATAGTAACACTGCGTGAATGTTGACAGTGGGAGTGATGGTGGTGGTGTAATCATTACAAGCCTAATAAGTGAATAGTAACACTGCGTGAATGTTGACAGTGGAAGTTATGGTGATGGTGTAATCATTACAAGTCTAAGGAATCAATAGTAACACTGCTTGAATGAAGATAGTGGAAGTGATGGTGGTGGTGTAATTATTACTAGTCTAATGAATTAATAGTAACACTGCTTGAATGATGATAGTGGAAGTGATAGTGGTGGTGTAATTATTACAAGTCTAATGAATTAATAGTAACACTGCTTCAATGAAGATAGTGGAAGTGATGGTGGTGGTGTAATTATTACAAGTCTAATGAATTAATAGTAACACTGCTTGAATGATGATAGTGGAAGTGATGGTGGTGGTGTAATCATTACAAGTCTAATGAATTAATAGTAACACTGCTTGAATGATGATAGTGGAAGTTATGGTGGTGGTGTAATCATTACAAGTCTAATGAATCAATAATAACACTGCTTGAATGATGATAGTGGAAGAGATGTTGGTGGTGTAATCATTACAAGTCTAATGCATCAATAGTAACACTGCTTGAATGATGATACTGGAAGTGATGGTGGTGGTGTAATCATTACAAGTCTAATGAATCAATAGTAACACTGCGTGAATGGTGATAGTGGGAGTTATGCTGGTGCTGTAATTATTACAAGTCTAATGAATCAATAGTAACACTGCGTGAATGGTGACAGTGGAAGTTATGCTGGTGCTGTAATTATTACAAGTCTAATGAATCAATAGTAACACTGTGTGAATGTTGACAGTGGGAGAGATGGTGGTGGTGTAATCATTACAAGTCTAATGAATTAATAGTAACACTGCATGAATGATGATAGTGGAAGTGTTGGCGGTGGTGTAATTGTTACAAGTCTAATGAATTAATAGTAACACTGCTTGAATGATGATAGTGGAAGTGATGGTGGTGGTGTAATTATTACAAGTCTAATGAATTAATAGTAACACTGCTTGAATGAAGATAGTGGAAGTGATGGTGGTGGTGTAATTATAACAAGTCTAATGAATTAATAGTAACACTGCTTGAATGATGATAGTGGAAGTGATGGTGGTGGTGAAATCATTACAAGTCTAATGAATTAATAGTAACACTGCTTGAATGATGATAGTGGAAGTTATGGTGGTGGTGTAATCATTACAAGTCTAATGAATCAATAATAACACTGCTTGAATGATGATAGTGGAAGTGATGTTGGTGGTGTAATCATTACAAGTCTAATGAATCAATAGTAATACTGCATGATTGATGATAGTGGAAGTGATGGTGGTGGTGTAATTATTACAAGTCTAATGAATTAATAGTAACACTGCTTGAATGATGATAGTGGAAGTTATGGTGGTGGTGTAATCATTACAAGTCTAATGAATTAATTGTAACACTGCTTGAATGATGATAGTGGAAGAGATGGCGGTGGTGTAATTATTACAAGTCTAATGAATTAATAGTAATACTGCATGAATGATGATAGTGGAAGTGATGGTGGTGGTGTAATTATTACAAGTCTAATAAATTAATAGTAACACTGCTTGAATGATGATAGTGGAAGTGATGGCGGTGCTGTAATTATTACAAGTCTAATGAATTAATAGTAACATTGCTTGAATGATGATACTGGAAGTGATGGTGGTGGTGTAATCATTACAAGTCTAATGAATCAATAGCAACACTGCGTGAATGGTGATAGTGGGAGTTATGCTGGTGCTGTAATTATTACAAGTCTAATGAATCAATAGTAACACTGCGTGAATGGTGACAGTGGAAGTTATGCTGGTGCTGTAATTATTACAAGTCTAATGAATCAATAGTAACACTGTGTGAATGTTGACAGTGGGAGTGATGGTGGTGGTGTAATCATTACAAGTCTAATGAATTAATAGTAACACTGCATGAATGATGATAGTGGAAGTGTTGGCGGTGGTGTAATTGTTACAAGTCTAATGAATTAATAGTAACACTGCTTGAATGATGATAGTGGAAGTGATGGTGGTGGTGTAATTATTACAAGTCTAATGAATTAATAGTAACACTGCTTGAATGAAGATAGTGGAAGTGATGGTGGTGGTGTAATTATTACAAGTCTAATGAATTAATAGTAACACTGCTTGAATGATGATAGTGGAAGTGATGGTGGTGGTGAAATCATTACAAGTCTAATGAATTAATAGTAACACTGCTTGAATGATGATAGTGGAAGTTATGGTGGTGGTGTAATCATTACAAGTCTAATGAATCAATAATAACACTGCTTGAATGATGATAGTGGAAGTGATGTTGGTGGTGTAATCATTACAAGTCTAATGAATTAATAGTAGCACTAATTATTACAAGTCTAATGAATCAATAGTAACAATGCGTGAATGGTGATAGTGGAAGTGATGGTGGTAGTGTAATTATTACAAGTCTAATGAATCAATAGCAACACTGCGTGAATGGTGACAGTGGAAGTGATGGTGGTAGTGTAATCATTACAAGTCTAATGAATCAATAGTAACACTGCGTGAATGGTGATAGTGGGAGTTATGCTGGTGCTGTAATTATTACAAGTCTAATGAATTAATAGTAACACTGCTTGAATGAAGATAGTGGAAGTGATGGTGGTGGTGTAATTATAACAAGTCTAATGAATTAATAGTAACACTGCTTGAATGATGATAGTGGAAGTGATGGTGGTGGTGTAATCATTACAAGTCTAATGAATTAATAGTAACACTGCTTGAATGATGATAGTGGAAGTTATGGTGGTGGTGTAATCATTACAAGTCTAATGAATCAATAATAACACTGCTTGAATGATGATAGTGGAAGTGATGTTGGTGGTGTAATCATTACAAGTCTAATGAATCAATAGTAATACTGCATGATTGATGATAGTGGAAGTGATGGTGGTGGTGTAATTATTACAAGTCTAATGAATTAATAGTAACACTGCTTGAATGATGATAGTGGAAGTTATGGTGGTGGTGTAATCATTACAAGTCTAATGAATTAATTGTAACACTGCTTGAATGATGATAGTGGAAGAGATGGCGGTGGTGTAATTATTACAAGTCTAATGAATTAATAGTAATACTGCATGAATGATGATAGTGGAAGTGATGGTGGTGGTGTAATTATTACAAGTCTAATAAATTAATAGTAACACTGCTTGAATGATGATAGTGGAAGTGATGGCGGTGCTGTAATTATTACAAGTCTAATGAATTAATAGTAACATTGCTTGAATGATGATACTGGAAGTGATGGTGGTGGTGTAATCATTACAAGTCTAATGAATCAATAGCAACACTGCGTGAATGGTGATAGTGGGAGTTATGCTGGTGCTGTAATTATTACAAGTCTAATGAATCAATAGTAACACTGCGTGAATGGTGACAGTGGAAGTTATGCTGGTGCTGTAATTATTACAAGTCTAATGAATCAATAGTAACACTGTGTGAATGTTGACAGTGGGAGTGATGGTGGTGGTGTAATCATTACAAGTCTAATGAATTAATAGTAACACTGCATGAATGATGATAGTGGAAGTGTTGGCGGTGGTGTAATTGTTACAAGTCTAATGAATTAATAGTAACACTGCTTGAATGATGATAGTGGAAGTGATGGTGGTGGTGTAATTATTACAAGTCTAATGAATTAATAGTAACACTGCTTGAATGAAGATAGTGGAAGTGATGGTGGTGGTGTAATTATTACAAGTCTAATGAATTAATAGTAACACTGCTTGAATGATGATAGTGGAAGTGATGGTGGTGGTGAAATCATTACAAGTCTAATGAATTAATAGTAACACTGCTTGAATGATGATAGTGGAAGTTATGGTGGTGGTGTAATCATTACAAGTCTAATGAATCAATAATAACACTGCTTGAATGATGATAGTGGAAGTGATGTTGGTGGTGTAATCATTACAAGTCTAATGAATTAATAGTAGCACTAATTATTACAAGTCTAATGAATCAATAGTAACAATGCGTGAATGGTGATAGTGGAAGTGATGGTGGTAGTGTAATTATTACAAGTCTAATGAATCAATAGCAACACTGCGTGAATGGTGACAGTGGAAGTGATGGTGGTAGTGTAATCATTACAAGTCTAATGAATCAATAGTAACACTGCGTGAATGTTGACAGTGGAAGTGATGGTGATGGTGTAATCATCACAAGTCTAATGAATCAATAGTAACACTGCGTGAATGTTGACAGTGGAAGTGATGGTGATGGTGTAATCATTACAAATCAAATGAATGAATAGTAACACTGTTTGAATGATGATAGTGGAAGTGATGGTGGTGGTGTAATCATTACAAGCCTAATGAATCAATAGTAACACTTCGTGAATGGTGACATTGGAAGTGACGGTGCTGGTGTAATTTTTACAAGTCTAATGAATCAATAGTAACACTGCGTGAATGTTGACAGTGGGAGTGATGGTGGTGGTGTAATCATTACAAGCCTAATAAGTGAATAGTAACACTGCGTGAATGTTGACAGTGGAAGTTATGGTGATGGTGTAATCATTACAAGTCTAAGGAATCAATAGTAACACTGCTTGAATGAAGATAGTGGAAGTGATGGTGGTGGTGTAATTATTACTAGTCTAATGAATTAATAGTAACACTGCTTGAATGATGATAGTGGAAGTGATAGTGGTGGTGTAATTATTACAAGTCTAATGAATTAATAGTAACACTGCTTCAATGAAGATAGTGGAAGTGATGGTGGTGGTGTAATTATTACAAGTCTAATGAATTAATAGTAACACTGCTTGAATGATGATAGTGGAAGTGATGGTGGTGGTGTAATCATTACAAGTCTAATGAATTAATAGTAACACTGCTTGAATGATGATAGTGGAAGTTATGGTGGTGGTGTAATCATTACAAGTCTAATGAATCAATAATAACACTGCTTGAATGATGATAGTGGAAGAGATGTTGGTGGTGTAATCATTACAAGTCTAATGCATCAATAGTAACACTGCTTGAATGATGATACTGGAAGTGATGGTGGTGGTGTAATCATTACAAGTCTAATGAATCAATAGTAACACTGCGTGAATGGTGATAGTGGGAGTTATGCTGGTGCTGTAATTATTACAAGTCTAATGAATCAATAGTAACACTGCGTGAATGGTGACAGTGGAAGTTATGCTGGTGCTGTAATTATTACAAGTCTAATGAATCAATAGTAACACTGTGTGAATGTTGACAGTGGGAGAGATGGTGGTGGTGTAATCATTACAAGTCTAATGAATTAATAGTAACACTGCATGAATGATGATAGTGGAAGTGTTGGCGGTGGTGTAATTGTTACAAGTCTAATGAATTAATAGTAACACTGCTTGAATGATGATAGTGGAAGTGATGGTGGTGGTGTAATTATTACAAGTCTAATGAATTAATAGTAACACTGCTTGAATGAAGATAGTGGAAGTGATGGTGGTGGTGTAATTATTACAAGTCTAATGAATTAATAGTAACACTGCTTGAATGATGATAGTGGAAGTGATGGTGGTGGTGAAATCATTACAAGTCTAATGAATTAATAGTAACACTGCTTGAATGATGATAGTGGAAGTTATGGTGGTGGTGTAATCATTACAAGTCTAATGAATCAATAATAACACTGCTTGAATGATGATAGTGGAAGTGATGTTGGTGGTGTAATCATTACAAGTCTAATGAATTAATAGTAGCACTAATTATTACAAGTCTAATGAATCAATAGTAAAAATGCGTGAATGGTGATAGTGGAAGTGATGGTGGTAGTGTAATTATTACAAGTCTAATGAAACAATAGTAACACTGCGTGAATGGTGACAGTGGAAGTGATGGTGGTAGTGTAATCATTACAAGTCTAATGAATCAATAGTAACACTGCGTGAATGTTGACAGTGGAAGTGATGGTGATGGTGTAATCATCACAAGTCTAATGAATCAATAGTAACACTGCGTGAATGTTGACAGTGGAAGTGATGGTGATGGTGTAATCATTACAAATCAAATGAATGAATAGTAACACTGTTTGAATGATGATAGTGGAAGTGATGGTGGTGGTGTAATCATTACAAGCCTAATGAATCAATAGTAACACTTCGTGAATGGTGACATTGGAAGTGACGGTGCTGGTGTAATTTTTACAAGTCTAATGAATCAATAGTAACACTGCGTGAATGTTGACAGTGGGAGTGATGGTGGTGGTGTAATCATTACAAGCCTAATAAATGAATAGTAACACTGCGTGAATGTTGACAGTGGAAGTTATGGTGATGGTGTAATCATTACAAGTCTAAGGAATCAATAGTAACACTGCTTGAATGAAGATAGTGGAAGTGATGGTGGTGGTGTAGTTATTGCAAGTCTAATGAATTAATAGTAACACTGCTTGAATGATGATAGTGGAAGTGATAGTGGTGGTGTAATTATTACAAGTCTAATGAATTAATAGTAACACTGCTTGAATGATGATAGTGGAAGTGATGGTGGTGCTGTAATCATTACAAGTCTAATGAATTAATAGTAACACTGCATGAATGATGATAGTGGAAGTGTTGGCGGTGGTGTAATTGTTACAAGTCTAATAAATGAATAGTAACACTGCGTGAATGTTGACAGTGGAAGTTATGGTGATGGTGTAATCATTACAAGTCTAAGGAATCAATAGTAACATTACGTGAATGGTGACAGTGGAAGTGATGCTGTAATCATTACAAGTCTAATGAATCAATAGTAACACTACGTGAATTGTGACATTGGAATTGACGGTGGTGGTGTAATTTTTACATATCTGAAGAATTTATAGTACCACTGCGTGAATGGTGACAGTGGAACTGATGGTGATGGTGTAATCATTACAAATCTGAGGAATTTATAGTAAGACTGTGTGATTGGTGGCAGTGAAAGTGATGGTGTTGGTGTAATCATTTCAATTCTAATAAATTAATAGTATACTGCGTGAATGATGACAGTGGAAGTGATGGTGGTGGTGTAATCATTACAAGTATAATGAATTAATAGTAACACTGCGTGAATGATGACAGTGAAAGTGATGGTGGTGGGGAAATCATTACAAATCCAATGAATGAATAGGAACACTGCTTGAATGATGATAGTGGAAGTGATGGTGGTGGTGTAATGATCACAAGTCTAATGAATCAATAGTAACACTGCGTGAATGGTGATAGTGGAAGTTATGGTGGTGATGTAATCATTACAAGTATAATGAATTGATAGTAACACTGCTTGAATGAAGATAGTGGAAGTGATGGTGGTGGTGTAATCATTACAAGTCTAATGAATTAATAGTAACACTGCTTGAATGATGATAGTGGAAGTTATGGTGGTTGTGTAATCATTACAAGTCTAATGAATCAATAATAACACTGCTTGAATGATGATAGTGGAAGTGATGGTGGTGGTGTAATGATCACAAGTCTAATGAATCAATAGTAACACTGCGTGAATGGTGATAGTGGAAGTTATGGTGGTGATGTAATCATTACAAGTATAATGAATTGATAGTAACACTGCTTGAATGAAGATAGTGGAAGTGATGGTGGTGGTGTAATCATTACAAGTCTAATGAATTAATAGTAACACTGCTTGAATGATGATAGTGGAAGTTATGGTGGTTGTGTAATCATTACAAGTCTAATGAATCAATAATAACACTGCTTGAATGATGATAGTGGAAGTGATGGTGGTGGTGTAATCATTACAAGTCTAATGAATTAATTGTAACACTGCTTGAATAATGATAGTGGAAGAGATGGCGGTGGTGTAATTATTACAAGTCTAATGAATTAATAGTAATACTGCATGAATGATGATAGTGGAAGTGATGGTGGTGGTGTAATTATTACAAGTCTAATGAATTAATAGTAACACTGCTTGAATGATGATAGTGGAAGTGATGGTGGTGGTGTAATCATTACAAGTCTAATGAATTAATTGTAACACTGCTTGAATGATGATAGTGGAAGAGATGGCGGTGGTGTAATTATTACAAGTCTAATGAATTAATAGTAATACTGCATGAATGATGATAGTGGAAGTGATGGTGGTGGTGTAATTATTACAAGTCTAATGAATTAATAGTAACACTGCTTGAATGATGATAGTGGAAGTGATGGCGGTGCTGTAATTATTACAAGTCTAATGAATTAATAGTAACATTGCTTGAATGATGATACTGGAAGTGATGGTGGTGGTGTAATCATTACAAGTCTAATGAATCAATAGCAACACTGCGTGAATGGTGATAGTGGGAGTTATGCTGGTGCTGTAATTATTACAAGTCTAATGAATCAATAGTAACACTGCGTGAATGGTGACAGTGGAAGTTATGCTGGTGCTGTAATTATTACAAGTCTAATGAATCAATAGTAACACTGTGTGAATGTTGACAGTGGGAGTGATGGTGGTGGTGTAATCATTACAAGTCTAATGAATTAATAGTAACACTGCATGAATGATGATAGTGGAAGTGTTGGCGGTGGTGTAATTGTTACAAGTCTAATGAATTAATAGTAACACTGCATGAATGATGATAGTGGAAGTGTTGGCGGTGGTGTAATTGTTACAAGTCTAATGAATTAATAGTAACACTGCTTGAATGATGATAGTGGAAGTGATGGTGGTGGTGTAATTATTACAAGTCTAATGAATTAATAGTAACACTGCTTGAATGAAGATAGTGGAAGTGATGGTGGTGGTGTAATTATTACAAGTCTAATGAATTGATAGTAACACTGCTTGAATGATGATAGTGGAAGTGATGGTGGTGGTGAAATCATTACAAGTCTAATGAATTAATAGTAACACTGCTTGAATGATGATAGTGGAAGTTATGGTGGTGGTGTAATCATTACAAGTCTAATGAATCAATAATAACACTGCTTGAATGATGATAGTGGAAGTGATGTTGGTGGTGTAATCATTACAAGTCTAATGAATTAATAGTAGCACTAATTATTACAAGTCTAATGAATCAATAGTAACAATGCGTGAATGGTGATAGTGGAAGTGATGGTGGTAGTGTAATTATTACAAGTCTAATGAATCAATAGCAACACTGCGTGAATGGTGACAGTGGAAGTGATGGTGGTAGTGTAATCATTACAAGTCTAATGAATCAATAGTAACACTGCGTGAATGTTGACAGTGGAAGTGATGGTGATGGTGTAATCATCACAAGTCTAATGAATCAATAGTAACACTGCGTGAATGTTGACAGTGGAAGTGATGGTGACGGTGTAATCATTACAAATCAAATGAATGAATAGTAACACTGTTTGAATGATGATAGTGGAAGTGATGGTGGTGGTGTAATCATTACAAGCCTAATGAATCAATAGTAACACTTCGTGAATGGTGACATTGGAAGTGACGGTGCTGGTGTAATTTTTACAAGTCTAATGAATCAATAGTAACACTGCGTGAATGTTGACAGTGGGAGTGATGGTGGTGGTGTAATCATTACAAGCCTAATAAATGAATAGTAACACTGCGTGAATGTTGACAGTGGAAGTTATGGTGATGGTGTAATCATTACAAGTCTAAGGAATCAATAGTAACACTGCTTGAATGAAGATAGTGGAAGTGATGGTGGTGGTGTAATTATTACTAGTCTAATGAATTAATAGTAACACTGCTTGAATGATGATAGTGGAAGTGATAGTGGTGGTGTAATTATTACAAGTCTAATGAATTAATAGTAACACTGCTTGAATGATGATAGTGGAAGTGATGGTGGTGGTGTAATCATTACAAGTCTAATGAATTGATAGTAACACTGTGAATGGAGACTGTGGAAGTGATGTTTGTGGTGTAATTATTACAAGTTTGATGAATTAATAGTAACACTGCGTGAATGATGATAGTGGAAGTGATGGCGGTGGTGTAATTGTTACAGGTCTAATGAATTAATAGTAACACTGCTTGAATGATGATAGTGGAAGTGATGGTGGTGGTGTAAATATTACAAGTCTAATGAATTAATAGTAACACTGCTTGAATGAAGATAGTGGAAGTGATGGTGGTGGTGTAATTATTACAAGTCTAATGAATTAATAGTAACACTGCTTGAATGATGATAGTGGAAGTGATGGTGGTGGTGTAATCATTACAAGTCTAATGAATTAATAGTAACACTGCTTGAATGATGATAGTGGAAGTTATGGTGGTGGTGTAATCATTACAGGTCTAATGAATCAATAATAACACTGCTTGAATGATGATAGTGGAAGAGATGTTGGTGGTGTAATCATTACAAGTCTAATGCATCAATAGTAACACTGCTTGAATGATGATACTGGAAGTGATGGTGGTGGTGTAATCATTACAAGTCTAATGAATCAATAGTAACACTGCGTGAATGGTGATAGTGGGAGTTATGCTGGTGCTGTAATTATTACAAGTCTAATGAATCAATAGTAACACTGCGTGAATGGTGACAGTGGAAGTTATGCTGGTGCTGTAATTATTACAAGTCTAATGAATCAATAGTAACACTGTGTGAATGTTGACAGTGGGAGAGATGGTGGTGGTGTAATCATTACAAGTCTAATGAATCAATAGCAACACTGCTTGAATGATGATAGTGGAAGATATGGCGGTGGTGTAATTATTACAAGTCTAATGAATTAATAGTAATACTGCATGAATGATGATAGTGGAAGTGATGGTGGTGGTGTAATTATTACAAGTCTAATGAATTAATAGTAACACTGCTTGAATGAAGATAGTGGAAGTGATGGTGGTAGTGTAATTATTACAAGTCTAATGAATTAATAGTAACACTGCTTGAATGATGATAGTGGACGTGATGGTGGTGGTGTAATTATTACAAGTCTAATGAATTAATAGTAACACTGCTTGAATGATGATAGTGGAAGTGATGGCGGTGGTGTAATTGTTACAAGTCTAATGAATTAATAGTAACACTGCTTGAATGGTGATAGTGGAAATGATGGTGGTAGTGTAATTATTACAAGTCTAATGAATCAATAGTAACACTGCCTGAATGATGATAGTGGAAGTTATGGTGGTGATGTAATCATTACAAGTCTAATGAATTGATAGTAACACTGTGAATTGAGACTGTGGAAGTGATGTTTGTGGTGTAATCATTACAAGTCTAATGAATCAATAGTAACACTGTGTGAATGGTGACAGTGGAATTGATGGCGGTGGTGTAATCATTACAAGTATAATGAATTAATAGTAACACTGCTTTAATGATGATAGTGGAAGTGATGGTGGTGGTGTAATTATTACAAGTCTAATGAATTAATAGTAACACTGCTTGAATGAAGATAGTGGAAGTGATGGCGGTGGTGTAATTATTACAAGTCTAATGAATTAATAGTAACACTGCTTGAATGATGATAGTGGAAGTGATGGTGGTGGTGTAATCATTACAAGTCTAATGAATTAATAGCAACACTGCTTGAATGATGATAGTGGGAGTTATGGTGGTGGTGTAATCATTACAAGTCTAATGAATCAATAATAACACTTCTTGAATGATGATAGTGGAAGTGATGTTGGTGGTGTAATCATTACAAGTCTAATGAATTAATAGTAGCACTAATTATTACAAGTCTAATGAATCAATAGTAACAATGCGTGAATGGTGATAGTGGAAGTGATGGTGGTAGTGTAATTATTACAAGTCTAATGAATCAATAGTAACACTGCTTGAATGGTAATAGTGGAAGTTATGGTGGTGGTGTAATCATTACAAGTCTAATGAATTAATAGTAACACTGCGTGAATGTTGACAGTGGAAGTGATGGTGATGGTGTAATCATTACAAGTCTAATGAATCAATAGTAACACTGCGTGAATGTTGACAATGGAAGTGATGGTGATGGTGTAATCATTACAAGTCTAATGATTCAATAGTAACACTGCGTGAATGTTGACAGTGGAAGTGATGGTGTAATCATTACAAGCCTAATAAATGAATAGTAACACTGCGTGAATGTTGACAGTGGAAGTTATGGTGATGGTGTAATCATTACAAGTCTAAGGAATCAATAGTAACACTGCTTGAATGAAGATAGTGGAAGTGATGGTGGTGGTGTAATTATTACAAGTCTAATGAATTAATAGTAACACTGCTTGAATGATGATAGTGGAAGTGACAGTGGTGGTGTAATTATTACAAGTCTAATGAATTAATAGTAACACTGCTTGAATGATGATAGTGGAAGTGATGGTGGTGCTGTAATCATTACAAGTCTAATGAATTAATAGTAACACTGCATGAATGATGATAGTGGAAGTGTTGGCGGTGGTGTAATTGTTACAAGTCTAATAAATGAATAGTAACACTGCGTGAATGTTGACAGTGGAAGTTATGGTGATGGTGTAATCATTACAAGTCTAAGGAATCAATAGTAACATTACGTGAATGGTGACAGTGGAAGTGATGCTGTAATCATTACAAGTCTAATGAATCAATAGTAACACTACGTGAATTGTGACATTGGAATTGACGGTGGTGGTGTAATTTTTACATATCTGAGGAATTTATAGTACCACTGCGCGAATGGTGACAGTGGAACTGATGGTGATGGTGTAATCATTACAAATCTGAGGAATTTATAGTAAGACTGTGTGATTGGTGGCAGTGAAAGTGATGGTGTTGGTGTAATCATTTCAATTCTAATAAATTAATAGTATACTGCGTGAATGATGACAGTGGAAGTGATGGTGGTGGTGTAATCATTACAAGTATAATGAATTAATAGTAACACTGCGTGAATGATGACAGTGAAAGTGATGGTGGTGGGGAAATCATTACAAATCCAATGAATGAATAGGAACACTGCTTGAATGATGATAGTGGAAGTGATGGTGGTGGTGTGATGATCACAAGTCTAATGAATCAATAGTAACACTGCGTGAATGGTGATAGTGGAAGTTATGTTGGTGATGTAATCATTACAAGTATAATGAATTGATAGTAACACTGCTTGAATGAAGATAGTGGAAGTGATGGTGGTGGTGTAATCATTACAAGTCTAATGAATTAATAGTAACACTGCTTGAATGATGATAGTGGAAGTTATGGTGGTGGTGTAATCATTACAAGTCTAATGAATCAATAATAACACTGCTTGAATGATGATAGTGGAAGTGATGGTGGTGGTGTAATGATCACAAGTCTAATGAATCAATAGTAACACTGCGTGAATGGTGATAGTGGAAGTTATGGTGGTGATGTAATCATTACAAGTATAATGAATTGATAGTAACACTGCTTGAATGAAGATAGTGGAAGTGATGGTGGTGGTGTAATCATTACAAGTCTAATGAATTAATAGTAACACTGCTTGAATTATGATAGTGGAAGTTATGGTGGTTGTGTAATCATTACAAGTCTAATGAATTAATTGTAACACTGCTTGAATGATGATAGTGGAAGAGATGGCGGTGGTGTAATTATTACAAGTCTAATGAATTAATAGTAATACTGCATGAATGATGATAGTGGAAGTGATGGTGGTGGTGTAATTATTACAAGTCTAATAAATTAATAGTAACACTGCTTGAATGATGATAGTGGAAGTGATGGCGGTGCTGTAATTATTACAAGTCTAATGAGTTAATAGTAACATTGCTTGAATGATGATACTGGAAGTGATGGTGGTGGTGTAATCATTACAAGTCTAATGAATCAATAGCAACACTGCGTGAATGGTGATAGTAGGAGTTATGCTGGTGCTGTAATTATTACAAGTCTAATGAATCAATAGTAACACTGCGTGAATGGTGACAGTGGAAGTTATGCTGGTGCTGTAATTATTACAAGTCTAATGAATCAATAGTAACACTGTGTGAATGTTGACAGTGGGAGTGATGGTGGTGGTGTAATCATTACAAGTCTAATGAATTAATAGTAACACTGCATGAATGATGATAGTGGAAGTGTTGGCGGTGGTGTAATCATTACAAGTCTAATGAATTAATAGTAGCACTAATTATTACAAGTCTAATGAATCAATAGTAACAATGCGTGAATGGTGATAGTGGAAGTGATGGTGGTAGTGTAATTATTACAAGTCTAATGAATCAATAGCAACACTGCGTGAATGGTGACAGTGGAAGTGATGGTGGTAGTGTAATCATTACAAGTCTAATGAATCAATAGTAACACTGCGTGAATGTTGACAGTGGAAGTGATGGTGATGGTGTAATCATCACAAGTCTAATGAATCAATAGTAACACTGCGTGAATGTTGACAGTGGAAGTGATGGTGATGGTGTAATCATTACAAATCAAATGAATGAATAGTAACACTGTTTGAATGATGATAGTGGAAGTGATGGTGGTGGTGTAATCATTACAAGCCTAATGAATCAATAGTAACACTTCGTGAATGGTGACATTGGAAGTGACGGTGCTGGTGTAATTTTTACAAGTCTAATGAATCAATAGTAACACTGCGTGAATGTTGACAGTGGGAGTGATGGTGGTGGTGTAATCATTACAAGCCTAATAAGTGAATAGTAACACTGCGTGAATGTTGACAGTGGAAGTTATGGTGATGGTGTAATCATTACAAGTCTAAGGAATCAATAGTAACACTGCTTGAATGAAGATAGTGGAAGTGATGGTGGTGGTGTAATTATTACTAGTCTAATGAATTAATAGTAACACTGCTTGAATTATGATAGTGGAAGTGATCGTGGTGGTGTAATTATTACAAGTCTAATGAATTAATAGTAACACTGCTTGAATGAAGATAGTGGAAGTGATGGTGGTGGTGTAATTATAACAAGTCTAATGAATTAATAGTAACACTGCTTGAATGATGATAGTGGAAGTGATGGTGGTGGTGAAATCATTACAAGTCTAATGAATTAATAGTAACACTGCTTGAATGATGATAGTGGAAGTGATGGCGGTGCTGTAATTATTACAAGTCTAATGAATTAATAGTAACATTGCTTGAATGATGATACTGGAAGTGATGGTGGTGGTGTAATCATTACAAGTCTAATGAATCAATAGCAACACTGCGTGAATGGTGATAGTGGGAGTTATGCTGGTGCTGTAATTATTACAAGTCTAATGAATTAATAGTAACACTGCTTGAATGATGATAGTGGAAGTGATGGTGGTGGTGTAATCATTACAAGTCTAATGAATTAATTGTAACACTGCTTGAATGATGATAGTGGAAGAGATGGCGGTGGTGTAATTATTACAAGTCTAATGAATTAATAGTAATACTGCATGAATGATGATAGTGGAAGTGATGGTGGTGGTGTAATTATTACAAGTCTAATGAATTAATAGTAACACTGCTTGAATGATGATAGTGGAAGTGATGGCGGTGCTGTAATTATTACAAGTCTAATGAATTAATAGTAACATTGCTTGAATGATGATACTGGAAGTGATGGTGGTGGTGTAATCATTACAAGTCTAATGAATCAATAGCAACACTGCGTGAATGGTGATAGTGGGAGTTATGCTGGTGCTGTAATTATTACAAGTCTAATGAATCAATAGTAACACTGCGTGAATGGTGACAGTGGAAGTTATGCTGGTGCTGTAATTATTACAAGTCTAATGAATCAATAGTAACACTGTGTGAATGTTGACAGTGGGAGTGATGGTGGTGGTGTAATCATTACAAGTCTAATGAATTAATAGTAACACTGCATGAATGATGATAGTGGAAGTGTTGGCGGTGGTGTAATTGTTACAAGTCTAATGAATTAATAGTAACACTGCATGAATGATGATAGTGGAAGTGTTGGCGGTGGTGTAATTGTTACAAGTCTAATGAATTAATAGTAACACTGCTTGAATGATGATAGTGGAAGTGATGGTGGTGGTGTAATTATTACAAGTCTAATGAATTAATAGTAACACTGCTTGAATGAAGATAGTGGAAGTGATGGTGGTGGTGTAATTATTACAAGTCTAATGAATTGATAGTAACACTGCTTGAATGATGATAGTGGAAGTGATGGTGGTGGTGAAATCATTACAAGTCTAATGAATTAATAGTAACACTGCTTGAATGATGATAGTGGAAGTTATGGTGGTGGTGTAATCATTACAAGTCTAATGAATCAATAATAACACTGCTTGAATGATGATAGTGGAAGTGATGTTGGTGGTGTAATCATTACAAGTCTAATGAATTAATAGTAGCACTAATTATTACAAGTCTAATGAATCAATAGTAACAATGCGTGAATGGTGATAGTGGAAGTGATGGTGGTAGTGTAATTATTACAAGTCTAATGAATCAATAGCAACACTGCGTGAATGGTGACAGTGGAAGTGATGGTGGTAGTGTAATCATTACAAGTCTAATGAATCAATAGTAACACTGCGTGAATGTTGACAGTGGAAGTGATGGTGATGGTGTAATCATCACAAGTCTAATGAATCAATAGTAACACTGCGTGAATGTTGACAGTGGAAGTGATGGTGACGGTGTAATCATTACAAATCAAATGAATGAATAGTAACACTGTTTGAATGATGATAGTGGAAGTGATGGTGGTGGTGTAATCATTACAAGCCTAATGAATCAATAGTAACACTTCGTGAATGGTGACATTGGAAGTGACGGTGCTGGTGTAATTTTTACAAGTCTAATGAATCAATAGTAACACTGCGTGAATGTTGACAGTGGGAGTGATGGTGGTGGTGTAATCATTACAAGCCTAATAAATGAATAGTAACACTGCGTGAATGTTGACAGTGGAAGTTATGGTGATGGTGTAATCATTACAAGTCTAAGGAATCAATAGTAACACTGCTTGAATGAAGATAGTGGAAGTGATGGTGGTGGTGTAATTATTACTAGTCTAATGAATTAATAGTAACACTGCTTGAATGATGATAGTGGAAGTGATAGTGGTGGTGTAATTATTACAAGTCTAATGAATTAATAGTAACACTGCTTGAATGATGATAGTGGAAGTGATGGTGGTGGTGTAATCATTACAAGTCTAATGAATTGATAGTAACACTGTGAATGGAGACTGTGGAAGTGATGTTTGTGGTGTAATTATTACAAGTTTGATGAATTAATAGTAACACTGCGTGAATGATGATAGTGGAAGTGATGGCGGTGGTGTAATTGTTACAGGTCTAATGAATTAATAGTAACACTGCTTGAATGATGATAGTGGAAGTGATGGTGGTGGTGTAAATATTACAAGTCTAATGAATTAATAGTAACACTGCTTGAATGAAGATAGTGGAAGTGATGGTGGTGGTGTAATTATTACAAGTCTAATGAATTAATAGTAACACTGCTTGAATGATGATAGTGGAAGTGATGGTGGTGGTGTAATCATTACAAGTCTAATGAATTAATAGTAACACTGCTTGAATGATGATAGTGGAAGTTATGGTGGTGGTGTAATCATTACAGGTCTAATGAATCAATAATAACACTGCTTGAATGATGATAGTGGAAGAGATGTTGGTGGTGTAATCATTACAAGTCTAATGCATCAATAGTAACACTGCTTGAATGATGATACTGGAAGTGATGGTGGTGGTGTAATCATTACAAGTCTAATGAATCAATAGTAACACTGCGTGAATGGTGATAGTGGGAGTTATGCTGGTGCTGTAATTATTACAAGTCTAATGAATCAATAGTAACACTGCGTGAATGGTGACAGTGGAAGTTATGCTGGTGCTGTAATTATTACAAGTCTAATGAATCAATAGTAACACTGTGTGAATGTTGACAGTGGGAGAGATGGTGGTGGTGTAATCATTACAAGTCTAATGAATCAATAGCAACACTGCTTGAATGATGATAGTGGAAGATATGGCGGTGGTGTAATTATTACAAGTCTAATGAATTAATAGTAATACTGCATGAATGATGATAGTGGAAGTGATGGTGGTGGTGTAATTATTACAAGTCTAATGAATTAATAGTAACACTGCTTGAATGAAGATAGTGGAAGTGATGGTGGTAGTGTAATTATTACAAGTCTAATGAATTAATAGTAACACTGCTTGAATGATGATAGTGGACGTGATGGTGGTGGTGTAATTATTACAAGTCTAATGAATTAATAGTAACACTGCTTGAATGATGATAGTGGAAGTGATGGCGGTGGTGTAATTGTTACAAGTCTAATGAATTAATAGTAACACTGCTTGAATGGTGATAGTGGAAATGATGGTGGTAGTGTAATTATTACAAGTCTAATGAATCAATAGTAACACTGCCTGAATGATGATAGTGGAAGTTATGGTGGTGATGTAATCATTACAAGTCTAATGAATTGATAGTAACACTGTGAATTGAGACTGTGGAAGTGATGTTTGTGGTGTAATCATTACAAGTCTAATGAATCAATAGTAACACTGTGTGAATGGTGACAGTGGAATTGATGGCGGTGGTGTAATCATTACAAGTATAATGAATTAATAGTAACACTGCTTTAATGATGATAGTGGAAGTGATGGTGGTGGTGTAATTATTACAAGTCTAATGAATTAATAGTAACACTGCTTGAATGAAGATAGTGGAAGTGATGGCGGTGGTGTAATTATTACAAGTCTAATGAATTAATAGTAACACTGCTTGAATGATGATAGTGGAAGTGATGGTGGTGGTGTAATCATTACAAGTCTAATGAATTAATAGCAACACTGCTTGAATGATGATAGTGGGAGTTATGGTGGTGGTGTAATCATTACAAGTCTAATGAATCAATAATAACACTTCTTGAATGATGATAGTGGAAGTGATGTTGGTGGTGTAATCATTACAAGTCTAATGAATTAATAGTAGCACTAATTATTACAAGTCTAATGAATCAATAGTAACAATGCGTGAATGGTGATAGTGGAAGTGATGGTGGTAGTGTAATTATTACAAGTCTAATGAATCAATAGTAACACTGCTTGAATGGTAATAGTGGAAGTTATGGTGGTGGTGTAATCATTACAAGTCTAATGAATTAATAGTAACACTGCGTGAATGTTGACAGTGGAAGTGATGGTGATGGTGTAATCATTACAAGTCTAATGAATCAATAGTAACACTGCGTGAATGTTGACAATGGAAGTGATGGTGATGGTGTAATCATTACAAGTCTAATGATTCAATAGTAACACTGCGTGAATGTTGACAGTGGAAGTGATGGTGTAATCATTACAAGCCTAATAAATGAATAGTAACACTGCGTGAATGTTGACAGTGGAAGTTATGGTGATGGTGTAATCATTACAAGTCTAAGGAATCAATAGTAACACTGCTTGAATGAAGATAGTGGAAGTGATGGTGGTGGTGTAATTATTACAAGTCTAATGAATTAATAGTAACACTGCTTGAATGATGATAGTGGAAGTGACAGTGGTGGTGTAATTATTACAAGTCTAATGAATTAATAGTAACACTGCTTGAATGATGATAGTGGAAGTGATGGTGGTGCTGTAATCATTACAAGTCTAATGAATTAATAGTAACACTGCATGAATGATGATAGTGGAAGTGTTGGCGGTGGTGTAATTGTTACAAGTCTAATAAATGAATAGTAACACTGCGTGAATGTTGACAGTGGAAGTTATGGTGATGGTGTAATCATTACAAGTCTAAGGAATCAATAGTAACATTACGTGAATGGTGACAGTGGAAGTGATGCTGTAATCATTACAAGTCTAATGAATCAATAGTAACACTACGTGAATTGTGACATTGGAATTGACGGTGGTGGTGTAATTTTTACATATCTGAGGAATTTATAGTACCACTGCGCGAATGGTGACAGTGGAACTGATGGTGATGGTGTAATCATTACAAATCTGAGGAATTTATAGTAAGACTGTGTGATTGGTGGCAGTGAAAGTGATGGTGTTGGTGTAATCATTTCAATTCTAATAAATTAATAGTATACTGCGTGAATGATGACAGTGGAAGTGATGGTGGTGGTGTAATCATTACAAGTATAATGAATTAATAGTAACACTGCGTGAATGATGACAGTGAAAGTGATGGTGGTGGGGAAATCATTACAAATCCAATGAATGAATAGGAACACTGCTTGAATGATGATAGTGGAAGTGATGGTGGTGGTGTGATGATCACAAGTCTAATGAATCAATAGTAACACTGCGTGAATGGTGATAGTGGAAGTTATGTTGGTGATGTAATCATTACAAGTATAATGAATTGATAGTAACACTGCTTGAATGAAGATAGTGGAAGTGATGGTGGTGGTGTAATCATTACAAGTCTAATGAATTAATAGTAACACTGCTTGAATGATGATAGTGGAAGTTATGGTGGTGGTGTAATCATTACAAGTCTAATGAATCAATAATAACACTGCTTGAATGATGATAGTGGAAGTGATGGTGGTGGTGTAATGATCACAAGTCTAATGAATCAATAGTAACACTGCGTGAATGGTGATAGTGGAAGTTATGGTGGTGATGTAATCATTACAAGTATAATGAATTGATAGTAACACTGCTTGAATGAAGATAGTGGAAGTGATGGTGGTGGTGTAATCATTACAAGTCTAATGAATTAATAGTAACACTGCTTGAATTATGATAGTGGAAGTTATGGTGGTTGTGTAATCATTACAAGTCTAATGAATTAATTGTAACACTGCTTGAATGATGATAGTGGAAGAGATGGCGGTGGTGTAATTATTACAAGTCTAATGAATTAATAGTAATACTGCATGAATGATGATAGTGGAAGTGATGGTGGTGGTGTAATTATTACAAGTCTAATAAATTAATAGTAACACTGCTTGAATGATGATAGTGGAAGTGATGGCGGTGCTGTAATTATTACAAGTCTAATGAGTTAATAGTAACATTGCTTGAATGATGATACTGGAAGTGATGGTGGTGGTGTAATCATTACAAGTCTAATGAATCAATAGCAACACTGCGTGAATGGTGATAGTAGGAGTTATGCTGGTGCTGTAATTATTACAAGTCTAATGAATCAATAGTAACACTGCGTGAATGGTGACAGTGGAAGTTATGCTGGTGCTGTAATTATTACAAGTCTAATGAATCAATAGTAACACTGTGTGAATGTTGACAGTGGGAGTGATGGTGGTGGTGTAATCATTACAAGTCTAATGAATTAATAGTAACACTGCATGAATGATGATAGTGGAAGTGTTGGCGGTGGTGTAATCATTACAAGTCTAATGAATTAATAGTAGCACTAATTATTACAAGTCTAATGAATCAATAGTAACAATGCGTGAATGGTGATAGTGGAAGTGATGGTGGTAGTGTAATTATTACAAGTCTAATGAATCAATAGCAACACTGCGTGAATGGTGACAGTGGAAGTGATGGTGGTAGTGTAATCATTACAAGTCTAATGAATCAATAGTAACACTGCGTGAATGTTGACAGTGGAAGTGATGGTGATGGTGTAATCATCACAAGTCTAATGAATCAATAGTAACACTGCGTGAATGTTGACAGTGGAAGTGATGGTGATGGTGTAATCATTACAAATCAAATGAATGAATAGTAACACTGTTTGAATGATGATAGTGGAAGTGATGGTGGTGGTGTAATCATTACAAGCCTAATGAATCAATAGTAACACTTCGTGAATGGTGACATTGGAAGTGACGGTGCTGGTGTAATTTTTACAAGTCTAATGAATCAATAGTAACACTGCGTGAATGTTGACAGTGGGAGTGATGGTGGTGGTGTAATCATTACAAGCCTAATAAGTGAATAGTAACACTGCGTGAATGTTGACAGTGGAAGTTATGGTGATGGTGTAATCATTACAAGTCTAAGGAATCAATAGTAACACTGCTTGAATGAAGATAGTGGAAGTGATGGTGGTGGTGTAATTATTACTAGTCTAATGAATTAATAGTAACACTGCTTGAATTATGATAGTGGAAGTGATCGTGGTGGTGTAATTATTACAAGTCTAATGAATTAATAGTAACACTGCTTGAATGAAGATAGTGGAAGTGATGGTGGTGGTGTAATTATAACAAGTCTAATGAATTAATAGTAACACTGCTTGAATGATGATAGTGGAAGTGATGGTGGTGGTGAAATCATTACAAGTCTAATGAATTAATAGTAACACTGCTTGAATGATGATAGTGGAAGTGATGGCGGTGCTGTAATTATTACAAGTCTAATGAATTAATAGTAACATTGCTTGAATGATGATACTGGAAGTGATGGTGGTGGTGTAATCATTACAAGTCTAATGAATCAATAGCAACACTGCGTGAATGGTGATAGTGGGAGTTATGCTGGTGCTGTAATTATTACAAGTCTAATGAATTAATAGTAACACTGCTTGAATGAAGATAGTGGAAGTGATGGTGGTGGTGTAATTATTACAAGTCTAATGAATTAATAGTAACACTGCTTGAATGATGATAGTGGAAGTGATGGTGGTGGTGTAATCATTTCAATTCTAATAAATTAATAGTATACTGCGTGAATGATGACAGTGGAAGTGATGGTGGTGGTGTAATCATTACAAGTATAATGAATTAATAGTAACACTGCGTGAATGATGACAGTGAAAGTGATGGTGGTGGGGAAATCATTACAAATCCAATGAATGAATAGGAACACTGCTTGAATGATGATAGTGGAAGTGATGGTGGTGGTGTAATGATCACAAGTCTAATGAATCAATAGTAACACTGCGTGAATGGTGATAGTGGAAGTTATGGTGGTGATGTAATCATTACAAGTCTAATGAATCAATAGTAACACTGCGTGAATGTTGACAGTGGAAGTGATGGTGATGGTGTAATCATTACAAATCAAATGAATGAATAGTAACACTGTTTGAATGATGATAGTGGACGTGATGGTGGTGGTGTAATCATTACAAGCCTAATGAATCAATAGTAACACTTCGTGAATGGTGACATTGGAAGTGACGGTGCTGGTGTAATTTTTACAAGTCTAATGAATCAATAGTAACACTGCGTGAATGTTGACAGTGGGAGTGATGGTGGTGGTGTAATCATTACAAGCCTAATAAATGAATAGTAACACTGCGTGAATGTTGACAGTGGAAGTTATGGTGATGGTGTAATCATTACAAGTCTAAGGAATCAATAGTAACACTGCTTGAATGAAGATAGTGGAAGTGATGGTGGTGGTGTAATTATTACAAGTCTAATGAATTAATAGTAACACTGCTTGAATGATGATAGTGGAAGTGATAGTGGTGGTGTAATTATTACAAGTCTAATGAATTAATAGTAACACTGCTTGAATGATGATAGTGGAAGTGATGGTGGTGCTGTAATCATTACAAGTCTAATGAATTAATAGTAACACTGCATGAATGATGATAGTGGAAGTATTGGCGGTGGTGTAATTGTTACAAGTCTAATAAATGAATAGTAACACTGCGTGAATGTTGACAGTGGAAGTTATGGTGATGGTGTAATCATTACAAGTCTAAGGAATCAATAGTAACATTACGTGAATGGTGACAGTGGAAGTGATGCTGTAATCATTACAAGTCTAATGAATCAATAGTAACACTACGTGAATTGTGACATTGGAATTGACGGTGGTGGTGTAATTTTTACAATTCTGAGGAATTTATAGTACCACTGCGTGAATGGTGACAGTGGAACTGATGGTGATGGTGTAATCATTACAAATCTGAGGAATTTATAGTAAGACTGTGTGATTGGTGGCAGTGAAAGTGATGGTGTTGGTGTAATCATTTCAATTCTAATAAATTAATAGTATACTGCGTGAATGATGACAGTGGAAGTGATGGTGGTGGTGTAATCATTACAAGTATAATGAATTAATAGTAACACTGCGTGAATGATGACAGTGAAAGTGATGGTGGTGGGGAAATCATTACAAATCCAATGAATGAATAGGAACACTGCTTGAATGATGATAGTGGAAGTGATGGTGGTGGTGTAATGATCACAAGTCTAATGAATCAATAGTAACACTGCGTGAATGGTGATAGTGGAAGTTATGGTGGTGATGTAATCATTACAAGTATAATGAATTGATAGTAACACTGCTTGAATGAAGATAGTGGAAGTGATGGTGATGGTGTAATCATTACAAGTCTAATGAATTAATAGTAACACTGCTTGAATGATGATAGTGGAAGTTATGGTGGTTGTGTAATCATTACAAGTCTAATGAATCAATAATAACACTGCTTGAATGATGATAGTGGAAGTGATGGTGGTGGTGTAATGATCACAAGTCTAATGAATCAATAGTAACACTGCGTGAATGGTGATAGTGGAAGTTATGGTGGTGATGTAATCATTACAAGTATAATGAATTGATAGTAACACTGCTTGAATGAAGATAGTGGAAGTGATGGTGGTGGTGTAATCATTACAAGTCTAATGAATTAATAGTAACACTGCTTGAATGATGATAGTGGAAGTTATGGTGGTTGTGTAATCATTACAAGTCTAATGAATCAATAATAACACTGCTTGAATGATGATAGTGGAAGTGATGGTGGTGGTGTAATCATTACAAGTCTAATGAATTAATTGTAACACTGCTTGAATAATGATAGTGGAAGAGATGGCGGTGGTGTAATTATTACAAGTCTAATGAATTAATAGTAATACTGCATGAATGATGATAGTGGAAGTGATGGTGGTGGTGTAATTATTACAAGTCTAATGAATTAATAGTAACACTGCTTGAATGATGATAGTGGAAGTGATGGTGGTGGTGTAATCATTACAAGTCTAATGAATTAATTGTAACACTGCTTGAATGATGATAGTGGAAGAGATGGCGGTGGTGTAATTATTACAAGTCTAATGAATTAATAGTAATACTGCATGAATGATGATAGTGGAAGTGATGGTGGTGGTGTAATTATTACAAGTCTAATAAATTAATAGTAACACTGCTTGAATGATGATAGTGGAAGTGATGGCGGTGCTGTAATTATTACAAGTCTAATGAATTAATAGTAACATTGCTTGAATGATGATACTGGAAGTGATGGTGGTGGTGTAATCATTACAAGTCTAATGAATCAATAGCAACACTGCGTGAATGGTGATAGTGGGAGTTATGCTGGTGCTGTAATTATTACAAGTCTAATGAATCAATAGTAACACTGCGTGAATGGTGACAGTGGAAGTTATGCTGGTGCTGTAATTATTACACGTCTAATGAATCAATAGTAACACTGTGTGAATGTTGACAGTGGGAGTGATGGTGGTGGTGTAATCATTACAAGTCTAATGAATTAATAGTAACACTGCATGAATGATGATAGTGGAAGTGTTGGCGGTGGTGTAATTGTTACAAGTCTAATGAATTAATAGTAACACTGCATGAATGATGATAGTGGAAGTGTTGGCGGTGGTGTAATTGTTACAAGTCTAATGAATTAATAGTAACACTGCTTGAATGATGATAGTGGAAGTGATGGTGGTGGTGTAATTATTACAAGTCTAATGAATTAATAGTAACACTGCTTGAATGAAGATAGTGGAAGTGATGGTGGTGGTGTAATTATTACAAGTCTAATGAATTAATAGTAACACTGCTTGAATGATGATAGTGGAAGTGATGGTGGTGGTGAAATCATTACAAGTCTAATGAATTAATAGTAACACTGCTTGAATGATGATAGTGGAAGTTATGGTGGTGGTGTAATCATTACAAGTCTAATGAATCAATAATAACACTGCTTGAATGATGATAGTGGAAGTGATGTTGGTGGTGTAATCATTACAAGTCTAATGAATTAATAGTAGCACTAATTATTACAAGTCTAATGAATCAATAGTAACAATGCGTGAATGGTGATAGTGGAAGTGATGGTGGTAGTGTAATTATTACAAGTCTAATGAATCAATAGCAACACTGCGTGAATGGTGACAGTGGAAGTGATGGTGGTAGTGTTATCATTACAAGTCTAATGAATCAATAGTAACACTGCGTGAATGTTGACAGTGGAAGTGATGGTGATGGTGTAATCATCACAAGTCTACTGAATCAATAGTAACACTGCGTGAATGTTGACAGTGGAAGTGATGGTGACGGTGTAATCATTACAAATCAAATGAATGAATAGTAACACTGTTTGAATGATGATAGTGGAAGTGATGGTGGTGGTGTAATCATTACAAGCCTAATGAATCAATAGTAACACTTCGTGAATGGTGACATTGGAAGTGACGGTGCTGGTGTAATTTTTACAAGTCTAATGAATCAATAGTAACACTGCGTGAATGTTGACAGTGGGAGTGATGGTGGTGGTGTAATCATTACAAGCCTAATAAATGAATAGTAACACTGCTTGAATGAAGATAGTGGAAGTGATGGTGGTGGTGTAATTATTACTAGTCTAATGAATTAATAGTAACACTGCTTGAATGATGATAGTGGAAGTTATGGTGATGGTGTAATCATTACAAGTCTAATGAATTAATAGTAACACTGCTTGAATGATGATAGTGGAAGTGATAGTGGTGGTGTAATTATTACAAGTCTAATGAATTAATAGTAACACTGCTTGAATGAAGATAGTGGAAGTGATGGTGGTGGTGTAATCATTACAAGTCTAATGAATTGATAGTAACACTGTGAATGGAGACTGTGGAAGTGATGTTTGTGGTGTAATTATTACAAGTTTGATGAATTAATAGTAACACTGCGTGAATGATGATAGTGGAAGTGATGGCGGTGGTGTAATTGTTACAGGTCTAATGAATTAATAGTAACACTGCTTGAATGATGATAGTGGAAGTGATGGTGGTGGTGTAAATATTACAAGTCTAATGAATTAATAGTAACACTGCTTGAATGAAGATAGTGGAAGTGATGGTGGTGGTGTAATTATTACAAGTCTAATGAATTAATAGTAACACTGCTTGAATGATGATAGTGGAAGTGATGGTGGTGGTGTAATCATTACAAGTCTAATGAATTAATAGTAACACTGCTTGAATGATGATAGTGGAAGTTATGGTGGTGGTGTAATCATTACAAGTCTAATGAATCAATAATAACACTGCTTGAATGATGATAGTGGAAGAGATGTTGGTGGTGTAATCATTACAAGTCTAATGCATCAATAGTAACACTGCTTGAATGATGATACTGGAAGTGATGGTGGTGGTGTAATCATTACAAGTCTAATGAATCAATAGTAACACTGCGTGAATGGTGATAGTGGGAGTTATGCTGGTGCTGTAATTATTACAAGTCTAATGAATCAATAGTAACACTGCGTGAATGGTGACAGTGGAAGTTATGCTGGTGCTGTAATTATTACAAGTCTAATGAATCAATAGTAACACTGTGTGAATGTTGACAGTGGGAGAGATGGTGGTGGTGTAATCCTTACAAGTCTAATGAATCAATAGCAACACTGCTTGAATGATGATAGTGAAAGAGATGGCGGTGGTGTAATTATTACAAGTCTAATGAATTAATAGTAATACTGCATGAATGATGATAGTGGAAGTGATGGTGGTGGTGTAATTATTACAAGTCTAATGAATTAATAGTAACACTGCTTGAATGAAGATAGTGGAAGTGATGGTGGTAGTGTAATTATTACAAGTCTAATGAATTAATAGTAACACTGCTTGAATGATGATAGTGGACGTGATGGTGGTGGTGTAATTATTACAAGTCTAATGAATTAATAGTAACACTGCTTGAATGATGATAGTGGAAGTGATGGCGGTGGTGTAATTGTTACAAGTCTAATGAATTAATAGTAACACTGCTTGAATGGTGATAGTGGAAATGATGGTGGTAGTGTAATTATTGCAAGTCTAATGAATTAATAGTAACACTGCCTGAATGATGATAGTGGAAGTTATGGTGGTGATGTAATCATTACAAGTCTAATGAATTGATAGTAACACTGTGAATTGAGACTGTGGAAGTGATGTTTGTGGTGTAATCATTACAAGTCTAATGAATCAATAGTAACACTGTGTGAATGGTGACAGTGGAATTGATGGCGGTGGTGTAATCATTACAAGTATAATGAATTAATAGTAACACTGCTTTAATGATGATAGTGGAAGTGATGGTGGTGGTGTAATTATTACAAGTCTAATGAATTAATAGTAACACTGCTTGAATGAAGATAGTGGAAGTGATGGCGGTGGTGTAATTATTACAAGTCTAATGAATTAATAGTAACACTGCTTGGATGATGATAGTGGAAGTGATGGTGGTGGTGTAATCATTACAAGTCTAATCAATTAATAGCAACACTGCTTGAATGATGATAGTGGGAGTTATGGTGGTGGTGTAATCATTACAAGTCTAATGAATCAATAATAACACTGCTTGAATGATGATAGTGGAAGTGATGTTGGTGGTGTAATCATTACAAGTCTAATGAATTAATAGTAGCACTAATTATTACAAGTCTAATGAATCAATAGTAACAATGCGTGAATGGTGATAGTGGAAGTGATGGTGGTAGTGTAATTATTACAAGTCTAATGAATCAATAGTAACACTGCGTGAATGGTGACAGTGGAAGTAATGGTGGTAGTGTAATCATTACAAGTCTAATGAATCAATAGTAGCACTGCGTGAATGTTGACAGTGGAATTGATGGTGATGGTGTAATCATTACAAGTCTAATGAATCAATAGTAACACTGCGTGAATGGTGACAGTGGAAGTTATGGTGGTGGTGTAATTATTACAAGTCTAATGAATTAATAGTAACACTGCTTGAATGAAGATAGTGGAAGTGATGGTGGTGGTGTAATTATTACAAGTCTAATGAATTAATAGTAACACTGCTTGAATGATGATAGTGGAAGTGATGGTGGTGGTGTAATTATTACAAGTCTAATGAATTAATAGTAACACTGCTTGAATGATGATAGTGGAAGTGATGGTGGTGGTGTAATCATTACAAGTCTAAGGAATAAATAGTAACACTGCTTGAATGGTAATAGTGGAAGTTATGGTGGTGGTGTAATCATTATAAGTCTAATGAATTAATAGTAACACTGCGTGAATGTTGACAGTGGAAGTGATGGTGATGGTGTAATCATTACAAGTCTAATGAATCAATAGTAACACTGCGTGAATGTTGACAATGGAAGTGATGGTGATGGTGTAATCATTACAAGTCTAATGATTCAATAGTAACACTGCGTGAATGTTGACAGTGGAAGTGATGGTGATGGTGTAATCATTACAAGTCTAATGAATCAATAGTAACACTGCGTGAAAGATGACAGTTGAAGTGATGGTGGTAGTGTAATCATTACAAGTCTAATGAATTATCAAGTAACACTTTGTGAATTGTGACAACGGGAGTGATGGTGACGGTGGTGTAATCATTACCAAGCTTGGGAATTAATAATAACAATGTGTGAATGATGCAAGTGGTTATGATGATGGGTGAGTGATGAACATTAGAAGTTTTCCATGAGTATTACAATGTGTTCATTTGTATTTTGTTCAAATGCTTCAATCATGCGATAAGATCTAGTAATGATGTATTGAAACAGCCATGATACCATTTCACGTAAAGCTATTGTGAAATACCAACGATCTCCAACATCTGGTTCGCCCATAGATTGGTATTCACACGGCCCCGTCAAGAGGAAGCTATTGATTGCTCTGTGGACATTGAAACACATCCTGGGAAATTTCTCCAGTAGACCTATATATATTTCGGGCAATATATCAAATATCCATGCATATCGATCATGAACACGTGTGTAAGGTTGCATTTTCTGAAGGATTCTCATCTCGTTAATTTACCTCCACGACCGTAATTCCAGCATGAACACGTCATCGTATCAATGTTGCAGTAAGTTTGCCTTTCCCTCGCTACCTCTCAAACTCAATAATGAATGTCTGCTGTGCCTGTAGATCAGCCTTCGACATAGGCTTAATATTACGTATCAAAACGACCTCCAATCATAAAAACGAGTTTATTGAGGGTAATCTAGCAGTAATTAACGGAATGTAGTGCTCAGGAGAATGATTGATGACGTGAAAAGGTGTTGAAGTAAATATTTGAACGAGGTTGATATACTGGTTGGTTGAACAAAACCACTTAAGAAAAAGATCTCTATGTCTGTCAGAAAAAAAAAACATTCACTACTCCCCCGCTAATAAACACACGCTTTAATCAATTAGGATCTGTAACAAATTACCACAATCCACGACAGCTTTTCTCTGGGATGTATCGCAATAACATTATAACGCATTGATAAATTGTTTGTATCTTGTAAATGTACGGTCGGCATCAATACATCCATCGAAAAGAATATATATCGGTTTAAATATAACTTTATCAGTGCCCCCATCCTCGCAACACACATTATGCGAATATTCCCAGTTTTTCTTTCGAATTTCCTTATTATGGGAAGTAATAAACTGCATAGTTTGTCTGTCATCCAACCGATATTATTATTCTATATCGGTAGATGCAAGAACGGTAATAACAAAGTCGTAAGTATTTCATGTGTTAGTTGAAATGTACTAGGCACATTTAGTGTGTAATCTTTATAAAAAATGACTTATAATGTTCCTTTCGCATGTCACAGTTCTGAAATATCAGCGATAATTTTAAATCACGTTTCCATTTTTTTTATTAAATCTCATACATTCCTAGTAGCTAAGTACAGCGGTGAAATGAACGGATAGAGTAGCTAAGATGAGATGCCGAATAAGATAATTTACACACATGGCTACTGCAGGCTGATTTTCAGATAAGATATGCTTCTGTTGATATCGTGTTGCTTTACATGTTAGGTCGCCTTCGAGTATATCTCGGTCGAGAGTGCTTATAGTTGAAACTTGAAAAATGCAACTAATTCGGCTACAAATGAAATTAGGCAAAGTTAATACCTGCTTGAGTGCATTGGCTAATAACTTTTTCTCGCTATTATGTTACGGTATACACGTATTAATCGCGTAATCGTTATTGAAAACGGCGGTACCCCGATCACTTCACTTCAGCGTCATAAAAGTCGCGCCATTATTTCCACTGCCAATTGTACATACCACCCATCGTCAACACTTCCCCATTAAAACACAAACCCTCGTCATCAAAACATCGCCATTATAAATACCGCCATATGATTAACACTTCCCCCATTATATGCACCATCTATCATTCAATACTTTCTCATCCGAAGCTGCCCACCAGATTCAACATTTCTTATCACAAATACCAACCCAATCATCAACACTTCCATAACAATCAGCATCCAATCAACAGCACTTTCCCATCCGAAACTTCCCTCTATCATTTTCCAAATAAAAACACCACCCAATCATCAACACTTCTCTATTACATCAACCAATATCATGACATACCAACCCATCATAAACATTGTTCTGTCATAACACATCTCCAACGTAAACATCACCACATCACTAAGACTTTCCCGTCACAAACATCCCTCCATCGTCTACACTACACCTCACCTCACCAAAACTCAGACAACACTCACGAATACAATTATTTTTAGTCGAAAATAAAAATTCTATCCCCTATATCGCTATTATACATGTATTAGCTGTACTTAAAAACGACGTTTGTGTGTGTGTTTTATGTGAGATAGGAAACGACTAATTCCCAAACATCTATAACAAGATTTACATATACAAATAAAAATTGTCTATTCTTATCTAATAATCAATCAATCAAACAAAATAACCCAATGCCATTTATTTTTTATTTTTAATCAATGTCTGCGAGGTAGAACTTCCGTCACTTGTACAATCTATTCGTGTTATCATTCTCATATTTCCCTTGAAGTTAGTCACGTGTTTTTCTTCGATGCAGCTGGACATGTTTACTAGGGATCGATCATGTTAATAGTTATGGTGTATTGTTTACCAGCGTATTCAGAACAATTTTGAGATTCCGCTCATCCGCCTTAATTTCCTGCGCATTCTAAACCGTGCCCAATCGCCAGAAGACGGAGGGATTCGGTAATATGTGGGTTGCGTAAAAAAAGCTAAATTAACAATCGTTAAAAAGGGACATTAACATGGCTCGTTCTGCTCTACGACGATTACTGCGTATTGGATTTCGAAGATAGGAATTGTCTTTCGATATGTAATTCAACTTGCTCGTCGTGCGTTAAACATTTTGGATTCCTCTACAACAAGTTTGAATGTTTATTATTATTATTATTATTCTCTTGTTTCATTCATTTTCTAATTTGTTTTTATCGCACTGACACAGACCATAGTTCTGCGGTGTCCGAAAAGTTCCTATCTAATGTATACTGTTTTTTTTCTATTAGGGTGCATATTTGTCAGTAGCAATTAATTTAACGTTGCAGACAACCACGTGGGCGTATGGTAACATTTTGACGTAATACGCATTGCGTTTACATTAGTAAGGTCATCTTGATGCCTTCCCAAGTATGTGCCGCACTTTATAAGTGTAGACGCCTCGTCAGAGAGTGAAATGTGCATTGATAATTTATTTTGGAAACACAATTTCTAAGAAGGCTGTGGGCATCAGGACGTTGAAGTAGTCAAATTACAATTCCCCTCCGGATACAGATGACAAAAATGGGTCAGCATTTACAGCGAAATATAATATATTTGCTTAGCTGCCTCTATGATAGCATTACATTCATGAATTAGTACCAAACAACGTTGGATTATATGTATTACATAGCACTGGGATGTATTAAAAATCGTTTCGCGGTACACGTCTGGCGGAGATAACTAATTCTTTATTATTTCGTGAGCGATTTCAGCTTCGTAGAACGTTCTGCGCATCACGGATTCTGTAGTGTTCGTATGTCAACACCAATGTAAAGTAATCACCGAGAAAAGGTTATTATCGACGCTAAGAAGGCGCATTTGCGTAATTAATTCCCCCATCGAGCTAACACACTCACGAGAAAAATATCTCAGATAACTTGTTCTTTTCTGTTACCCCCTCCATTTATGCCTTTAGCGTATCTAACATCTCCAGAGTATCAGTTTCGTTTATTATTCAAACCAAAAATGAGATCAGTAATTACATTAACATGTCAAGTTGTGCGGTATTCACAAGGTGTAACATATTGGTGAAAACACTGCCTACTTTTAAGAATAACTCTACCCTCATGCGAAAATTGAAAAATGAAGTTGATTGTTTTATGTGAAAAAATAACTGAAAATCAAAAATGGGGCTAACTATTATATTCAACTTCGTAAGTTGCCATGACGTTGGAACATTGTTAACAAAACCGGAAGCTCTATTGAAAACGGTTATCCACAGCATCGAAGTGAAAAGTGCAGTCACCTGACGTGTATATATTCAAAGACAATATTTCGGCATGAAGATATGGCTTTGTGCAAACCAACACATCTGTTTTGAATTGCAGTAACTGTAATTAACCAACAGGACGAAATAAGTACATGGCTTATGTGAGTTTTGACCTACATTTGTACGTGTTTTTTTCTCACCGTTTCCTGTTTACCCTACAGATATACATGCCAGCTGTCAGGTCCACTTTTCGATATCGAAAACAAGTGGTGCAGCAACAAGACGGGCATACGAATGCGCCCTCAGTGGATGGAATAACCAGTATTTCGATAGGAATATTTTTTTTTTTTTTTTTTTTTTTGCAATCCCATTTTGGGTTAGTTACATACTCTTAGATAGGTGGGTATAGGGGTGATGATCTTAGACAAGTGCTGTGATACCGCATATTTCTATACAAATAATAAGCCAACTACTAAATAATGATCTTGTCTACTCGAAAATACACGCTACTAAACACTCCATGATCCGTTTCCACTTGATAAACATCGTCGGATAGTGACGTCACAATTCAGATCGATATTTGAACGTTGCACGATCTATAGTACTGGAGCCCATTGAGCTCTCTCTCTCTACTCTATGTTGTCTACATATTTGTTAGACTTAGTATTCTAACTAGAACTCACCACAGATATTAATAGAAATGACGAACCTGAACTCCTCGATTTGCGGTATACCATAATATACGCGGTGTACATTAGGTCAAAGACACTAGTGTCTTTGATTAGGTGCGCACGGCAGGAAATTAATGTATTTACTTCTGTGGCCATCCGTCTCTAGATATGCTTAGATTTTCTACTTTGATTCAATCGAAATTGCGAAACAAATTCTGTGTATTTGCAAGATGAGGAGTCGGAGATGGCAATATCGCGAATGTCACATGATATCATGGGATTTCTCTTCAATGAATACATTATTCCAATGATTTTACTATATTGATTGGGACATAGGAATGACTAGGGAATAACACCAACACTTCGGCTTATTCTATATTTCCTTAAAATAATGATGTTTTCACGTCGATTGTTGTTTGTGTATATCTGCGTTAGAAGACGTGGTTGCAAAATTATACACTGGCGTTCTAAACAGAATGTATACATCTGCCGATCAGTGGTCATTGGCCGGTTTTATGATAATATAACAAACATTAAACGTGGTTCCATAACGTATTTTGAGCCAGTGGCACCTCTAGCCGTATTATAATATATTAGTGATCACGTGACTCATTTATGTTTGTTTGATGGATTTAAATTTAAATTACTCACAGCCAAATTTACCTAATTTGAATATTTATGTAAATAAATTTTGTAAAATGTTGCCAGTACTTAATCCATTTTTAACACTTTGGCTGCTCAATTGCCACTGACTGTTTATTCTATTGGTTTACCTTATGAGCTAACTGATAACAGCCATTCAAAACGTGCACAGAATGGCCAAAACGCGCACGTTTCTTACTATACAGATTAAAAGCAAGTTGTTAGCAGAAATGTTCATATAATAAAATGTATTTTGATGTGGAATTAAATCTAAAATAAAATATGAGATCAAAATATTTGTTTTTGGGATATAATTTTTTTTCGATTTTTACTAAACTCAAAAAAGGAAGCATTCAATGCTTGTGTAGACCGCGTAATTTGCGTCATGTTGTTTGTCTCATAGCGAACCATTTCAATGATAACATCATTTTACTAACATCATTTTACTATTAGAGAACAGAGTACCTAAAATACCAAGGTTGCGGGAATTTTGGAGTGTATGGTGATCCTATATAGCCATGTACAAATACATACGATTATAGTTTTATACAGCATTTATTTTGTATTTGTGTCAAAAATCATAAAATCATTTTAATCAATTAAAATTATATATTTATATAATCTTTAATCTTAATATTTGGCAGAAACTGTGTATAGTTATGAATAGATTACGTGGCTATCATAGGTGCCATTTTTGATTTTATAAGATAAAACGTCACAGAAATGGCAACATTGTTTTTCTTGTTTTGCATTTAACAACGAACAATAACAGCAAACTGTTAACAAGTATTAAACAAGAATCGCAATTTACACACATTAGCTTATACACTATTAAGGTGATTATTGACCAGTTTTTTGCGCTCAGGCACATACTGAGTTAATATCTTAAAAAGTATTCTACATTATAACACATTCCATTTCATGTATGATATGATGTTTTTGAGTGGGTTGAACTAATTATATATAATATCAAGCAATTATGATAATAGCTTCGTTTAATTAGATAAATATGCATATTAGATAATTTTGGTTGTAATTTAAATACACTAAAAAAGCAGAAATGAGTTCAGTGATCAATAATAATACTGGCTCAAGGTCTATTGTTTCAACCAAAATATACTCCAGGCCACAGAGTGAAAATGTCGTCCTATATACTCACTCGTGTATACTAGTATATCGCATAATATGTTAATTATAAGATCAATAAAGACACTGAGATAATACATTAATAAACTGACGTAACTCGTTGATTACCGTAGGTGTAATATACGATTGTCCACACGAAATGAGTAAAATCACGTGATTCTGGGCGTTTTGTGTACTTTATTCATAACACTACGTCGGGGAATTCGTAATACAGATCATGATATATGTGTAATGGCGGTCTGTGACCTCGCTGCCCGCCGCTTTCTCCCAGATTGACGGGATCAGTTATCGCTTCTTTTAATGTGTGTTCTCTTGTCTTACAATACTAGCGCCAACCCCCAATCCTTCCAATATAAAATTAACCCCGTGAGAAACGATAGAATATACACATATCCCATGCGTCAGAGTTCAGAAACCAGACCACCGCCGCCATCTAGTCTGTTTTTGTGGTTAATTGATATTTTACTCGGCAACTTCACACTGTGCAAATGACCCTTTCTTCGTTTGTAAAACTCAACACGGCTCACTCTCGTTATAACCGGGTCCATTATTATTATCGATTGATCACGAGATGTGTTGACGTCTAGTCAAACTATAGTGAAGCACGATGTAAATCGGGCTGTGTCGCGGGACGCCCTCTGACGACGACTCTTTCGAACCTGCTACCCTTTTTTTGCCCACTGGGAACAGATATACCCGGCAAATATATACGTAAGATCAAGGACAGATACGATTAGGCATAAATAATCACATTAACTCGCGGAAACATACGTATGCTATATCCTTTGAGCGACGGCAACATATTGCTTAACATGCTCACTTATGAGATGTTTTTTTTTCTTTTGGATTTTGTACTTTCACGTACGATTCAATGGTTTGTGTATCTCTTGTAACTTTCATTTACGTTCGGCCGGGTTTCACAAAACATGTTCGAATCACAAAACAAGTATTTTTAATTATGTAACATATACAGGACGGACTCTGTTGGAAAAACGAACTAGAAACATTTTCAGTAAAAGTTACGTATTCAAATATAAAAAACACTGAAGACTTGAGAATGAAAATAAATTCAAATTTATACGAATACATGGGGGACAGAACATGTCGTGACATGATGTGCACACGTAGAAGGGTTTTTGACATAGATATAAAGTGTACCGGTGATCTAATATATTAAAAGGACACGCTGTGCATTGGATTAAATCAACGTTTAGCGGATTTTAAAACAAATAATGGAGCGCCAAAAAAATGAAAAAAAAACATAGTCTATGAATTATAAGTAATTTATCGTAATTGCGTTTAACCACCTGCTAAGATAGGTACATTTTACAGCGAGTGGAGTCGGCAGTTCATGATATCAAACACTAAAATTATACTCTTATTTTTTCAATTGAGCAAAAAACCAATAATGCGCCGTCACAGCGGAAGAATACAATAGATCATTCCCGTCAGCATCGCAGCTGTTACCCGCACTCGGGAGTTTCCACGCACAGAGAGCTCACATCGTCATGCGGTAATACAAATTCCCAAATGTCATGAAAGCAAACATTGGAAGAAAAATTGGTGTACCGATTGGTAATTTGTCGTTTATATACACAGTGCAGTAATTTACAGCCTCATAGTCGACGCAGGCAACCGATAGATTATAAATTACACCAAAGGAAATTTGACATACTTGAAGAGGAAATGAACAAGCATGCTACATGTTCAGTTTCATAAGAGATTAATTCTATGGAATGTGAGGCGTACTCAATAGTACGTTTATTTGCACATTCCCATCAACGACAGCGATGTGATTGTTGACCCTTACTCTTGATTGGTATGTACCGAGGTCTGCCTTCTGCACACCTTAAAAAGACACTGGACGAGGAAAAGTGACTTAAACGAGCTTGTTTCAGTCTAGCCGTACCTGGCTGACACCGGAATGACGTAATTTAATTACAATTATAATGAAAAACAGAGGGCATGCATCACACGCATTTGAAATTTGAACGTAACAATGGCTCACCGTCGACATGATTCTAATCCTAGGATGTCGTCAGTATCACAATATTATGAAAATACACTTTATACACTATGTGAACTACGCATAATCGCCAACTTCACATCGATGGTATCCGTAATTGTTTTATTTATTTTTTTTTGTGAAGTGCAATTGGTGAATCAATCATTGCGATCAAACAATTAGTGATGGTTGATTGACAAATACTGGTGTTTACATTTAATTTATTGAATACATATGTGTACATTGGAGCACTGTAAATTTAAGGAGCAGAGTTACTAACACGACCCGGATATAGCGGTGGATATTTTCATCTAAAAAACAACCAACTCACATTCATATATGTCGACTGTAGTTACCAGACATTCAGTAATGACAGAGCTTATCAGTACATACTAATTTGTTTTCGTGACTTCGGTAAATTAAATATTGAGCTCTCGTCTCGAATACGACTAGAATGTTTTTTCTTTGACGAGGGCGTGTCAGGCGTTATAGCGAACACAGATACCTAGTTTAGCCATCACTGAAATACAGGCACACGTTACACAATCATGCCTTGTTTTCCAAAGATCAAAGAGTAGGATGTTCCAATCTGTCAGAATTTAGATCTAAAGTTCAGGTTCGTACTACGTTTTGCGTCGGCCATATGTGTATGCAAAACCAACAGATTATAGAAAAAAATAATGACTCCGATAAACACGGGACAGCAGTAACACGTGTTAAGAGACTTGCAGATATTATAATAGTCTGGAACTGTATACATCAAAGTGTGTTTCAAGATATGATTTTGGTTCTAAAAATCAACATCAAGCAATAAAGTTTTTGTTTTTTTGATTTTGCAATAAATGTAATAGAACCGAATTGTACGTGAGTATAAGCACTGTTTTTGACATTGCTTCAAAATCTTAAACGTGTATTGTGATTCACTTGCTTTAGCACATTCGCATCTAAGAACGCGGTCAAGTCATATATTTGTAATAACACCCTAAGCAATTCTTGTATAATCCCTCTGAATGAAAAGACTTGAGGGCATATACGTAAAACACACAATTAATTTACGCAATCGAATACGACATTCCGTTTATCGCGTTAATCACGCAAATCTTGAATATAGAATGAAGTTATAAACAAAATCGCGTTAGTACAAAAATCTAATTCGCGCTCTGACCTGGATCCGAAATATGTGTCATGTGACACGATTAATTACGTGCGTGAGTCAACGTGGAAGGTGACGGATACGGAGACTTACGCTTCGAACACGTACTTCTTATATTCTCACAACATCGTTAACAATTCTGAAAGTATTTTCCCCTTGAGAGAAATGAAATTATTGTTTGTTTATTTGATGGAATGTATGATTGATTGAAAATTGAAATAATAACGCCATAAAACTGTGTTTTCATCTCCGTCGGGCATTACTATCGACCATTACAAATCAACATATCAAGAGTAATGGGGCGATTGGTCATAAGCTTATATGCATATACACTGAATCGATTTATTACCAAGTTTGTACGTTTGTAATTCTATTGGGAACGGCCTTGCAAATATTTGAATAGTCTGACGCAATACTCACTAGCTAGCCGCTCGAGTCAAATTGATTAAAATGTAAAATCGTAATCCCACGTAGGAAATTAACAGTTTCATCGTGGGAAGATCACATCTGGTTGGTAAAATGAAAATTGAACGAATGTCTAAAGCAATGTAGATGTCCGCGTATATGCTCCTGGAGTCCGTTTTTACATGAAATCGGTATTAACATTTATTTTACACAAATAGCATTTCAACGGAAGGACAATGTGATTCTCGTTACAAAATTATGCCACGGAACTTTGCTGTTGTTGATGAAATGCATGTGAGTGTGTATTTCATAGTAACAAGACAAGGAGGATTATATGGCTCGTTCGAATTTTATATGCTGTCTCTTCTATGGTAGGCCATTGTTCTTAAATTTATGATGAATCTAATTATTGAATTAAATTGAAATACTGGATTCGAGGCGGAAAGATCATTAAATAAACAGAACACATTGGGACAAGTTTTAATAAAAAAAAAAAACATTCACGACAGTGTTTCTATTTTCACTATACGTATCCAATCATAATTCTTACATTGATAACACCTTTCGTCTTCTAATCCCCATTTCTCCCAAGTCCATATAACCTTGTTGTATCTCATGCAAATAATGAACTCTGTACTTTAAAGATGGTAGTTACTTTAAATGTTTCATTACGCGTATTAGTTTTGCACATAAGAAAATACACGTTACACGTTTCTGCACAGCTGTCACGATACTCATCCGCCTAACCTACGATCGAATTACAAATACAAATCATAGTGCGGACGGTTGCATGGTTTTCTCACCATAAAGATGTCGGTTGTCGAATCGATTCAATCGCATCGCAAATCAATTAGCTGCGATGCTTGATTTGTGGTGGCTTCACCTGATACGACCTCTGAGTTGTGGGTCATCGCAAACTCACAATTTCCTCGTTTTGAACTGCTTTGCGAGGGTCATCAGATCGCACCGTGCGAAGATTCCGTCAAGAGTCATCTAATGACTCAAATCTATGAGTGACGGCAGAAACAACTAGGACAAGGCGCTGGGGATGAAATCGTTTATATCTGATGCAATTATAGGAAAAATCAGATTCGTCGGATATAAACCCAGTTAGCAAGTGTAAATGTAGTTCTCGCTTTTAAAACTTTAAGAATATTGAAATTATATTGTTACTGTATATGCTGATAATTTATCCGTCACTTTGCAGTTACTAAAATCAAACCATTCTTGGAACTGTTATATCGATTATCGCTTCTGTAAAATATAATTTACGCCACTGCTACATTCGAAAATATTGCCCCCCCCCCCATCAAAAACGACTTGTCGTGGATTTATTCGTGCAGTGTATTTACTAAATTACATGTAGTAAGTCTCAAGTTATCAAAAAAATATGGTTTATTCCATGTATAATTTTCAGTAGTTAACATATGAAATCTGAGAAACACATATTTTACATAGTTAATGTATATCCGCCTATCACCCGGTAAATCGTGAATTCGATTGTAAGCAACAACAGTAGCACTCTGTAAAATAACATCTACTCTTCTTTCTCCAGATTCCTTTATACGAACTCTAATTACAATAATACAATTTTAGAAATCATGCACAGTGACGGAACCGCGAGTATACTCTCTTCGAAAAGTGCAAACGATTCAAAGTGTGTGTGACGCAATTATGGTGATCGCTTTGAGGAAGTGTTTTCGATGTTAGTTTCCGTGTCCCTGATGATTCAGAGTCCCCGATGCAAAATGTTGTTATGATGATAAATTGGCCGAGCACGATGCTGGTTGATTGATATAACAACATTACTGTACACTCTTAAATGTATCTACTCAGTCGTCATTTTATAGAATTTGCACCAAAGAATGTTTACACTTTTCAGATCATCTTAATTTTTAATTTCTTGTGCGTCTGGATTTTTTTCGCGACACGCTCCCAGCCAGCAGAAATTATACGACAAGTAAAATGCTCACGAATGCTGTCACGCCGACTGATACACCTGGCCTGCATTTACATGCTGCAATCGGGAGATCGGGGATGACAAACTACAAGTTTTTCTTCGTATGTCTATCAATTCCATCAGGCAAATTATAGTTAAAAGTGGGTAATTGTGAATAATAACGCAACATGTCGTGCACGCCACGTGACATCACATGGTATTCGAGAATTTAATAAATATGCGGTGCAGAAAAGATATACAGGTAATTGAAATCAATCCGCGGTGATAAATCAGTCCGTGGTAACACAGACACATGTCATATAGTGAAACAAATATATAAGTTATCAAAGTTCGAATGTGTCCCGTTATGTTCCAAGTTCTTTTGGTATAATTGTTCTTTAGGAATAACGTCCTGCTGATCGTAAATGAATAATAAAATTAGTTGTTTGCTTTGCATCGCCACTCTACCCCGGAACTAATCGTGATTAAAATTAATCATACCACTTGAACTGTATACTAAGCTTAATCATTACCGAATTGAGTATCGCTTCGATTGTTCTTTGAATTTACAAGAAGCATTTGCACTAAGTTGATAACATGTAAATATAACTTATATACAACTGCCCACCGAGACCACGAGAGCGAGTAAGCAAGACGATTAGTTTTTGCCCCTCTATTATTGTTTAATTCACTGCCGTCAACCGAGTCTGCTTTTTTTTGACATCTGTACGCTCGTAACCATGGTATCTGGAACCGTGAACGCAGTGCTCTCAATATGATGACAGCGGTAATTTACGTCTAAAGTATATGAGCTGAGTAATCATGCATTGTACCGCGTAAAATACGCTCAGCTAAGAACACATGCTATGCAATATTACCCCCTATTTATTTTACAGGTTCCTATTTTTAGGCATACTTTAAGTTAATAGATATTACAACGATGGAGAAAATTCCCGGATATAATAACCGCTGATTCTAAACAATGTTTAATTTCGAAATTCGTATATAAATAGGCAGTATTTTTGCCGTTTCTTTGGGGGGGGGGGGTAAAACATACAATAGTTCCCAGCAGTTACTTGAATTCGTGCACCAACGCTACACATTTACAACGTTGGATAGACCCAGGGAATTTTAAAACAGTTTTCCAATTCCATTAGGCAATCCGGACAAATGCGCGTGCCCCGCGGAAGTGAGCGTGATGCGAAACTGCAATGCGCAGTACGACCTGAAACATTTACGCATCTAAGATGATTCACCTGCATAGATGGTACATTAGTCGATCGAACGATTGGAACTACTATTAGTGAATGCATCTGCGTAATTATCTAAGTGGACATTTATTCCAGTTCTAATTTGGACTCTGTTATTATAACGAATCGCCCACTCGATCACCGCCACAGTCATGGATGTTATTCCTAAACTGCTAGAGGGTCAGAAAACTGTTAGTGCTAGCATTATGCACGTGACCGTAGAAACGTTTACGTTCTTAATGTAGCAAAATGGGATGGGTGGAAGAGAAAGAGGAAGTGAGCGAGTGAGCTTTATTCATCTACGCCCCGAGCTGAAGTGTTTTAATTTATATAACAAGGTTACGTGCATTTGTGGCCTATGTCAAGCAAATAGCTGCTGTGGGTTGTATTTAATGTTTGTTTGCAGAATATTCGACATCACAACGTCTTGATCTGCAGCCAGCATAACAGTTGACCCAGGAGTATCACAGTTCCAGGAAAACATCGATTTAATAAATCCAATAATTACGATCTCTAATCGTGTATTGTCCACAAACTTGCAAAAAAATGTCCAGCAATCCCTAATTAAATTTAAGGTTTAGTTGTGTTTCCGAGGTGCCCATTCTGATCCATTTCCGACCTAACAAACTTCACACGGTGAATCTGAATTAAATAAACACAATAAGAAAGACGAAAAGTTGAACATTTGTAATGTTGAGGGCGACATTCAATCTCTGCCAGTGCCACTGTTTGTACGTGCTTGCTATCACGTAATCTGTACTGCAGTTGCAAGTTTCTGCCCGGTTGACATTAAGATCACACGTGTACGGCATTTGTGAAACCTTGAGGGTGGAATAGTTGTTTTTCCAACATCGACTAAATTGTTTTTCTAAATACGTCAAATCAATATCCTTATATAGGTTCAAGTCACCAGGAAACAAATATCACAAAATGTTTTCCAATCCTTTTTTTCTTCTATTCTCTCTCGCATATCAATCACCAACTCCACATATTGTCTAAACAATCAACGCATTAAAGCGGTGGGAGTCGTCACCTGCGCAAGCGTCAGATGGCCATAGCGTGTCATTGTTTACAAACAAGCGTCTACCCATGAGCCTTTGCGTTTTTAGCGTGTGTTGTTATCGTTGCTTGGGACTCAATTCCCGCGCGTGCGCAGGTGACGACCTTCCCGCTTTAAGTATAGAATTTATAGACACTTTAAAGTATATTAGGAAAGATAAACACCTTAATTCCTTTGTATTTATATAATTGTATCAGATTAGCGTGTGACACGTTTTGGAAAAGGAAATCAATTAGACTTTGTCGCTAACACATTGTATTACAAGTCCTTGGACGCCCTCGATTGTCCCGATGTTTCTACGTCTTTTCAAATGTTGCGGAATTTGCAGCAATCGGCGTTTACAGCCATTGCTGACTGCAGAAAAATACATACATATATGTAAGTTTGTGAGATGCACTGAGATTTTCACAGTATGTTGACTGGCATATGCGTATGGATTACCCGTTGGTGACTGACCATCTGTCGTTCACGGCCCCGAGTACCGAATTGCCCTTGATCGCTATTCAAATACACTTTCATTATCTCACATTTAAACTTTCGAACTATTGTGAATAAAGCGTAACACTAAAACTGGTTCATGCGACCACACACATTTTTAAGGACTGGATAAGATGGATTTAACACAAGTAACACATTTAACAAATACATGCTACCAACTTTATTCACGAGATTACATTATCTTTCTACGTGTATTGAGATGTAACCTGAGGTCATATTGCGTTAGGCCAATGCAATACACAGTTTACTTTTCTCTGCCTGCCAGGTAATCAGCCGAAACTACTCAATTCGCGATTACGTCTCCATTCTACGCTTTCCATGAAGTCAATGTAAAACTTGATACGTCAATATAGCCTTACATCACCCGATCATAATTTATTTTTATTTAAGCTCTGAGTTTTCATTTTGTTTTTTTATTGAGTGATTTATTTCAAAAATGAACAAAAGTTTTTTTGATTTTTTTTGTATACCTCGGAAGAGTTATTGAGTTATATTATACTGTTGACATCATGAGATTTATGTTTGTCTGCCTGTCTATTTATTTATTTCAACGAAGTGGAAACAATTCTGTATAATTACGATGTAGGTTTCTGAATCCCGGGAGAGTTATACGTTGTCGATATCAATGAAATATTTTTACCACAATTGACATGATTGATACGTTATTTATTTATGTTTTTCCCTAAGTGAAAATTTGTCTCTGCGCTGTGACACGTGTCATGATAATTAATGTTGTAAAGTATTCGAATTCGTTAGTTGAAACATATAAATTTTCAAAAGGCGATTAAAATTTTATAACATTGAATAATCAATACTTGTTCAGATAGATGTGAACTCCGAGATTACCCATTGCTATCATCACAAATTGGTTTATATGCAATGAGATACATTCCCGTGTAATTATAGATTTCAGTTTCTTAAACTTATACATTTTAGATGAATGTAATTTGTTTTGTTTTTTTTACAATTGCCTTGAGTGATGTAGTATTTATTTATTTATTTCCCCTAAGTGCAAATAACATTAAGAATGATAACTAATCTTGTAAAATAATTGAATTTGTTTCCGAGAAACCGACTGGGATAGTTTTTATCAAATATCAAATGCATAATATAATATGATGTTATCACAATTATATAGCAAAGTATGCGCGCGGACATTAAACCGGAAGTATCGACCGGCGCCCAAGCCTCGTTTGGACGTAGTCCGAAATCGGGGATTTGTGAATTGATCTCTGTGAGTCCGTCCGTACGAAATTGTAACTCAGACATGCGGCTATCGATCAAACTTCACACCCATATTATGTATCTTAGGTAGAAATCTTACCAAACCAAAACAGGTAATTATAATTATAATTATAATTAAAGATAGTATTTCCCAAATCCTTTTGTATAGGAGTACAGTGTACTAATGACCAGTAGATATCACTGGTATATGTTTATAATAGTGAACTACGTGCTGCATTACACCACAAATTACCTGCTAAGCTCATTCTGTACGTGGAGTGATCGTGCATCCACATATAGCGGCACAACCGTGACGTAAGATAACGTGGCGCCCTCTATACCAGCATTGCTCAACGCCAAACGCACGCTGTCAAATGACTTCGGACCGAGTAATAATAATCCAGCTGTTGTGAACGCGATATACCTAATAACAGATATAGCGCCACGCAGTGTTCAAATAAATTAAATTGTTCTGTTACTGTGGCATTGTATATTTCTCAAACATGGATGTACTATTTCACGTATAGACAAACACAAACTTGAATATTTGTAATGATTTGAAGCGCTGGAAGTTGATTTATTGTTTTATATTTCCTTTCGGGAAAAACCGTTATAAATAAATATATGCAAATGCCCAATCAAATGTCATACTTGACTCTTCTATTTATAGTGGGCCATTTGGAAATATTGTTGTGACACGTGGCTATAGATTTCCACTAAAACCAAGAAAACCCGTATGAGGAAACTACATATATGTACATGAAACAGACAGAAGACACATTTAATGTTAATTCACCCACCTCTTGGATGTAAGACCAACCCTACATATGTCACACTTGTCGCAAATTCGAGGAGGAGAGGAGTAGTCAAGAAAGAGATTGACTGAAGCATAACAAGCACGGAATTTTCATGGACCAGAAGTGTCCTGAACATATATCACGGCTTACATCAAAACCCACAAGCACACTGATACCATATGCAAAGTAAGGAATAGCTACAAACATATTGAAAACGTCATTGAAAACAACAACAACAAAAACACAAAAAAACACAAAGAAATACACACAAATACTAGGTTTTTAAGAACTTTATTTGCTCCAGGAAGAGCGAGATGAACCAACTCTATGGATCGCCATCTTTATGTAAATTTGATGCACCCATTATGAAAGAATCAACGGTGATATATTTAGGGGAGAGTTAACTCCCGATATTACATTTGCCAAGATCAATATGAGTCGAAATTTCAAAGATTAATAAATGCACCTGAGATTAAATAATTTATTATTAATAACAGCAATTAATACACTTGTTACATTGTTAGTATTACACCCCCGTCAAATTAGTTGTGTATGCTTTATATTGAATTTGAACACAACAGGAAACTGTATCACGCCCTCAGTTGCTGGATTCGAACTTCAACCCAATCATTAAAGGATGATTCCCTCAAATAAGTGTAGAGGGCGCTATAGTCTCAAACTTAAAATTCTCTATCCTCGGGGGCGGAGCTACGTCACAGGACGTCCCACGTTGCTACGACGCGCACCACTGTACATGCATTTCTATGGGCGGTGAAAATTCGAGAAAACAACACAAACTCAACTTTGAAGTAATCCTGAACAACCAAATTTATATATGTTACATACGTAGGGCCCCGGGGGGGGTCACTCAATATTAAAACCTTACACCATGTGCGTTCTTGCTAAAAAATAATAGGCCCCTAGGGCTAGCAGCACATTGACAAACCATACCCCCTATTGCGGACGCAATGTAAATTCAGTACCCCTAGAGCAGACATATTCAACAAAGGCGCAGTTGATGCCCCTGGCAATTATAAACGAATATCTGTGTTGCCCCTCAATTGCAGCAGTATTTAGAGAAACAAAATATTATTTTTGAACATCAGTACGGCTTTCGCAATTACTACAGCACAAGGCTTCCGGTGATTAATTTAATTAACAACTTACTGACCCAAATTGATGAAGGAAAAGTAACTGTTGGTATTTACATTGATTTCAGGAGAGCCATAAATCACGATATACTCATGTCAAAACTGAATCACTGTGGCATACGGGGTATTCCAAATAAATGGCTCAGAAATTATTTGCAACACAGAACACAGTTTACTTACTCAGATTTGTTTCACTTCTCCCTATATCATGTGGTGTCCCTCAATAATGATACTGATAATGATCATCTGAATAATGTAGTTGATTGGTGTGATGCAAATAAATTAACAATAAATTGCTCAAAAACAAATTACATGATTATTAGGGGCCAACGTACATCATTTAAAGTAGTAGGGTCATTGACTGTAAAAATTTCCCCATTGAACGAGGTTGATGAAATGGCGACTTTTGTGGGAATTGAAATTGACAGGCATTTGAAATGGGAAAAACATATAACAAAAATTACTAATCTTATCTGGAAAAAAGATAGGCATCCTATTGACATTATGTCCCTCAACTTATTTTACTGTTGTTATACCAAGCACTAATTGAACCCCCATATCGCTTATGGATTGAAAGTCTGGGGGAACACATATCCTACAAATTTGAAAAGCATTCTAACTTTCTCTGATTTTACTGCCCATTCTGTACCTATTTTCAAACAACTTAGAATTCTTGATGTCCCTAAATTGTGCACCTATTCAATTTGTAATTTTGTATATGATATTATCCATATTTATCTTCCACACTCTATACATACATCTTCAAATACATTCATCACTGTCACAATACCACACAAAGGCACCGATGTGACTTACTTGTTCCAAAAATGAATACAATTATAGGCCAATTTTCAATCTCGTATTTAGGAACTAATTTATGGAACAGTCACAATAAGATCACAACCAAAGCATATATTCAAACAAAAAATGAAGGATGTACCATTGTCGAAATCACCACATAACTTTATTTTGTAAAAACAGTGTTGTCATGAAGTACTATATGGCTGCATTTTTTCTATTTACTTATTCAGTTTAGCACCAAATACTTAAATTACTGTATATTGATTTATGTTTAAAGGAATTTGACAAGATTAGCTTCCCAAAGCTATTTCAAATTCCTTCTACCTATAAATATATATTTTTTTCCTATTTCAGAATTGTATTTTTCACGGTTAATATGGGTAATAAACCATCATATCATATCATATCATATCATATCATATCATATCATATCATATCGTATCGTATCGTATCGTATCGTATCATATCATATCATATCATATCATATCATATCATATCATATCATATCATATCATATCATATCATATCATATCATATCATATCATATCATAAAATATCATATCATATCATATCATATCATATCATATCATATCATTGCAGTATCTGTACACTCATACAAACAAACAAATACAGCGACTGTTTACGGATACACGTCATATTCAAAGTAAGTCATTATCAAGCTACCTAGGCTAGTATCAGCAGCAGTAGCTCTATAGCAAAATCCGTGACTGGCAGACACTGCTTTGTAAAAGAATGGGAACTGAAAACTATACAAGCTTAGCAATTCAACTTATTCCAGTCAGTCCAGTCGCTTAGTTAAACATTTGTATATAAGTTTGTATATAAAAACGTGGAGTCTAAATGCAATGCAATACGTTTAATTAAACTCAATTAAATTGCAATTCTATATAGGAATTCACTTTAACAACAGTGTAACTCAATAAGATTACAACCCTATGGGAATGCAATTTGGGATCAGATAAATATATGCAAATGATGGAAATGTAGTCTCTCAATCGGTAAAAAAGTCACGTGGTGTAGTTTTTAAGTACATGATAAATACCGACTATTAGGACTTTATATTCCAGTAAGAGGGCTTTATCTGACCTAAATCAAACAGTTAAAAAACAATCTATGGATATATATAAACTTGCGAAAAGTATCATACTTTCGGAATTTGTGGTTATTGAAATTAAAGCATGTGAGCCATATACGCCAAATCAACTTATAAATATTCATGACCAACACCACAAATCATAAAATAAAATTGCGCAAGTTCGAACTAGCTCGATGGCCAGCGTGTCTGCCAGACCGACCGTTGTGCTAACTTCACGTTTGTGCCAACCGTTTGTTATTTATTCTTAGCACAATAAAATCATTTTTATATTTTGCAGTTCCTTTTTTTTACCGTCTTTGTGTTCACTGTCCCACTGATCTAGGTAACCACGCTATGTACTATTTTCCCATAGAATTCAAACTACCAACTGTATAAACCACGTAAAGCAATATCTCAAAAGTTTGGTCCTTGACCCTTTTTTCATGTATGACCTCGTTTAGTAATAGACAATATATTCAAAAAATATATAAACAAGTTTTTTTTAAACTGCATTGAGCCGAATTAGTACGATGTATTTGATTTTTCTGTCGATATCGCTGTCATACTAGTTTATTGCAAAAGCAATACATTTGACCATCGGTTGATATCGAAGGACATACTTCCTGCAAACTATACTTCCATGTTGTATTTTCGACCACAGAATACACCTAATCACGAGTGAAAATAACTTCTATACTCGACAAATGTCAGGGCAAGTATGTGGTTTACAACTTCCTAATGTACGTCGTTTTATTATTTCCTTATGATGTTTACATTCTGCACACAGACACACGCGTGTTTGTGTTTCAATTTTCATATGAATACAAGTGTGTGGTTTATAATCTCGGTATGAATGCAATATGTGTGCTTTAAGATATCCTTATGGATACATATGTGTGATTTACAGTGTGAATACAAGTTATTATCTTCATAGAAATACTGTGAATATTACAATTTGCATATAATTACACGTGTATGGTTTACAAACTTTCTCTAATACTCCTGTGTGTGGTCTAAAATCAGCATATGAATACACGTGTGTCATTTACATTTCCCGTGTGAATAAACGTTTCGGTTTACGAACACAATTATAGGGTTTACAAGCTCTATAATCTGATCATTCATAAATTAATCGGTAATGTAAGACAACCGTCACTGCAATATATTTACATACAGTGCAAAGTAGTTGCCTAAATAGTATTTTATTCACAAATAATGTAAATACTTAAACTCAGAATAGAACCTGTATGCGCATTCACATAAATACGTGTATGAATACATGTATATGATTTTCAAACTCCATGTGAATACATGTGAGATCTTTACAATCCCCATATGAGTATAATTTTTGGTTAAATTTACAATTTTCACATAAATACAAGTGTGTGGTTCACACTCCCCTGGAGAATAAACGTGTTTGGTCTGATATCTCCACATGAATACTTACACGTGGTTACAATTGTTTACAATTGCCATACGAATACAGGTGTATGTTTTGAAGTCGCCACATAAATACCTATATCTGGTTCAAGATTTACAAACGAAATCGTAAGAGAATTGTAAATTCACAATTCTAAATTACTAATACCGTAATACAATTTATACTGTATTATATTTACATATTAAATAAGTGGTAATTTACATATAATATACTTAAACTCAGAATAGAGACTTGTGAATTAACAGAAATACGAATATGAATACATTTACATGGTTTTACAATCTCCATATGATTATGTGCATTATGGTTTACTATCTTCCCACTATTACAAATGTAATTCTTACATGTGGAAACAATTACATGTAAATTGTTTATATATAATGCCCATACGAATACAAATTTGTGGTTTAAAATTAATGAACATGTGAATACAAAATATACTACATATAAATACAAAGGTGTGGTTTATACCCTCCATATGAATACAAGGTGTGGTTGATACCCTCCATATGAATACAAATGTGTGGCTTATAACTTCCATATGAATACAAATGTGTGGCTCATATCCTCCATATCAATACAAATGTGTGCCTTATAACCTCCACATGAATACAAATGTGTGGCTTACACCCTCCATATAAATACAAAGGTGTTGCTTATACCCTATGTATGAATACAAATGGGTGGCTTATACCCTCCATATGAAAACAAATGTGTGGTTTATACCCTCCATATAAATACAAAGGTGTTGCTTATAACCTCCATATGAATACAAATGTGTGGCTTGCACCCTCCATATGAATACAAAGGTGTTGCTTATACCCTCCATATAAATACAAAGGTGTTGCTTATACCCTCCATATGAATACAAATGGGTGGTTTATACCCTCCATATAAATGCAAAGGTGTTGCTTATAACCTCAATATGAATACAAATGGGTGGCTTATACCCTATGTATGAATACACATGGGTGGCTTATACCCTCCATTTGAATACAAGGTGTGGCTTATACCCTCCATATGAATACAAATGGGTGGCTTATACCCTCCATATAAATACAAAGGTGATGCTTATACCCTCTGTATGAATACAAATGGGTGGCTTATACCCTCCATATGAATACAAAGGTGTTGCTTATACCCTTTGTATGAATACAAATGGGTGGCTTACACCCTCCATATTAATACAAAGGTGTTGCTTATACCCTATGTATGAATACTAATGGGAGGCTTATACCCTCAATATGAATACAAGGTGTGGCTTATACCCTCCATATGAATACAAATGGGTGGCTTACACCCTCCATATAAATACAAAGGTGTTGCTTATACCCTATGTATGAATAGCAGGTGTGATTTTTACCCTCCATATAAATACAAGGTGTGGCTTATACCCTCCATATGAATACAAATGGGTGGCTTACACCCTCCATATAAATACAAAGGTGTTGCTTATACCCTATGTATGAATACTAATGGGAGGCTTATACCCTCAATATGAATACAAGGTGTGGCTTATACCCTCCATATGAATACAAATGGGTGGCTTATACCCTCCATATCAATACAAAGGTGTTGCTTATACCCTATGAATGAATACAAATGGGTGGTTTATACCCTCCATATGAATACAAGGTGTGGTTTATACCCTCCATATGAATACAAATGGGTGGCTTATACCCTCCATATCAATACAAAGGTGTTGCTTATACCCCCCATATGAATACAAAGGTGTTGCTTATACCCTCTGTATGAATACAAATGGGTGGCTTATACCCTTCATATGAATACAAGGTGTGGCTTATACCCTCCATATAAATACAAATGTGTGGCTTATACCCTCCATATCAATACAAATGTGTGGGTTATACCCTCCATATGAATACAAGGTGTGGCTTATATCCTCCATATGAATACAAATGGGTGGCTTATACCCTTCATATAAATACAAAGGTGTTGCTTATACCCTTTGAATGAATACAAGGTGTGGCTTATATCCTCCATATAAATACAAAGGTGTTGCTTATACCCTCTGTATGAATACAAATGGGTGGCTTATACCCTCCATATAAATACAAAGGTGTTGCTTATACCCTCTGTATGAATACAAATGGGTGGCTTATACCCCCTATATGAATACAAAGGTGTTGCTTATACCCTCTGTATGAATACAAATGGGTGGTTTATACCCTCCATATGAATACAAGGTGTGGCTTATAACCTCCATATAAATACAAATGTGTGGCTTATACCCTTCATATAAATACAAAGGTGTTGCTTATACCATCCATATGAATACAAAGGTGTTGCTTATACCCTCTGAATGAATACGAGGTGTGGCTTATGTTCTCCATATGAATACAAAGGTGTTGCTTATACCCTCTGAATGAATACAAGGTATGGCTTATGTCCTCCATATGAATACAAAGGTGTTGCTTATACCCTCTGAATGAATACGAGGTATGGCTTATGTCCTCCATATGAATACAAAGGTGTTGCTTATACCCTCTGAATGAATACGAGGTATGGCTTATGTCCTCCATATGAATACAAAGGTGTTGCTTATACCCTCTGAATGAATACAAGGTATGGCTTATGTTCTCCATATGAATACAAAGGTGTTGCTTTTACCCTCTGAATGAATACAAGGTATGGCTTATGTCCTCCATATGAATACAAAGGTGTTGCTTATACCCTCTGAATGAATACGAGGTGTGGCTTATGTTCTCCATATGAATACAAAGGTGTTGCTTATACCCTCTGTATGAATACAAGGTGTTGCTTATACCCTCTGTATGAATACAAATGGGTGGCTTATATATTAAATGATCAAGGCCAGCAGGAACCCACTAATAAAACCACTACAAAAACTATTCAATTTAATCCTGCAGAGTGGATACATCCCTAATCGCTGGAATTTAGGTATGATCACTCCTATTTTCAAAAAAGGAGACAAAACAAATCCAAACAATTACAGAGGCATCACACTTCTTAATAGTGTCAGTAAACTTTTCACCTCCATTCTTAAGCAACGGCTTTTGAAACATCTAAAGGAAAACAACACAATTATCAGAGAACAAATAGGATTCATGCCAAACTGTAGCACCAAAGACCATTTATTTGTCCTCAAACAACTAACCACAAAATACCTGAGCAACAAAAAGACTTTGTTTGCTTGTTTCATTGACTTCCAGAAAGCCTTTGATTCCATCTGGCATCTAGGTCTCTTCTGGAAACTTATCCAAAGTGGTATTACAGGTAAATTCTACAACATCATAAAATCCATTTATCTGAACTCAACAGGATGTGTTAAACTTAAACAGTGTGTAACAGACAGCTTCACAATTAATAGAGGAATTAGACAAGGGGATGGACTCAGCCCACTCCTTTTCAATATCTATGTAAATGACATTAAAACATCATTAGACTTGGCTCATAATGACCCACCAAGTCTCCTAAACACAAGTCTCCCATGTCTGCTATATGCAGACGACCTTGTAGTATTATCCCAATCACATACTGGCTTACAAAATGCCATAAATTCTCTTGAAACTTACTGTCAGAAATGGAAACTCAATATTAATATCTCTAAGTCAAAAATCATCATGTTTAGTAGGTCAAAAAAATCACAGGACAAACTAAAATTCTATGTTGATGGAAAGGAACTTGAAAATACAAAAACCTACACATACCTCGGCATTAAACTACACAAATCAGGTAAATTCATCGGAGCACAAGAAGACCTCAGAGCTAGAGCAATGAAGGCATGTTTCAAAATGAAACAAATGCTATTCTCAGAAAAACTAACTCCAATCAAAACATACTTAAAAATGTTCGATGCAATTGTAAAACCAATTATGCTTTACTGCAGTGAAATTTGGACGAGCGAGAACATCAATAAATCGCATCTAATGGCAAATCTGTCAACACCAATGGAAAAAGTACAAATACATTTCTGCAAATACCTTCTAAAAGTAAATAGCAAAGCAAGTAATTTGGCAAGCCTACTAGAGTTGGGAAGATATCCTCTCCTAGCATCAAGCTTAAAATATATGATCAAATATTGGATCAAAATTAATAATTCTAACCCAAATTCGCTAGTACATGAAGCTTACAATCTTGGGATACATCTTGATAAAAAAGGAAAAGACAACTGGGTAACAGACATAAAACAAATTTTAGAAAATTTAAATATGGGAAATATTTGGGAAAACCATAAATCTCTTGATGAAAAACAAATCACTGAAACAGTAACGCGCAAACTAGAACAATCCTTTGAAATACATAGTACAGAAACATTACACGATGACAATAAAGGTAAAAACCATAAAAACAAGTTACGAACCTATAGGAAAATTAAAACAGAATTTGCATATGAAAAATATCTCACCACAATCAAAAATCCAAATCATAGAGCAGCTATGACAAAACTCAGAATAAGTGCTCATACCCTTCAAATCGAAAGGGGCAGATATAATAACATTTTAGCGGAGGACCGAATTTGCCCAGTTTGTGACAAACAGGAAATTGAAAACGAAAAACATTTTCTTCTCAATTGTGATTTATACAAGAAGGAACGAGAAATCATGATCAAGAATATTAAATACAATATAAGCAACTTGGGGACGGATGACGAAAAACTTACAAATATACTAAAAATTAAAAATGACAAAACAATCATTGAACTAGGAAAATTCATCCACACTTGTTTCAAATTACGACAAGAAAAAATCTTAAAATGCCAGTTGCCTCAACCAACCGCCAAATAATTTAATTTTTTTGTTTGCTATCTTTTTTGTATTACTTTATTGTATTTTCAACTAAGATCCCACTCCGGGATACGGTTTCAATAAAGATTATTATTATTACCCTCCATATGAATACAAGATGTGGCTTATACCCTCCATATGAATACAAGATGTAGCTTATACCCTCTGTATGAATACAAATGGGTGGCTTATACCCTCCATATAAATACAAAGGTGTTGCTTATACCCTCTGAATGAATACGAGGTGTGGCTTATGTTCACAATATGAATACAAAGGTGTTGCTTATACCCTCTGTATGAATACAAGGTGTTGCTTATACCCTCTGTGTGAATACAAATGGGTGGCATATACCCTCCATATTAATACAAGGTGTGGCTTATACCCTCTGTATGAATACAAATGGGTGGCTTATACCCTCCATATAAATACAAAGGTGTTGCTTATACCCTCTGAATGAATACGAGGTGTGGCTTATGTTCACAATATGAATACAAAGGTGTTGCTTATACCCTCTGTATGAATACAAGGTGTTGCTTATACCCTCCATATGAATACAAGGGGTGGCTTATAACCTCCATATGAATACAAGGGGTGGCTTATACCCTCCATATGAATACAAGATGTGGCTTATACCTTCCATATGAATACAAGGGGTGGCTTATACCCTCCATATCAATACAAAGGTGTTGCTTATACCCTATGAATGAATACAAATGGGTGGTTTATACCCTCCATATGAATACAAGGTGTGGCTTATACCCTCTGTATGAATACAAATGGGTGGCTTATACCCTCCATATAAATACAAAGGTGTTGCTTATACCCTCTGAATGAATACGAGGTGTGGCTTATGTTCACAATATGAATACAAAGGTGTTGCTTATACCCTCTGTATGAATACAAGGTGTTGCTTATACCCTCTGTATGAATACAAATGGGTGGCATATACCCTCCATATTAATACAAGGTGTGGCTTATACCCTCTGTATGAATACAAATGGGTGGCTTATACCCTCCATATAAATACAAAGGTGTTGCTTATACCCTCTGAATGAATACGAGGTGTGGCTTATGTTCACAATATGAATACAAAGGTGTTGCTTATACCCTCTGTATGAATACAAGGTGTTGCTTATACCCTCCATATGAATACAAGGGGTGGCTTATAACCTCCATATGAATACAAGGGGTGGCTTATACCCTCCATATGAATACAAGATGTGGCTTATACCCTCCATTTGAATACAAGGGGTGGCTTATAACCTCCATATGAATACAAGGGGTGGCTTATACCCTCCATATGAATACAAGATGTGGCTTATACCCTCTGTATGAATACAAATGCGTGGCTTATACCCTCCATATAAATACAAAGGTGTTGCTTATACCCTCTGTATGAATACAAATGGGTGGCTTATACCCTCCATATGAATACAAGATGTGGCTTATACCCTCCATATGAATACAAGGTGTTGCTTATACCCTCTGTATGAATGCAAATGGATGGCTTATACCCCCCATATGAATACAAAGGTGTTGCTTATACCCTCTGTATGAATACAAATGGGTGGTTTATACCCTCCATATGAATACAAGGTGTGGCTTATAACCTCCATATAAATACAAATGTGTGGCTTATACCCTTCATATAAATACAAAGGTGTTGCTTATACCATCCATATGAATACACAGGTGTTGCTTATACCCTCTGAATGAATACGAGGTGTGGCTTATGTTCTCCATTTGAATACAAAGGTGTTGCTTATACCCTCTGAATGAATACAAGGTATGGCTTATGTCCTCCATATGAATACAAAGGTGTTGCTTATACCCTCTGAATGAATACGAGGTATGGCTTATGTCCTCCATATGAATACAAAGGTGTTGCTTATACCCTCTGAATGAATACGAGGTATGGCTTATGTCCTCCATATGAATACAAATGTGTTGCTTATACCCTCTGAATGAATACAAGGTATGGCTTATGTTCTACATATGAATACAAAGGTGTTGCTTATACCCTCTGAATGAATACAAGGTATGGCTTATGTCCTCCATATGAATACAAAGGTGTTGCTTATACCCTCTGAATGAATACGAGGTGTGGCTTATGTTCTCCATATGAATACAAAGGTGTTGCTTATACCCTCTGTATGAATACAAGGTGTTGCTTATACCCTCTGTATGAATACAAATGGGTGGCTTATACCCTCCATATGAATACAAGATGTGGCTTATACCCTCCATATGAATACAAGATGTAGCTTATACCCTCTGTGTGAATACAAATGGGTGGCTTATACCCTCCATATAAATACAAAGGTGTTGCTTATACCCTCTGTATGAATACAAATGGGTGGCTTATACCCTCCATATGAATACAAGATGTGGCTTATACCCTCCATATGAATACAAGGTGTGGCTTATACCCTCTGTATGAATACAAATGGGTGGCTTATACCCTCCGTATGAATACAAGGTGTGGCTTATAACCTTCATATAAATACAAATGGGTGGCTTATACCCTCCATATGAATACAAGATGTGGCTTATACCCTCCATATGAATACAAGGTGTTGCTTATACCCTCTGTGTGAATACAAATGGGTGGCTTACACCCTCCATATAAATACAAAGGTGTTGCTTATACCCTCTGTGTGAATACAAATGGGTGGCATATACCCTCCATATTAATACAAGGTGTGGCTTATACCCTCTGTATGAATACAAATGTGTGGCTTATACCCTCCATATAAATACAAAGGTGTTGCTTATACCCTCTGAATGAATACGAGGTGTGGCTTATGTTCACAATATGAATACAAAGGTGTTGCTTATACCCTCTGTATGAATACAAGGTGTTGCTTATACCCTCTGTATGAATACAAATGGGTGGCTTATACCCTCCATATGAAAACAAGATGTGGCTTATACCCTCCATATGAATACAAGATGTAGCTTATACCCTCTGTGTGAATACAAATGGGTGGCTTATACCCTCCATATAAATACAAAGGTGTTGCTTATACCCTCTGTATGAATACAAATGGGTGGCTTATACCCTCCATATGAATACAAGATGTGGCTTATACCCTCCATATGAATACAAGGTGTGGCTTATACCCTCTGTATGAATACAAATGGGTGGCTTATACCCTCCGTATGAATACAAGGTGTGGCTTATAACCTTCATATAAATACAAATGGGTGGCTTATACCCTCCATATGAATACAAGATGTGGCTTATACCCTCCATATGAATACAAGGTGTTGCTTATACCCTCTGTATGAATACAAATGGGTGGCTTATACCCTCCATATAAATACAAAGGTGTTGCTTATACCCTCTGAATGAATACGAGGTGTGGCTTATGTTCACAATATGAATACAAAGGTGTTGCTTATACCCTCTGTATGAATACAAGGTGTTGCTTATACCCTCTGTATGAATACAAATGGGTGGCATATACCCTCCATATTAATACAAGGTGTGGCTTATACCCTCTGTATGAATACAAATGGGTGGCTTATACCCTCCATATAAATACAAAGGTGTTGCTTATACCCTCTGAATGAATACGAGGTGTGGCTTATGTTCACAATATGAATACAAAGGTGTTGCTTATACCCTCTGTATGAATACAATGTGTTGCTTATACCCTCCATATGAATACAAGGGGTGGCTTATAACCTCCATATGAATACAAGGGGTGGCTTATACCCTCCATTTGAATACAAGGGGTGGCTTATAACCTCCATATGAATACAAGGGGTGGCTTATACCCTCCATATGAATACAAGATGTGGCTTATACCCTCTGTATGAATACAAATGCGTGGCTTATACCCTCCATATAAATACAAAGGTGTTGCTTATACCCTCTGTATGAATACAAATGGGTGGCTTATACCCTCCATATGAATACAAGATGTGGCTTATACCCTCCATATGAATACAAGGTGTTGCTTATACCCTCTGTATGAATGCAAATGGATGGCTTATACCCCCCATATGAATACAAAGGTGTTGCTTATACCCTCTGTATGAATACAAATGGGTGGTTTATACCCTCCATATGAATACAAGGTGTGGCTTATAACCTCCATATAAATACAAATGTGTGGCTTATACCCTTCATATAAATACAAAGGTGTTGCTTATACCATCCATATGAATACACAGGTGTTGCTTATACCCTCTGAATGAATACGAGGTGTGGCTTATGTTCTCCATTTGAATACAAAGGTGTTGCTTATACCCTCTGAATGAATACAAGGTATGGCTTATGTCCTCCATATGAATACAAAGGTGTTGCTTATACCCTCTGAATGAATACGAGGTATGGCTTATGTCCTCCATATGAATACAAAGGTGTTGCTTATACCCTCTGAATGAATACGAGGTATGGCTTATGTCCTCCATATGAATACAAATGTGTTGCTTATACCCTCTGAATGAATACAAGGTATGGCTTATGTTCTACATATGAATACAAAGGTGTTGCTTATACCCTATGAATGAATACAAGGTATGGCTTATGTCCTCCATATGAATACAAAGGTGTTGCTTATACCCTCTGAATGAATACGAGGTGTGGCTTATGTTCTCCATATGAATACAAAGGTGTTGCTTATACCCTCTGTATGAATACAAGGTGTTGCTTATACCCTCTGTATGAATACAAATGGGTGGCTTATACCCTCCATATGAATACAAGATGTGGCTTATACCCTCCATATGAATACAAGATGTAGCTTATACCCTCTGTGTGAATACAAATGGGTGGCTTATACCCTCCATATAAATACAAAGGTGTTGCTTATACCCTCTGTATGAATACAAATGGGTGGCTTATACCCTCCATATGAATACAAGATGTGGCTTATACCCTCCATATGAATACAAGGTGTGGCTTATACCCTCTGTATGAATACAAATGGGTGGCTTATACCCTCCGTATGAATACAAGGTGTGGCTTATAACCTTCATATAAATACAAATGGGTGGCTTATACCCTCCATATGAATACAAGATGTGGCTTATACCCTCCATATGAATACAAGGTGTTGCTTATACCCTCTGTGTGAATACAAATGGGTGGCTTACACCCTCCATATAAATACAAAGGTGTTGCTTATACCCTCTGTGTGAATACAAATGGGTGGCATATACCCTCCATATTAATACAAGGTGTGGCTTATACCCTCTGTATGAATACAAATGGGTGGCTTATACCCTCCATATAAATACAAAGGTGTTGCTTATACCCTCTGAATGAATACGAGGTGTGGCTTATGTTCACAATATGAATACAAAGGTGTTGCTTATACCCTCTGTATGAATACAAGGTGTTGCTTATACCCTCTGTATGAATACAAATGGGTGGCTTATACCCTCCATATGAATACAAGATGTGGCTTATACCCTCCATATGAATACAAGATGTAGCTTATACCCTCTGTGTGAATACAAATGGGTGGCTTATACCCTCCATATAAATACAAAGGTGTTGCTTATACCCTCTGTATGAATACAAATGGGTGGCTTATACCCTCCATATGAATACAAGATGTGGCTTATACCCTCCATATGAATACAAGGTGTGGCTTATACCCTCTGTATGAATACAAATGGGTGGCTTATACCCTCCGTATGAATACAAGGTGTGGCTTATAACCTTCATATAAATACAAATGGGTGGCTTATACCCTCCATATGAATACAAGATGTGGCTTATACCCTCCATATGAATACAAGGTGTTGCTTATACCCTCTGTGTGAATACAAATGGGTGGCTTACACCCTCCATATAAATACAAAGGTGTTGCTTATACCCTCTGTGTGAATACAAATGGGTGGCATATACCCTCCATATTAATACAAGGTGTGGCTTATACCCTCTGTATGAATACAAATGGGTGGCTTATACCCTCCATATAAATACAAAGGTGTTGCTTATACCCTCTGAATGAATACGAGGTGTGGCTTATGTTCACAATATGAATACAAAGGTGTTGCTTATACCCTCTGTATGAATACAAGGTGTTGCTTATACCCTCTGTGTGAATACAAATGGGTGGCATATACCCTCCATATGAATACAAGATGTGGCTTATACCCTCCATATGAATACAAGGGGTGGCTTATAACCTCCATATGAATACAAGGGGTGGCTTATACCCTCCATATGAATACAAGATGTGGCTTACACCCTCTGTATGAATACAAATGCGTGGCTTATACCCTCCATATAAATACAAAGGTGTTGCTTATACCCTCTGTATGAATACAAATGGGTGGCTTATACCCTCCATATGAATACAAGATGTGGCTTATACCCTCCATATGAATACAAGGTGTGGCTTATACCCTCTGTATGAATACAAATGGGTGGCTTGTACCCTCCATATAAATACAAAGGTGTTGCTTATACCCTCTGAATGAATACAAGGTGTGGCTTATGTCCTCCATATGAATACAAAGGTGTTGCTTATACCCTCTGTATGAATACAAGGTGTGGCTTATGTCCTCCATATGAATACAAAGGTGTGGCTTATACCCTCTGTATGAATACGAGGTGTGGCTTATGTTCTCCATATGAATACAAAGGTGTTGCTTATACCCTCTGTATGAATACAAGGTGTTGCTTATACCCTCTGTATGAATACAAATGGGTGGCTTATACCCTCCATATGAATACAAGATGTGGCTTATACCCTCCATATGAATACAAGATGTAGCTTATACCCTCTGTGTGAATACAAAAGGGTGGCTTATACCCTCCATATAAATACAAAGGTGTTGCTTATACCCTCTGTATGAATACAAATGGGTGGCTTATACCCTCCATATGAATACAAGATGTGGCTTATACCCTCCATATGAATACAAGGTGTGGCTTATACCCTCTGTATGAATACAAATGGGTGGCTTATACCCTCCGTATGAATACAAGGTGTGGCTTATAACCTTCATATAAATACAAATGGGTGGCTTATACCCTCCATATGAATACAAGATGTGGCTTATACCCTCCATATGAATACAAGGTGTTGCTTATACCCTCTGTGTGAATACAAATGGGTGGCTTACACCCTCCATATAAATACAAAGGTGTTGCTTATACCCTCTGTGTGAATACAAATGGGTGGCATATACCTTCCATATTAATACAAGGTGTGGCTTATACCCTCTGTATGAATACAAATGGGTGGCTTATACCCTCCATATAAATACAAAGGTGTTGCTTATACCCTCTGAATGAATACGAGGTGTGGCTTATGTTCACAATATGAATACAAAGGTGTTGATTATACCCTCTGTATGAATACAAGGTGTTGCTTATACCCTCTGTGTGAATACAAATGGGTGGCATATACCCTCCATATTAATACAAGGTGTGGCTTATACCCTCTGTATGAATACAAATGGGTGGCTTATACCCTCCATATAAATACAAAGGTGTTGCTTATACCCTCTGAATGAATACGAGGTGTGGCTTATGTTCACAATATGAATACAAAGGTGTTGCTTATACCCTCTGTATGAATACAAGGTGTTGCTTATACCCTCCATATGAATACAAGGGGTGGCTTATAACCTCCATATGAATACAAGGGGTGGCTTATACCCTCCATATGAATACAAGATGTGGCTTATACCTTCCATATGAATACAAGGGGTGGCTTATACCCTCCATATCAATACAAAGGTGTTGCTTATACCCTATGAATGAATACAAATGGGTGGTTTATACCCTCCATATGAATACAAGGTGTGGCTTATACCCTCTGTATGAATACAAATGGGTGGCTTATACCCTCCATATAAATACAAAGGTGTTGCTTATACCCTCTGAATGAATACGAGGTGTGGCTTATGTTCACAATATGAATACAAAGGTGTTGCTTATACCCTCTGTATGAATACAAGGTGTTGCTTATACCCTCTGTGTGAATACAAATGGGTGGCATATACCCTCCATATTAATACAAGGTGTGGCTTATACCCTCTGTATGAATACAAATGGGTGGCTTATACCCTCCATATAAATACAAAGGTGTTGCTTATACCCTCTGAATGAATACGAGGTGTGGCTTATGTTCACAATATGAATACAAAGGTGTTGCTTATACCCTCTGTATGAATACAAGGTGTAGCTTATACCCTCCATATGAATACAAGGGGTGGCTTATAACCTCCATATGAATACAAGGGGTGGCTTATACCCTCCATATGAATACAAGATGTGGCTTATACCCTCCATTTGAATACAAGGGGTGACTTATAACCTCCATATGAATACAAGGGGTGGCTTATACCCTCCATATAAATACAAGATGTGGCTTATACCCTCTGTATGAATACAAATGCGTGGCTTATACCCTCCATATAAATACAAAGGTGTTGCTTATACCCTCTGTATGAATACAAATGGGTGGCTTATACCCTCCATATGAATACAAGATGTGGCTTATACCCTCCATATGAATACAAGGTGTTGCTTATACCCTCTGTATGAATGCAAATGGATGGCTTATACCCCCCATATGAATACAAAGGTGTTGCTTATACCCTCTGTATGAATACAAATGGGTGGTTTATACCCTCCATATGAATACAAGGTGTGGCTTATAACCTCCATATAAATACAAATGTGTGGCTTATACCCTTCATATAAATACAAAGGTGTTGCTTATACCATCCATATGAATACAAAGGTGTTGCTTATACCCTCTGAATGAATACGAGGTGTGGCTTATGTTCTCCATTTGAATACAAAGGTGTTGCTTATACCCTCTGAATGAATACAAGGTATGGCTTATGTCCTCCATATGAATACAAAGGTGTTGCTTATACCCTCTGAATGAATACGAGGTATGGCTCATGTCCTCCATATGAATACAAAGGTGTTGCTTATACCCTGTGAATGAATACGAGGTATGGCTTATGTCCTCCATATGAATACAAAGGTGTTGCTTATACCCTCTGAATGAATACAAGGTATGGCTTATGTTCTACATATGAATACAAAGGTGTTGCTTATACCCTCTGAATGAATACAAGGTATGGCTTATGTCCTCCATATGAATACAAAGGTGTTGCTTATACCCTCTGAATGAATACGAGGTGTGGCTTATGTTCTCCATATGAATACAAAGGTGTTGCTTATACCCTCTGTATGAATACAAGGTGTTGCTTATACCCTCTGTATGAATACAAATGGGTGGCTTATACCCTCCATATGAATACAAGATGTGGCTTATACCCTCCATATGAATACAAGATGTAGCTTATACCCTCTGTGTGAATACAAATGGGTGGCTTATACCCTCCATATAAATACAAAGGTGTTGCTTATACCCTCTGTATGAATACAAATGGGTGGCTTATACCCTCCATATGAATACAAGATGTGGCTTATACCCTCCATATGAATACAAGGTGTGGCTTATACCCTCTGTATGAATACAAATGGGTGGCTTATACCCTCCGTATGAATACAAGGTGTGGCTTATAACCTTCATATAAATACAAATGGGTGGCTTATACCCTCCATATGAATACAAGATGTGGCTTATACCCTCCATATGAATACAAGGTGTTGCTTATACCCTCTGTGTGAATACAAATGGGTGGCTTACACCCTCCATATAAATACAAAGGTGTTGCTTATACCCTCTGTGTGAATACAAATGGGTGGCATATACCCTCCATATTAATACAAGGTGTGGCTTATACCCTCTGTATGAATACAAATGGGTGGCTTATACCCTCCATATAAATACAAAGGTGTTGCTTATACCCTCTGAATGAATACGAGGTGTGGCTTATGTTCGCAATATGAATACAAAGGTGTTGCTTATACCCTCTGTATGAATACAAGGTGTTGCTTATACCCTCTGTATGAATACAAATGGGTGGCTTATACCCTCCATATGAATACAAGATGTGGCTTATACCCTCCATATGAATACAAGATGTAGCTTATACCCTCTGTGTGAATACAAATGGGTGGCTTATACCCTCCATATAAATACAAAGGTGTTGCTTATACCCTCTGTATGAATACAAATGGGTGGCTTATACCCTCCATATGAATACAAGATGTGGCTTATACCCTCCATATGAATACAAGGTGCGGCTTATACCCTCTGTATGAATACAAATGGGTGGCTTATACCCTCCGGATGAATACAAGGTGTGGCTTATAACCTTCATATAAATACAAATGGGTGGCTTATACCCTCCATATGAATACAAGATGTGGCTTATACCCTCCATATGAATACAAGGTGTTGCTTATACCCTCTGTGTGAATACAAATGGGTGGCTTACACCCTCCATATAAATACAAAGGTGTTGCTTATACCCTCTGTGTGAATACAAATGGGTGGCATATACCCTCCATATTAATACAAGGTGTGGCTTATACCCTCTGTATGAATACAAATGGGTGGCTTATACCCTCCATATAAATACAAAGGTGTTGCTTATACCCTCTGAATGAATACGAGGTGTGGCTTATGTTCACAATATGAATACAAAGGTGTTGCTTATACCCTCTGTATGAATACAAGGTGTTGCTTATACCCTCTGTGTGAATACAAATGGGTGGCATATACCCTCCATATGAATACAAGATGTGGCTTATACCCTCCATATGAATACAAGGGGTGGCTTATAACCTCCATATGAATACAAGGGGTGGCTTATACCCTCCATATGAATACAAGATGTGGCTTATACCCTCTGTATGAATACAAATGCGTGGCTTATACCCTCCATATAAATACAAAGGTGTTGCTTATACCCTCTGTATGAATACAAATGGGTGGCTTATACCCTCCATATGAATACAAGATGTGGCTTATACCCTCCATATGAATACAAGGTGTGGCTTATACCCTCTGTATGAATACAAATGGGTGGCTTGTACCCTCCATATAAATACAAAGGTGTTGCTTATACCCTCTGTATGAATACAAATGGGTGGTTTATACCCTCCATATGAATACAAGGTGTGGCTTATAACCTCCATATAAATACAAATGTGTGGCTTATACCCTTCATATAAATACAAAGGTGTTGCTTATACCATCCATATGAATACAAAGGTGTTGCTTATACCCTCTGAATGAATACGAGGTGTGGCTTATGTTCTCCATTTGAATACAAAGGTGTTGCTTATACCCTCTGAATGAATACAAGGTATGGCTTATGTCCTCCATATGAATACAAAGGTGTTGCTTATACCCTCTGAATGAATACGAGGTATGGCTTATGTCCTCCATATGAATACAAAGGTGTTGCTTATACCCTGTGAATGAATACGAGGTATGGCTTATGTCCTCCATATGAATACAAAGGTGTTGCTTATACCCTCTGAATGAATACAAGGTATGGCTTATGTTCTACATATGAATACAAAGGTGTTGCTTATACCCTCTGAATGAATACAAGGTATGGCTTATGTCCTCCATATGAATACAAAGGTGTTGCTTATACCCTCTGAATGAATACGAGGTGTGGCTTATGTTCTCCATATGAATACAAAGGTGTTGCTTATACCCTCTGTATGAATACAAGGTGTTGCTTATACCCTCTGTGTGAATACAAATGGGTGGCTTACACCCTCCATATAAATACAAAGGTGTTGCTTATACCCTCTGTGTGAATACAAATGGGTGGCATATACCCTCCATATTAATACAAGGTGTGGCTTATACCCTCTGTATGAATACAAATGGGTGGCTTATACCCTCCATATAAATACAAAGGTGTTGCTTATACCCTCTGAATGAAAACGAGGTGTGGCTTATGTTCACAATATGAATACAAAGGTGTTGCTTATACCCTCTGTATGAATACAAGGTGTTGCTTATACCCTCTGTATGAATACAAATGGGTGGCTTATACCCTCCATATGAATACAAGTTGTGGCTTATACCCTCCATATGAATACAAGATGTAGCTTATACCCTCTGTGTGAATACAAATGGGTGGCTTATACCCTCCATATAAATACAAAGGTGTTGCTTATACCCTCTGTATGAATACAAATGGGTGGCTTATACCCTCCATATGAATACAAGATGTGGCTTATACCCTCCATATGAATACAAGGTGTGGCTTATACCCTCTGTATGAATACAAATGGGTGGCTTATACCCTCCGTATGAATACAAGGTGTGGCTTATAACCTTCATATAAATACAAATGGGTGGCTTATACCCTCCATATGAATACAAGATGTGGCTTATACCCTCCATATGAATACAAGGTGTTGCTTATACCCTCTGTGTGAATACAAATGGGTGGCTTACACCCTCCATATAAATACAAAGGTGTTGCTTATACCCTCTGTGTGAATACAAATGGGTGGCATATACCCTCCATATTAATACAAGGTGTGGCTTATACCCTCTGTATGAATACAAATGGGTGGCTTATACCCTCCATATAAATACAAAGGTGTTGCTTATACCCTCTGAATGAATACGAGGTGTGGCTTATGTTCACAATATGAATACAAAGGTGTTGCTTATACCCTCTGTATGAATACAAGGTGTTGCTTATACCCTCTGTGTGAATACAAATGGGTGGCATATACCCTCCATATGAATACAAGATGTGGCTTATACCCTCCATATGAATACAAGGGGTGGCTTATAACCTCCATATGAATACAAGGGGTGGCTTATACCCTCCATATGAATACAAGATGTGGCTTATACCCTCTGTATGAATACAAATGCGTGGCTTATACCCTCCATATAAATACAAAGGTGTTGCTTATACCCTCTGTATGAATACAAATGGGTGGCTTATACCCTCCATATGAATACAAGATGTGGCTTATACCCTCCATATGAATACAAGGTGTGGCTTATACCCTCTGTATGAATACAAATGGGTGGCTTGTACCCTCCATATAAATACAAAGGTGTTGCTTATACCCTCTGAATGAATACAAGGTGTGGCTTATGTCCTCCATATGAATACAAAGGTGTTGCTTATACCCTCTGTATGAATACAAGGTGTGGTTTATGTCCTCCATATGAATACAAAGGTGTGGCTTATACCCTCTGTATGAATACAAATGGTGGCTTATACCCTCCATATGAATACAAGATGTAGCTTATACCCTCTGTATGAATACAAGATGTGGCTTATACCCTCCATATAAATACAAAGGTGTTGCTTATACCCTCTGTATGAATACAAATGGGTGGCTTATACCCTCCATATGAATACAAGATGTGGCTTATACCCTCTGTATGAATACAAATGGGTGGCTTGTACCCTCCATATAAATACAAAGGTGTTGCTTATACCCTCTGAATGAATACAAGGTGTGGCTTATGTCCTCCATATGAATACAAAGGTGTGGCTTATACCCTCCATATGAATACAAGGTGTGGCTTATACCCTCCATATAAATACAAATGTGTGGCTTACACCCTCCATATAAATACAAAGGTGTTGCTTATACCCTCTGTATGAATACAAATGGGTGGCTTATACCCTCCATATGAATACAAGGTGTGGCTTATACCCTCCATATAAATACAAAGGTGTTGCTAATACCCTCTATATGAATACAAATGTGTATCTTATACCATCCATATGAATACAAATGTGTGACTTATAACCTCCATATGAATACAAAGATGTGGATTATATCCTCCATATGAATACAAAGTGTGGCTCATATCCTCCATATGAATGCAAGGTGTGGCTTATAACTTCCATATGAATACAAAGTGTGGCTTATAACCTCCATATGAATACAAATGTGTGGCTTATATCCTCCATGTGAATACACAGTTGTGGCTTATATCTTGCACATAAATACAAGGTGTGGCTTATACCCTCCATATGAAAACAAATGTGTGGCTTATACCCTCCATATGAATACAAATGTGTGGCTTATGCCCTCCATATAAATACAAATGTGTGGCTTATATCTTGCACATAAATACAAGATGTGGCTTATACCCTCCATATGAAAATAAATGTGTGGCTTATACCCTCTAAATAAATACAAATGTGTGGCTTATACCCTCCATATAAATACAAATGTGTGGCTTATATCCTCCATGTGAATACACAGTTGTGGCTTATATCTTGCACATAAATACAAATGTGTGGCTTATACCCTCCATATGAAAACAAATGTGTGGCTTATAACCTCCATATAAATACAAATCTGTCTTGTACCCTCCATATAAATACAAATGTGTGGGTTATACCCTCCATATAAATACAAATGTGTGGGTTATACCCTCCATATAAATACAAATGTGTGGCTTATACCCTCCATATGAATACAAATTTGTGGGTTATACCCTCCATATGAATACAAATTTGTGGGTTATACCCTCCATATAAATACAAATGTATGGGTTATACCCTCCATATAAATACAAATATGTGGCTTATACCCTCCATATGAATACAAATTTGTGGGTTATACCCTCCATATGAATACAAATGTGTGGCTTATACCCTCCATATAAATACAAATGTGTGGCTTGTACCTTTCATATGAATACAAATGTGTGGGTTATACCCTCCATATGAATACAAATGTGTGGCTTATATCCTCCATATGAATACAAATTTGTGGGTTATACCCTCCATATGAATACAAATTTGTGGGTTATACCCTCCATATAAATACAAATGTATGGGTTATACCCTCCATATGAATACAAATGTGTGGCTTATACCCTCCATATAAATACAAATGTGTGGCTTGTACCTTTCATATGAATACAAATGTGTGGGTTATACCCTCCATATGAATACAAATTTGTGGGTTATACCCTCCATATAAATACAACGATGTGGCTTATGTCCTCCATATGAATACACATGTGATGTTGTTTTATAACCTTCACATGAATACAACGTTTACAAGGTTTGCAATCTTCATATATTTATATTTGAGTGTGTATTTTTTGTATTTTTGCGTTTTGTGTGACACCTGTTCCCACATAATATTTCTAATTTAACATTTGCGTTCAAAGTCAATCTGATACTGTTTTGTAATTATTCATTATCCAGTTAGAGATTATATATTTCGATTACAACTAATCCCCATCAAAATAGTCAAAATTATAGAAAGCCATGAAAGCATTATTATTTGATAAAACGAAAGTATGCAAATGAATCTCCCGTGCATGCATGTATCGCTTGTCCTAAATATTTTTTTTCTTTTTTGCAAATATGAAATATTTGTCGAATTCGTTCACAAATACAAAGTACAATGATTTAACCGCTCGTCGTTCAAATGCCATGTTGTTCGAACGCAAGCTATATAATTTCTACAGCACCTCACATAATTGTTAACCCTTTTAAGGTTAACTCTATTAGTCAAACAATATTTAGTGCCTACCCGCATCTGTACCACTAAGAGCTTTACATCCGACATTTCCTCCCGCGGTAATAAACTCTAGCTTTTGACTTAATCTCACTGTTGGCGTAGATCTCTATTTTTAATCATGCATTTCAAATTAATAGATTTCTTCACCAAGGATTTGATTTGTTCCCATGGATTTTGATGACGTTGATTGTGACATTGAAATTGATTTAATTAAATATCCGATGTGATAGGATTGAAAGTCATTCATGAAATCCATTCTGCTTTTTCGAGTCAGAAATGCAACCTATGCGTCAGTTGTTTTGTGATATGCGTTCATAATGTTTGTTTTTTCACCCAAGCACGCCAGATTGTTATATATTTTGTGTGATTATAAATAATTTATTAAATCGTGTTACAACGATCATGAAGAACGTGCTGTCGATGCTGACGTTTTAAGTAAGACATATCTTTTTATCTCAAATATTTGCTTGGCTGAGTATGAGAAAAATGATATATAGTTTCTTACAAGAAGGATTACAAAAATGGCAATATTTTTAGTATGTTTTCATTCTGGTCTACGGAAATTAAGACTAATATATACATATTATGTGACAAGTTTTTCTCTCAAAAAAGTACATTAATCAGTAAATCAGTAAATTAATCAGCAAAACAACTCCACATACTAAAAAAATAATTATAGACACATCAAGAGGCGAAATTTTGTCATCGTTATATTTTTTTCGAAAACATGCGCACATGGAGGTATAATTGTATATACCAGTTGATTTCAACATCGTTGTAGTGCTCCGTAAGTTATAGTTAATGATACAGCGAAGGTGATAATGTGAAATGTGATCGCGAATGTTAATAACCTATGGCAATTACATTGCTAACAAGCCATCGTGAGTGGCAAATAACGCCCGTCTTAAATTAAATACGTATTGAGACTGACATCTGAATAACTGCATGTGATATGAGAATTGCATTCTTACATACCATGCCTCATGTACGAAGAAAACAAATCGTGTATCGTAGAATGATCTCTTAGAATGATCAATATTGCTGGTGTTCATTTGTATATGGTAAACCATATTACATCACACAGGTGTATAAAATCCACATGTTTGTAAATGGAGTACGCGGGAACAGGGGACATTCCAACTTAATAGAGTGGGATTGTGGGTATAATTAAAATTGCCTTTACGAAAATATGTGAAACATCACTCCCAGTACAAGCTAAAAACATAAAATATGTCACAGCGATCCTGTATTAAATCTGTTTTATTAAATGCAGATATTCTGTCCAGACAACGAGACCATTTTCGCATTTCATTTTGAGAGTACAGACGATTGTATATTTCAGTTAAGTGTACCTTCACTATAACTGACATTGAAGGACAAACAAAGTAACTTAATTTAAGAGTCCACTGAAATTTACATTCTGCTGTCAATTTGTCAATGGTGGTTATAATGATTGTAAAGTGGCATTGCGACAAAAAGATGATATTAAACTAATGTATAATTTAAACTAATATAGATCTAAAATATTTCTTGTTCATACTCGATGCCTACCCAAAATCGGTTCTTGATCTGATAAGATTAGATAAAATCTTGCTTTCGTGCTATTCGCTGATCAGTTTAAAGTGTTCTTCATGTTTAACCACATTTAAACTTTTTGACTGTCGGAGAGTGTTAAAATGCAAATGCGGAAAATTTATACCATGATGTCATACAATGGAAAAAAACATACATTGTGGCTTGTTATGGGCGCGGGCATTTCCCCTTTGATCCATTGTTAAAATGTCACATATACAACTAGTAAATAATCGAACATGCAAATGTATCGTGGCGATGTCAAAGAAAAGTGGTTTGCACGAAATCGAAAATCGATTGAAATCACTGATCCAGAGTAGCGGTGTTTTTTGAAACATAAAGGTGAATAATTATGTCACATGTATACCGTACTTCTCATTTATGTGGCAATTATTGGGGTGCAGTGTATAGCTACATTTGATAATAATGCAGAGCAAAATGCATGGTTTGTGTCCGTGTTTAGTGGTTGAATCATTTATAGCAGATTAATATAAATTGTTGATATTAAAAGAAGCCGTAAAATACATCCACACATTGAAATTACATGCATCGCACGTCATCTGTGATTAAACCCCTGTTTTGAATTCTAATTTTTGAGGAAGGCTTTCTTTTGTATTCGCTCCGAGTTCAAATGAAGATTAAAAAACACAGTATATACGACATTGCCATGACGTAACACTAGCTAACGCTAGCTTGATTTGCGGATGTATTTCTTCATTCAACTAAACATTGTGAAATCACACACAAATACATACAGACAATTGCTGCGTTGATTAGATTGAAAAAAACAGAAAAAAAAAACATCCATGATTGTTGCTCTTGAAACGTGTTTCTTATCTCCGGAGACGTGTTATTGCAATACAATTGGCAGTTCGATCAATTTCGGTGGAGTACTATTTGTAATAATAATAACCTCTCCCCCCGTACTCCATTGATCAAGAATAATGTCTCCTCAATGTCTCTAAGTACTGCGCACATGGACTAGGGTCTTTCACCGAGCGTTCATTGACACAAGCACGCGTTGGCATACAAATACTACGAGTTGAATCGTGAAAAAATATATTTGGCCCTTTTCACAGTAAATGTTACATACATTAAGATCAATTGACGACCTATTCTAGCGACTGAACTATTATTGTGATGACCACTGTTTATACATTGTTGTCAGCAATTCATTTAGTTTGCTTCCATAACATATTTAGTTATACAATGGGTACTTGTGGTTGTCATGAACACACTCTGACGAGTATTATTTCCTTTTTGAGAAAATAATGATTTTAACGCATTTGAAACAAAATTAAGAACAAAATTCACCTTTATTTATTAAGTGCGAATTCCCAAGAACCGAACATAACAGATAATTCGTATATGTTTTCATTTGCGGCTGAGGGTCGAGTCTATGTGACTAAACACAGTATGTATGGCTTATACAACGATTACATGCAACATAACCAGTAGTCATTACCGAGGCTGAGTGGCGATAGTAGGCATAGTTTTTACCATATCATTGGGTAACCCAACGATATGTACACGGCTCCATAACCGGTCACGCTGTGTTACCGCCCCAACACAATTACAATGTACCTGATCAATGTGACACATTATTTAGACAATTTCGCCTACTATATTTCATTTGAAAAAAAGCTTTAAATATTGTTCATTTTCTTTATTCAACGGACTTATGTGTTGACCAGAAACCAAGCTAGAATGTGTTGAACGGTGATGGTCTATGTATTTGAAATATTTGTAAACGCATTTCGTTTTATGTCAATTTACACGATAAATTACAGTCGAATTATTATTAATTGTTTCGCCATCTATGTACGTGTCATTAAAACATATGAGTCTAGTGACGTGTTGTTCCACCTCGTTATTTGGCTTCTTTGTTTTGCATTGAAAATACTTCATTCAATTTCTCGTGGGAGTTCGACACAGCGTGAACACAGCAATGGTATGTAGTCATGGCAACAATATGCTGCGTTTTGTGTCGGCCATTTGCATTTAAATGCCAATTACATTTTTAATTCAAAATATCATTCCGTGTATTACTTACAATACGACGACAGGGCAGTGATTGTGGTGCATCTCAAAAGTGGAAGGTCTTCCGTGGCAATCGGATTATGCAAATGCAAAGACTTTGTCAAATATTACTCCATCGCTGCAGCTTTGATGGCTGTAACAAACAGTCAGAGATCTCGTCATGTGAGTCGAATATCGAGAAACTGAAAGCGTCGCAAATGCGTGTTTGACATGGATGATCAGCTCATACCAACATCACCAACATTGGTTGAACAAGCTGAAAACGTTGATCACACTCCGGAGCCTGGAGACGTAACTTCCTATTCTCTGCAATCGACAATCCCGTTAGCAACCATTCTAGTTGCTATTATTCTCATCACCCTACTCGGGAATGCTTTGATATTTTACGCATTGCTTAAATACAAGCGTCTACGCACTCCGTCCAACCTAATCATCACAAGTTTAGCCATCTCCGATTTTGTAACTGGGCTTATCGTGATGCCGATTCGTGCCGTGTATCACTTGTCTGGGCAGTGGTATTTGGGTGAAACATTGTGTAATCTTTGGATCTCGGTGGATCTACTCTGCGCTATAGCATCCATGTTGAACTTAGTGCTGATAACAATCGACCGTTTTCTTGCAATAAAGTCACCGTTCCAATATAAATTCTGGATGTCGAAACCAAGGGTCTGTTGCGCGATAGTGACCCTGTGGACGTTTGCCCTTGTTTTCTCGTTCACCACTGTCTTTGCTGGCTGGAACACGACAAATGACCTCAATGATAATTTCATCCAAACAGAAAACGGCGCGCTCTGCATACTACAATGGAGCACCTCCGCCGTTATGTGTTACGCATTACTTTCATTCGGGTTGCCTCACTTCCTGATGATTTGCATACTTTTCCAGATTTACAAGGCAACCAGGTTACGGAAACTTCGTGTTCACATTGCAATGGAAAATCAAACTGACAGCTCAGCCACAGCACAACGCGAGAGTAACGAAAATACGCTGGGTGCATCAAAGGATTCCATTGAAGCGCGCGCGTGCAAAAAACTTGGAATAATTATGGGAGTATTTATAGTATGTTGGACACCATACTTCACAGTTCAATGTATAAAGGTGTTTTGTCAGTTTTGCATCAATCCAATCTTTTTCAAGATATCGTGTTGGCTCGCCACATGCGACGCGGCTATCATACCAGCCTTGTATATACGGCTTAACGCCGGATTCCGTCGGGTCTTTGTCAATTTTCTCGCTCGTTATTTTTTCTGCATGGATGACATAGCTGTTTTTGACGAAAGCTCAAACTCCGTCACAAATACTAATATAACAATTCCGTCCTTTCGATCGACTGTCAGTGAAACTTGTGTTCTACCACCGCCACAATCCCCATCGACCTTCGCACAACGTGAGGAACAGTTGCCTCCTATAAACTGAATCGCCAGTGCCATCTTTTTTCACGAATCTAAATATACCGAATTTAAAAAAAAATCTTTATACAGCAGATCATTTATCATTATTTTTATAAATATATATATGTATATCTTATAAATATAGGATTTTAAAACTAGTCATTCATTAAACTATACACTGAAAGCAACAAGGGTGTGTTTTAATTTTGTAAAAATACTTATACAAACTTATAATAAACCCAACTGTTTACCCAAATCTAGCTATTTAGCGAAGCGCTTGTGCAACAATCAGACAACATTTTTGTTTTTGTTTTTTATAAATATATATGTTTATACGTATTCTATAGCGTCTATGGTTTACTGACTTCAGTGTATTACAGTATTCTTTTTGACATAATGCTGTACATTAAAACTGTGAATAAATTACAATGCAATATGATTTTGTGAACGATACTGGGCAAGATGATTGGACCATTTTAGCTACTGTTATAGAATTCATGTTACATCCTTTATCAACCAACCCTGCCTTTTTCGTAAATCTGTATATCGATGAGCGAAGTCATTCCTTATAATACACTAGTTACGAATAATTGAGGACAGTCATCGTTCATTGCATCGAGCCGAGAAGATGATTCTTCATTTCAGCAAGCGTCAACAGGGCATGTAAACAATATACTGTGGTAGATTTCTCTTACTAATGTTACATTAGATTAACCGAAACTTGGGGTTAAGTTACTAAATCGTATATTTGTATTAATATACATATTGGATGTTGTATGTGGACGAATATACGGGGAGTGGATTGAAGATAGATAACCAAATGAGGTTCACAACATACGCTTACGTTGTATCGCTCAAATGCCATGTCAATTCAATACTTTTTGGTATTCAGTGTTGCCTTGCAGTTGATCTTACCGTCCGTCATTGTTATCGTGCCCTGGGGCGCAGCAATAACAATACCGCTGCTGTTCAATCCGACAATGGGTCAACGCTATAACGAGCATCACTTACGTCATGCCGTATATGTTCACAAGGACGTCGCCATGACAACGTCCTATCGTAATTAAAATGATTAAGCACGCACTTTTATACTCACGTATCCCGATAGGCACCAAATAAACTGTGTGACAATTCTATAAAATGTTAACGCTCTCAGACCGGTTTTTGTAATCGTATTCGGAAAAAAATGTGGGTTGATAAGATACAATAAAATGATTTGTGATAATATTTGTGGTTATAGTATTTGCACAGATTAACATGCTGCAAATTGGGCAGTTGAAATTTACAATGATTGCGTATTCAGTGAAACTTGATTATGCGTAAAGGTGGAGATGAGTATATCAAAAATAGTCCATGGGAATATATTGATTATAACAAGAGATTTTCTATATCAAGATGAGTCACTTTCCCTCCTTACACAAAAACAGCGTATTCCACGGTACATTACCCCCTAGTATATAGCGCATTATTCATGCTCCTAGGTGCCTTCATCGGATACAGATATGTCCTTCGTAAATGTAACACGCACTAGTGATGGGTGATTTGTTCGCACGATTTGACAACACTAGTGCCATAGAGCGTACATGTTCAGGTTGTAATGTAATTCATTACGTTGCAATAGCACCGACCTTCTATGCAATTATCGTAGATATGGTTGATTGGCATGTTGCTAAATAAAACACGTTCTGTCATCACCTTTAGGGATAAGTACCATACATCTAACTACATATATTCGAAATGTCAAAATGAACCACATAAGCGGAGAATGAACATTACATTAACAGTTCATGACAGATGTACTACTACAGGGAACAGATTCATACTTCATACGCCACGCTTTAATTCATTTGGACATTGTGTATTTTATTCATATTCAGAATGTAAATCACACACTTATATTCATATTAAGATTATAAACCAAACACTTATATTGAAATGAGGGTTATAAACCACACACTTATATTCATATGAGGGTTAAAAACCACACAGTTATATTGCAATGAGGGTTATAAATCACACAGTAATGTTCATATGAGGGTTATAAACCATACACTATATTGAAATGAGGCTTATAAACCACACAGTTATATTGCAATGAGGTTTATAAATCACACAGTAATGTTCATATGGACGTTATAAACCACACACTCATATTGAAATGAGGGTTATAAACCACACACTCATATTGAAATGAGGGTTTTAAACTATACACATATAATGAAATGAGGATATAAACCATACACTTATATTGAAATGAAGGTTATAAACCACACACTTATATTGAAATGAGGGTTATAAACCACACACTTATATTGAAATGAGGGTTTTAAACTATACACTTATATTGAAATGAAGGTTATAAACCACACACTTATATTGAAATGAGGGTTATATACCACATACTTATATTCATATAAGGGTTATAAACCACACACTCATATTGAAATGAGGGTTTTAAACTATACACTTATATTGAAATGAGGGTTATAAGCCACACACTTATACTGAAATGAGGGTTTTAAACCATACACTTATATTGAAATGAGGGTTTTAAACTATACACTTATATTGAAATGAGGCTTATAAACCACACACTTATATTGAAATGAGGGTTTTAAACTATACACTTATATTGAAATGAAGGTTATAAACCACACACTTATATTGAAATGAGGGTTTTAAACTATACACTTATATTGAAATGAAGGTTATAAACCACACACTTATATTGAAAGGAGGGTTATAAACCACACACATATATTAAAATGAGGGTTTTAAACTATACACTTATATTGAAATGAAGGTTATAAACCACACACTTGTATTGAAATGATGGATATAAAACATACACTTATATTGAAATGAGGCTTATAAACCACACACTTGTATTGAAATGATGGATATAAAACATACACTTATATTGAAATGAGGCTTATAAACCACACAGTTATATTGCAATGAGGTTTATAAATCACACAGTAATGTTCATATGGACGTTATAAACCACACACTCATATTGAAATGAGGGTTATAAACCACACACTCATATTGAAATGAGAGTTTTAAACTATACACATATAATGAAATGAGGATATAAACCATACACTTATATTGAAATGAAGGTTATAAACCACACACTTATATTGAAATGAGGGTTATAAACCACACACTTATATTGCAATGAGGGTTTTAAACTATACACTTATATTGAAATGAAGGTTATAATCCACACACTTATATTGAAATGAGGGTTATATACCACATACTTATATTCATATAAGGGTTATAAACCACACACTCATATTGAAATGAGGGTTTTAAACTATACACTTATATTGAAATGAGGGTTATAAGCCACACACTTATACTGAAATGAGGGTTTTAAACCATACACTTATATTGAAATGAGGGTTTTAAACTATACACTTATATTGAAATGAGGCTTATAAACCACACACTTATATTGAAATGAGGGTTTTAAACTATACACTTATATTGAAATGAAGGTTATAAACCACACACTTATATTGAAATGAGGGTTTTAAACTATACACTTATATTGAAATGAAGGTTATAAACCACACACTTATATTGAAAGGAGGGTTATAAACCACACACTTATATTGAAATGAGGGTTTTAAACTATACACTTATATTGAAATGAAGGTTATAAACCACACACTTGTATTGAAATGATGGATATAAAACATACACTTATATTGAAATGAGGCTTATAAACCACACACTTGTATTGAAATGATGGATATAAAACATACACTTATATTGAAATGAGGCTTATAAACCACACACTTATATTGAAATGAGGGTTTTAAACTATACACTTATATTGAAATGAGGATATAAACCATACACTTATATTGAAATGAGGGTTATAAACCACACACTTATATTGAAATGAGGGTTTTAAACTATACACTTATATTGAAATGAGGCTTATAAACCACACACTTGTATTGAAATGAGGGTTTTAAACTATACACTTATATTGAAATGACGATATAAACCATACACTTGTATTGAAATGAGGGTTTTAAACTATACACGCATATTGAAATGAGGGTTATAAACCACACACTTATATTGAAATGAGGGTTTTAAACTATACACGCATATTGAAATGAGGCTTATAAACCACACACTTGTATTGAAATGAGGGTTTTAAACTATACACTTATATTGAAATGAGGATATAAACCATACACTTATATTGAAATGAGGGTTATAAACCACACACTTATATTGAAATGAGGGTTATAAACCATACACTTATATTGAAATGAGGGTTTTAAACTATACACTTATATTGAAATGAGGGTTTTAAACCACACACTTATATTGAAATGAGGGTTTTAAACTATACACTTATATTGAAATGAGGCTTATAAACCACACACTTGTATTGAAATGAGGGTTTCAAACTATACACTTATATTGAAATGAGGCTTATAAACCACACACTTGTATTGAAATGAGGGTTATAAACCACACACTTATATTGAAATGAGGGTTTTAAACTATACACTTATATTGAAATGAGGCTTATAAACCACACACTTGTATTGAAATGAGGGTTTTAAACTATACACTTATATTGAAATGAGGCTTATAAACCACACACTTGTATTGAAATGAGGGTTATAAACCACACACTTATATTGAAATGAGGGTTTTAAACTATACACTTATATTGAAATGAGGATATAAACCATACACTTATATTGAAATGAGGGTTATAAATCACACACTCATATTGAAATGAGGGTTTTAAACTATACACATATAATGAAATGAGGATATAAACCATACACTTATATTGAAATGAGGGTTGTAAACTATACACTTATATTGAAATGAGGATATAAACCATACACTTATATTGAAATGAGGGTTATAAACCACACACTTATATTGAAATGAGGGTTATAAACCACACACTTATACTGAAATGAGGCTTATAAACCACACCATATTGCAATGAGGGTTATAAACCACACAGTAATGTTCATATGAGGGTTATAAACCACACACTTGTACTGTTATAAATCACGCACACATATTCATTAAGATATTTTAAACAACATACTTGGGTTGAATAGGAGTTGAACTACTTCCTCCACTATAGAAAATGGAAGTTGAGGGCGTGGTCAGTCATTCTTTTTGAACGGCGTAATTTCCTCTGCCACAATGTTTTTTTGACACAATTATTTGTTAATTTTGGATCAATAAGTTATAATTGACATCGCCTCCAAATATAGAAGAATTATGGACGCATTCTGTTTCTATGTTTACGTCAGGGGAGACGATGGGATAACACTAGAACATACGTAAATAGGTCACATGGCCTTTCAGGATTGGTTGTCATAACAATTCTAACACAATTTCTAGATCAAAAGGTATTTTAGTACAAACACAAATCCCGACATTGAGTGAAGCATTCTGATTTCATAGAATGGCAGAGAAAATCTGTTATATATATAATTCGATCAGCAAACATTATAAATAGTTTTCATTACATTCGATTTAATTACTCGCTCAAATAACTTCACCGCCGATGATTGGATGATTACTTATATTCAATAATTTATAAAAGATAATCGTTCATTATTTTTTCATTTTAGTTTCAATTTTTCAATTGTAAACCTTATCTCATATGTTATCATGGTCGGTCAATACAGATATATCAACAGTATTAGTGAACTACCAATATGACTAACTGACACGATTAAACATAAATAATTTACGCTACTTTAGTTTCAATCACTTTCCTGTAAACCAGTCACGGGAACAAAGGCGTCAATAGTGAGTCACGTCCGTTGCACGATTGTGTTGAACTGAAATAGGTCTCATAGAAATAAAAGTCAATAATAATAGATTTTCTTTCAAATCAATAAAGACAAGCAAATGGAAACACAAATTGAACTATAATGAACATAGTTGGGGATTGTTTCCATGGAGATCGACTTGATACAGATACATAATGGAAAAGAGTGTGACTACATATACCAGCACAAATGAATTGCTTATATTACATCAGGTGCACGCTGCCTGGGTTACAGTGGATCAACACCATATGCAACTAAACGAGGACGCTGGTAATACGATATGATTAAGAGTTAAAGGAGGAAGTGGAAACGCCACAGGTGATTCAATCAATTTGGTTCATATGACGGATTCGTTAGTTCTGACATCAACGCAGGAATCACATGGATAACGTCCGTGTATCGAAAACATCGCAAGCTATAACAAGTTATGTATAAGTGACGGGTAAATGTGTCAGTTTTAAAATACCTATATTATTATATCGTTTTCAATGTGCAAGATACAGAAGGTGGTTGCCATAGCGATGTTACGTAGAACAGCGTACTGTGAACTATTTTACTTTAGCTCGAATTTATTAGTTTAGCGTTGTCTTGGCTTCTACACAATGAAGAGGCCTTGAGCTAGTAATAGGAGACCACCATCCCCATTGCGGAAGATACATATTTACTGTTGTAATATTGATTACTGAACTCATGTCTGCATGTTTGCTGAATTTAAATTACAGCCTAATTTGCATATTTGTGTAAATAAATGGCGCAATGCTCATTAATGGATATTTATGTATAAATAGTCTAATCGAGTCAAGAACATTATCATGTCAAGCTAATTTAATATAGAATCGAATTATGAAATGAAATCATAAATCGCATTAATGCTTTTATATTATTCGTCTGTCCTAAACTTAATATGATATAGCTTAAATAGTCAAATATTTGTTATTAAGATCAAATATTTTAGAAATTTACAAATTGGTTTGAATAACAAATTTATATTTGGCACAAACACAAAATATAAAGTACATTAGACCGTTGGCTACACAGGTATACCATATAACCCTATATCCCAGAAACCTTGGTATTTGTTGGTCCAATATGCCGCCCTCTTATGGCTCCAATGGGGAAAAGGGATGTTAAAATTAAAAAAAAGTTGACATGACTCACTTCTAATTCACATATTGATGTAATATTTTTAATATTTACTAAAAGATTGACATAATCGTCGTCTTCGCTTGATATGCAGTTCCGACTTCGAAAAATCCATGCGTGGGATAATAGAGCATTCAATGTAGAAATTGATTGTGAAATAAAGTCATGAATCACTAGCACAATTTGTAATACGCTGTCATATTATGCAGCCATTCATTTGTTGTCCTGTGTTTCAGGTTTAGAAGTTTTGTCTCCAATTACATTCTAAGCATGGTAGTAACACTCACTAGCTTTCATCATAAACAGTATCATTAATTATATTGTAAGCATTAACTCAATTGCACGAGATTATATGTACTCTTGTGAATGCTCTTGAGGAAATGATAAACAGATTTGCCAACGTACCGTATTAACAATACTCTCAATAATACATTGGTGGGATGACAGATTGCGTCAATCAATCGTATCGCCCCCTACACTCTCTATCACATTTGTAAATTGTTGTCTAGCATAGTGCCTAGTTTTGTGTTAAGGTAGAGATTTCAGTTTATTTTTTTTAATGGCATTGTATGAAAATCTGTATTCTGTAAAATTTGAAATTAAAATCTTTAGTGGAACTCTGTTAAATCCAATGGCGATGTAAATCAGCATATATTTTTACTTAACTATAAAATATGCAAATTAGCAATTGTCTTAGCTTCTTTTTAGTGCATATCCCAGAACTAAAAAAATAGCTCCTAGACGCTTTGATCTTTTCTTTTGAAATTTTCACAAATAAATGACAACGTGTTTATCTTCAAAACGCCGTCGGGGCATTGTTTTTGGTTGAACAGTGTTACAACAACCGTACAGACTTGAATTAGTGAAATTTGAGCTGCTGCCCAGCAAAATTGACAACTGGCAGACAGTTTTCAAGACGGAACTTTCTTCATAGTAAACAGATGTGCCCGTAAACCAATTTTGACAGGAAACAGAAGCATGGTTTAGAAGCTAATTTTTTTTTAAATCACTTTCGACCAAAGAAACACATTTTTGTGCATATTTCAAACTACAGTATCCAAAAATACTTACAAAATTTTAAAATTCATACAATAAGCTTTCCGAAAATATATAGTTTTGTGGACAAGGGAGGTCATCCTGGTTGCCTAATTAACTAATTAACTAAACTGCATCTCTACCTTAAGCATTGGGAGATCAGAATGAGATGCACGGTTTAACAGTGACAACACATTCGATTAATATTCTACCAGAGCAGGATTTGATATCGATTGAAGAGTTTGCTAATATATCACTGATGTGATGCTCCATTTGATTATGGTTTTCGGGGAAAAATATATTCAAGAAAACATTAAATGTACCGTATTATAATGTTTGTACACACACAGACCATATGCAAATATATTCAGTATATGTCATCATTATTATAGTGATAATAATAATTTATTATGGGGTATGATAACACAAATCTGCCTAAATAACACTTTATCGTTTACCCGCACAGACCCAGCTGTTACTGCAAATGCCGGTAATTGATATCGCTACTACAAAGGTTAATATGCATGCGATGACGAAGCCGTCAGCAGCAGGTCATTGACTTCCAGGGCAATGACATTGATTCGTATCCTGTAATGGAGGTCACGAATCTGTAATCCACTCTTTACTTCCGAATCGTCAGCAATTTTGATATCATTTATTTTAGTTCAAAAGTCGCATATCAATAATCCCCTTTTTTATAACTAATATTTACTAATATTATCCTGTCAGAGGATCCTAGGATTCCTGTTTCATATCCTGCAAAAATTAATTGATCACTGCTCCAGCAAATAATAAAAATTAACCCATCAATAAATAGCTTCTCTTTCTTCTGTTCTTTATTGTCGGATAAATATGTAAAAAAATTGCTTTAGTAGATCTTTTTTTTGCCAATTGAAGTTTACATTTACATAAGTAGTTCAATGACATTATGATGAAAATAATTCATGAAAACCTCAGCCATCTATCTTGATACTACATATCAGTTTTCCTCGTGTTAGCGAACACAATGTTGAGATTGTTTGCGTTATTTTGTTTATCCAATGGCAAATTGCTAGACAATTGCCATCTTCATAACTTGTTGACCTATGTTTTAGTACGAAAGTAAATAAAAGCGCGTTGTAACATTCGGGGTTATCTGATTTTAATGGCAGCCAAGTAAATACGCTAATCATGCCTCGTTGAATAAAAATGATACAGGTCACAATTCACATATATATAATAATATTTCCCAATATGCGTGCAAAAGATGCCATGTACACTTAATGTAGTGTATTTTACTCAGCTGTGCACGCTTTCATTGTGATTAACATAATGGGTGATGAACGGAAATTAAAAGACCTATTACATATTCCATATGAGGTTTTCTTAGCAGGTAACAATATACGTACACTAATACGTAGTGTGGTAATGATGTACTGGGCAATGTGGGATTAGTGGATGTTAAAACCAATTATGCCCGTTATGGCAACAATGTTTTGCCATAGCGTCCGTACGCGTACAGTGCGAGTCTTATTTAATAAAGGTCCGTGGTACATCGTGGCCATTCCAGGATGTAAACTCGTTCTTACAATTAAATAATTACAACATTAGTATATTAGGCCCATTTTCTATGATATTTCAATCGTGTGCATGCGACGCAAAACTTAATATATTGCCAAATATTTTGATTTCAATTATTTCCATGGGATAGCAAATTTAGTGTTTTTTGGCAAATTTGTAATTCACTATCAGTATCAGTGAGTTTGAATTTCCGCGAATTAACATTATGGCATTTACGTCTGTCAAATAACGGCCAAATAAATACGTGGAATCATTAATTACTAAGGACCTGGCGTAGAATTGGAAATTACTCCAAATAAACAAATGTCCAATTCGGGGACAGGATAATAGTATATTTGGTTATTGATGAAATAGTAGGGCGCCACCAGACGGTATGGCTTAGCAAGTGCATCTTGTTTCACTCTTGAAGATTGTGCACAAAGGAAGCCGCTCATCCCGCCATTGGATGGCGGCACATCGTGTATGTTCAACTGTGGGCGTGTCTTTTATTTCTGTGCTAAATGTGCAACACCAAAGTCCCGCCATTTATTTTTCATGGTTGTTCGACCATAGTCGTCTGCACCAGTATCGCGAGTTCTAATTTTGGTTTACTATGTTGGTCGTTCGACACCATACTCCCTCTCCGTACCGACGCCCAACTCGGCGTCCTGGGGAGGAAATCTACTCACCACGCCACTCCACCTCGATACCTCTCCTTCCCGGAAACGTGCTTTCCAATACGAGACTGATTTCTCTATAAGATCGGCCATTTAAAATCATATTCTGGACAATTATTTAAATGGTCGGCTTCCATTGCTGCTCCAAAATCATTCAGAAAATGGCAGCGTAAAAACCGCGCAAATTCATGTTACTGCCACTTTACAACGGTTTTTACAGACACCAGGTAATTCTGTTACCCAATGGCTGAAGCAATTTCACATCGACCAGACACGCCCCAAAACAGATGACGACATTTGACAGGATCGGCAAATGCGCATGCGTATAAAACAGCTGGTACTAATATCCTAATTTCCTAATAACTCGTACAATGCAAAATACATATTTGATTAGGTTGGTTGGCCGTCAAGTACCATCCTATGGCACCCAATTCATATATAACCAATACCATTGTACAGAGTTATGTTAACAGCGAGTCAAAAATAAGACTAATATACTAATTTTTTATTTAATTAATTGTAAGGATGAGATTACATTGTGAAATGGCCACGATGTACCACGGATCAATAAACCCTTTTAGAATAGCAAACAACAACTAAAACGCAGAATAAGCAGGTTAGCATTCATTAAAACACGAGAGTGAAAGGAAATGTACCCTAGTTTGCTGATGCCGCCTTTGTGATATAAAATTGAGAAAGTCATTGGAATTTAAGAAGTAAGTTTAATCTCCAGATATAGGTTTATAAATATTTCATAAAGGTCAAGGCATCGCGATAAAATACCATGTGTAAAACATGGAGATATATCTCAGCCTTTTGACAATTCTAATGTACCCCATACAAAACAATGCGTCGTATATCATATGAGAAAATATCATAAAATATACTTACTGATGATTCCTAGTATTATAGAAGAATGTGTGTTTCCTAGGAGTTACTGGACAAATGCAGATATATGTAATTTTGTTCTCTATATTTAATAGAATTAAATACGTTTCCAAGTACCGAGCCGACAAAAAATGCTTAATGAATTGAGTCGAAAAATAGGATGAGTGCAAATATCTACACAAGACATGGCATTCTCTCGAAACCAATAGTACAGTAAACAAAAGTCGTTACATGCCAGATTAAAGAACCAAACTTGGTTAAATTGAGTGATTTTATTTAGGTGTGCCATATTTTGGTCACTCTGGTCGAAAGTAGGCCAAGGTCGTACTATTTTCTGTCATATACTGTTAGATATATAATATACACACTATTTTGTTGTTCCATCCCCAGTTATATTGTATATAGAGTCAAGCATATATAGTCGTTTTTTCAGTTGCAATTGTGAGACAACAGAGTAACGTGTTATTGCCTTGTAAGTTTGAATAACGTGCACAAGACAACTCAGTTAGTGTGGGACTACCATATTTTTATCTCAAACCTCTAATTATTTGAAGCAATGTTTGAAAACCTTCTCAAATCACCAAAATAACAAGCTGAATTGTAGGTTAAAGATTAATGTCATCAAAATTGCGCAAGCGCACCCAAGGCCTCTTGATTACCTCTACCGTGGACCGAGCTGATCAGACATTTTCAGGTAAAATACTCATGTGTTCGTTATCGTTTATGATATTAACACTATTAAACCATGCGAGAAATTCATCTTCATCGACTTTAGTGGATAAAAATAGTTACAGTTATAATATTCACAAACCGTGGCGCCAGTATTCGTTGTTTGAGGGGGGGGGCAAGGGTTATTTTCGTTCAACGTAATTGCAATATTTTTTTGTTCGTACAACGTAAATAGAAAAAATAAATTCCGTAATTCTGTAATCACAGGCTAGACGTACAACGTAATCAATCAAATATTTTTTTTCGTACACTGTAAAAATGTGTCATTTTTCTCGTACGTACAAAAATTCACATCCAAATACAAAAATCGTAAAGAATAATCCAGGGAAATGACATTTTAGAAACTGTAAAACGACTAGATGACACAATTCACTACAAAATTGAATGTCAAGACGTAAAAGGCCCTCTAACCGAATGAAGAGCATTACGATGGTAATATGCGCATGCGTCTCTTCACACGGCGCAGCAATGGTGGAGAATTTGAGTCGGAGAGCTCTTCAGACCATTCAATGTTCCATTTGTTAACACTGTAAACTGTAAAAACGTCTTTTTTTTCTTCGTAAATTGTGAAAAGCCTTTTTTATTTCCCGTAAAACCGTACCAGCTACCCCCTTGCCTCCTCTCTTGTTTGTTTTCTCAAACAAGGTACATGGGTTTCTCGTCATTATGTATAGTATGATTAGAAACCTAAATGCATATGTCACACCTGAGGTTTTGGTGACATAAGTGATTTATTCAGATATATTTGCATCTGTATTTTATTAATGAGAGATGTCACAAGCGCTGTGTGTGAGAATGCTGTGTGAGTGCAGTATGCAATACACCGATCTAATTATGGCTATAGTTCGTTGACCTTGGCATAGCAGCGGCCGATATGCGGGAAATAGAATCCGTAGTTACAAGGAACAGCACTAGACGAACCTGAGAGGAAACACACCCAAACTAAGGTCACGCTCGATAAGGCTTGTAGGTCAGCAGTGACTACTCTTGATTGGCTGGCAGGTTGTCTAGCGGAGATTTCCAAAAATAGGAGGGCTAGTCAGAAAGAGAAAGGAAAAGTACCGTTGCGTTGGAAAATGGCGACGAGTGGAATGTAGCTGGAGTTCTCTCGAAAACATACTGGACATGCAATCGTTTGAACATAGGTTGCTGTAAGTGAGACCGGACTTTGATGATCAGTCGTCGGAAGGAGCGGTACTGCTGATGTTGACAGCGTTGGTGTAGTATTGTCGTCGGGATGTGTGTCAACATTGAAGTGGAATTGTCGTCGGGGCGTGTGTTCGTGAGTTCGGGAATTGACTCTTAAAGCACGAAACATTTTATTGACTCTTAAAGTTGTTTTCCCTTACCTCACGGCTTGAACTATCAGTATTTCGGCTTACACATGTGTGATAGAGTTTGTGTGAGTGCAAATTGACATGTGCCATCACTTGTTCTGATTTGCAGCCGACTTAATTTTAGTTGGGGCGTTTGTACTTGTCTGTTGACTTGTCATTTTATTAGTGTTAGGGCGATTTTAGCCCTGCGTACATGGCTGTGTAGGGGTGATATTTACATTGGGCTTCTTACGCCACCCCAACACAGCCATGTGAACGGTCACTATGATTTTCTAAAACCCCACATCCCCAGCTGACGTGGCATGGAAAATTACATTTTGTTTCAGAAACTTAACCATCCTCCATCAGTAAATGGCACCGATCGTTTCAATAACATTTAATGAACACTCGGTTTGTACCTTACGCATGTCTTGACAATTATAAAGTGGAAAAATTCACGTTTTGTCGTCAAACTCGCATTTGTCAACAAACTGTGGCAGCCATCTTGAATCACGCGTGACTTAATTGATTAACGGTGATCACGTGATACATCTTTTTCTTGACGTCACAGCCGCGAAAAAGAAATCTGCATGTACTTTCATCGAATCCCGTTCAACGAACACTATAAAGAAACATGAATACAACTGTTCAATAAATATTTCATGAATTTATTATTCATTTATTGTGTATTTGTTTTGAAAATTAACATAAATAAATGATGTATTATAACTAAAATTTAATTTATTTTTATTTATTTTTAATTTTAAAAACCCATCATGCTGAGCAGTCTCCACCCACCTTTGATCACAGATGTTGTGTTGAGCTGTATATATTTGAGACACATCTGTAGCAGCTATAACCTCCATCATTAAGATTTAGTATACTTTTTCTGCCAAGCATGATGGATAACAAAATAATATATTACTTTTTAAAATGAAAGTATTTTTTCTTGAAAATAACTGAAAATTTAAACATTTTAGTCAAAAACCACAACAATTATTTGTAAAACAAGTTTTATATTGATTTTCCTCATAGAAAACACGTTTTCGTCATTCAGCTCTGACGTCATAGTAAAAACTTGTATCACGTGATCAATCTCGCGTGACCAAAATGGCGTCTCTGTTTATATACTTAAGTACCGTGAATACGCATTTTGGGCAATAAATAGTCTGTTTTAACATCCAAAACTCCCCTACAGTACATCAATTCAACAACCGAGTGTTCATTACAGTATGTTAAGGTGATCGACGCTGCTTTTGGTGCAAAGAGGTACGAATTCGTCCCGAAATGAGACATTTTGTATGACATGTGTAGTGTTTTTGAAAATGCCTATGGTCGTTCACAGGGCTGTGTATTGGGGCGCAGATAAGGTCTCGATGAATAGGAGCGCCTCCACATTCACAGACCTGTACACAGAGCTAGGGCGATTTGTGTCCTGTAAAGTTGGATACTTTGTGGTGACCTATTTGGCGGCTTCTAGGGGAGCGTTGCCATAGTAACCCATGAGTGAACGAGTGAACGCATGGCAATTATTGAATGGTAGGATTGTGTGTTGTGACATATCTCATTATCTACACGGTTGTAGGTTTTGTTTGTGTAGATTTATACTTTGTTGCTTTTTGATGTACTTGCGTTTTGGATGTTTTACCACATACTTTTACTGTACAAGGTATAGTGTTACATAGTATATAGTGATAGACATTCCTCAGTTTTCGATAACAGTGTATTTCTTTCATGGAATTTGTGCTTTAACTAGTCTACGAATTTGTTGTTAGAATACCAGGCTTGGAGTTTATAGATTGTTTCTGCAAGTATTGTGATGCAATGTTTATGTTGTTTTTCATTTTAATATAATACTTGTTTTCATGATTGTGTTCTGAGCTGTACAGTAGTTGACCGATTGACTTGTGCGATTGGTAACTGTTGTAGTTTGTATAGCGAGATAACAGTGGCCAGAGCATACATACTGCTCAGTTAGTTAGTAAGAGTTGATGTTGTATTTTGCCTAGGGGGATGACAACCCGTTAGTGTGGCTGGTAGTACAAAATACTGTTAGTGAGGGTTTACGCTAGTTTTTATATTGTTAAGCTAATTACAGTGAGTGTGTACGCTGAGGTCGTATACCAGCATACTTGTTAGTGTTTTATTTCTATGTTATGTAATATTGGTATATGCAGATAACCATTGATGTAATTAAATTGTTTGTGAGATTGACTTACTATTATATTTGTTTTACTACATGCCTGTGGATATCACATTTGTGAAGCGGCTGCGCTGTCTGGTTACCATAGAAACCAACAAAGATACACATACGGACACCCCTGAGATTAAAACGGTTTTAACAAATTTCTGTTAACCCCCTCCCCTTGCCAGTCCCTTTCAGGTAGCTAGCCAGGTCTTGTGTGTGGTGCGGACGATGGAAGGGTGACAGTGGCGTCCAACGTGTGAGGCATGTGTGTATATACACGGTACATGTGTTGGTGAGGTATTGTAGTGCTTATTGTTAGGTTGTATTTAGCTTTTAGTCATTTGTCTGGTCTGCGTACCAGGTGTTGATAGTTGTTTCGAATTGTTGTGTAAAGTAGACATTCTGCCAGAGTGAAATCTTTTTATTTGCACGTGATAACCTTTCTGGTCAGTCAGTATGTCTAGTAACGGTAGAGATGACGAAAGCATGACGCTTGAGGGTGAGCAGGAATACAGACTTGAGATAGACCATATTGGAAGTAGCAGTCATGGTAATGGTAATGATGAGGTACCTGCACTGGGTGGTGGTCATGATGGGATCTCTGGTAAGAAATCGTGTATAGTTACTCTTGATAGACTATCTGAGAGAGGCGGAGAGTCTGAAGAAGTCTGTGCTTTGAAGCGTGAACTGGAATATGAAAAGAGGCTGAGACGACTAGCAGAGCTTGACTGTGAGGTGATGGCGGAGCGTGACAGGAAAGCAGACGAGGTGAACAGACATCTGTCAACACAAAGGTATAGACGTGAACGAAGTACTGAACATGGTAACACATGGGGGTACGAGCGCAACAGTACTCCAAAGAGGTATGAGCGTAGCAGTAATGCAAGACATGGTGAAACAAGTGCGCCAATGTACTTGACACAGAGGTCCATGCTTTCGACATTTTCAGGTGACCCCACAAAAAAGGGTGACGTTGAATTTGAAGTGTGGAAACATGAGGTAATGTGGTTCCAAGAAAGTAATTGGGAGGCTCCATCATTGGTATTACAGGCAATAAGAACATCTCTGCTTGGACAGGCAGCACAGTTAGTTATGGCGATGGGAATGGAGCCACGGTTGAGAGATTTTAGACAAACTGGAAGGCAGGTTTGGTGAAGTAGAAAGTGGTGACAATTTGTTAGCACGTTTCTACAGTAATAGCAATCAAAAGGAAGGCGAGTCAATAGCAGACTTTGGCAACAGACTAGAGTTAGATTTAGAAATGGTATGCAAACGTGGTGGGTTAGCTTATAAGTATATGGATCACACCAGGGGGGATTGGCACGAGAGGGCGCCATCTGATCTGAATGGAACGTTTCGACGTCAGTCGTTCGTAGCCCATCGTCAAGCAACAACCTCCCGTTTACGAACAGATAAAATAATTTCAGAATAATCCTCAACAAAACTTAGAAACATTTCATAGACAAATACAGGCTCCAAAATTATGTCTATTTCAAAACAATTCAACAACCAGTTTGACGCCACAATTTCTTGCTGGAGCCCGAGTTCTACGCGTGATTTTATTGCGTTCAAATCTGTTCCATTTCAAACTGCGCATGCACACACACTGTGGTTCATTGAAATGCATACTAATTAGGTAACTTGTCACTGATAAAAGTCACCGAAAACATTTTGAGAAATAGTACTAGAGTGAAATATAAATGTGCCTCTGCATTCTCCATGAATTTCATAACTTGCTATGATCATGGTAAAGAGAAAACCTTGTTTACTTTCAATAGTTAGCTGGAGTCTGATCGAAAATGTGTCTCGAGAATTACCTTTACATCATTTTTCCGATTATTTTTTCATCTCGTAACGATAGAATCAATCAATTTAGAACTAACATGTATGTTATCGGAAAGCATTTTGGCACAATTTTACTGAAAAGACGAGTTTTTCATTGCTCATGAATATTAATTTATGCAAATGAGACGAGTAGTTCAACCAATTGTGTCATGCAACTCCCGCCCTGGATCACACTTTGAGAACTGTATTCTGGAGGAAAATTGCTAATGACCATGTGAGAGAAATAGCACGGCATGGTTTCAGAGAAGCTAGATCATATGATGCATTGCTGCGAGTTGTGAGAAATGTGGAACAGGAAGTGCATGAACGGGCTGATATAAATTGTGGGAAGAAGCGAACTCCGGTAATAAAAGTACACCAGCAGATAACTGAGGAGTGTGATGAAGCAGATGAAGAACAGGTCGATGTGAGAGCAACGACGGAAGCAGCCACGAAGGCAACTAAAGCTATCCAGAAGGTTATGTTGCCGTTAGAGCAGCTACTGAGTCGTGTGGGAGCGCTTGAGTCGCAATTGGCTGACATGAAGGTGAAGGAGGATGAGAGATCAGCCAAAGGCAATGTTAGTGAGGAAAAGACAAAGTCTGTGAAGAGGGGGGCCTGCTTCAATTGCAAAGAGCTTGGCCACATATCGAAGCATTGTCCTCACAAAAAGAGAGAGATCCAGTGCTACTGTTGTGATGGCTATGGACATGTGATGCGTGATTGCCCGGAGAAGAAGTCCAAAGATAACAACTAAGGCAAGAACAGTGACAGGGCAAATTGTAGACCACATTGTGAGAAATGGGCACGAAGGAATAGAAGAATCGGACATGATAAGGAGAATATCAGGGTGAGGTGCGATGACGGCTTGCAAGGTGCACCAGATGCTAAGCCACTTTTGGTGCAGACACAGGTTAGAAAACGTATTGTAGGGTCATCACCTGTAGAGACTGTTTACGTGAATGGAGTGAGAGCACGCTGCTTATTGGACACTGGTTCTCAGGTGACGACTGTTGGTGAAGGCTTCTATCGAAAGTTTCTGCATGACTGTCCTATTCAATAGATGAGTGAGACTTTAGAGGTGACAGGAGCTGGTGGACAAGACGTACCCTTCCTGGGGTATATCGAGGCGGGTATAACGATACCTGCCAGGATATTTGGTGGTTGAAAGAAGCATGATGCACTGGTGCTTGTTGTACCTGATAGTGAATATACTAAATGGGTGCCACTGACTCTTGGTACGAATGTGTTAGATCTGTGTAAGCATTTTCAGATGGTTGGGAGAACCGGGTATAAGGTCCAGAGTGCAAGAGTGTCAGTAGCCGGTAGAAAGGTCTTGCACACCGTGGAAGTCCGGAACCGTTTTGTGGGTCCTCATGGTCAGCTGGGTGATGTGCATATTTCAACAAATAGACCAGTGATGGTGAGACCGGAGCAAGCCAAGGTAGTCTGGGGCAACATAAAAGGTGGCACGAAAGGAGATAAGTATGTTGTTGCTGTAGAACCAACACCAAGTTTGAGTTGTGCAGTACTTGCGGGACCCCTAGTGACAGTGATGGAATGCAAGAGTGAGTCATCACGTCTACCAGTGCGATTGTATAATGCAACAGCGAAAACAGTGGCTGTCAGACCGGGAAGTGTTATTGGCAAAGCTAGCGCAGTGATCAGGGTTGGAGATGTCTGCCAGAGTACCAGAGGTGATGAATCTCAAGTTGGTGAAGGACCTGTATTCACAGTGGGCAGTGTTAGGTTTGACTTGTCCAGGTCACCTATTGATAAACCTCAGTTACGCAGAGTTAAGGAATTGTTCAGTGACAGCATTGAGTCATTCTCCAAGCATGACAATGATCTGGGTGAGTGTGATTTGATTCGTCATAGAATTCATCTGACTGATGAGACGCCCATAAGAGAACGGCACCGGCGGGTCCCTCCTGTGATGTATGAGGAGCTGCGTAATGTCATAAAAGGCATGAGGGAGTGTGGAGTGATAAGGGAATCAGACATTCCCTGGGTAGCGCCAGCGATGATGGTGGCTAAGAAAGATGGTACGCCAAGGTTGTGTATCGACTATAGAAAGATTAATGCGAAAACTATTTGAGATGCATATGCGTTGCCACGGATAGAAGAGAGCCTTGATGCACTGAAGGGGGCCAAATGGTTTTCTACCATCGACTTAAAGAGTGGTTATTGGCAGGTCTTGATGGATGAGCGAGACAGGGAGAAAACTGCTTTTGTTACACCTGTTGGCCATTATGAGTGTAACCGCCTGCCCATGGGTTTGTGTGGGAGTGCAAGTTCTTTTCAGAAAGCAATGGAGAAATGCTTGGGTGATTTGATCAACAAAACGTGCGTTGTATATCTTGATGATGTGGTGATTTTTTCGCAGTCATTCACAAGCTATTGTGAACATCTGAAGGAGATCCTAGGGAGACTGAAGAGTAACAACTTGAAGGTCAAAGCAAAGAAATGTGAGTTCTTTTGTAAAGAAGTTCATTACTTGGGACACGTAGTTTCATAGGAAGGGGTAAGAACTGACCCGGCCAAGACAGAAGCCCTGAGAAATTGGCCAGTGCCGAAGAATTGTAGGGAGGCGAAGACCTTCCTTGGTATAGCTGGGTACTACCATCGTTATGTGGAAGACTTTTCCATGATTGCTAAGGCACTGAATGCTTTGACTGTACACTCAGAAAGGGAAGAAGGGTGATAAACCATGTAAAGTGAAGATGCCAGACTTTGTGTGGAGCCCTGAGTGTCAACACGCATTTGAAACTCTGATCGATAGGCTAACGACTCCTCCAGTATTGGCCTATCCGGATTATGATATACCTTTCGAGCTGCATACAGATGCCAGTCTTTTAGGTTTGGGGGCAGCTTTATACCAGGAGCATGATGGGATACAGCGAGTGGTAGGATATGCGAGTAGAGGACTTTCTAAAAGTGAGCGAAACTATCCTGCTCATAAATTAGAATTCTTAGCGCTTAAGTGGGCTGTGACTGAGAAGTTTGCAGATATGCTGCAGGGCAATAGGTTTAAAATCGTTACAGACAATAACCCGTTGACCTACATCCTGACTTCTGCAAAGCTGGATGCAACGTGTCATAGGTGGCTATCGAGGTTGTCGGACTTTAACTTCAGTATTGACTACCGACCAGGGAAACTTAATGGAGATGCAGATGGCTTGTCGAGGCGCCCAATTCAAGAGTACACAACAGACAGAGAAGGAAAGCCACAATGGTTGGATTGGTTACCACCAGAGGAACGTGAGCGTCACTCACTTAAATCTGATGAAGTAACTGCAGTATGTCAGAGTGGATTACTGGGCACTGTTCCAGCAATTGAGGTGATTAGTGCATCAGTAACTGCTGTTATGCCTGATGTTATAGAGAGCAGTAAATCACTACCTACTGTAACAATGAAGAAGTGGAAGGAACTGCAATTAGCAGATCCAGTGGTTGGTGAGGTGTATGAATACATGTTACGTAGACATGGACCTACTGCAAGAGAGAGGGACTTAGAAACTCCACCAGTGTTGACGGCGCTGAAGGAATGGGAGAAGTAATGTATTTGTAATGGTTTATCAGCTGTTTTTGCCTACCCTTTACAGAGGAACAGCTCTAGAGGCCACCCACGATGATGTAGGACATTTGGAGCAGGACAGACCCATGGAGCTATTGAGAGGCCGTTTCTACTGGCCTAAAATGGCTGAAGATGTTGTCAGAAAAGTCAAGGCTTGTGAACGTTGCAGTCGGAGGAAATTATCGGCTGAAGGGAAGACACAGGCACCGCTGGTGTGCATCAGAACTACGTATCCATTAGAGTTGGTCTGTATGGATTATCTGACCCTTGAACCATCAAAGGGGGGTCACAAAGATATACTGGTTGTGACAGACCATTTTACGCGGTATGCTCTGGCGATACCAACAAGGGACCAGACAGCCAGGACTACAGCTGATGCTCTGGTAACGCATTTTGTTAACCATTACGGGCTTCCAGCTCGCCTGCATTCAAATCAAGGCAGGAACTTCGAGAGCGGTGTGATACGCAGTCTGTGTGATGCGATGGGGATTGTAAAGTCGCGTACTACTCCCTACCATCTCCTGGGCAATGGTCAGTGTGAACGCTTCAATCAGACCCTAATAAATATGTTAGGTACATTATCCGATGAACAGAAGGCTGATTGGAAGCAGCATGTAGGTGCAGTAGTTCATGCCTACAACTGCACGAGGAATGAGGCAACCGGTTATTCGCTATATTACTTGATGTACGGGAGACACCCCAGGTTACCAGTTGATATCTATTTAGGACTGGAGCCAGAGGATGAGGAGGCAGACAATGTTGAAGAGTATGTAGCTAATCTTAAGGAAAGGCTGAAGTCGTCGTATAAACTAGCATCTGAAAAGGCGTTGAAGAAGGCTCAGTATCATAAGAATCGTTATGACCGGAAAACCTGTGAAGCCTTGTTGGAGCCTGGTGATAGAGTGCTGGTTAGAAATGTCTCAGTTCGGGGTAAGCATAAAATAGCTGATAAGTGGAGAACAGAGCCATATGTTGTGATTAGCAAGGTTAGTCCAGATATTCCTGTGTATGTAGTTGAACCTGATGGCGGAGGGAAACGCTGTACCTTGCACCGAAACTTGCTATTACCTTGTTTTGCCTTGCCTTCACCATACGTTGAAAGGCTGATGAAAAGGACTAAACAGATGCAATCTCCCAGAGAAAGAAGAATGAGAACCAGATCAAGAAGGTCATTAGTAGAGTCTAACTCTGACACAGAAACTGGCGCAATTGAGTCTGAGTCTGATGAGTGGAACGTGGTGCGGCGTACCCATGAATCAGATTTTGTTGGCTTGCGGCGTTCCAGTAGGGATGGTAGCGGAAGTCACTATGATGTCCCAGATATGCAATGTGATATAGTCAACGACGTCAGTGAGATAGAAGTTAGAGATGTTGAAGTGAACGATGAGGGTGAGAATCAGCTCTCAGAGAAAGCAGCCTCTGTAGATGTACCACTAGTAGCAGATAGTGCGGTTGGTGAAGCAATGGTGATGCAGCAACAGTTGTACCCCGAAGATCTACAAGAGTGAGAAGACCCCCAGTACGATATGGTTTTGACATGTCACATCGAGTTGCTGACAGTGCGCTAATAGGGAGTATGAGACATTTAGAGGGAGTAGTTGACAGGGAGAACGTAGTTGAGAAGTCTATTGGGTGCTATGAGAAGATGAGAGAGATGGAAATACTCACCAGGCAAGATAATCATTTTCATCTATTTGGAGGTAACACCCATGTGAGTAGACTTGAGGTTTACTAGGGAAAAGAGAACCTTATGCTGAGGGAACGCTGGTTGTGTAGCGATGGTAAAGTCATGCCCTCCAGCATTTTGGGTGATGGTGAATCCATGATGTGAGATGCTCTGAAGGTGCAGTTAGTTTGACAGTAAGATGTTATTAAACTGTGCATGTATCTTGATTTTTCATTAGGTGGTAGAAGCTATTACTTAATGGATTTATGAAGTGTTTGAAGGTTATACGATGCGTTAGGCTTTTTTTGGTAGGGATAGATATTGTAAATTAGGAGATTAGAGTAGTGACAGTGATTCAAGTTGAAGAAGACTGAAGATCGACTGAAGTCTGCATAGAAGACCAAGAAGAGTTGAAGATAGAGCTGAAGTTACCTTGAGCGTTGTCGGCCGACAATTCTGGGCCTTCCAGAATTGCTGCAGTCAGGGACGACCTTGGGTTTGGGAGGGGAGAGTGTCACACCTGTGGTTTTGGTGACATAAGTGATTTATTCAGATATATTTGCTTCTGTATTTTATTAATGAGAGATGTCACAAGCGCTGTGTGTGAGAATGCTGTGTGAGTGCAGTATGCAATACACCAATCTAATTATGGCTATAGTTCGTTGACCTTGGCATAGCAACGACCAATATGCGGGAACTAGAATCCGTAGTTACAAGGAACAGCACTAGACGAACCTGAGAGGAAACACACCCAAACTAAGGTCACGCTCGATAAGGCTTGTAGGTCAGCAGTGACTACTCTTGATTGGCTGGCAGGTTGCCTAGCGGAGATTTCTAAAAATAGTAGGGCTAGTCAGAAAGAGAAAAGAAAAGTACCGTTGCGTTGGAAGATGGCGACGACTGGAATGTAACTGGAGTTCTCTCGAAAACATACTGGACATGCTATCATTTGAACATAGGTTGCGGTACTGCTGATGTTGACAGCGTTGGTGTAGTATTGTTGTCGGGACGTGTGTCAACATTGAAGTGGAATTGTCGTCGGGGCGTGTGATATTGTCAACGTTGAATTGCGTGCATTGGTTGCAACGACAGGACTATCGATATTCGCGGATACGTCGAGTTGCACCAGTTCATTGAAGGTCGGGTTAGCGTGGCATTTATCGCAGTTCGTGAGTTCGGGAATTGGCTCTTAAAGTACGAAACATTTTATTGACTCTTAAAGTTGTTTTCCCTTACCTCACGGCTTGAACTATCAGTATTTCGGCTTACACATGTGTGATAGAGTTTGTGTGAGTGCGAATTGACATGTGCCATCACTTGTTCTGATTTGTGGCCGACTTAATTTTAGTTAGGGCATTTCGTTTGTACTTGTCTGTTGACTTGTCATTTTATTAGTGTTAGGGCGATTTGTGTCCTGTAAAGGTGGATACTTTGTGGTGACCTATTTGGCGGCCTACTAGAGGAGCGTTGCCATTGTAACCCATGATAGACGAGTGAACGCATGGCATTTATTGAATGGTAAGATTGTTTGTTGTGACATATCTCATTATCTACACTGTTGTAGGTTTTGTTTGTGTAGATTTATACTTTGTTGCTTTTTGATGTACTTGCGTTTTGGATGTTTTACCACATACTTTTACTGTACAAGGTATAGTGTTACATAGTATATAGTGATAGACATTTCTCAGTTTTCGATAACAGTGTATTTCTTTCATGGAATTTGTGCTTTAACTAGTCTACAAATTTGTTGTTAGAATACCAGGCTTGGAGTTTATAGATTGTTTCTACAAATATTGTGATGCATTGTTTATGTTGTTTTTCATTTTAATAATAATATTTGTTTTCATGATGGTGTTCTGAGCTGTACAGTAGTTGACCGTTTGACTTGTGCGATTGACAGTCTGTTGTAGTTTGTATAGCGAGATAACAGTGGTCAGAGCATACATACTGCTCAGTTAGTTAGTAAGAGTTGATGTTGTATTTTGCCTAGGGAGATGACAACCCGTTAGTGTGGCTGGTAGTACAAATTACTGTTAGTGAGAGTTTACGCTAGTTTTTATATTGTTAAGCTAATTACAGTGAGTGTGTACGTTGAGGTCGTATACCAGCATACTTGTTAGTGTTTTATTTCTATGTTATGTAATATTGGTATATGCAGATAACCATTGATGTAATTAAATTGTTTGTGAGATTGACTTATGATTATATTTGTTTTACTACATGCCTGTGGATATCACCTTTGTGAAGTGGCTGCGCTGTCTGGTTACCATAGAAACCAACAAAGATACACATACGGACACCCCTGAGATTAAAACGGTTTTAACAAATTTCTGTTCACCCCCTCCCCTTGCCAGTTCCTTTCAGGTGGCTAGCCAGGTCTTGTGTGCGGTGCGGACGAGGGAAGGGTGACACATACTTACCTGTGATGTTCATTATTGTGTTCAATGAGCGGATAATTGGATCGGAATTGTTTGTTTTATTTCAAACTGCATCATGGGACTGTATATCTGCATGTATTCTTTGAAAAGGATATCAATATGTAGGCCCTATCAGATTTAAAAACATAAATTGGTCGAAATGTCGATATTCATATGAATATATGTGTTTATAAGGGGAGTTTGAATAAATACATCTGTTAACACTGTTAACTTACTCATTGGCCGTCTTCGAGAAAAGACAAAAATAGCGTTGTTAACACAATACTCATTGAAATCGAATCTTTGGCTAAACAATCACCTTGGCGGAAGGCTTAATAATCTCTTTGAATCCTCTGTCAGCCACCACCCTTGCAATATGACAGGAATTATTTGACCGTTTTAAATACCAAGGCATGTTATTGATATAATTATAAAATAAAAACACATGTAAACGATTATTTTGATTACCCAGTAGCATGTATTAAATAAATACCTGGTTGTATCAATCTGTATGTTGTTTGGACTCAATACAAACGAGGTTATATATGCTTTATATAATATATGCGTTTAGTAAAACTCCCAAATAAAATCAAATATTATCCCTTACGTTGGCTAAATCATGAAATGGACTCTGGTATTTATTTAAATATAGGCTTATTTCATTGAACGGTGTGATCATTTCACCTTTAGTCAATTGTTACTTAATAATTCAAATCCCGATAACAGTTCATATTTAGGCATAATATTTATCGTTATGTAATTGTTTAGACAACAGCACGAAGATGCCATTTGACGACTAAAGGGCTGACATTTTAACCACGTCTGCGACATTTATGTGATGTATCTTAAGTTATAATTAAAATTTAGTTATTATTATATATAATATATATTTATGTATGTAGCAAACGTTATTAAACATTAAATACATCATTTCTTCTGATATTTTTGCTGGTTATGTTCTGTATCATTTTTAAAATATCCCTTCATAAATAGCTTGAAATCGTTACCCTTTTTTCCACCCATCCCTATATAATCCATTAGCCAGTTGCCAGTACCATCTGAAAGTTTCAGCATACTTTTTCTGATATATCTGGACATATAGTTTACAAAAATGTTTGGTGGATGTGTCGTATACATAGCTAAGTAGTGTTGCCATAGTAACACATTTTCTAAAAGTGAGTATAAGGATAATACATGTTATCAGTGTAACATAAGCATTCAGTATAGATAATTTGTCATACACACCAACATGCACCTCGGCGATGTCAAATATCGGGGCCAAAGAGTCAAAGGTCAAATATGAAAAACACCATATTATCAATAGTTTGAAATAATGTATAATGAATCAACAACAAAATAAAAAATAGTAGTTGTAGTGACGGAATATATATAATTTGTAGTTAAAACATAACTGCTAAAACTACTGGCTAAAATAATTAAATAAGTAAACAAACAAACAAATAAATAAAAAAACAATGAATAAATACATGATGTTTAACCATACTATACATTCATATATGCAATACATGACAGATAGCTTCATTTTCATCAAAACTATCCTCATAATTAGCAGTGACTTCCTCATCTTCCTCCAACATATTGGCGCAAATTAGCAGCTTACATGCTGGTATGCATTTCGAACCAAACACCTTACATTTGAAAGCAGGTAGTTTACATTCCCGGGTGCACTTACAGGACCGAAACTCCATTACTACCTCTGGTTCGGGAGGAGTTTCATCCAATCATTTTCGAGATTCCCTTCCGTCATTATCCATCCATATCCAGTATCTGTGTCTGCAATTTGTGGATAACTCTCCAAATATCTATCCCACAGTTCAGCCTGGTAGTTATCACATAAAGCATGCTAAAATATACAATCTTCACCGGGAGGAAGTTGACTGGATTCAATATCACCCTTCTTAGCTCGAATGAGTCGGTACATCAGCTTATCGATCACATTACTTGTTGGTCCAACTTGTTCATCAACTTTTGCAATTGTGTCTGGTATAGATATTTTCCAAATCATTTCTCCCAGGAACATGGGATGCATGTTTGAAGACAATAGACACACCTTCTTCATTGAGTGTGATGCAGTTTTCCTGGCAAGTGACGAGCATCACATTTGAACACAATTTCTCAATGTAATAGGATTTACTTTATGTAGCATAACAATTCTATCGATGATGTATTCAGAAGGCTTTGGGATTGTGTAAAGTGTAGATACTCCTTGCCTTGCATGAACTGATTTAATGGTCTTCTTCATTGTCCCATCAGAGCTGGCAAGGGCCCAATGTAGTTGACCAAATGGGTGTTGTAATATCTCTGCATTTCAAATTTTGACTTGTTGAAACAAGAAGCATAAGGTCAAAAAGCTTGTGATCTGCCTCGATGGAATCCTTTGGTTGGCTGGATTTCTCAATGGTGCTGAACGTTTTCAGCTTTTGCATTGGTAGACGATCCTCGAACCTTTAGATTCAATGGATTCTAATCTGTTCTTTCTAAACGATTTGTATGCTTCTTCTCTTTTCCCAAGTGATGTCAACAAGTCTTTATCAAGGTGCATCAGGTGGCATCAATCCAGTTGACACATTATATCTTGTTCATGACCAAATGAATTTACCCGCTTGTTTTGTTGTGCATCTAATAAGGTACCATTTTTAGGAGATTCTTCTGATCTGATTCTTCTAGATCTGAACTCTGCAGCAATGTAATACTTAATCACAGCACCAGTTTAAAGACTAAAACCTTTGGTCCAAGCTGCTGACTGGGTATCCCTGTTTGCCGTCTCCTTAATAGCTCGATCCACGGGAATTCACCCAAATAGATTGGATGGTCCAATTTGCACAGAAAATCCGCAAAGATTTCAACTTCTGAAGCTTTTCAGCCCCTTGTTTTGTTGTTCTGAAATTTGGCAGGTAGTGTTTGTGTTGATCTCCCATCCAAGTATAAAAGCCTTCCCATGCTAATATTAGCATTCTGTTCTGTTGTACTTGTACTCTGCGTACTTCCATTACACCAATAATAGACCCATCTGCAATCACAGCTGCTTCTACAGCTATAACCTTGAGACACCCATTCTGGAATCGTTTGTCATTGATAGGCATCATGTTGCACACTGTGCGAATCGCACACATCCTCAGAACTAAAGATTGAAACATTTCAGAACTCTTCCAGGATATTTCCACAGCTTTGGCGTAGATTGCTTGATCAAAGACGCATGTAATCTCGTTCAAATCCAACTTTTAATCTATTTTGAGTGCCTGTTTGAGAACTTTATAAACAGTGGACCCGGTGGAGCTGGAGCTAGAGCATTTATCCAATGATGTGGTCAATTACACTGTGGTTGAGTCCTAACTTGAGCACTGTACATAATCTCCTCATAGTCATGTTAGTTTTTGGAGAGTCGATGGTCAAATATACACATGGATGCTCAAGATTCCATAAAGATTCAAAATGACACTAACCTGCAAAGTCAAGGCCGCAATTTTAAAAGGGACTGCTGGGTGATTTTACAAAACAACACTAGAGGGGGCTGTATATATGTACAAGCTAGTATTTATATAAAATATGAAAGAAAAATATGTTGATGGGAACATGTTATAAAATAAACAAACGTGTTCTTCATGCCAGAAATGTGATTATTGGTTAAACAAATTTAAATTCGCCTTTTCCCCAATACATATATCAGGATTTTTATTCATGCAGATCAAGTAATTTCACTATATTGAAGCATTGACACGACGTCTGGTGATCAATATTTGTAGTGGCAATAAAAAAAATATTTAATATAATCCACTTATATAATCGGATGTTTTCGTAATGTTTAGATTGTTACTATGGTAACATTTTTTTTAGGAAAAGCTATATGGTAGAATTTGCCCCCTCCAATGGTACCGATAAGCTATTTGGAGTGGTCTGGCTCATGGACTAATACGCACAAAGTTGCGTTTTGCATTGTTACGTATGTTGAACCTAGACATATAAACAAAACACATCTACTGGAAAATGTCCTTTTACAAGTTCAATTATAATTGATTTCCGTTTGTCCCGCTAATTTTTTCAAAGAGAATTGAAAATTGACCGGGAAAATATATCACGAGAATAAAAAAGCATCCCTTCGGAATATATTCATGTAAGATTATTTATTTCAAAACCAGGTATTACAATTGATTAATATTGTAACGATTATTAGAACGTCGACTGTAACTACTACCCATGTGAGTCTTGAAATTGTATATTTCAAACAACAGTCACATGTTAATTAAATTAATATTACTCCTCACGAAACAATAATACAATAATAACCAGGAAGACAATATATTTACAAGTTTCCAATAAGTATGGAGACCTGGGACAAGTTATCATCGCTCATTAACATAAATTATCCAGATGTGTGATTCTCATACTAAAGATAGTGTTCTACAGATATTCTACTTGTATTTTCCATGTATTTAATATACATATATACAATGAGGTAAATGAGCCCTTCCGCCCATTTGGCAAACACTACCGGCTTTTCTTGCCCATTTAGTGGATTCTACTTTTAGTTCAAATACATATACCACGTACGCTTTTTTTTTCCGCACACTTTCTGATATTTTCCATGACAATTTATAGTATTTAAATACTCCTTGTATCATCCATATATTCAATGATTGAACTGGACATTCCGCCCTATTTGGCAGACTTACCCTCAGCTCAGATACATATACCGCATACGCAGTTTTTTCTCTACACTTTCTGGCATTTCTCATGTATTTAATAGACTCCTTGTAACATCCATATAGTTATACAATGGGGAAACATATCCTACCCTAGAGCCTTCCAGTTCCATTTGGTAGATCCTACACGCAGTTCAGAATAGCCGTGATTAAAATTAAAACACATGACATTATTTAAATAACAATAAAAAAGTATCCGAATGTAAATAGAAAACAATAACAATTAAAAGGCGTGTCAACCGGGGCAACTACATACGTGTATGTAACTCATTTAATAGCCATCACTGATATATTTTGTGGCATGCATTTATCACTTTGGCATACATGTAAGCATCCTATACAATGTCAATGTCAAAACTTGACAGTATTTCAAAATTCAAGTTGGCGAGAAAAAATAACATCCGTTTTTTTTTTTCACGTGCTCTTTGAAGGGACCCTACTTTTGCTCAGATACACTTATAGAACAAAAGTTTTGATTTAACAGTAATGAGTATATCGGGGAATGTATAATATGTACATATTTGAAAATATTGGTTTAACTGTGCCTTATTTTAGCCTCGTTTTCAATTACCCTGCAATGTGTTTGTCTTTGCATTTGGACCTGACAGACGAGGCTGAACTGTTTGCTGTCCATCCAATAATGCTTGACCATATTATCAATATTGTTTAAGTATTTTGAAGAGAGTCGGTTCTTTATTTTGTTGAATATTTTCTATAGTTTGTTCGGTCATTAAATTGAGTCGAATTTTTGTCTTTTTTTAATATGATCTAATTTGACAAACTTAGTACATCATCATTTTTTCTTGGAGGGGAATTCATATTATTTTAACTTGCCCTGTGGAATTTTTTTTTAATTTTATCCAAACTTATTTCAGACTGCTGAAGTTTTCTCAAAATTTCCGTTTTTAACAAAGCATGATTCAAACATGCACACTTGACCTCTTTGAAATTATAAATATGTTGTGAACTCTACCGTTGAGTCCAGGGAAATGACTCAATTGGCTGATAACACTTCCACGTAGAGATACCAGATTCGACCCAAAGGAATACACATTTCTTTCATTACAGATAGTCCAGTTTTATTCATCCAAACGGTCAACTCCATCAGAAATCCCAGAGTAAACATGCAGTCAGCCAATCGCTGAAGTCGTTACCAGGGATGTGTCTCCCGGTCAAAGCCTTGCAAAGTTGCCACTACTAAATACAATTAGTAAAATACCTATTCATCAAATTCCTGTAATATATGTTTATAATGTCTACCCTAAACATGCAAGTTGTTGATTCTAAACAATACTGCACCGGCGTGTGAACCAAATATGCATAGAACTGTAAACTGGGTGTTGCAACTGTAAAAAAAATGTTTGGCCGATGTCACGGTTGTTAAACTCCTGGCATTTACAAACGTGCATAGTAAGTAAGTTTGAACCTGGATTTGTGTCAAAGCGTCAATAGCAGTAATTACATTAAAGTAACACTAACCAGCGGAACAATATAAGGCAATTGACTGTCGGCATCTACGGCAACAAGACGGCTCTGAAATACGGTGATAAAAATGCAACGTAGACGCGAGTCGAGAAAGAAAAGGCAATGATTGCAAATTATTCATTTGATTTTTCAGCTGCCCAAATAAGAACATAAAATAGTCAAAAATAATAAACACACTAAAAAAGTACGGAATACAGGACAAGATATAAACGCCCAGTAGTATAAGGAAATATGTTGACGAATATTATTCCTTGTAATATACAACTCCATTGGCTACTCTCAATATGTCTAGAAACTGTTCAAGATATGTTTTTTTCATGCATCTTAATTGGCCTTGTACCCTCTCGCTATTCCTCTAACGCCCTATTAATTGTCAACGATGTATACAGTTTCGTATCTTTCACAATAACATGACACTTTCCGAGCAACCATGTTCGTTTCTTTATCAGAACATCGTTTATGGATCTTCCGTTTCATTACATCACGTTTAGTCAGGTTTCTTGCAAATATCACTCTAATGAGCTTTCCCAAGCGGAAGACCTTCAAGAATATGCAGTACTAAACAAATGCCCAAGATTGTTATTTACCGTAGATATCAGTAAGCGATTCATTGGACAGCAACGTTAGTAGTGTTGCCTACTGTGTAATAGCATGCTACTAGAAAATGATTCGCTATTGAAATAAAGATTTAATTGCAATTATGTTATTATAACAACAACTCTAATGAACACTGAGTTACATCCTAATAGTAAACATTGCAATTTATTAGGTTTAATTGGCAATTTACACATGTTTAAGTAATTGTGACTAAAGAGATTGCCGTGACGCAGTATGTACTTCTAATGACACCATGGTGCTCTGAATTAATTTCGATGTAGTGTAACAAATCAAAGCCGTGAATATTATAGCATTATTTACTATTTGACTATTAAAATGACATCCACACAAACTTTTCAAAGAGGTACGGTCAACAAAAGTATAATTGTAGATCAACCATTCTAGAGATTGTGGGCTATCGAGTGTGTATCTGTTATAATACCGTGGTAGGATCGTGGTTGTCAGTTCGACTCTTGCCTGCAGAGTGTTTTTATGTTAATAATATGCCTCTAATTGTATTCATGGTTTGAATTAAATAAATCAATTAGTGCGTTCACGATAAATGGCCTATAACAATGTCACCGTCATGGTAATAACTCTCTGCTCAAACTATATTTATTTAGCAAAACACATTTCCTCAATAAACATATTCAATTTTCCAACTTGAACAATATAAAACGGGCTGGATGGTCCGGATCATGCAAATTAACAATATGCAAAGCATTTGCTTCAATTGGTGAGCTTCATTTAAGCTTCAATTTGGTACATTTCTTGTATCTGAAATTTGTTGAACTGAGAGATATTACGATCCGTAATTTCATATATCTATGCGGAAAAAAACCTGTAACACTGTACTAATAAAAACCACCCTGTAACTATTAAACAGAACAATTAACAAGTTGTATTGAGGCACATTCTGATTGCAAAAACCAAAATTATTATCGGTGAATAACATAGAATGGTAAAACACTCAATAAATTAAATATATTCTATAGTTTAAGTAGTATTTTGTAGAAATCTACAGAAATCTACAAACGCAAATGAGAAGATGGTGCTTTGTTTAGATAAATTGGTTATCAGTTCTCGATTCTATTCTATCTCTATTCTCTCAGTTCTCTAACGTTGATGATGTCATGATAATTCTAAAAATACAATTTTTTTTTTGATAGAACGAAGCCTAAATAAATGTTTAATGTTAAACAAATCACTTTCAGCCCATGTAAAATATCCCCGCTGCGTTCTATTTATAGTGTTCATGTAATTCATATAGTTTACATTCGAACTTACTAATGATTCAAAAAAGTAGTATACTTCTGTCTTGACGCGATATCGCGCTTTATGCTGAAAAGTCTTATGCCACTAATTAACCAATGACCGTTCGTAGCAATTTAAATGCTTTGCAAGAACCAATGAAATTTGTTTAAATATTTTTTTTACTCAGGTGCTCTCTGTTTGAGGGCGTGATCACCTGGGTCAAATGTAGGTTAACATGTGGTCTTTTGTTTACTACTTAGCGGCTGTGTACCTGTGGGTTTATATATTCTGTGTGTATTTGGATGCTCTAATCTTGGTGTTTTTCCAGTGATTTCTCTAGGTGCAATCCAAATACAGTAGGTGTGTCTTGTTTACCTGAGATTTGTAAGAGTTTGAGCTGGCCAACATGTTTTTTTTTTCATGTGGTTGATTACTGGCATGTTGATTTCCCATTTTTGAGCCATGTTTTAAACTTTGTTCATCATTTTTATATAGCAATCTCGTCATATGTTAACATTGTCGTCTATGGAGTTTCAATTAGTGGTATGAGCCCTGAACCTATTGGCCTTCTTGTTATTGCATGTTGCCCTCAACGGCTTTATTAGATACCGATCACAAAAACACATTGCGGGCGCTAGTAAAATAATGAATCTTTAACGGAAATTGGTGGTTGTATTCGTGTGTAATAGGAGACGCGCACAGGAACTTGCTTGGATTAGTAGATATGCTTCTTTGGTTGGGAAACTAAAACTTTTAATAATAAACATGAATTGTACAGCGATTAGGAAAAGTATATTGATAAAATATGTTATAGAGATATATTTTATTTAAACCAGTTTACCTTGCACATACTAACGATTAGTTCATGTCAAATGCTGTGCGGGAACGCAGGTAATTGTAAGCGGGTCATTCCATTCTGTAAACAGGCGACAAAAGCTATCAGCAATGTTAGCAGTTAGAGGACTAATTAGAGAAAAGAATAACTATTTTTTCACAATATTTTTATCGTAATATTATTTCCCACTCCCTATAGTTTCGATTGTCGAACCCGGCAAAAGTGTGGGCGATGTTTGTAGATTCTGTTTTTTTGGTTTACAGTGAGAAGCTACTTTTTGACTTCCGAATTTCGTAGCACAAACTGAGTGACAATAATTAGATGTACTAGTGTTTGGTTATATTTCCGCGCCTGGCAATCGGCGGGACTGTTAGCTTGAAATCCCGAATAAGACCTTAGTAACAGTTATTTCGCGATGAAATTTTTTTTTTGTAAATTTTAACTATTTTGCACTTTTTTGCGCTTACAGAAATAGTCGAATTGGCCTGTCTCTGAACGGTTTGTGCCAAAACCATTTTATTTGGGAGTAGGGAGATAAGTGTTATCTCCATATTAAACAAGTATGTGTTTTCAGGCAGTGTATAGCACTATAACATATTAGTGATATGCACAGATTTTGAGTGAAACCTAGCTTGGTATTATCACAAAACATCATTGGAATCTAATGATTGTTTTTTGAAATATTGGTAGACACAAATACAGACATTCTTAGATACAGATACCTACACAGATGATTCAAACTACAACGACTCCCATTGCGTTCCTTGTACAGGGCAATCAATTACACATCTCGTTATATGCAAAGCAATGCACTCGACCGACCAAAAATATTCAAAAGATTAGATTTAGTGGAATTTCACCAAAACCTTAATTAGGTCTAGTATTATTTAAAATATATAATAGTTATATATCAAGTTTCATTTCAAATCCCCTCAGAGTTGTTAATTATCGGTAAGTATGGTGTACTTCTATTATACATCAGTTCCTTCAAGTACTTTCGTCGCGACCTGCCAGTCTGAGTATTTTTCTGAGACGCATCGTTTAAACAAGAGTAATATTTTATTGGCCAATTGAGGACGTCATATAAGGACTATATTATCTGTAGTTTCCTGGGTACGTTTGCTTTTCTAATATCGCATCGGCAAAACTTGTCAGATTGTGAATAGAATAAAGTTGGCGATTGGTAGAAATGTACTTATCTATCACACTCTTGGATTTATTTTTACATTTTAAGATAAGAAATGGGTAGTCAAAATTGATCATGCATCAATGGCCATTGTCACCGCGACAAGTTTAAAAACGATGTAATTTTGTTTGGATAATCTGATTTTCATGCCTTAGGTAACGTTTTATGCTTTCCATAAATTTCAGTTCATGTTTATTGTGTCTCGTCTTACCCTGAATGACACAGACATCGGTGTTTAAAACATTCGCTTTGAAACAAATACTCTTGATGTGAGAATGATTGTCATTTCAACAATCGTCAAAATGTTTATAGTAGTAAAGCAAATTGACAGGCATGGAGACATTTCAGGATAACTGTACATGTACTAAAACTATCAACAGACATAATTGTAAGATTTATTTTAGAAACAGTTTTATACTACAGTTATTTTTCGATGCACCAAACATAAAAGCTAACCCGGACAACAAGTAACATCGTTTATTGTTAGCTTCCCAAACAACACATCGATCCCGAACGTTGTGACAAATGGTTCACTGCTGTACAAAGATGGTTCATAATACAGCCTACCAAAACTAACTACTGTGTACTCTGAGCATTTTGTTTCCGGTGAATGTATTATATCTATACATTACTACCGATTTTATTTCTTTACTCAACATCAAGCCACAGTCCCTCTTTCTTTAAAAACAATCTTCACCAGGTATTTACAATCTATGTCTAATTTAGTAAACCAAGTTTTAGTTCTGGTCTATTAACTCGAGGTCGGCGAATAAAAAGCGAAATGCATGAATTGTAGGTAGTATCATGGAACTATAGTTCCATGGTAGTATATATAATTAAATAAGAGCGTTTTATAGTTGCAACACCGCTTGATTTATTTGGAAATGTACCATACACCGACCCTTTTCGAATACGGGCCTTATAATTCCAATATATGTTGTGGTAAAATCATATACTACCGGAACTCGGACGACGGTTATTTTGATTATCATATGTCTGGATTGGTGTGGGAGTTATATCTTTGTCAAAAATGTACGTCGTAAAACGACAAGATTACACATAGTGCGCACATTGCGAACAATTAATTTGTGCGTGCATGGAGGAAATTCGCATTTTTCTGCATTTGCAGTTAGTGCGCCATCTACAGTTGATGTGAATCTCATGACCAACCTTTTGTTTATTTAAAAAAGAATCAGAATGAAGCGATACCCTCGTTCGCGGGTTCATTGCTTATCCCCGTAAGTGTAATACTATATTGTATGTTATAAACGTTGACTCTCTATACAATCAATTCAGGCTCAATGAGACCCAGGTCATTTAAATTGAAGTTTCGATGCAAAGAAAGCATAGACAGCTTGATGACGCTAACAATACTAACATAGACTACTGAAAATATAATAACACACTAAAATCGCCTAAAATAAATTGCACAACTGATTGTTTATGAGTGTCCCTTGACTTTAAATAACTCTTATGAAACTCCCGAAAATCACGTGATCGTCACAATCTTACGTTTCACATCTACTAAATGATTTCCCTGAAATAATGTTGCTTTATCTCCCTCCATCACCTGTTTTACTTTTCTGTGTTACCATGGTAGCTGAAACAGTGGACGCGATTACAGAATAGAATGGAACACTATTTGAACAAGTTAGCGGCGTTTGAGACCAACTAATGTGCAATCTGACCACAGTCAGCTGGCGCACATCTGATATAATAAAATAAATGCGATATTTACTATATGGGGGCCGCCATCTTGAATGACGCATGGAACTAAATAAGAGACAAGTTGTGAAACGCGTTTTTCAGATTCCTACAAATCAGGACAAAAATACCAATCTTTCACAAAAATACGGTCCGTTGGGGTTATATTAAGCCAACCGATAACAAAATTCGGCCGAATTCGTCGTTTTTGTGTGGAAAAATCCCTTGCATACGAACACCTAATTACGCGAAGAACCTGGAACACTAAGCCGGGGTATTTGAAACCGAAATTGTCATCTAAGCGTTAGGCCGTCGCTGATTGGCTGCTGTGCTGGAATGCCAATTATTAGTTTCAAATACTCCGGCTTAGTGTTCTATTGAAGGAAAATGAATGGTAAATTATAATTATTTTCATTTTTTTCATTCTCCCTTTTAAAGCGTTTTATGTATCTCCAATGCCAGTCCACTGAATTGCCATTTACGGCATTGTAAAATTGTACTCCATACTATACACACCGATAATATTTACCGATTCCACATGAATACTAATAACAAAACAAATTTGCTATATTTACTATATTTCATTTGTCTTGAATTACGAAAATTAAAAAACACGTAGTGTGTTTTAACAACTCATGTCAACGCATGTCCATACAAGCAATTGTACAGTAATGTGAACAGTGAAAGCTGTGTTTGATTCAAAGTTATGCCTAATCCCCCAGTGTGCGTTGCATTGTAACGTATCACGTGTTCTATCACATCTTATAACAGCCCATTAAATTTTGATCTAACCTAGTTTTCACTGAATGATATAGATAACCCATTGGTCTTGAACAACAAAAATAAGAACATATTTTTACTGAAATATAATACCAGTGTTCAAATCAGTGCTTTGTAATGTCTCTCATTCGAATGATAATATAATACAGATTTTATCTCTAAAAAAATGACGGTTCTTAGGAGCGTTTATGTACGACATGTGATCACGGTGAAGACAATATCTGGTCAAACTTGAATACAAATAATGCCTACCCCAAGTGTACATCAAACAGAGTAATCTCTTTTTATATTGAAAACAATTTATCCATGAGTGAGAGTAAATAATATGCAAGATCATTTTATTTTCCTAGCTGCTACGTAATATATTGTTTCACTTGAAACCCCGCAACAATGTGGAATTCGAATTCAACGGAAATACATGTGTAAATGAAACGTGGAATCATATTACGGCAAGTTTCATTTCATATGGAATAAGTAACTGATAATTAATTAATTTTGAATATTCATTTATGATTGGTTATATTGAATATACCATATTATGTTGTTCTTGTACGAGCTATATTTACAATAAGTTTCTTCAATTTTCTACAAAATTATCAAAACTGATAGAAACGCTAGTGTTACATCTGTACACTAATTTGAATTTTGACAGATTTCAAAGATGTTTCAACTTGCTTATAAGCTAACACTATATCAAGGATGAAAACATTACCGGAATGCGTAACATCAGTCAGCTGCACAATGTGAAATGCTTTGACATTTCCTTCCGATACGATGTTCTGCGCCAGGTGATATATGTCGTTAACACACAGTACGAGCCTTGTCAATTCCTTTATTTATTTAATTCTAATAATGTCTCAGCCTGACAGCATTATGTTGTTAATTTTTCTTCAAGTCGACAATTAAAGCTAGACAATAACATAGAAATCATTTCCTTCGCTGTCATATAAACTCGCTGATTTTATAACTAACCAATTTCCCGCTTCCGGGATTTCGTGTTGCGCTTACCAGAGCATTGCAGTTTGTCTTTTGTGAATGCCTGGGCAAGTGTATAAAATTGACAATCACATTCTTTATACTGTCCCCACGTCAACTCCGCCACCCTGTGTCTGAAGACTGCTTATAACTTACATACCAACATTCTGAGCTATTTTACGTACTGCCAAATTGTATTGTCATTGTACGAGCTACAAGACGACTTTTTATATTTTGCGGAAATCATGTTAAAACGATAGCCCAGAACAGAATGTCAGAAAAAAAAAGAATTTGTGCGTTGGCGTACGGGAAATTTGGTTGAGAAAGATAAAGGTGTTCATCTGTAAACAAACAAAAAAATATTTTTCGTGATTAGTCTTGGCGGCGTTTGAAGAATATTAAGATTCGAGTTTGTTTAAACTTAGTCATTTTTATGTACTGAAATATTTCGTATCATAAACTGAAAATGACTATGGAGCAAACACATTGTGATACATTTTGCTATTTACCGACCAATAAGATGCTGAACAACTTGCTGATCGTGATGTACGACACTCTCGATCGCCAACCTACCAATATAAACTTCGCCTTCTACTTGATCTGTCCATCATATGCACGCACTGACAACTTGGAAATGGAACACTTACAGTCACCACAGTAACGTGCGACAGGCGACAGTGATTGCCTATATTTAGAAGCGATATTAGGAATTCCGAGTATACACAATATCCGTAGTTGATAAGATTTATTCTCATGTAACTGCCATAACGAATGGTTCAACATGATTATGTTCATCTTCAACACATTATATGTTTTTATTAGAATACTTTCTTCACAATATTCTGAATAAAGTATAGCAGTTCATGCTGACGTCAGCACATTTACATTCAGAATTATTATTTAATCACTCGGGAAAATAGTTGAAATAACAAACGTCCTACCAAACTATAACAAATATCGGAGACGCACAAAATCATACATAATCATATTTTACGTTATTTCAGAAATACAACGCACGGATTATAGAAATATGCATGGAATATACATATATAAGCCCCCGATATTTTTCCTTTAGTTAGGTTGACATTGCGCCAAACCCCGCATATAGCTCGAATTTATATAAGAGTCAGGTCTTGTCAGGCTCTGACGTCAGCTTGAGAAAATATCGATGCAGTGTGATTATGAGTAAAAATATTGTTTTATTCCCGTAAATCTCTAGACTCTCGCTAACTGATCACTATACATACGTACATCATATCTACTAGTGTTGACATCCATATTCGTTTATAATACACATGGCGCTGCACTTGAGTCATAAAATAGTTCCCGGCAATTTAGTTCCTAATTTAGATTTGGGTGTGACCGATTATGCAGGGAAAAAAAACGCATCTGTGAGGTTCGAACTGTCACTGTATCAATAAATGTGTAATAGGTGAAGTATTTAATTACCTGAAGCCGTGTCCATTACCACAAAAACACCAGAAATGGCTCATATACTACAGCGGTAGTAAAACTGGAGAGCATACTAGCAAAAGCCGCTTATGAATGGTCCAAGGACGATACTTTATAGATGTTTCATCACTCAATGTAAATTATTTCGATTTTATGATCGTTTCGATGGATAAATCATAAGCTGAAACTGCCATCATACCGTCAAAACATTATCTAATTATATATATTTGTTCTAGATAATGCTAAAGTAACAACAAATTGCCTGAGCTGAAAATGAAATCACTCAAGGTTATTTGTAAATACCTTATTTGCACGCTACCGTGTTCTATTACTTGTCGCATATCATGTATAGCATCCGGATCTTTAACAACAAATTAGGCCTCATTGATCGAGACAACCCCGAGACCCTGAATAACTGAATGCAATGCAGCTCTTCCTTTTCCTACGACAAATCTTTATAAGTTACACCTCTGCTATAGAATAAAGCAATTAACCGTCGGGAATCTATTATTTCGGCTTTTGCTCAGACGTCTTTATAAATAAAATTACGATAAATTTAGTAAGTTAAAACTGGGAACCTCTTATTGCAAACGAAATTTGTAATTAATTTTTAATCGGGCGATTTGCGTATTTTAAATTGTTGAAATAAGCGAAACCTAAAATTGGTTTTCGACAGTTTATGGAAGCAATTCCAAATCAGCACGCGCAGATTTCAAGGGTACTTACTTATTCACAACTTCCTGAAACGTGAAACTCAAGTGTTTTGTCATATTGGATTGCTGCACAGGAAAACGAAATAGAATACGGAAAAGATTTTTTGAAAGTTAGGCTCATAAAAGGGTAGAAGGTCAAATTGTAGAACATCCACTTAACACATTTTGTATTGAATGCCCGATAATGGAACGAAGGTTTGACTAATCACTGGAAAATATACGGACCTAAAGTGATTCATTCGAATAAGAATGAAGTTGAATTTAATGGACATCGTGTTGCAGAGTAGGTCTGTCTAATTTGTTCTCTGAAACGTTAGGTTCAACGTGTTCACGGGTATCGACCTGTTTCAAGCCATGAACAATTAAGTTATTATTCCGTTGATATGCATTATTCATTTTCAATGCACAAAAACCAACTTGCCATATTAAATAGAGTGGGGATCAATTTGCGAACGGGTCAAGGTTACGCGTTTAACCAATGTATATATCTCCACGAGTATAACGATTTTTGTCGATTCCCTGACAATATCGTGTATTCAGTTGAATGAATGAAAACCATCACAGACGTTTCAGAGAAAACTAATGAGCAATTACGCGAACTTTATTAAATGTCTATTATAAAACACTTCATGGATATGAAAAAAACATAAATAATACAGCGATGTATTTATTGTCTTAAAGGCAACGTGCCTACAAGTCAAATAACATCGTGTATAACAATCACCCAATACATAATGTTGCGGTTTATGAAATGGCTTAGTAATTGTAGTTAAAATAACAACTTATCAGATGGCATAGTAAAAACGAAATAAACAAATGAGGAGTATTATACAAGTACATTTCGTCGAACGCCCAAGTCTGGACTCCTTTTCTCTATGAGCAGAACACATGACCAAATGCTACACGAGAAGCCCCAATGTGAGTACACGAAAGTAAATATTCTAGAACTAACATGTACAAACATATCAGTTTACATTTTACGTTTGAAGGTGGACATACTAACACAGTTGGGTTCATCTACGTATTGTGTGCGCTGTTAAACAAACTGCAAATACTGACTAGTGTGAACACGTAAATATATAAATTATAATACGGATACACGCGGTTTTAACGATTAACGTACATTATACTATTCTAACAAGGGGTAATCAGCCTCTGTTTGCTAATGTATGTCCAATTTACATCGCCATTCAGAGGCCACACATTATGTTATTAACGAATATGTTGCAAACGGGCAATAATATCAACCATGTGGCTAATATTATGTTCTGTCGTTTTATTGCAGCGATGATATATGACATAGTGGTTCATAACTGCGTCAGCTAACTTTTTTATGTTTAAAAGGAGTGCATTTGAGGGTTATAGACATAAGGGAAGCCGAAGTTTAATCGCGCGTGTTTCTATTTTTCACACGACAGCTTGTCTCCAGCTTTGATCGAATATAGATGTATGTTTCAACAATAATAACATAATTAATAATTTCTTACACTGACAAACGCTATTGATATACTGTGTTATTTCTGTCAATTCTCAAGAGGGTAATATTCTCTACTCGCACATTAGTACATTCTTTTTTTACTGCCCTTATTAGATGCACGAGTCAGCTAATGCTTGATGTGTATCAAAAAAATACATCACGGTGATAACATATTTGCACGAATCTCTGGCGACGCGAGGACTTAGCGTATTTTACTCTCAAGTTTATCTCGTGGATTATTTGAAATCGCTTTATCTGCCCTTGTCTCCTTATGAAGCCTTTAGCTATTTTTATTCTTTATGGTTTAAAAAGTAAGCAAAACATGAAATGCATATTATATATTTCTATCGTCGGATGTTATACCACTCAATAATATTGTTGAGTCAATCTGAAGGTTTATTAAACCATGGATGTACTAAGAACATCCATGATTAAACCATGGAAGGTACTAACGGAAGGAGCCACGACGCCTCTCAAGTGGCCACTTAAGCTTCTTAACAGGCTTATTTTCTTTTGTTTCAACCCAAGTTAATCCTGATGAGGACATTGTCTAGCTCATTTTTGATATCCATGATAGTTTGCGATTGTTTACACAAGTAACCAGTTAGCGGAATATGATACAACCCCACCGATTTTTAAATGTGACCATAAAATACATGCGCATTATGAAACTACGGTCATCATACATGCGCACTCGGTTGGTTTAGGTGTGAAAGGTCAAAATACGTATTTCACAACCGGAAATTCAACAGATTAACGTTTGACTTCACAGATTTCACATGTTTTAGTTATTAGCAACTGTAACAAGAACAAGATTTTAAGTGTCTACAACAAAAATTCCTAAGGACTCCTAACAAATATTATCACAGAGGAAGTGTCTAGGCATGCCCTTCTTTTGATACTATCTTTTCTGGTGGTGTTCGCCGATGCCCGGTAGTCGAAAATTTCAATAGTTTCGGGCGTCAAACCCACGCAATGACAATGGTTCCATTGAATAATGCAGTCATTATTATCACAGGCAATCATTGATTAAGTCTCATCACCGTTACAAATACAAAAAGATTCACGATAGTTCATCAGTTCTTCTCCAATCGATGTTATGTCTGCTAATTTTTCATTAAAGTTCGCCAAGATCTCCGGAATCAACAGCATTCAAACTAGACGCCATTTTCAGCATTTTACATGCGAGGTTCGTCTATCGCTTCCGAACATGCTCCGAATGCTCGAGACTAGCGTAACCTATTGTACGAAGGTGTTAAGAGCTAACAGAACCAATGTTTGTGAACAAACATTGACAAACGATCATGGTACAAAGCTAAAACAATAGCGTCGTGGCTCCTTCTGTTAGTACGATTTTGCCTGATTTAATGACTGGTTACCCAATTCTAACACCTAACACTCATTGTTGACGTGTACAATTTCACGTTTGAATGAAGCAGCGGATATGAGATTAAAGTTAAGTTACTTCGAGCGTTGCTACTTAGTGAGTGCTCAGCTAATACGGCACTAGTCGTGCTGATACATAATTCAAATCTGAATGACGTTACTGGACGTATAGCACGGATACCACAGAAAAGATGGCATAACACATGGCGATTAGTAATCTGGTGTGATTAGGACGGATGTATGACCTTTGAATTATGACTGAATTTGTCGACGTTATCTATTTATACACAATTTGCCCTTACATTCATTCATTTATCAGTATTATAGATATGTATATATTTCAGTAAAGTACTAATTAAAAGTTAACTTTACCCACATATGAAAAGTTAGGATGTTGGCAGATACGTCACGTATTCAGTGAGCAATACAAATCAACGCTATTGTTGCCTCGAAAAAAACATCTGTTCGAAGAGGAAATATTACCTAGCAAGACAAATTGTTCTTGAAATAATCGCTGTCCCGCAATAGATTCAGCAGTATATTGACAAATTAAGATCATTTGTCCGTACATACTAGCTTCTTTTTCAGAATGTGCCATCACATATTTGATTGACTTTGCTTCCTTGTTCAATTATGTCTCTTCTCATCGCAACGCAAGGATGTCACTTCTCAGATGTTTACCTCGGTCAATATGTTCTGATCGAATGTGAGTATGATTAGATCAAACGTCTTTATATTATGGTGAAACGCTTTTAGGTCTATTGCCATTACTCTGTTGTCTGACCAATGGTTGTCGGGCGCGCTGGCACATCCGTGTTTTTTTTCTCGGCAAGGAAAGACCCGGAAAACGAAGCTTTTTGAATACCCCTGCCGCATTCATAGAGTTCTCTGGTTTATTTGAATATATATAGGATATTTCAAAGCAACTAGAACTAGACAACCTGGTTCAGCGTTTCAGGTCTTAAAGGACAGCGCCATCAATCGCGACTATGGTGAAACATGCACGAATAATAATACAATTCTTGCGTGTATTCGGAATGACTGGATTCCAAACTATTGCTAGTGCAGTAGTTGCTATTGCCCTCCTTGTCCTATTGCACCTGATGGCAATAATCATGATGGGGCACTATAAACTATCTGCGATCTATTGCACCCTAAAGCTGAAAAGTGAAGATATATTATTCAAATTAGGTTATTAATATGCACAATTTCACCCTTAACCTAATCATATCTCTGTATTGTCCAGAGTATCTGTGTACAATGTTTCATTAAGGCATAGTTGCAGGTTCGTGGGCACTCGGAGTGATTTTTTTCTTTGATTTGTCTTACCCAGACAGTCTTGGCTAGATATTGTTAAAATGTTGTGATGTTATATGCAAATGAGTTGCTGGCCTCAGTTACGGCGCGGCGATGTGTGACTTCCTGTCTTGGATCCTGTTTACTTACCTCAAGCGCTATCAACTAGCATCGCAGACTACAAAAAAAAACAGACAAGACGTAGACACTCCCAGTATGCAAGCGGAATAAAAAACATACAGTTGAGAATTATAAGTGACCTTTTTCAACCTTTATCTCGTATCATGTCGACAACTACTAGCCTGGTTGCTTCCAGTGGCATATACTGTTAAATAATTTTTTTTTCACGCATCTTTTCTCCTCAAGCATTTTAAAACTGAAGTATACATTTTTTGTTTCGCTGTAACGATCACCGTGCTGATAGCTTTGCGATGCAATGGATAAACACCATTGCTGTGCTGCCAACGATAACTAACTTTTCAGTGGTAAAATATACAAACGTAAAATGCTCGGTTAATTAAAAATAAAAGATACCCTGGAAATTACAGAAAAATCGGCAACGAGTTACTGTTTTCAAACACCGCGAAAAATCAGGCACTCTGCGATGCCATCTCGGTTACCTTAATCGGAAACCCCCTTGTCAGCTAGCATGTCGCAAAGTACGTTGTACGTACGTGCTCGCACGGCCCATTTCATCGGTGATCGCGAAAAACTGCGCCATACAAAGTAGTGTGAAGACAGCGTTCGGTTCGATTCGCGTTAAATTTGCGTTCGATTCGTTCGCTTCGCGTTCCAATTCCCACGAATTGTAAATATTTTTATTTTATTTTTTATCTGACGATTGGACATCTGCAGGCGTCGGTGTATATAGATTTTGGCATGTCGTTGTGATGCAATAGCCATTTTTGTGGACGATTACTGTTACTTTCATAAAACGGGCATTATCTCCGTTCGTGTTTTCTGGTTCGTCGAAGAGATTGAAAATTAATTAGCTCCAACGGATTTTGTCAGTTTGTCTTGAAATTTTCACAAACTTTTTCTGACGACGTTTCTTGACGCCCGGGCTTACTTTTAAAGCTTTGTATTCTCGGACAATGACATTCGAAGTGTGAAATACTGACCGGGATTAAATATACACATCCTGCTTGACAACTTTGTAATATGAAAACAAAACATACTATATATACGCCTGAACGCCCTTTTGTAAATAAACAACTGATTAACGTTGTGTGAATCAAGAATTGTGAGAGCTATTTAGATTTGAACTTCCCTGGTTAAGAAATGGAGATAATGGCTACGTTGCATTCACTCAGTAAGAAGTTTGCTAATGCTCGTATTTAACAGACCCAAATTTAAACCTATTATCGTTTCATAAAAAGTTCAATATAATGCATAGTATGGAGATCCCGCCATTACTTTTTTTTCACCATGTTTCTTTTTAACTATTTATATACAACCTTGCTAAATTTTGCTATACATTCAAGAGAGAATGTTTGTACCTGATTTTTATATTTAAAAAAATAAAAATTCACTCCCAATTGCCCACGAACCTGCATCTATACCTTAAATACAATTGCGCTATCTCATAACAAACGTAAAGACTTCCCACTGCAGTGGAACACTTATATAACCACCCTTCTGCTTTCGCCATGAAGATCTTGATAAGATAGCACAAAATAGACAGCCCAACGCTTAGAAGAATGCGTTAATTCCCGGGCATTTTCACCGCCTGGCAACCCGCGGCGGTGAAAACAAAGGCCAAAAACTCGCTGAAAACGTACCCCAGACCATTCGTCCCGGTGTTATCGCTATCGCCACACGAGACTCCAGCTTGTCTCCTATACAATTTTCCTTCCGCCCACTTAATTTTAATATTCATATGACCTTTGCACTGACATCGATAGCCAATCGCATTCGACCGCGGACGTCACTCTAAATAAACAACTGAATAAATTAATATACCATATTTGGAAGATAGCGGGTAAATTCAACGTTGTTGGTGTGTTCCTTCGGGTTCCGAAGTCGCACGAAACGAGTTCATGTTCCGTTATCTTTCGCAAGTAAAACAGGTCGATATGTATTAAACATGGCATTTGTTTTCTTGTTTTAACCTCCTTATTACGCAAGCTTCCGTCGAAGTGGTGTTTTTTTCGACGATTTGTGGCATGTTGCAAAACGAACGAAACATTGCGGCATTCTTAGCGGTGGATAAGGGATCGACTATGTCGTCACATTTATGTCTCGTTTGAAAGAGAATAAACAACCGCTCAGAAAAAATATGTTGCTAATATTTAAGTGCGGTGCCTTGAAATCGCCTGCCCGACGTCCAAATTTCAAAAGGATGTTCGATTTGCAATGACGACCGTTCATATGTACTAGGCGACGTTACTAATTACTACTAGGGTCGGTGTTTGCATTAAGAATTATAGAACAAAAGATCAGCAAAGCGGTGATTTTGTCGGCGATTTTGTCAAAGGGAATATTGATAAAATGTTGCAAAACAGAATCGCGAGTTGGGTGAAAAATTGCGCCGGCGGCATTCTCAGCGATGGCGACACCCGAGAAACACCGTGTCACGGTGCATTCGTGCATCAGTACACCGAAGAAATACATACATATTGTTGCGGACGACTATTGTAGACTGTGTTCGTGTAGTCTTCGAGTTTGTGGACAGTTAAAGTCGTGTGTGAATTTATTCAAGCCAGGAAAAGCAGGAGGGATAACTTATGGAAATCGTCTTTCCAATTTGATCCAGTGCGACGTTGTGAAAGGAGCGACTCTGTCGTCTCATCTATGTCTAGTTTGTAAGAGAAAGATTGATAGCGCAGAAAAATCCGCCAATAATGTAAAACAGTGGCGTGAAATTGTCAGTCATTCTAATATCTCCCAACCTGTGAACGAAAGTGCTGCCTTGAAATCGCCTGCCAAAACTAAAATGGCGCGTGTCACGTGACTTTGTTTACTAAAGATAGCGTGGGCGTTTGATTGACACTCAACTCATTAGTATTCCACCAATCACAGCTACATCTACTTTCTGGATGTGCGCAGTCAAATTGTATAGGAGACAAGCTGGAGTCTCGTGTGGCGATAGCGATAACACCGGGACGAATGGTCTGGGGTACTGAAAACGGTACTTTGGGATTATTGTTGAGACTCCTCTGAACAGTGTAACAAGATTAGCCCTACGTGTGTAACATATATAAATTTGGCTGTTCGGGATTACTTCAAAGTTGAGTTTGTGTTGTTTTCTCGAATTTTCACCGGCTCGACCGGCGTTCCACAGCAGCGCGCACAGAGCCCATAGAAATGCATGTACAGTGGTGCGCGTCGTAGCAACGTGGAACGTCTGTGACGTAGCTCCGCCCCCGAGGATTATGGCAATTGTATTGGTCATATGAAATGAACATACACCAGACATTTGTATATTGACAGTATATAAAAACTCTGTCATTGCATAAGTTCAGCCATCTCAATTTACATACCATACTTTAACAACTCGGTAATCTCAAAATATAAACTGCGAAAATATCACCCCTTAAGGTATAGATGCAGGTTCGTGGGCACTTGAGAGTGAATTTTCTTTTTTTTTTTTGCTTTTTATTATCCAAACAGTCTTGGCTATAGACTGTTAAAATTTTACAGCATTGTGAATAGTGGAACATACTCAAAAGTCGATTTTAAAATATAGAAAACTGGTACAAACATTCTCTCTTTTGAATGCTTAGCAAGATTTAGCAAGGCTGTACATAAATAATCAAAAATAAACATGGTGAAAAAAAAGTAATGACGGGATCTCCATATTATTCACTATATTTAACTTTTTACAAAACGATAATAGGTTTAAATTTGGAACTGTTACAGCCATTTTAATTATGAGCATTAGCAAACTTCTTACTGAGTGAATGGTTATGCAAATTAGCCATTATCTCCTCTTCACGGTGTTTTTCAGTTTACCATGGAAGTTCAAATCTAAATAGCTCGCACAATTCTTGTTTATTTTGAGTGAAACTTTCACACAACGTTTATCAGTTGTTTATTAACAAATGGGCGTCCAGGCGTATATTTAGTATGTTTTGTTTTCATATTACAAAGTTGTCAAGCAGGATGTGTGCCATATAGTCAATCCCGGTCAGTATTTCACACTTCGAATGTCATTGTCCGAGAATGCAAAGCTTTAAAAATAAGCCCAGACGTCCTTTTGTTCATAGAGACGTTGTCAAAATAGTGTGAAAATGTCAAGACAAACTGACAAAAACTGTGGGAGCTAATTAATTTTCAATCTCTCTAACCAACCAGAAAACACGAACGGAGATAATGGCCGTTTTATGAAAGTGACGTTAATCTTCCACAAAAATGGTTATTGCATCACGACGACATGCCAAAATCCATCATACACCGACGCTTGCCGATGTTCAATGGTCAGATAAAAAAATAAAATAAAAATATTTAGAATACTAGGGAAACGGACGTAAAATCGTCCGCGGAGTCAAAACCTTGCGTGAAAACTGTCATGGTGTCGTCTTATCTTTTCCACTTAGGGAGGGGCACAATGGATTATGTAAAGCCGATGAGATATTCATACAGTTATACAAACATAGCGATCCCCATTGGGTGGGTTGAGTCTAAATTTACCTTTCCTCAAACCTTTAACAAATACTCTGTATTACGCAGTTTTTCACGATCTCCGGTGAAATGGATCATGCGAAGTTAGACGGCCAGGTTGAGATGGGCCGTAATGTTTTGCTACACAACGGCTATTCACAGTTTTTGTACTCAATCGCCGGTGAGAAAAAGTCGAAATGAAAGACAACTATTGTAAATCGAAACAGGTTTCATTCAACTACGAGCAGACGCGATGGGTCGATAAAAATTAAAACGAACCCTGACCTCTGGAAATACCTCATTCATAGAGTGCCATAGTACCAGAGGTCGCCGAGCACGGCCGTACAACGTACTTTGCGACATCGCTACAGATGCATGCTAGCTGACAAGGGGGTGTCCGATTAAGGTAACCAAGATGGCATCGCAGAGTGCGTGATTTTTCCGCGGTGTTTAAAAACAGCATCTCGTTGCCGATGTTTCTGTAATTTTCGGGGTATTTTTTATTTTTAAGTAACCGAGCATTTCACGTTTGTGTATTTTGCCACTGAAAAGTTAGTTATCGATGACAGCACATCAATGGTCTGAATGGTGTTTATCCACTACTACATCGCAATGCTATCAGCACGGTGATCGTTACAGCGAAACGACAAATGTAAAATTAGTCATTTTTATAATGCCTTCGGAGAAAAAAATGCGTGAAAAAAAAATATTTAACAGTACTCCACTGGAAGCTGCCAGGCTAGAAGTTGTCGACATGTTGCAAGATAAGGGTGAAAAAGCTTACTTATCATTTACAACTGTATGTTTTTTGTATTCCGCTTGCATACTGGAAGCGTCTACGTATTGTCTTTTTTTTTTTTTGTAGTTTGCAAGACTAGTTGGTAGCGCTTGAGGTAAGTTAAACAGGGTCGCGGACAGGAAGTTACACATCACCGCACCATAACTGAGGCCAGCAACTCATTTGCATATAACATCAACAGTGACTTGTCAATCAAAGAGCAACGTAAACAAACTTTCGGGACTTTTAATCACATACGCGTGCCTCGATTCCCTATATTTTAAAATCCATTTTGGGCATGTTCCAGCATTGACAATGCTCCGAAATTTCAACACTATCTAGCCAAGACTGTCTGGGTAACAAAAGCAAAAAAATAAAAAAAAAAAAAAAAATTCACTCCTAGTGCCCACGAACATGCATCTATACCTTAACAACGTTTCTCGCTGCTTGGAATCAACTACCTTCTTCAGGAATATATTTCATTCAGCGTCTTCAGATTCAAACGATTTACAGAATCAAAGCACCCTTTTTATTTACTGTCTCTGATCTAAGTAATTCTTTTTCAGTTTTCAGAATCCACCGCTCTAATTCGAATTTCCCAATGCGGATGCCAGGTGATATGCTGTCTGCAGTTATCTGGCTTTTACAAATAACACCAAGCCTTTATTTCTTTCATTTGACTCAACCAACATATAACCCATGTAGTTCAAGTTGATTCTTATATAGTGGGTCCTTAAACTGTGTCTCCGGGCGTATACAATTGCACTCTACGGTGATGCATCTGGTCGAGAATAACAAGAATGCACAAATTACGTTATTTTTGGCAATATTTGGACGTAATTTGTACGTAAAAGGTAACGAGAAAGCATGTTTTAAACAGTCATGCTAGTCGTCTAAATGACTGTCATTCACAGGATTATTCAAATCAAAGGTTAACCTAAATTGTTACTGTGGTTTTCTTGTGGCATACAATAATGTACCTATGATTGACAGCTTCGATAACGTTTGTTCAGGACGGCTATTCAAATTATGGTTTGCATGAAACACTGGTGAAAGTTTAGAAGTTTGGAGCTGTGATTTAAACTATCTCTGGAAGGAATACAATTTACGTATGGTATGTGTTATCGCGCATCTAATGATTGAGACCTAAACACTTTCCACAATGTCGATAAGGGCACACTACCGCACTATTCATAGAAGAGAACACAATAAAACGATGATTTTCTCAACAATAGGGTAGCCATCGGGTTGATGGTGACATATGGAGACAGTTGACCTACAAGTGACTAGGTTTTATGGAAAATAACATTTTATAAATATAGCAAACATTTCCGCAATATTAAAGGGGAGCAGAGGTGTGGCTTTTGACACTCTGTACATGAAATTTGAGATCTATGAATGAATTCTGTCGATAAAAACAACTTGTATGTGCTGCGAAATGCCCTAAATATCGGGTATAAAACGGGCTGTGGAGCAGACGACAAACGTCCGCTTTTCCTGGCGTCATTTCGCCTCTAGAGGGCCAGTCAAATGACGTCATCAGTGAGCACTGATAATTGAACCCATTCATGCTAGTACATGTATGTCAATCCCATAGAAATGCTACTATGAAAGACCTTGTTAACTGATTACTTAAAAGTTGAAACATGGCGAAATGTTGTGTGTATGAATGCCATAACGATTCATGTTAAGTTTCTTGAAATCCCAAATAAAAAATCACATTGTCGGTTGCGAGAAATCGGCAGAAGGACTAACCTGAAAATGAAGACACGTACAGCGCTCTAGCTATAGTAAACAGTGAGTAAATAAATATTGTTTGAGTTAAAAAATAAATTAGAAATACGCTAATATCATTACAGTAATCATTTCACCCAACTTCCCACTTTTAATCGACCGCTTATCGCTTAATTTCCGACCGCACTGTATTTTCCGACCGGAAAACGACCGCATTTTTATCGTAATTTTTCTCTCACCGACCCATTGAAAACACCGACCGGTCGCCCAAACACTGGTCATTGGCAGAGTAGTGATCGAAATACATGTAGTGGTTTTGAGTGATACAGTTTGGGGATACAACGGGTACTAACTATTATTAAATTCCGAACTACTCTTCAAATCTATACCACATTGTATCAATCGCGGAGGAAACTTCACCTGTGTCCAATATTAAATAACTGACTTTGCGTAATTATTATGAACGCGATATATTACAATGTTGAAATTTTTAGAGCCGGTACAACATTGTAAACAAATTTGCGTAATTAGAAAAGCAGCGCACTAAGTAAACGACCTCAAAATATACAAGTTTGCGTACAGCACCGTCAGAACTAATAACAATTTTACAAGATCGACGCGCGGAGCATGAAAGAAAAAGATTGCTAAGGTAACGCGCCTGTTCAGCGCGTGACTTGGGGGTCAAACTTCAGTCAACACACACTTGATGTCAGCATCGCCGCGCAGTAAGTTACGCAAAGAAGTTCAAGTTCAATTGCATCCCGAAATGATATCGTTGATCACTCAGTCTTTTGCAAAATATTATAACTACTGTAGTTTCCAAGCTTTTGATGCAGCCAGATCCAGATTTATTTAACTTTGTGGAAATATAATCTTTTTAATTTCCCAGTCCTTTCTGTTCATTCATTGTCTTGTCAATAAGTGTGAATTGCTGTGCGAGCTTTTCATACCCGCCCGCTGTCGTCATGAAATCTATGCATAAAAGGCGGGCGACCTGCGGCTGTTTGATTTCCTACTCTCTCCCAAGCTAGCGATTGGTGAGAATGGTTATTAATATATTACCCGATGCACTTGTAAATCGGACAGTCATACCGCAATTGTGTTGAAACATTTTTGGGGCAGTAAGTAACGTCAGAATATTGTTTAAAATAAAATATTCCATCCCAATCAAATCTAGGTCAAAGGGTCAAATTGCGTGCATATAATTATAGATAGTTAAAAACTAAATATATTTGAATGTTTGACGGCTATTCAACGTTTGTGCAAACCAGATGAGTGTAATCGCTAGCGTACATGTTCATGCCCCCGTGGATATGTATTTGGAACCACAGCTTGATCTCCAAACATCGTAAATGGCATATTTCACGGAGCTCCCGCCACGATGTTAGCAGCTTGGTTCGGATTAGCATACTAATACGGTGGCCATCTTGATCCTTATTTAAAGTATCGGTTCCCCTTTAAACCTAAAAGCAGCCTGTAAAATAAAACAAAGACAGCATGTTACTAATTGGCCTGTCACTCAACCACACCTCCCCCACACCTAAATGGTATAGTCCGACAATTGACCACATCCCCAGAGGATTGTGTATACAATAGCGATATGACTGAGATATCATGGCATTTGTTTACAATATTGTAACGGCTCTAGTATTTGACACAGATGAAGTTGTTCGCGAACGATACAGAGTGGTATAGATTTGAAGAGCCGTTCAGAATTTCCTTTGTATATCCCCAAACATTTTGACTACTCCTGTGCCGGTGACCAGTGTTTGGGCGAGCGGTCGGTGTTTTCAATAAGCGAGCGAGAGAAAAAAAAACGGTAAAAATGTGGTCGTTTTCCGGTCGGAAAATACAGTGCGGTCGGAAATTAAGCGATCGTTTAAAAAGGGAGAAGTTGGGCAAAATGAGTACTGTGGTTCAAGTGATATTAGCATATTTCTCATTTAGTTTTAACTCGTACAATATTTATTCACTCACTGTTTACTATAGCCAGAACGCTGTACTGTCTTCACTTTCAGGTCAGTTCTTCCGCAACCAACAACGTGATTTTATATTTGGGATTTCGCGAAACATACATAACGTGAATTGTTATGGCATTTATAACACAACACCTCGCCATATTTCAACTTTTAAGTAGACAGTTAACAAGGTCTTTCATAGTAGCATTTCTATGGGATTGACGTACTAGCATGAATGGGTTTAATTATCAGTGGTCACTGATGACGTCATTTGACTGGCCCTCTAGAGGCGAAATGACGCCAGGAAAAGCGGACGTTTGTCGTCTGCTTCACAGCCCGTTTTATACCCGATATTTAGGGCATTTCGCAGCACATACAAGTTGTTTCTATCGACAGAATTCATTCATAGATCTCAAATTCCATGTACAGAGTGTCAAAAGCCACACCTCTGCTCCCCTTTAAATACCATTTTACCATACTATGCACACGTGTTAGTCGAAATAGAAATCGCTTAACTTGAGTGACCAGGTATTAGGACTATTCAACCTAAAAACCAAGTTATTTCGATATGTTTTATATTAGTTTGGGGTTTAGTGTGAATGCGTGATCATGACAAATTTTAAAACAAATGAAAAACGTGATTTCAGAATTGGATTTAGATAACTTTTATTTGATTATTAAATAAAGTTGTTGGGTAAGATGCGAAATATATACCCATTACGTCATGAACTTTTATAAAAATTTAAAAAAAAGAAAATCACCTTTCAATGTGACTTCAAATACCACTTTTGATTTCTCTAGCCTGTATACATCTTTACCCCATGATAAACTAAAGTTTTAATAATGCATTAATAACATCAGGATTTGTGTTAATTATAAATTACATTACAAATATATAATTGTTGGATACGTTTCCATAAACAAGACTCTTCCACACTGACGAATACTTTATCAGTATACTCGAATTTGTATTTGAAAACATATTTGTCTTGATTGGTCTATATATTTTTCAACAAAGTATCTGCGGATACCAACGGATACACATTGTACTTTTCTGTTGTCAGATAATGTTCTTATTCGTATGCAATTGTGTATAAAAGGTATTCGTTTGGATAGGTAATTTACATGTGTGGGTGAGGTTTAAACTTTCGAATTGCCTTCAGAATACAAATTGCACATTTAACAAGGTAAATGAATTGCACATAATTTATAATAACGTAATCTCTGTATATTTTATATAGATATCAATAGATAAGAACGGGTTACGTCATGGTTTAAATTTAAATGTACAAATTTGGTATGAAACATCCCCAACATGTTTAATGTCATCTTCTAGTGGAGCTAATGTGCACATGGCCTCCCCGTGAACATGTTTTAAATCACGTAGTGCAAGCCATTAAAACAGTCTAGTCATGCTGGTCATGCGAGGAAAAGTTGGACCGGGACCACATCAAACTCCACACGTACGCTTTGACGTGAGTATGCAGACATAAAACCACTTTGGAATCACTTTTATTTCACGCACCTCAGGCGAGTTTCGATGTCATTGACAAAACTGACACCAGGAATGGATAATCAAAATACCCCAAAAAAATATAATTGTTGTAGATATTCAGTCAAACGATCCATAATTCGACACACTATAACACCGATGTATTTTTCTCGATAATTCTTAGGGAATGGTCATTTTATTCGGTAGGAGGTGGCTGCCGGTGAGCAGGGGTAAGCTATTTTGAAATGGAACAAAGGGAGCATGTCTTTTTCATAGCCTGGATAAGGGTATCCAGTTTCATTATATGAAGAAAAAATTACATAGTTGAAATAAAGTTTATTACTAAAAACAAAATATCGAAGCAACAGTAAATAACATAACCTGGTATATGAGCTATTTGTATTACCTAAAGTTTCTGTATATCCTGCATCAACATAACAAAATTAAGAAAGAGAACAAAATAATATAGATACTAAAATTGGTTGGATATTGTTGTTAATTGTAAACTAGAAGATATGTTGATAACTAAGCTTGTAAAATACTTCACAACATCACAGTTTTTTCCCAGGAACGGTAAGAAGCAAGATAAAGTTAGAGCTGTCACATGTGATGTTCTAAAAAAAAGATGAAAATGATGCAGAAAGGGAGAATAGTGGAGTACATTCAGAAATCACGTGCCATCGATAGATATACAGCAGATTCTACAGTGGATGATTCAGAGATCGATAATATTGTTGCTCAGGAAACCAGAAGTGATGATTCTGAAGATGAAGAAACTGAGACAATTCAGGATGTCTATATCACCATATCAGGGAAGAGAGCAGGAACCTGGTGACAAGTCACAAAACCTTATCTTTATCTATAGTAAACCAAGTAATACATATTAAAAACACTTTACGTGTCACTGTATTTTCAGATATTATGAAGAGGAGGGCACTCTTTTTTGTTTTTTGTTTGAGGGGCCCAATTGAAGTCCATCCTATTTTTGCGAAATCAGATTACCCGGCGACCCCCCCCCCCCCGCAAGCTGAATCCACCAATAACCACCAAATCACCAATCGGAACATTAACCTGAAAAAGATTCAGAGGCCTCCTCCTCCTTTTTTATTATCATCGATGTTTTGTTAAATGAATTATTCAATGGAAAATATATAAGCGTGATACGATCGTTATTCTGACTCTGATAACTGGGTGCGAGACAACAGTGTAAAAAACGGAACAATCGTACGTTCTGTATTCATGAGCGAACGTACATGAAACGGTGTTGTATGTCGTTCTCTGATTTGAAATTAGTAGGATTGTCTGAGATACATAGAATACAGGTGCCGTCAACAACGTTAATAAAAACACTGGTTTATAAATAAGGAATATCGCAGCGCATTGGCGGATTTGATGGGGGCCGAGGGGGCCGCTCCTCCTATTTTTAACAACCAACAGGGCTTCGCGCCATCAGCGCTCGCGAACTTGGCCTTAGGCCAACTTATCGGCCCCCTATTCCAGAATCCTAGATCCGCCCCTGCAGCGTTGGGAATGATGACAATGACAGACTAGACGAACAAACAATTCATATTAGTATCATCGCCTAATACATAACTTCCAATATCATCTTGTTTATTAAATGAATTTCTCACCTGCAGAACAATTCGTTTGCCAATGTTCGAACAATACACACACTAATTTGCTCTAAAAACGACAAGCTCGTTTAGTTTATTCAAAAAATCATTTTGGATAGAATCCAATGCACAAAGTTCGGCTCCTATGAGACAAGTTCCAGGCATTTTCGGGTGTGGGACTCCATTTTTTCTTACGCGAATTTTTAGAATTGCCGTTCTTTGAGTAACCACGTCTACGAACAAATCACACATGTTATTAGCCTAGTTCGGAAAATCTGTAACATCGCTGCAACGACGTGCATAGAGTAATTGGGTAGATTGTATCAGATTGAGTCATTGCACTTATCGAATATGAAGACTGTAACAATAAGGTAACAATACGAACCGGTAGATTTAGAGTAATTTGAGATAGTAAAACGATCATCAAAATCTGAAATCATTTGTGTGTACTGTATAGCTGGATTGAAGTTATTCACAGACTCGATAAACTGCAATAATTCATCATGACTGTTTGGCGTAGCACCATATCCATCATCAACATATTCTTTTTTTTGCAATCACATATGATATGCGATTTTTTTCTGACGTGTAAAACAGTGATGAGTCATTTTGAAACCGACATTCATCACATTCACGTTGTTTTTTAGATACCAAATGGTTTACAATGTTAACACATACATTTTAAAATATGACGAGGTTTTACATTCGGACAGGAAGTAGATCACATACGGAACCAATGAGAACAATGTGCTGGTCCATATGAGCTATAGAAAAACATGAAGCCTGAGATTTTTAAACTAGGAAATAGTATTCAGAGAGAGAGACGCATTGCTAAATGTGTATGCGGACCAGACAATACAATAGCCTTTATTGCAAAAAACAAACAAAAACAAATTGACAATGTTGCATTTATTTGAACCATCCCGTGCACAAATCAATGCATTGCAACCTTCAGTCACAGACCGTATAAACATATGCTATACGGAAGTCATTAGAAACGGGAAGTAGAAAATTATGGAACGAATATGTCTGAGTTTGAAATCATAATAGAGGTTACGGACAGTGTATTACTATTTTATCGGCACCTGCCTCGGGAAATATTTTTACGCAAAGCATTCACTACTGTTACTTAGCTAAAACATGTTTCCAATGATCTTTTAATCATATACGTAGAAATATTAGGCATATAATGGATCGTCGAGAAGTCTATTTTCTATATTCTGTTGTATTCGGCATTGTAATGAATATATCATATCGATTGCCTATTTGGAAAGTCGATTTTAAAGCAACCTACTTGACTAAGTGTGTAACACCCGTCGCATGACATCAAATGTACCAATATAGGCAATCATATAACAAGCCTATAGTCAAGCACATTACTAGCGAAAATATGCGCACATATGTCCATATTCCAAATACACTCTATGCAGTCAATAGTTTTAAAAACCTAAAAGTGTGATGGAAACGAGTTATATTTGCTCTTATAGTCGTACCGGTAGTATGTCCCATTGTTAGTTAGAAAACAAAATCACTTATTATATATTCAATGTCGTCTACCTGGTAGTGGAATTCTTCTGACTATCAGCTTGTGAAATGCTTTCCTAAAATCTTTATTGAAAATTGTATATACGATAGGGTTTAGAGCACTATTTACGTATCCAAGCCATACAATAAAGGCTTCCAACTGTCTAACTGGTGCCCCACATTCGCAGAAAGGTATAATGACATACATCAGAAAATACGGCAACCAGCACAATATGAAGAGTCCCATTACAATCCCAAGTGTCGTAGCTGCTTTGCGTTCGCGCATTACGTTGATTTTCTGTTTCTCCTGGTGCATTTTGACATGAAAACTAGAGATAGACACGCTTGCACTTCCACATGCCTCATTTTGCGCGGCGCTAGCAATCTTGTTGGATATGTTCATTCCATTACTCGACGAGGTCCCGCTTTTCGTATCGCTGCGTGAAGAGGAGTCTGTTTGCCGTGGCTTCATTTCGTGCTGGTCACCGACGCTGTCTATTGATTTGTTTTTTGACCCCTTTCCAGATACGTCCGTCTTATGACCTTGCAAATTTGACCCCAGGTACGTAGTTGCCTGGCTATTTGCTTTTTCTCTTCGTCGTCCACGTATTCTGTCCTTGGCGGCGACCCATATGCGATAGTATACAGTAGACATGATGACTAGCGGCAGGAAAAATGCTGCCACAGCCGAAAACGCAATGTATCCTTTTTCTGTTGTAATGTGACATACCATCCGCCACTGGTTCTGATTTGGTCCTCGATCGGTGTAGTCGTTCCATCCAAGTATAGGAGGAAAAGAGATCACCGCGCTAACAATCCACACCACGGCGATAGACAACAAGATGTTCCTTTTGGTGCGTCTGCTGGCGTAATTGATAGGGTCTGTTATTGCGAGGTATCGGTCAATCGCGATAGCACACAAATTACAAATAGATGCGGTGCAACAAATCAAGTCGCTAGTTGTGTAGAAATCGCAAAACACGTAACCAAAGACCCAGTATCCGATAATGTGATTGGCAATAGCAAACGGCAACACGAAAAGAGCAATTGTCAGGTCGGCGACGGCGAGGGATACTAGAAAATAATTCTGCACTTGTTGTAGCGCACGCTGTGTGTTAACGGCTACAATCACAAATATGTTGCCAATTGCTATGGTGATAAGCAGCAATAGCATAAAGACCGCAGATATAACCACTTCCCATAGCGGGAAATCATCCTTCGGTAAGGCCGTATACATCGTGGTCTCGTTGCTTCTCGACTGTGAATCCGTAAGATTTTCAGTATTGTTGGTAAACGTTACATTCGCAAACATCCTGGTTCTTGTTTACCTGATGTGTACAGAACAAAGAATAACGATTGTTATTAACCAATTTTCCAGAGCCCGTGGATTTGTCGGTAACATTTGTTTTTAATGAAGCCGACGACAGTGGAATTCCACTGTGAACCCTCACTAATGACCCTATCGAGGCAAGGTCTAACATTTCAAGCCCGCGCTTTGCTAGGCAGCTAACGAAAACAAAGGTACCTCGCAGCAGATAAATGTCAGTTAATTTTCTCTAAAAAATACTGGGCAACAACGGCAACAACATCGATCTACGGCTCCTCGGGGATACTACCTCGAAACAACTATCGCGTATTGATATATACTACATCACCGTGTCACCACGTACCATCCGCTCAAACGAAAGTTTATTTGCATAATGCGTGAGTACCATTATGAAGCAATCACATCGGCTTAGTGTTCGGCACATATAGCATTATGCTAATAATAACAGTGGTCGGTATAACCTGTACAGACACGCACGCATGACTGCTTCAACTTTACGGTCGAAAGCAAAATTAATTAAATAAATAGATTTTTTTATTTATATGAGAGAAGTTTTAGACCAACCTGTCAACATGTGAAACCAGACATATTATTCGTCAATGTAAGGGAATATATTAGTATTTGAGTGAAAATTTCTGATTGAATATACGTATATTCATAAACATGTATGGACGTATAACCTTTTTAAAAAGCCCTCGGGATTGATCGCGAGTGTTGATTTTTGGTGAGGAGTGTCGTATTCACACCCTCATCGAAAATTATGTAATTACAGAAGGGATCGAAGAAAATTATTCGCTATTCTATCAAAAAAGCTTGTCGGGTTAGGCGTACTGTTGACAATATCACGTGGTTTACATAGTTGTATTGCCTGCTTACTGACAGCGCGGTCCGATACTGACAACCGATATCGCGTTTAGTTGGATTTCAGAAACGACTGTCGCGCCGCAGTAGATAGCTAAGTGCTAAGCGATTCTAACCCATAATCCGCGGTCGACGTGGAACACAGAAAATCTGCATAAATATGATGGGACTATAGAACTTACGCAATGCTTTTAAATAGTACATGACCATTATAACAAGTAACAAATTTCGATTATTTCTCCGGACGTGTGTATTATCTTCTGTGATTCTTACTAGGTGGTTGTAATCGCAAAACTAGTCCCGGCAGATTTGCTGATATTAGTGTTGTTTCCATTGCATCATCCGATGACATACTGTTTTTCAGTCAGTCTTAATCTTGTCAGTCCGTCTCTCACCCACTCACTTATTCACTCGCTCAATAACGTTAATATTTAAGTTCAATACTATTCTAAATAATATAATTAATAAAACACATGCTAGTAATAATGTACTACCTCGACACTGCTATAATAACAGATTGTTTCCTGGGTTTATCGCCTCACCATCTACGGGTTGCCATCAGTTAAAATACTCTGATTTCGTTAATACCTGCAAGATAAAATAAGATTGTGAATGGCAATATTCTAATATTCTCTAAACCTTTCACAGGCGCAGGTGTCACAAACTGCCAGTATGTTTGTACAAACTTTTGTCGTTGCTTTACAGTTCATTTTGCAATGTCGTGTGTTTGCAATGTATGTTAACACAATGCGGCTACCGCTACTCATACTACTACTACTACTGGCTGTCGCGTCTGCTGCCTAAATAAGTAACAGCCTTTCCAGAAAGTGCCAAATATCCCATGGGACATGGGTGTCGCACTATTCCGATAGCATGTATCGGTATTTTATGTGAATGATCATAACGATGGCGATGAGAACGTACACTGATACGGATTGACGGTGCTTTGTATGGTATTATGATGAATTTGTTTTTGCGTATTTGTTGATCGACTTAATTAGCTGATTATTAGCGAATGGCTGTGTTATGTCCGTCATCGTTTAGACAGGCGAGGTCCTGGACGGAACTCGACTCAGTGATTTGGAACTAATTACGAGATAACCGTCGCCATCCGGACTACTATTTCTGACAGTTGGTATTTGTACGTAGTTATTAATGTAGTGAACGATTAATCAAAAGATATGACGTGTTCAGTACTTAGTGTGATTGGCTTTATGATTGAAGGTTACGCCATAGAGTCTTTTTACTGCTTTGTAATTGGTTAATGTTTTGAAAATGAATAAAGTTGTTTTAGTTGGTCTTGGCGAGTACATCAGGACAGACGCAGTCCAGGAGAGTCTTGGGCGAGTCTTGGGTCAGCCATGCGATAGTCTTGGGGACTTTTCCCCAGGGCGCTGTGTCTTATAGAGTGCTCCACAGACCGACTAAGACGAGAGTTGAAACGTATTTTGTTGTGTGTGTCTTATTTGACTGTAAAGCTTAAGTGACTTTCCCGATCCCGTACCTCAAGGGGACGCGATATAGAGACTAGACGAGATTCCCCCCTGGCACGTGTGGAGAACCCAGAGGAGAAGAATTCCCCCTCATAGTATACTGGCGGCCACAAGACTACGCTGACTGATGCTGATAGTAATACCTACGGATAAGTTCATGAACAGTAGCGTTTGGAAATAAACAGAATAAAGAGTATTCTGTTGTGCCTAATTACTAAGATGGCCTTGACGATTAATAATATATACACCAAATATGTTGTATGTATTATTATAATTCATTGACCTCGTCGCCAGATTATAAATACCGGAATACGAAGTTACCATCTGTCTAACAACACTGAAATCTGTGCCGTTTTGTATACCTTGCATTAATAATGTTTGACATAAATGCGCGACTACTCGGTGTCAGGGTATGCAGCCTGGTTGTATGTAATACAATTTGGGGAATGTATTCACCGTGACATTGAACAATTTCAACGTCGAAACAGATTAAAAGCTGATAAACGTACGTATGGATATTTTCAGCGTGTGAAACCATTATATCCTGACTATGGTTGAACACATAGCTTGTCACCGGAAATATTTATAAATGCATTTACGCAATATCCTTGTACCGGGAAATATTTTAATTATTTAAAGTAGTACTTAAAATAATCCTTTTCAAATTTATGCGTCTTCTTTGTGATATTACAAAGATTTACAGAATAATGGTTTGAGCACGTTTGCACAATGCAAGCCCATGTATAACATTTGTGCACGTTCAATCGGTTAACTTAGAAAGCACAGTGGACTGATTACGGAAGTAAGAAAGATCATTACTATGCCGAACACTTTGTTCATATGCTATACCGATTATTTCAATTCAAATGCCATTGTATGGTGCACGCTGTCATTATTTATTGTTTCAGTGATGTGTTCCTATCTTATGTATGTACACAAAATAACGTATTGTGGTCAATCTACATATACCCTATGATATCGTATATCCTTGATTCGTGATTCATGCCTCACAAAGAAACATTGCGTTCACGGACAGAAGAAACTGTCTCAAGGCTCATGCCAACATAAAGTGCCGCGTTCCGAAACATGATTTGTTTATAATTTACTATTGAGTGGGAAAAAAATATGGTGTATTATCTTTGTGTCTATTTGTCATAACTCGTGCCATGAAGTAAATTATGTGAGCTCCCTCGTGGCGCTTCTAATATATATATGGGTAGTGAATGTGGTGAGCACGTTCTAATCGTTCAAGTTCACACTATATCAGAACTATATCTAACTTGTTGTCTAACATTTCAGAACGCACATGTTGTCTGAGTCGGGGAAGCGTTGTGCGAAACACGACATGAGACAATCAAGCACAACTTCGCAGCATGTTTCAAAAATGAATAATGGGTACCTACGATTAATGAGCGGACACGTTTTCACAGATATCCGCAGAATAATTCAAGGGCTTGGTGTTACTCAGGCAAGGGAATTTAATTGATATCGAAATACAATTTGACCGCCACAAACTCATTGCATTACGCGTGGTCTAATCCCACTAGTCCGACTTGTACATGTGGCACACCTGCGACAATCCAACTATAAACGTACTCTTGAAGACACTTTTTTTCGGGAGAAAAGTTGGAGATTGCAAGAGATAATTGTTGAATATTGAGTGTGTGTTTTTCTTAGCATTTTCTGTAACATTTATGTCGTTGTATTTTATCAAAAATCAAAAACGTTGTGATTTAACTGCAGTGTATATAGAGTAGTATTCGTTCGGTAGTTCTTGTACATCTATAACGGAACGTACCAGTGATTTAACTGCAGTGTATATAGAGTAGTATTCGTTCGATAGTTCTTGTACATCTATAACGGAACGTACCAGTGATTTAACAGCAGTGTATATAGAGTAGTATTCGTTCGATAGTTCTTGTACATCTATAACGGAACGTACCAGTGATTCATTTTCCTTATTACTTTATTTTTTTACAAAAGTGATTCGTTCAAGTTTCCCGACTCTCGCTCTCCACGAGATCTCGGCGGCCATTTGTTTTCTATAATTTCATTTAAAACGTTCTGTCATTTCATTGAAAACATTCTTTTCAGACGACTCTATTATTCAATTCAACATGCAATTTTCTCCTTTTACATGACACTGTAAAAATTGTATACATTTTGGACACGAACGCAATCATAAGGGTACAAAGTGTGACGTCATATTCTATGTACATTATATTTCATTATCATACAATAATGTGGACAATGAAAAAATGTCTCGTTGTGCATTCAGAGTTCAAAACCTACTTTAGGTTAAATGGCAAAGGGATCAAACCGTTGAATGCAACACAGCTTCGATGGAGATTCAAATCAGCTGGCTTACGCAACTTTGTTTTTGAAAAATTGTATTTTCTATGCGTAAGTCATGTCGGTAATAAAGTCAAACATATAGAAACACACACACATATATATACACATATATATATATATATATATATATATATATATATATATATATATATACACTCACTATTCAGTCACCTTCCTTGAAAGACAGACGCCTTTGCCAAGAGGTTAACACGACTTTGTACAAACGTGAATTAAAACACTCTGACAAACCTTTTAATCGACATTACCTGGATATTAATTATCCTGATACGATGTCCACAGTGTTATTGCAATGTTTCGCGTCACCAGTGAAAATGCACTTTTGTAGTTTCCTTACTATAATGTAAAGCCGTTTTTTTTATATTTGTAAAGATGGAATACTTAATAACAATGATTTGTGTCATTTGTTGTATAGGCATTTTCGTTTTTAGTAGCGACATAATATACACAAATCAGATAACACAAACGTTTTTTTTTATAAAGTGGCGATCATAGATCTTATTCGAAAATGGCCGCTGAAATCTCGCTGGGAGTGAGATTCACGAGAATCGTTTTTGCCCCCACCCCAAATAGTGTTCTTTTTTCTGTCGTTATCGCGCCCACTGCCCCGTGACCTATATAACCACGGAAATCACGACGCCACTTGGTAATAAGGTTTATTCACGCTGGCACCAATGTAAGCATGATTCGAGACTAGAATTCGGCATGGCTACTATAAGATATATAGCTGCATATGCTAAAATCTAATGCCGTGTTTGTTTTGTTTTGTTTTTTCTACTAAACCGTTATCTGAGTAGATATAATATTAACTCACTGCCCACCACTTAAATGTTAAATGTATAATTTTACATGTCCCGTATATTCCCCATCAGCTATAAAGATTATTAGGATAATCCAAAATGCTGAACATTATTTTACGTTGCACTCATTCCACACTCAGACTAAATTAACACGAACATAACAATTCAACTTTGCCACAAAGTAATGATTGAAGTAGGTCTATACAAATCATACGCTGCCATACGCTGCCTTACTATTTGGCGAAGCACCAAAAAAGGTAATTACAATTGCTGGATATTCGTTGATGACCTGAAAATTCATCTCGTGACACTATACACTATACGTTGAAAGCAGGATTTAACTTTTATAAGCACGAACCTCCAACCGCCCTACCGGCACCATGGATATGCATTTCTCTCTGTGTAATACAAAACCCCCCATACGATTACATAACACACAACGTGGGTAAAATATCATTCTGTAAAGCCTAATAATGATGGATGGTTTATTGTGGTGTGATATTCGAAGATGGGAACAGTATTCGGCTATAATAATACCTAAACTACCTAGCATGTTTTCTCGATTCATATCTTAAACTTCTATCTTCATCTTCTATCCGTGTATCTCACGAGATTCGACATGCACTCAAGAGAACAGTGAATCGCTAAAACGTAATGTGTATCTAAGATAATGTTGGATTGTAGAAGCACATATTAATAGTAACTGTGTAATAAATTTCACATCTTGATATATTGAAAGGAGGTTTTATATCTACGTGTGATCAGAAATCATTTCCGATGATGCATATCTCCAGACGTAATGAGATGTCATATCCGAGATACGGATGTTTGCTGAAACGCGAACCTAATGTGTTTGTTGCCTCGTAACTTACCGAGTTTTCCCTTCGTAATCTCCGAACCAAAAGATTTATGTCAGAGCGATATGCGATGGGTGTTTTTCAAATCCTAATCTGAGCGGATATGTCTTGACACATCGCATTAACTGTGGTCCAGCTAATCCACTATCTTCATGCCGCACCGGCTTAAATCTGTATGTCGTACCCCCCCCCGGGGGGGGGGGGTTATTGACATTGCGAAAACGTAATGCATTACTAACACGGCTTTCAGTACAACGTGTGTGAAGCAGATGCGATGTAAACATTCACAACCATATATACTTACAGCAAGTCTCAGAAGTATTGGGGCAGCCAATTTGCAGACTCGCTTGCGAATTGGCTATCTGCTTTGGTTTTGACTGAGCGGTTGGCTTTCGAATCTCACTGGCGCCGTCCTCTGGGTGAATCTATATAACAGTAGGGGCCGTCATACTTTAGTTAGATGGCGATTTCTTTCAAATATACCAGGGAAAGTGTTCTATTTTCTTCGTGTAATGAGGTGTTCGTATACAGGAATTGTCCACGCAAAAACGAGGAATGAAGTCGAATTTCATTAGCGGTTAGTTTAATGTTACCCCAACGAATCGTTTGGATGTGAAAATATATTTTCTCCCTGATTTGTTGGCAACTGTTTCTCAACTTTTCTCTTTATTTAGTTTCATTCAGTGTTCAAGATGGTAAATATCGGTGGATTAATTGCATTTATCATATTATCACTTGTACGCCAGCTGACTGTGGCCATTCTCAGGCTGACCGGGGAAACTACTTTCACATTATCACGCCTCGCAAAGCAAATCCTTCAGGGGAATCACTGAGGCTACGTAAATACATACTATGTTCCCTAATGCAATATAGACTTACCCAGAGTGGACGCGACCACGATTCGGCGCCAGCGAGATTTGAAAGCCAACTGTTTAGTCAAAACCAAAGCAGTTAGCCAATTCGCTAGCGAGTTTGCAAATTGGCTGCCCCAATACTTCTGAGACTTGCTGTAATTATGTTTCTCAATGTATTATGTTTGTTAATGTCATACTTATGTTCAAAGAATCACGATTAGGGGTATGCTTACACGTATAAGTCAACGTAAGACACTTCCCTGGGTAATTAAATGAATGGGCGTGACGAATATCAATTGGATAAATTGTAGTGATTTATTGTGATAGGTTGTCGATTCAAGAGAAACAGTTGTTCGTAAATTCTGAATTCATAGGATTACCTTTATGTAGCATGCGCATGTGTACGCGCGCAGTTCAGCTGTTATACACTGATACTGGATCGATTTTGGGAGCGCGCCAGAAGGCTATCTCGTTTTCCATAAGCAAATTCATCTATGGCGTATCATGATTGGATCAAATTAGTCACATCATGGCATAATGCCTTGAAACGGAAGAATTAGTAAAATTAAGTTAACTGAAGAAATACAGCGGAACATAGTTTCCAGTTAATGCACTCGAGCCATGAAGTATCATAATAACAAGAAGTTATGAATGGGTCGGAAACAAATTACAAAATATATTCAAAGGCTACACAAATTGTATAACAGTCCGTCGTATATACTCTTCGATTTTCGATTAAAGCTATGTCAAAGACTGTTACAACACATGGCACCACCAGACCAAATAACATATCAAGCAAGCTTACATATAAGACGTGTTACCAATACATGGGGAGTGGCTTACAACAATACATAACGTATATTACATACATAATATAATGTCATATATAATAGTCATCCACAACAAGATCGACGAATAACAATCTGGTACGATGTTAAACGGATGTGATCTGAAGCATCTGTCTCTACATAGTGCCCGTATACACGAGACTTGTTAGCAGCTTTCTCGCTGGACTTATTCAGGTGAACATACGCAATACAATGACATATTGCTATTGCTATTTAAATATGATTTTGAAAAATGTTCCTTCCACCCAACACCAAACAAGGCGAAATACGATATCATTAGATACAATAGTACAGGTGTTACACGATTAAACGCGGATTTGATGTTAAATGTGTCCCTACATCAACATTAATTTTCAGTGATGCGTGCAACCAGAGAACAGACTGCACCAGGATGATAGACATACAGATATAGGTAGTATGAATAGAACCACTGTAATTTAATTCAAATCATGAACCATTTTGTTTATTGAACTAATTTTAGAAGCTTGTGCATTATTTTCCACTGTTTGCATGGGGCATGTATGTTTGTTCAATGTATTAACGCTAAACATTATCGTGGTAAAAAGATTCGTATAACATCCCCCCCCCAGTGATTCTGCACACATTCGCTTTTAATTAGTATTAGCTCTAATTATTTTCTATAATTAATGATATTTAAGAATCTAATATGAACTGTACATCGTTAGATCAGGTCATCCATGAATGCGCTACTAGCCAATTAAGAGATTGTGATCTGAAATTACGTTTTATTAAGTCATTAAAATAATACTAATTATTAAACATAAATTAATTCAATCTGTGTATTAAGGATCTGACAATCCAGTTGTGCTTGTCAGATTATGTTCTGCAATCTGCGGGATTTTTTTTTTTATGTCAGTGTCGAATCACCAAGTTTGGGGAATGTAATTAGGCGCATCGTCCATGCCATCGTGTACTGAGCACAAAACGCTGTATCGTATTTCACGGCAGAGACCTAGATAACTCGTGTACCGTGAATATAAAGACACACCATGTTATCTTGTCTGTTATGATTGTGACATGCAACATTATGACCATTCGTATGCATGGAGGATGAGATTTTTCGTATATATATATGATATATATATATCGAAATTACGTATTTAATAATATAACATCAGACAACCGCAAATGATGTTGACAGTCAGCCAGCGCGGGATTATACGATCGATGTCACCGAGACTCGGCTAAAACTCAGTCTAAATGGCTGTTATATTCGGGTGACAGTACTGTGGGATATACGCATTCTGACACGTTGGAAATGAACTAGCTTGTGCTATTGACATTATAATATCAATTTTGATGATCGGAATCGTAAAACCAATTGAGACTTAATAGAGGTTCCTGGAATCCGTGTCTGCACTCGAGCCTAATTATTCAATCACGGCTTAATGCGACTGGCGAAATTGGCTCCGAGTCTCAATCGATAATGACTTGAAGATTACATACTGCAGCCTTGCTTTCAGTGACTACTCAATGTCAACATACGTGAGAGTGTGCACAAAATGAATTCATTAGATCAAGTAAAAGATGCTGGTCTGCATGTTTGATACGCTCTGTTTTATTGTCAGGTATATCATGAGTTAAGACTGAAATACCTTGTACGCGGTAGTAAAAAAAAATCTAAAATCCTGTTTACAACGGCAGCATCGTAATTATTCCGCTATATACTGTCAAATGCGTAGTTATTGCCACTGCGGTTGTAAATTTACACTGTCTTCCATAGAGTGTGAATTAATGCTATCTTTAAATTAAAAAAAAAGAGAGAAAATATATAAAGTATCTACCTTATTATGTTGGTAACCACAACGACGCTGCGACAAGCTACATCAATTCAACTATGCGCTAGCAATTCCGGGGAAAGCGTACTACATATGACGTTATTCGGTACCGTAGGTGGCGCCCACTGCGGAACAAATTATACATCTTCTCGTTGAGCTTGTAACCAACCAAACCCAACCCACCTGAACAGTATCGACTGTCTAGAAACACACGAAGTGAGCCCTCTGTGTAATAACTGTTAAATGTAATGAAGATATGTAATATTTTACTCCCGTATACGATGCAACAAGGGATTTATCGGCGATTTACAAAACTAATCGTTTTAAAGATATCCACCCTTCTAAAATAATATAATATATTATTATACCTCCTAACCAAGCACGCGCATTTGTCGGTGATATATATTCGACTATTGACTATTGGCTTGCGCAGAAATGTTGAACAAGACTCGATTTTGTATTACCCTGGCCGAGTAATGTTCTATGTAAATACTTGTAACCAGGAGATAGTCATCTAACAACACGATTATTTCGCTCGATCCGACCGTAGTCGCCGCACCGCGTACGTAGTTAGCGCTGATTACTTAAATTTCGCCCAGCATTCCAGAATTTGTTGACATCGTATACCGACTTAATGTGCTTCTATTTATTTCATGAAGGTAATTTTATTACTCGTTGTGTATCGTACATGTATATGTGGGTTTCATTAAATTGTTAATTTCACTGGAAATATGTTGTTATAAAGTTGACAGTAATCTCGGGAGGAATTATAGAGTACAAATACAAACCATTGGATGTGTGTTGAAACAGTTACTTGTGAATATAGAACGTTTTGGATGTTGTCATTGAAAACTTGGGCAGAAGAGATCTTGCGATACAGACTTTTACGAAATGTTTGTTTTATTCGGTATAATGATACAAATATTGACCCCAACCTCGGTCGATTTAGAGATCGACCTTGGCCCGGGTCAAAGCTCCCATAATATCGCCTAGTTAAAATTTACAGGGAATAAAGTTGAAGACATATATTGATTATCAGCGGAACAGCAGATTGCTTTTTATTTCAAGTCATTCTGCTCTACGCCGTTCACAATGGAAATGTGTTCCTTGTACCACGTTGCAACTGGAATTAAAGTTGTTGTTTTTCTTTTCTGTAAATCTAAGCATGGCATCAAAAGCCTATTCAGGAAAATATTGATTCTAAAAAGTATGTCCGTATAGATGAGTGATTCGCGCCGATAAATTGGAAAAAATACATTGAGGAAAGAGATTGCACTTCAGAAACTTATTCTTCTTGGGTTTTTTCATTCATCGAGTAACCAATCAGTTAGACCGGCTTGACAATATTAAATCGATTAATAGAACAACTATTAGTAGATATCCGTGACTGCAATTCCAAACCTGTAGGCTCTTCTTAGAGTTACAATCAATGAATTTTATCAGCTTTCGAGATACAGCCCAGTGCTTGCTAAATGCGCAATATATTTTGTCAAACAAGCGTAGATACTTCAAGAGGAATACACATGATCAAAGCTCACTGAACAGCATTGCGCTTCAACAAGAGGGATCCTTACATTCAAATTAAACAATTGCTGCTTCATGCTCATATTTATGATGTATTTTGCATAATTAATAACGCGTAATCATCTCCAATAGCCATTACGTTACATGCGTACCATTTCGTGCCCATCCGAAAAGAGAGACCTGAGCGATATCATAGACGAAGTTTTTTGTTGTTTTTTTTTTAGTATCGCGTGGTATTTTTTGTACAAGTACGCCGTTATCATCTGTTTCACACTCAGGTAGTAGTGCAATAATTTTAAAAATCGTCTTCCGAATATCTATCCATTTCACACATGCATAACAGGTGAATGCTGCTGACAGAATCAGACAGAATATCTAATCCGCCAATGGATTGAAAATTATATCAACTTCCGGCGTCTACATTGGATGTGTTTTTGTCACACATTTTAAACAGAATTGCAGATAACAGAGTGATGTAAGATATATATATATATTTGCGTTCGTGATGAATTGATTTGTTGTACTTTATCTTTTACTCGCACCGATTAAAGTGTATTCGTGGAATCTAATTTGTATCCATGAAATCGTTTTCTCTGTGTTTGTCAAATGGCGTAGAGATATATTTGCGCACATCACAATGACAGACACGTCTGGGCTTGTTACGCTTCGATCTAATCGACATTTGAAGCACATACTCAGTACATTGAAAGTGGAGTGCCGTCCGTAAATTGGAAAATTCAATTTGCATCTCTTTCATCTAAGTGAACCACATTGTATGTGAGTGTGAACTGACTGTGATTATATGTAACATGTGCATAAGTAATATTCACACATTCATCCCGTGCGAGTAACCTTAGTAAACACTACGTACGTGTCAATTGCATCATTCTCACTATCGGGGTTCAAACGGTGAGATTTGCATTGGATGAAATACAAATGGTCTATTCAAACTTTCGTAATAGATCCAGTATATCATCGAATGAGTAACTGTAAAACTGTAAAAAAGCTTGACAAAGTTGTGTGATGAATATTTTGGTGTCCATGGATAATATCTGTTGTAGCGGTACTGTTTGATAAATACACTGTCATCACATTTTGCCAAGGCGGTATTTGGCCAGTAATAGCCCCGGTAAACTAATTAATAATTATAATTGGGGCCGCATAGTACTAATGCGTCGAGTTATTTGAAACTTGAAGATAGAGAATGGCCACGTGTGTCTAGCATCAAACGTCAAGCGGTAAGCCTCGTTCTGTTCGATAAGGGACACAACGACACACACAACCCGTGTAAAAATACATTGCTTGTTTACAAGTAATTCGAACACGCGCTGCGCGACGACCACCGCCTTTATTAAGTTATATTTCAATACTAAGTCAATTGATCAGTTAGAATGACTACCCCAAAGATAACATCACATGCTATTAATTCTAACACCGGAGGTTCCTATGATTGAGTTAACGTTGAGTATGTGTTATTTACTATATTATTGGCTGAGTGAAATTGTAAGAAGTGATTGAGTCAGTAACTCGACCTCAATATCAGATGTAGACTCTAACCTTCCTCGTGTGTGTCTAATACTATATACGAATACGTGACAATTCGATTTCGTGTGACCTAAGTGACAATGAGTGACAACCATTTGAATCATCAACTAACATGATGAAACATGCATTTGATTTTCCAACTAAATATTCAGCTATCACTATATTCGCCGTTTTCTTATTTTCACCAGTATTTTAAATGGTATATTTCACGTTCTACCCAATATTCACATAATCCGGGAAAATCACCATCTTCATATTTAAAAAAATAACGTCAAAAATCGTCAAATTGTTGGAAAAACGTACTGTATCAAATATTGATTTAGTAGTTTTAGACAAATACGCCTCTACATCCCAATACGGTAAGATATGCGATAAACAATACATGAATGGAGAATAGTCGAGCATGCATATTAAACGTGATACGACTATCGCTCGTTCTCATTCTGTGTAAACATAATGTATTTTAGACACGTTGAATACGTCGCATGGGACTCATATCAGTATCGCTAAAACTTATTTAACATTGCGATAAAACACCACAGTATGAAGGGAATGGAGTATGTATTCATATTTCGAAGCTCTAATAATTTCACACTGAATAAATTCTTTTCCGACATCCGACAGAGACATGATTTGAGTTACCAAATAAGAATGTAATAGAAAATGCAGTTCAATCCGGGTAACTGGTGTGTTTGTTTCGACATTACATGTGCGTCGCATTATTATTTACTTGAACCCAATAATAATATTTCTGGTACATATATTACATTGCTCGAAACAAAAATAATAATAAATTAAATTTTATTTCCTGGAGTTTGATATTGTGATTTTTTTTCAGGATGGGGAAATATTAGACGGACAAGATGAATTCGACAATATTGGGAACGTGTACGTACGTGCTCACGACTAACTGAGATGTGCCTGCTCACATAGATGTCTACTCCCAATGTCTTACTATGATGGGTCTGCTCAGATAGATGTGTACTCAAAATGTCTTACTATGATGTGTCTGCTAAAATAGATGTGTACTCACAATGTCTTACTAAGATGTGTCTGCTCACATAGATGTGTACTCACAATGTCTTACTAAGATATGTCTGCTCACATAGATGTGTACTCACAATGTCTTACTAAGATGTGTCTGCTCACATAGATGTGTACTCAAAATGTCTTACTATGATGTGTCTGCTAACATAGATGTGTACTCACAATGTCTTACTAAGATATGTCTGCTCACATAGATGTGTACTCACAATGTGTTACTATGATGTGTCCGCTCACATAGATGTGTACTCGCAATGTCTTACTAAGATGTGTCTGCTCACATAGATGAGTACTCATGTCTTACTAAGATGTGTCTACTCACATAGATGTGTACTCTGAATGTCTTACTATGATGTGTCTGCTTACATAGTTGTGTACTCCCAATGTCTTACTAACATGTGTCTGCTCACATAGATGTGTACACACAATGTCATACTATGATATGTCTGCTCACATACACGTGTACTCCGAATGTCTTACTAAGATGTGTCTGCTCACATAGATGTGTACTCCCAATGTCTTACTATGATATGTCTGCTCACATAGATGTGTACTCATGTCGTACTAACATGTGTCTGCTCACATATATGTGTACCCACAATGTCATACTATGATGTGTCTGCTAACATAGATGTGTACTCACAATGTCTTACTAAGATGTGTCTGCTCACATAGAAGTGTACTCACAATGTCTTACTAAGATGTGTCTGCTCACATAGATGTGTACTCACAATCTCTTACTAGGATATATCTGCTCACATAGATGTGTACTCACAATGTCTTACTAAGATGTGTCTGCTCACATAGATGTGTACTCACAATGTCTTACTAAGGTATGTCTGCTCACATAGATGTGTACTCACAATGTCTTACTAAGATGTGTCTGCTCACATAGATGTGCACTCAAAATGTCTTACTATGATGTGTCTGCTAACATAGATGTGTACTCACAATGTCTTACTAAGATATGTCTGCTCACATAGATGTGTACTCACAATGTCTTACTATGATGTGTCCGCTCACATAGATGTGTACTCGCAATGTCTTACTAAGATGTGTCTGCTCACAAAGATGAGTACTCATGTCTTACTAAGATGTGTCTGCTCACATAGATGTGTACTCACAATGTCATACTATGATGTGTCTGCTCACATAGATGTGTACTCACAATGTTTTACTAAGATATGTCTGCTCACATAGATGTGTACTCACAATGTTTTACTAAGATATGTCTGCTCACATAGATGTGTACTCACAATGTCTTACGAACATGTGTCTGTTCACATAGATGTGTACTCCGAATGTCTTACTATGATGTGTCTGCTTACATAGTTGTGTACTCCCAATGTCTTACTATGATATGTCTGCTCACATAGATGTGTACTCATGTCGTACTAACATGTGTCTGCTCACATATATGTGTACCCACAATGTCATACTAAGATGTGTCTACTCTCATAGATGTGTACCCCCAATGTCTTGCTAAGATGTGTCTGCTCACATAGATGTGTACTCACAATGTCTTACTAAGATGTCTGCTCACATAGATGTGTATTCGCAATGTCTTACTAAGATGTGTCTGCTCACATAGATGTGTACTCACAATGTCTTACTAAGATGTGTCTGCTCACATTGATGTGTACTCACAATGTCTTACTAAGATTGTCTGCTCACATAGATGTGTACTCACAATGTCTTACTAAGATGTGTCTGCTCACATAGATGTGTACTCACAATGTCTTACTAAGATGTGTCTGCTCACATAGATGTGTACTCACAATGTCTTACTAAGATATGTCTACTCTCATAGATGTGTACTCCCAATGTCTTACTAAGATGTGTCTGCTCACATAGATGTGTACTCACAATGTCTTACTAAGATGTGTCTACTCTCATAGATGTGTACTCCCAATGTCTTACTAAGATGTGTCTGCTCACATAGATGTGTACTCACCATGTCCTACTAAGATGTCTGCTCACATAGATGTGTACTCACAATGTCTTACTCAGATGTGTCTGCTCACATAGATGTGTACTCACAATGTCTTACTAAGATGTGTCTGCTCACATTGATGTGTACTCACAATGTCTTACTAAGATGTGTCTGCTCACATAGATGTGTACTCACAATGTCTTACTAAGATATGTCTGCTCACATACACGTGTACTCCGAATGTCTTACTAAGATGTGTCTGCTCACATAGATGTGTACTCCCAATGTCTTACTATGATATGTCTGCTCACATAGATGTGTACTCATGTCGTACTAACATGTGTCTGCTCACATATATGTGTACCCACAATGTCATACTATGATGTGTCTGCTAACATAGATGTGTACCCACAATGTCTTACTAAGATGTGTCTGCTCACATAGAAGTGTACTCACAATGTCTTACTAAGATGTGTCTGCTCACATAGATGTGTACTCATAATGTCTTACTAAGATGTGTCTGCTCACATAGATGTGTATTCATAATGTCTTACTAAGGCGTGTTTCTACTCTAATTGATAAAATAAGTCTGCCCATGAGGACGTGTACTGCCCTGTCTCACTAAACTCTGTCAGCTCACATATAGAACTTATACTCACACCATTTTGCAAATAATTCAAACGTACACGTATAATTTAGTACAGAACTGTTGGTCGTACCGTAGCTAATACTACGTTTCAGACAAAGCAGCTTTCAGAGAGACGTTATAGGAAACACGAACAGGAAGCTCAAATGTGGGTAACAGTGCCTGACACGACCTAATTGTCAATATTAAAAAAACAATAGAAGAGTTACGTGTGATAACTCAGTTTCCATTTGGTATCACATTTATCCCATTGTGTGAATATATAGTACTATGCAGATACTCAGTGGAAACCGTAACATGAATCGTTTTTTTATCTTTAAAAAAATAAAAAGAAGTGGCAGACACCCCACATGAAATAACAACCGAGGTTCTTATATCCTACTTATATGTATTAAACAGATGAATTCTCGATGTCTAAAGCCATTCAAGATGGGAACGCACATTAAACAGGCGCTTTGTAGTACCAACAAATCCACATTAAACAAAACAAAATATTTGTATATTACGATATATCAACCATCTTTTGTGAAAAGGTACATTATACTTCTATTATTATAACGACCAGGTGTCATATTGGAGAAAAACTGGGAAGCATATTCGTCCCCCATTGTTACGCTATGGTCTAAAATAAATGTGCTTTATTATGACAGAGCTGCGCAAATTTGTGATATTATACCTTGTTATATTGTTTATGGAGGTTATAGTTTGAATGAACCAGGCTGGCGACCCCTAATCTGTCATATCATAATAGTCAGATTTACATTCATATTCAATCACTGATTAGGCCATTCACACCAGCTTGTTAATTCTATTGTCGAAGTTGCACATTTTTTGTTCATAGTTTGTTTAGCATCAGTGGTGTAACGAAAATACTAGTATATACCAAATAAACTGATGACATTCGGCTGTGCGGGCTCAATTAGCGGTTTTATGTCACTGGTACAATAAACTAGATACACATTTATTATGTCAATACACATTTACATGCATTAGTCTCCGACGTAGAAATTTAAAAATAATTGTGTTCCTTCATAGCGCGAATATTAGCTATTTTTATTACCGTTGTTGCATGGGCGCGACCTTGTTCTGTTAAGCGCATACTGTGAGTGAAAGGTTCCAGAAAACGTATAAACAAGGGCACATGTTTCGTCTCACGCTCACGTACGGCATGTTTTTCGCAAATGAGATAGCAGAAGAAATTTTTGCAAAATTTGGCAAGGCGTTTGTGTAGAATACAGATGTTTATTCATTTCCTTGAAATCTCAACTCAACGATGTATGTAATACAAGTACCAAAGTTGTTTCTCTATTACAGCAAGTCCAGTGGCGACAGCATAGGGGGTGGAGGGGGCATAGGTCGGTCGCCCCCTCGTAAAATATGTTGGGGCGTCGCCCCTCCAAATTCAAGCTGAAACCCTTCGTGTCAGTAACATTTTACTCTGAAAATGAATGAAATAGCGTTTCAGGCCTAGGGGGTTTAGATTTAAAAATTTTTAAGAGGAAATAGCCCCGGACCCCGGAGTATGGTCGCGCCTTTGGCGCGTGGCTGCTGAGCTGATCTCGCCCCCTCATGCAAAAATTCGTGCCGCCGTCTCTGAAGTCTGAGAAGTATCGGGGCAGACAATTTGCAAACTTGCTAGAGAATTAGCTAACAGCCTTGGTTTTGCCTAAACGGTTGGCTTTCGATTCTCGCTGGCGCAGACTTGTGATGGCGTCCACTCCCGGCGAGACTATGTATATAGCGCTAGGGGACATAGAATATTTTTACGTAGCCTGATACATGTCTGTATTTGAGTCTGAAGATGGCCACAGTTGATATTTACTATATGGACGTAGCCATCTTGAACACTGCTTGAAACTAAATAGACAAGTTGAGAAACAGTTTCTTACAAATCAGGTAGAAAATAACAATCTTTCACATCCAAACTTTCCGTAGTAAATTTGAAAGCAAAATCGTCACCCAACTTTAAGACCGTCGCTGATCAGCTCCTTAAGTATGACGATCGTCCCCTACTGTTACATACACTCGCCTTAAGTGGGCGTGACCACAAGACGGCGCCAGCGAGATTCGAAAGCCAACCGTTTAGTCAAAACCCAAGAATTTAGCTACATAATTCGCTAGCGAGTTTGCAAATTGTCTGTCCCATTACTTCTGAGACTTGCTGTAATAATGTTTTTGATGAGAACAATACACAATTGCATATTAAAATTGAATTAAAATTAAAACTTCGGTAATTTTAATGAAATGTATCTGCAAGGAGCAACGATTATATCTTACCCTAACCTTTGTCATTACTAATAGGCATCAACTATTACATTAGACATTCGGCATCACGAGATTGACGTTCGGCCTCACGTGATATGCAATTATTATTACATGTTATCACATCTCACTGCTGTTATGCATGCTGTGATTGGTTGAGATTCGGTCGCATGATATTGAATAAAAATGGATTGTACATGGTATGTTTCCCACCAAGTGAATATTACATGGGTATATCACCTGAATGACGTCATTGAAACTACTGCGCAACGATACTGCGCAAAACAAATTGTCGTTCGCTGCACTGGTGCTGCCCCGGCCGCTGTTGCTTTCGGGGTTGCTTTCAAAATAGACAGCGAACGTGTCACTATGAATATTAAGTAAGATACTCTGTTATAATGTTAAGGGTATCCTTTATATGAAGCAAAATGTACGGCAAAGGCGTCACTGTACGTCGCAGCCAGGATCGCTGCGGTGCGTCCTACGCAGACGCTAACCGAAAACACACTGTTGCATTATTATGTTTGGCAATTACTTAAAATAAAAACATCTGACGATGTTATCATCTGTCAACTTTTCTTCAAATACAGCTAGTTTGTTCTGCCAGCAGAGGTTGTAAAACTTGACCTGAGGTGTCCCCAGTTGTGATGTCACATACCAGTCAAACGTAAACTTAGCAGTCTCAAAGACCGTAGGAGCGTGTCGAATGTGCAGGGCGCAGACTATTCCAGTGAATAATAATAATGAAAACACATAATAACAAATATTCATCCAAAACAACGATTCTTATGTTGTTGTTTTTTTAAATATACCCGGTTTCAAATTTGCGTTAAAAAGCGGCGTTGTTATTAAATTAACCACTTGAAAGCGCATTATTAAATTGATGGAAATGTATTGTGTAATCAGACACGATGTTATTTAATACCTAGTTAATAAGTGTAGCCATTCTATGTACGTGAGTCAAATGAGTGAAAGGCCATGAAAGCCAGACTGACTGGAAATGATAATATATCAAATCCGAGTATCTAAGGGACCACTTGATATCCTGTTTGTTGTTGGTTGGTACTGAATGGGAAACCACGATACTTACACATTCCGTGCGGGTGTGTAATTACCGGCGTGTGTCAAAGTATATAATATATCCAGCCCAATGTATCGGTTACAAGGAAGCTAATCTGCATATAAAATCTTACAATTATAATTAGTACTATCATTGTGTTATTCTTCCCGGTAACACACTTATAAAATATGCACATACCTAATTATCTTCCTCCTTTCGAAAAAAAATAATGTGTGAATTACCCGCAATGACTTTTGGGGGGAGAATTGGTCATTCGACTCGTTTTTACATTGTCGCTGCCCGCGTGCGCAGATATTTGTTCAGGCATGTTGTACACGGATATTTCAATTTCCTCTTTCTGGCGCGTGTTCCATTCTCTAAAGGATTTGATTTGCTACATTTGTCGAAAAAGTAAATCCGCAGTGCAAATTAGTGATGGGTTAAATATATGACGTATTTTCCCATTGCTGCCACGACTGTAATGGCACAACAATAAATAATAAGTAAACTGTCCCAGATAGTAAAATTCAACCAATACATATTACTCATCGGTTTAAATGATGCACAACAAGGGTATCGAATACTGGATGTATGAATGAATGTAATGTGTACATACCCTTCAATCTGCGGCTCATCGCTGAATAATGTTCCATTGTTGAACAATGTATTCATTTAACAATCTCAAGTATTCACTTGGGATGAAAGACTAAATTAATTAATATAAGATTGAGTTGTGAGTGGGGGCTTTAGTAATGGTCATTGAACGTTCATTCAATTTTTTTATGAACAATGCTATTACAGGGTATTGTTAACATACCAGAGCACCATTCATAATCAAATCATGTAATGGTTTACTTGGTTGGAACCAATTTAAAAGTATATTACACGTACGTCATTTGCCATCACAAAGCATTAGTGTTGCAGCGCTGGTTGGCTCGAATAATGCGAGTTGGCTAAGTCCCCTTCAACATACTTTAGTTTCTAAGAAACAAGGGGAGAACATAGAGTAATATCAAGTGCACTTGTTTCAGATACAGGAAATGATAGAAATTAGACATCGCACGACAGCGAAAATATACAATCACATTATACTTTTGTACGAGGAATACCGGAAATCACGTTAATACACTCTATAATGTGGCGTTGAACAATACCATCAATTACAGCGAAACATCACCAAATCAACGCTTCTGATGGCGTCAAATGGCGTTTCAACCAAGAACATTTCTAACCAGTGCATGAGAGACAATCTTTTAAAAAATTATCTGGTCATGGTATTATCATCGAATTATAATGCATCTCAAGAACACCGAATGTATCATGTTAAAAGTGGTACTTAATTACAAGGGCTTAAATGAACTGATACGTAATTTTTTTCATGCATGAATAAGTAGATTTCACTCGCTTATGTGTGACCTGTGGCATGTCGCCTGGCGTACATTAGATACATTTTCCTTGCTATCCCATGTCTTAAAAGTTCTACAAATTGCTATTATTGACAGATGGGGGAATTCCGGACATACTTTAAATACAAATACATCGTGAAATGATATAATGATTAAGAACTTTGCACCTTTTAGAGGAAATGTGACAACCATTAACACGCTTGTTAAATATCAACCAGTTACGCCATACTGTTCTCACGATACATAAGTAATAATTTAACAATTCACATACATCCCAGTTAAACCCCAATTAAATAAAAAAAAACTACTGTGTGAAGCAGTGACTTGATAAACACATGTATCAAACTAGAGGAAAAAAACACGTAACAAATCAGATTCTCCACATACTTGCGAAATGTTCTGCCAAACTTAGAACTTCTGATTAAAGTATACATAACTTCCTATCATTAGCATACATAATATAGAAACAATGATAATATGTTCAACTGAGTTAAGTAAGAACAAAAACACATTTAATAGTAGGCGAAAAATAAGTATATAAACAAAAACAATTGACTTGACAGCTACGCATCTGTATTAATAATCAGAACAATACCAAGGCTAATTAGTAAATCAGAAGCAAAACATGGTCAATGAAATGTTCGTGAGAGTAGGGGCAAAGACACCGCCATTACGCAAGACAAATATTACTTCGTCCAGAGAGCCATTAGTCTAACTTAAAAGGAATCATATAATTTTAACATATTTTAATAAAAGAAAATGTTCTACTGATCTTTGGTTGCACCCTAGTTAACTAAGATTGGTAAATAGGTTTGACAGTGTATCAATCTTTATCAACTCAGACATACATGTAGACTCTCTATAGATATAGATGGGAAATACAAGCAATTACAAAGTCAATAGCACAAGAACAAAGTACACAACATAGTCAAATCACCAGGGGGGAAATATATGATCCCAAGGTATACATACAGTAATGTCAAGAGTATCGAAAAGAATGAAACAATCCTTCTACATATGTGATACAAGTCATATATCTTTCTGAATCATAATTAGATTTTCTTTTGCAACATAAGATTACATCATGCCATTTGAAAATATCTGTGTAACCAAGATACTGTGTTTAACCGCACGTTCCTTGTATTTAACTGCAGTCATCGTTCGACTATTAACGCTAGTCGATCTCTACAAAACACTAATAGTTTGAACGAAAGAAGACAAGATCTTTTTTTTAAAAAGTATTTATATGTGCTGCAAGTCCTGGCACAGCGAATGTGGTTGCAACACTTTTTCGGTTGGGAAACAATTTTCCTAAAAATATTTTTTTTTGTGTCAGCATTCAGTTACCTATTGACGCGATAATTTACAGGAAGCAATTCGTGTGAATTTTTAAATCATTGACACCAATTTACAGTGAATTTGCATAGCAATTACAAGCACTAATGGAAAGGGCCTAGATTATTATACATCTTCTCTACAGCCATTAAAGATAATATGTTTGTCTTTTCTCGCAACTATATCTTGTTACTCATGATTGCAATATAAAGTCAGAAATTAACACGTGCCTCACACTGGATACAGATGCATTGTTCCTTAACACGCCAAACAGACTGTCCAAAAAAAAGCTAGAAACGAGGTGTATTGAGTATAGCTCCAAAATAACTAGATGGAAATCCGCAAGCCGAGTCTCGTACCAAACAGGGAGTATATTACTACAAACTCTTGTTGGTTGGTGTAATATTTGCGTCGACAAATTACTCAGAATTACTCTTGAAGAGTTGAAAGACAAAAATAAATTTTATGAATCAAATTTCAGGAACAAAATTCCACTAGATGGACATTGCTATTATAATCAAGACGATAATACTTTCGCCGTGTATATATACACGTCATTGAGGGTATTTTTTTAGAATGCAAAACCAATCTTAATGGAAATGCAAGCAGCGTTGTATATACATATTGGCTGGCAACATAGAGGAAATTGTGTTTAAACAGCGTTTTGAAGTAAATGGAAAAGACATGTTCAAAATAAATGCGGATATTGTAAAATAAATTAAGCTCCTAATATCTAATATATACAATTTCCTCTAAAGTTTTCAATTATGAAAAAGCATTAGAGAAATTTGATATTTTCCGCATCTTCTATTTTTAACCATAGCACCATTGATCGTCTTATTACTTGTGATCTGAATGTGATTCCACATGGGGGGGGGGGCTCTTTGAAAAATAATATATCACGTGTAATAAAATTCAGAGAACCACATTATCGCAACTAAAATCATAATTTCAAAAATTAATAGGGAAAGATTATGCCGGGAAATGAGAAGAGAAGCAAGGAATGGACACGATATCAGACTCGGTAAATGTAATACCATTTACCTCCATGGTAATACAAAGTTCTGTAAACTTGAGATGCGCGTGAACTGGCAATCAAATTATCTACTTAAAGATCCTGATAAATTCAAGTACATGTTTGATCAGTATGATAAACATGTTGTTGTTCCTGCTAACACTGCCTCTTTTACAATATCGTGTTTGTAGTACTTCTTGTATGGATGTACTGGAGAGAAATACGATTTTACGTATCTGAAAAAGACAATGACTTGCACAGTAAATCGATGTACATGCTGATATTTCGGACAATATTTAGTCTGTTTTCAAATTCAGTAATATCTACGGTAACAACTATTGTTACGCAGATTGTCATTGAATTTCGGTTATGTGCATTGGAACAATCAACGTATTTTGGCTTTGCGATCATATGTTTTATTGGAGCCACACCGGGTTGTTGATAGCACGTAGCCCAGCTGCACTTTTATAATGTCTGGTAAATCGATTCAACGAGTTCAATTTAAATGGGGTGCGGTTGATTCGATGTCGCCACAAGTTCCAAACTTTTCTCTTGAGTTGATTTGAACTCTTCCGAACGGGGTTACCATTCCGTGGCTTATTTTATGCAGACTTCTTAGTTAGATGGCATTATTTTATTACGCAATTATGTTACTGGTATTTCCAATTTAATCTGAACTAGGAAGATCATGGAACACAAATTTATAGCCTAATTAAATCGCACTATAAGAATAAAAACGTATATTTCAAGCATAAACACCCACATTCCATATGCGGGTACGGTATTTAGAAAGTCAATTTCCGGCATAACTACATAACCATGAGGCTTCAGTATTGGTGTGAAAGTAGAAATATATATATATATATATTCCTACTTTTTACCTGTCCTAATTACAGCACAGCCAATTTTAAATAGGTGGTTGCCAGCGTGTTCTCTACAAATAGCTCAACCATATGTTGTACAATGAGTCTAATATGCAAATCAGGTATATAGTGCCATTGCATTTGTCGCCAGTTAATCCTTCCAATTATTCACTTTACAGTGAGCGCGAATACAATAAATTGTGTGTGTCTTTTAATATTGGACAAAAATGTAGTACCTTTTTCAGTTTATTAGTTTATACTAATTGTGTAAAAGCTGTGCAATATTTTCAAATTCAAGACAACATCAGGTCACCATAAGAACAATTATTTTAGTGTGTAATTTCCAATTTTTACAAAATGCAATTTGTATTTAACCCTGTCAATTTGCCATACACCACAAACACCACAGCTTCTGTGTGTACGAATGAAACGTTTCAGTTACGTAATAATCACATAAATGGGTTAAAACAGTGTCGATAATATGTTCCCTAGAATATATTCGTCTTAAACAAGGTCAACAAGGTCGCAAACCTGTACGCCGTTGCTCCATCCACAAAATATGATAAGCGTTTGATGTCAAGGAAATTAAAAAAAAATATGTCAGAAATTTCATATGCCATATATATATATATATATGTATATTTATATATATACACACAAATGGCTCTGTCGTGATATTCGGAACGTGACATGCGCGTAACCATTTCAAGGGCTTTATATCAAAGTAGGGCATTCCAATGTACCGCGTTACTCAGTTTAGGGTACGTGAACTACCCAATACGTATGAACTTAACAGCCTGATACATGTATTGATGGTAGATGCGGTTGGTGCTCTATATATTTGCATATAATTGACTCATCGACCAATATAGTCATGTGGTAATGCTTAATATACCATATGGCGGTATCACACGACTGAATATTAGGGGAAACAGCATTCCCACCAATCGAATTTACACGTATGATATTTTTATTTTATAAGTTGCACCATCGTTCAACGACAAATTGAGCACAGGCCACGGTACGAACCAAATGAATCGTCTCGTATAAATGCGAGTGTTAACGATTACGTTTTAATATAAACCGCACAGAAGAGAAAAGTGAATAAAAACAAGTGATCGAGATGGGAATCACACATGGCAGTCAGACACGACGGCTGTGTTTCTACTCACCCTTTACAACAACAAGCTCATCGGAATGCGCGACGATGAATACACTCTGCGAGAGGCACTCATTGGTATTCGAGAATAAATACTGCTAGCTTCGGGCGTTCAGTTTCTCTTTACAGACTATGACGATTGCCAGTGGTTGTCCTACTAGCTGTCCATCAAATGAATGCACGCGAATTCTGTGACAGATACTGGATGAGCGCTGAACCAATCAGTTAACCCATAAACATCTGTTCTACCCTTAGAAACAATGAGTTTTATTTCTGTGCCTGAACAAATTTTATGTTGTGACTGTTTATTCGATTCTAATAATATTATGTTGTGTGACCTGGCGTGAAAAGTATGTCAGCCACAACAATTGATCACTCATAGTTGCCGGGTAATTATGTTTTTTTTTTCGCATCTCTTTGTTTGTTTATTACAATCATTGTATTATATATAGGTAATTGTGTTGTTGAATGGCAATCTAGATTGCCTGCTTTGGTATAATTGTATCGACTAAACGGTGTTACAAATCTGTCAATAATGATGGCTTGATTTATCGTATTTGTCAATTTTACCACTGAAAATAAAGTGTTGCCTATCGTCATTATTATAAACTATTTCTCAACGCATTGTATTGTCGCACGTTCGAGCACAAATAAATACACGAGTTTAATAAGTTTCATATCTCCGTTAACTAATTCGCCCTTGGGGTCTCTGAATAAAATATGGTACGCAAGCGAAAGTAAAAAATGCGTAAAAGGGGCGTTATTTATATCGACGCATATACGCGTGCACCGGATGTAACTTCGAATATAGTAATAAAGTGTGAAAAAAGGAACTCGTGAATTCATGTTACCTCAACTTGGAAACAGTATGGTTTTATTATGTATATAGGGTGTCTATTTTAAGTTTCTACACTTGAAAAAGGGTATAATTTCACAGAAATAAATACGTGTTTGAAAAGCTATACTGACTTGGAGTACCCCCCCCCCTCTCTGGGCTAATTCGGATGATCGGTTTGCTCCGTAGTATAAGCACGGTTTCCCATGGTATTAATTTAACGTGTATCAGTTACTAGCTCTGCGCTGTTTTGCGTTACATGTGCAGAGAAAATATATTGAATATGTCTCACGCGTACACAAAATGACACGTCTTATTACGTTGTCGGCATGTCTAATTTAGAGCAACGAGGTCTGAACTGCTGGAGGAAATATGTGCGCAGATTGATTCATTTAGTTTGCAGTTTATGGCGCTTATTTGTACTTATTTAAATATATAATATATATATATATATATATATATATATATATATATATATATATATATATATATATATATATATATATATATATATATATATATATATATATATATATATTGAAGTACTAAATTTAGAATCGTGAAATGGTCTGTCATCAGAACAATATATCAATGTTCTTGTATGAGTGTGCAAGATACGGTAGCATAAGATGTGTAAGTAAATGTGCTTTAATTTGTTAGTATACCCACCATGGAGCATTATTATTTATATTTTATATAAAATAAATAAACATAAATATAGGATGACAGTAAGTCATGTCAACAAAATTATAAGCTATATATATATATATATTCAGAAAGCTGGATGTATTGTATAGCCGGGTATATATAATTCTTGCGATTCATGAAATGGTTTGGTATTGGCCTAAATAAGAAGAATTTTGGTCAAGAATAAAATAAACATTTATTTTTTGTTATTTATTATAAGACTTTGATAGTTGCCTAACAAGAAACATTTTTGGCCAGTGTTTGTTCCATTTTGTGCAAACTACAGATAAAAAGGGCGTCGTTCGATATTCTGATTTTTGCGTAAATTGCACGTTTGTGAATGTTTAGTCAGCTCTATTGTTCTGCTAAAGATATCAGATATAGATTATATTCTGAGGGATAACACAAGAGAATATGCATTTGCTTATTTGCATATTTGCCCTTTTTGGGGTAAATTGTCATATACTTTTTTGAACACCCATTGTTTTCGCATTTGGCAGAAAACAAGATCGTGATGTCTAATCAAATTGAATTTCCAATGTTGTAATCAAGACCATATGCCTGTGTGCTGTTCGATTTTTGCATGGCTTACTTTATTTTAGGATTCTGTTTGATAAGATTTCTCATGAACTATTCAACAGACGTGAGTGAAAAAATGTCTGGAGTTCGAACAAAGTGGCATAAGAATACAACTTTAGGCTGCAACTCGCTACGGTTGGAACAAAATTATGACATCTCAACAGCGAAAGAAACACAAAGCATTATAATACAACTTATTTATCGTTAACGACTCGAAAAGCTGAACACGTCGTATGTTTAGCCAAAAGGTATTACGAGTAATCCTGATGGGTGTAAGCGTAGTTGCAATGTGCAGACCCACTCTAGCAAATGTCCCTAATGGTAGCTTAGAAATCAGTAATGCAATAGATAACATTACGATGTTTTTCGTAATAGTGTAGAATCTACAGATACTGAGCGTTTATCGATGCCCGCAGCATCGCGTTATTGAAACATACGCCATACGGCTAATCGACGCCGTCAAAAGAACGACACAGACATCCTGTCGTTAGTTTAGACACGTACTGTATTTATCTGACGGGCTCGCCAGAAACTTTAAAAAGTGCTTTCTTTCACGCGACGAATACAATTGTATAATCGGCCGAAAGCAAATTAGTTGTTTGTACTTAATGGCAAGAAATTCAATATATTCTACGTATTAGCTAGCAGCCCACTTGTCACTTTTATTAAATTAATACATCTCGGCGTTTTTACTCAAAGTAATGGGTATCAGACGTATGTCATGCAAGGACAATACACCAATGTGTTTGTATATCCCTGCAATTAGGATACCTTGTAAACGTCTTCATGGGATACCGTAGACATCTTACTACAAATGTCTCTGAAGGCACAACGTGTCAAATGCCAAAGAATGTGACATGACTATGGAGAGTTTATTTTCTCCCAAATAGTGGCATTAGAATAATAGTTTTAGATTACATTACAGTATGCACATTTCGTTTGTTTTTTCGAATCAGCTCAAATCACTACTTGATTTCTTTGCGTGCACTGATTTAATCGTTAATTGAACTACGGATAACTCCCATCTGCAAATTCTTGTGTGATTTTGAAATTGCAAATGTGTTAATTCGCTGATATGAAAATTGAGATTACAAATTTGCCCATTCGGCTTACATAAAATAAACCTAATATTTCGAAAAAATATCAATCTTTAAAAATAACTTAAAGCGAGAAATATACAGTTATAGTTTAATATTCATAGTATTACCTACTAGCACATAATTCCGGTACGATTGGGTTTGTTATATCGTACATTGGTGTTAATAGAAGACGTTCAAGTGACGGATAGAACGCGATCGTCACAGTATTGTCATGGATGTGCTATTTAAAATCACATATTACCGTATTTTTACATTAATCAATAATTAAATTGAGAAAAATGAAGATAATCAGTGAATAAAATGAAATAACCCCCATAATACTCACCATAAGGTCTGTTCGCAGAATTTTTTTCGATCGTTTGAAACCACACAAATAGGCTATATTATGTTATGTTATGATTTATAGCTCATTAGTCTATTGCGCATGCGCTACGGACCGTATGAAGGTCAGGGATCAACAACCTGCTGCGTTTTTTGTCTATGTATTTATAATTCAAAACATTTATCATCACTTGTATGCAAGCTTATAGTGGTACCACCGGTGTAGAATTAATAAATTACAGACAAAAAACATAAATTACAAAAAGCAACACGAGAGTCTAACTCACGATCACAGCAAGTACTTCGTCACTGCAGGCACACACGCCATACATACTAACCAAGCAAGAACAGAAAAAAATGGCATGTTGTGAATACAACCCCACATTTACTAGATGGAAATGCTAAAACCTAACCCACTCTACATACACTAGTCGAATCTAACATACCAACCTGAACAAACCTATATACAGGAGGACTAGGCATTCTGATCACGCAACATCCCAGTAGAGTAACATACCAGTGCTCTAAGTGTCGTCTGCGTTACTGTGCGTTACCAGACGACACGAGTTTGAAAGTCTCTGGCGTAGTTGCTTTCCTTTCCTTTACAAAAATAACGAACCATTATTTAACCACCCGCTTCGTATTAAGTGTATATCATAAATTAATACCGTATGGTGCCCAGTATTGAAACACCACTTTATCATTTGTCGACTGGTACTACGTGCAGCCCTGTTCTTAGCCGATAATTGGGCAGATCGTAGGGTCAATGCTCGATTGAGTGTGTGGCAGCAATATCCAATGTACAGTTTGTTTAAATAACTAATCCTACAGTGATATTTTCTCTTTAAGTCTCGGTCATTATCATCTGGTGAATTACCTGTGAGCGTGTTATATTTCTCGTTTGCCCGTGTAAGTTTCTATGCATAACGTAGAACAAGCGTCTATGGTGGGCTGAACGAAAATGTCAATTTTTTTCCTACCAAGCAACAACCATGTTTTCCTGGACGTTATAATTATAATTGAAGTTAACAGCTGCAAGTGACGTCAGCGTCGTCCAAGCGAAAGTGGATTATTGTATGACCTGACAATGTATATGTGGATGGTATGCATTTAAGGTCAAGTGACAGGTTGTTATCTATTGTTGCTGTTTCATACATCATCGATCGTCGCATGCAGTTGTGGTGAAATAATTACATTTATGCAAACACTATACAATCGTATCACCCCACCATGTGTGGTCATGGCTGTCAAGAGGTTCAAAAATATTCACACGTTATGTTTACGTTCTGGTTACCGCTTGACCAAGCACAAAAAAGAACCTCAATAAACTTATTGGTGACTCACAATGTACAAACGAGTGTTACGAGAGATGGGAGATGCAAGGGACACGCTCGAATAAATTATATGAGCATTTATCACGTACAAAATATTAGGCAACGTGCGTATACGTAATATCAATCAAACATTGAATAATCGAAATGATATCTATGCCGGCCGACAACGTAATGTAAATAATTTGTAAGTGTGACTGTGTATTGTCACGTTAACGGGATTTCTGCAGTATTTTCAATGATTTACTTTCGTGATGCACAGTCTCACACTACTAGACTAGCGGCGATAAATTAGCATGGCTATGCGTTCGCCGTGAAGATTTCCCCCGAATGATTTGTACGACAAAGTGGCGTCTCAATGATTTGGCACTCGCACACAGACAAAGTGGACAGTTCATCGAGCTCAGGCATGCACTTTGGGTCAAGCCAATATGAAACACAAATTTCAAATGTAAACTCACCCATGTGTAACATCGTGATACAGAAAGAACAAAAGAAGAAGAAAAAGTTCTAACAATAAGTATAATATGTCAGGCTAGTGGGTTCGAGCATCTGAAATTGCATTATCTTCGAGAGTATAGAAAGTTCTCGCATGTCATTGTGAATTGTAAGTGTATGACTTCTAATACATATGTCATTTTACAAAACATTAGCGTCTACAGATAATTAACAGGGTTTTACTCATTGATTTTTTTATCACATTAGGTATAGCTTAATTTGCTCAATGAGCATTTGTAATGGTTGTTATGATACAATTGTTGCCACAATTTACACGTACTTCTTATATATTTCAAGTATGTAAAAGAGTAGGATGTTAGAAAAATAGAAACCACAGCATCTGACCAATGTACTTTGTTGATAATTACTACAAACTGAAAACTTTATTTTACTCATTATAATAAGAAAAAAATAATGCTCCACAATTCGGACATTTTGACGGCTAATGTACATCCAATATATGTTATTTTCCCCGGGAGAAGCCTCAGTCATATATCCTACTTGCGAAATATCAAGTTGGTCGGATAAAGCACTCTTTAGTAACAAAACAAAAGCTCAAATTGTGGCCACTTAAATACAAAACAAACCAACGATACGTTAAGTGACAAACAGGTGAGAACGGCTACACAATGGAACTCAACATGATTGTCCAATGGAATGATATATACATAGTGCATGTTAATGAGCTTCCCGAGGAGGCATTTTGTTAGTATTAACAAAAAATAGCATCCATACAGTCCTGCAGCTACAGCTGATTTTGAAGCACGCATTGTGAGTTTGAGAGGTGGTACAAATTGTGAAGAATTTATAAAATTGGATACAGTAGTAATGTTTAATCACTTATTCAATGACATTCAGTTTTTACAGCATTCTTCATTAAGATTAATTTGACATTTTAAGATTAAAACAGTGCATTTCTGTAGATGAGGTAAACAATTAATGAGGCGTGGGAATCCCTTTCAATTAAAAATACATGTCAAAGTCCTAGAACACCTGCTCAAAAAGTACTTCGCTATCTCGTCAACTGGATGGAGTCTATATTGACTTAATGAGATGAATTGTACATCATTAACTGGTTCCGTGTTTTATGATTCGAGGCCGCTAGGTGCTACTGATGTATACGAATATTGTTAAAGCGCGATGTAGGTGTAGAGTTACAGTTATCTGTGAATTTAGCAGATGGTTGTGGGTTATTGTGACGTCGTTATAGGCGCAATGCTCATGACAATGTATCTAAGCATACGACGCTGTAACAACAAATTTTAAATATATGGTCGATGATTACAGGTTGTGTGAAAAATGATTTAAACAACTCATTGAGACGCAATTTCTCTGAATACTGCAATACAGCGGAGACCGGACTCAGCTTGGCGGTTCAACATTAGCGGCGTGTAACGTTTTGTTTTGTATCTTTTTCTCGAATAATTGAAAGATTATCAGAGGTACAGCTGGTGCAATAATGTATCAATAAGGATAGGGGTGGCGCGTGTTTATCAACAGCAGATAACGGCGAGTATGACCTTTTACTTTTAGAGTAATCAGCGTCATCCATGTTTACAATAATAACCGACTACACTGTCTCTTACTATCTTTGAATCATTGTGTGTTATGTCTAGACACTATTTGATTTTGTTTCATTCAATTAAAAATACTAACTATGTTGCTATCAAATGTCGAACTGCACTGAACCTCGCTATAAGTTTAGTACCCATATAAGGAGACTCAGAGTGTTCTAAAACGACGGTACATCACAATTTTAAAATGAATAATGTATATATATCCCCGCGGCTATTCGTTTTAACCGATGTGTATTTATTATGAGAAGACGGTGTTATTTTGATTGACAGTCAAGTCACCATACGCTGCTCAATTCAATTCAATTTTCCAGTAGTCTCAGAAACCAGACGGAATACACACAAGCAGTTTGTTGTGTCTATTAAAACGAACAATTTTATCGAATTACCGGCAACGTTGGTTAATCAGGCTGTGTGTTTATCTGTACAATTTCAATCAAATGAATAAACTTAGTGTAATATCATGTTTTCAACCGCTTAGAAGCAGCACAAGTTATACATTTAAATAAAACACACGAATTCATCAGAAACCTGGTATTTTATTAACACTACCTACTTTGCATTTATTGTATATATTAGCGAAACAATATTTCTCACTGTGGTGCCTGTCCAATTATTTCGATGTTATATATAATCAGTTTGTATTGGTTTAATTAATTTATAGCTGCACATGATCGTAATAATATTTTACAGAATTTGTTTTTATTAATCTTTGTATTGTCATCCCTAAACCAGGTACTAGATACTGCTAAGTATAGACTCAGACAGTACAGCGGAAGTATCGACCTCCGCTGCGCGTCGGTCGGTACTGTCGCTGTACTGTCTTCGTGCATACTTTGAGGCATCCTCGTAATATCCTTATATTATGAGGATATCACGTGTTCGTGGAGCCAGTGATATGAGTGACGCCATGGGCAAGTACCGAATGATCAACCAGGTCTACGAATAAGAAAAATCTATTGATAACCTTTTTGTTACCCTTCTCGGTGATATCTTTTTATTATTGTTATCTTTTTATTATTGTTATCCAATTAACTGTTTTATCCGGTCTGTAGATACATTCTCATACGGCAGCGACACAAACAACACTGTCGCACAATTTGGTTTTACTCCGCAAACGTACAGACACTGGTGACATGTATCTCGTTGCGTGAAGTGTAAAATATCATTCAGTGAGTGTAGTCCACACCAAACGTAACTAACGTTAATGATATATGCACATTGGTCACGTGACAATTTATGCTATTGAATTTTTCGACAAAAAATATGTATTAATGTTTACAGAGCACGTACGTGGTCCCTGGGCACATGCATAAAACATGTAATTTGTTCGCTTAATTAGTCACGTGGAACCATTTGCTGAATATATCCGAATCGCCCAAGGGGTGTAATAATCTGAGTTAAAATGATTAAGGGTAATTGTTTGTAATTGAGTACTGACGCTGGCATAGATAAACTACCTACGTAATGTATGTATGTTACAACTAATGACCCTTCCAACTAATCGACGCTAAATTACATTATTGTCCACTTCAGATATAGTTATGTCATTAGTTCCCGTTTATGAGATTTGAAATATATAATTAATGTACACGCATCTGCATAAGGGTACTGGCCAATCTCACCCACAATAGCTCAGATTTGAAGAATGGATGCTGTCTTCGCGTCGTCTCTGTTGGCATTCTTTCACAAATGGACGATCGTCGGCCACTATAATAATTGTATCCATATATATATATATATATATATATATATATATATATATATATATATATATATATATATTGCATTTATACAATATGGACAGACTTCTATTCACTTCGTATTGTGACGCATTAATCAAATACGAGAGATTGTATAATAACCTTTTCTGTGGTTCGCCCCCTCAGGCGGGGCTGCAAATGACTGGAGAATTACTAACGCCGCGCTCTACTCGGCATCTTGTGTGACATTTCCCAACACGACACGTCTCTCACGCGAGACTGTTAAATTTAAATTTGCCTAGTGAACTTTTTTGTGATTAAGTATAGTACTTTCATTCCGTTTATTACCGACGGTGTTTTAAAACATTGATGTGTTTCACTTCTATAAGTACGATGAACAATGTTTATACAATTCACTAGTCTTCATAAATGCGAGTTTAGAAAATTCAAACTGGATGATGCTGGTTGTACGCGTACGTGTATCAGTATAACAGTACTTCGCCAATCTGCGTCACAATTGACACTGTAAAATTCAACGACCGCAGCACCAAAACGACGCATGGAACCCGAAAAAAGGTTTAAACACACGCACAATACGCTGAATACGATAGATTTGTTGTAGGTATGTATGCATACTAACAGTAACATGCGTCAACGTGTTTATGACTTAACAACAAGGAACTATTTTATTTACGTGACTCGTTTACGCACTGACGTTTGTATAACACTGCGCAAAACGAAAGTTAGCTTTTTGACCCATTATTTTATTTCTACTGCAACAAAATAAACATGGCGCAGCGACAATTTACAAGCCATGACATGTGGATGCGCGTTTGTTCTCCAGTAATCTAAACTTACTTGCGACCTTAATGGTTAACATTACAAAAGGTTGTTTACGTTGTTTAAGAACCTCGTTTCAATTCATTAGCTCAAAACCAACAGGGACACTCGACAGCGGTGTGTGCTTTGATATGACGTCTATTTTGAAATTCGAACGTGCTTGGTCACACTGATTATTTTAAATTCAGTCATTTGTGTACCCTTGAATATTGAACAATTGATATTTCACAATTTGGATTCATAAAAGTACAAATAAGCCAAAAAATAATATATGATTATGTATGCTTAGGAACGGCTGATATGGTAGCTGTGTATTCACAAACATTCAGATAATTTTTACAACCACCATGTATTATTTTATTTATCGTCGGCAACATATATGGGCCTCCTCTCCATACACGAAATTACAGCATATAAACTGACAAATCAACATAGCCTATCTTATTTATGTGTTTGATATTTACATAAATCTGAATGGGTAATGACATGATGATCCAGACGTCGTAGCTAGGCGTTGTTAGAATGGAATATATTGAGTAGGTCGGCACATAGTATCTAGCTTACGGAGTAATGGTGCATGGATTCATGGGCTTGCGTCATTAATATATGACTCGTAATGGCATACGCTAAAATGGCTTCATTCCAGTGACGATTTCACCAGTTGCTCATTCCTCCACGTCCACTGACTATTATATGGTTTGGTATGTAATTAACAAAAATTAACTAACTTACGTATTATCAAAGAGACTTTGTCGTACAAATTTCAATCGTTCTTGCGATGCTCAACGCGAATCTTTCTTTGTTTTAACATCCGATGGGTGGATTTAACATCAACACGTTTGCAACCTGGGACCATTTTTTTTAAATCAGCTGTTACTATGGAAATATGTTTCCCCTTATAAAATAGAAACCACGTCTCCTTAAGTCAGTGAATCTGATTTCGCCATACGCATCCTTATGTTGAAGAAAATCAACTCTTCTTGGTATGCATAAGTATTCGCCAAATACGATATTTTCAAACTATATTGAATTATATGAACTTGAATAATGTCGATGAACTTGAATAATATCGAACACACTTCTAGTATACCAACATTCACTCATATAAATTATAAACCGCAATTCCATCAAAAAACAATATATCATGCTGGTGACCCTTAATATTTCAATGTACGCCTTCCATCGACCCGACATCTCTCGAAAATTCGACTCGTGCGCATTTTCTTGGTTTCAAGTTCATTTTGATTGGCCCTATTTTTGAATCTGTGAATCCTTTGACGTCGTTAGTTACACTGCATAGTATATATTCCCATTCATAATATTATAGTTTGAACTTTACATTGTACTTATTCTGAACTCTATTAAAGTAATCACGATTAGAAAGGAACAGCTGGAGTGGCACGTTTAATCGTCTGTTTTTTGTCCTAGCCTAAAGATGTGAATACAAGGTCAGCTAAACATGACACCACTGTAAGCAGAAAAACATTATGGTATGATAAAAATGAGAAACACAGCAATGTGTCGAAACTGATATCATGATCTCTCTTTTAGAGTTCGTTTAGTCTCAGAGGTCTCAGCAAATGGAAGTAAAATGAACCAGGATCCTAATTGCTAGAGTGCTGGGAAATGGATTACGAATTGGATACTCTGCAATCACTCAGTGGTGTACCCTACATGAGTGTAATTTAGTAAGATTGGAAATAATAGTAGTAGGCAAACTGAATTTATATTTTCGTGTTCGCGCGACGGTGAATTCTGAAAGCACCACTCATTTGCATATGAAGATGTTATTATGAACTGCGAGGCAAGTACAGAAGGTATTTAGCGCGAAAGGCACATTTTGATTTTGGAAATATTTTATTTTAAATTTGCCAATGTAATTTGAGCATGAGATTCAGGGTTTTCATTGAATACGAATACAAACATCTTTGAACATAAGAAGAATAAGTTACATCGCGAAAAGAATATGGTGATATAAAAATATCACATAGAATTGAAATGTCACGACACATAAAAGATGGAAGTCGAGTTTCATCATTCAAAATAGAGCCTGAGTATATCGTATGAATTGTGACAATATTGTGCCGGTATCAGAGAACGCACTGTAAGCAATGTGATTGATATTATTGAAATTCTGCTCTCACATTAATCGTTCTCCAGTAATCGCAAATACACGCAGCATATATGCCGCGAAAGGATAGACAGTTTGCGGTGATAAAACCATGTGATTGTTGCCGCAGGCATTGGAAATAACACGTACATAAAATCTAATTCCAGAATCGTTCAATTTGATGAGTATGATTTATAATTCAAAACGCACAAAGCAATGCATATTATATTAGATTATTTGTTGTTTTCCTTATAACCATTCATGTCCCAAGGTGCTCGTAAACTGTAATGCCTTCTGTAATCATTGGGATAATACACTCATCAAATATACACGCACTCCCACACATCGTGATCAATGTATGAACGTGCGTATTCGCCGCGAATTCACACTATGCATAGGTTAATCATACGTTGCCATGGAAAATCGGATCAAACTAAATCAGCGAAGACCCGGGTATTGTGAATAAACATAAATTGATTTATGCATCAGTATTTGGACATTCCGTAGCGTGGCCTACATATCGGTGAGTTCACGTAATGGGCACTTCCTACTCCAAACTACTTTGTTTACAGCCAAGATAAATGCGTTCCAATTTGATGAATAATCTAGAAAATACTGCATTATTATTATTATTAACAAACTAGATTCAAATCCGATTAGTGTATTGATTTCCACCAGAGGATATAATATGCAAAGCAATCAGAAACAAGGAAATTATAATATTGCAATCTTCTTAAGTCATCTTGTGAGTACCATGGTCATAGCAAGCAAGATTCCAAATTATTTAGCCCCAAGTACAACAAAACAACTCGAAGACAACGCATACAGTGTACATTATACAGTTCACGCTGTCCGTGGTCAATTCATCAATATTATGTTAGTGCAAATACGCATTAATAAACGTAAATATTATATTAGAAGCAAACGTAATTGAAAAAAGTCGGTATTAGAGTAATCAGTTACTGCATCTAATTATTATGATGTAAATGAATAAATTATAGAACCCGTATAATCGGATATAAAAGTATCGATGATTTTCCAACTACTGGTTGATATACTTGCCGGTGGAAAGCATTCATCATTCCAGAATCAGATTATGCAATAAAACATACAGATTGCATGCAGAGGCTAAAGCCCGTGTACGCAGACAGAAACATTTATGTGGAGAAGACTTCCTGCAGAAATCGTATACGAGGGTTTTATCTTACTTTTAATCCACACAGTACCATCTATTGATATATTATATATTTCGGGAAATTGTTCAATTGTTCGAATATATTTGGTGAGTACGGACAACAATTATGCATGGAATTTGTAGTGGTAAAGGGGTAGCATGCCCCTAATTTTAAATAGAATACACCATATGTCGTGAAACATTTAATACGTAATACGTGTGCAAGAGTACACGTGTGCGTGAGATTTGACCTTTCTTGCAGTAATTTTTCTCATATAATTTGCATAATAAATTGGGTTCAAACCCATCATTTTATTGGTATAAACAACAATGGGTGTATGTTGTTTTTCTCCCAGTAAACAATATTGAATAAATTGAATAAACGATTGAATAAATTTGCCTTCGATTACAATCGAACCACATTATCGACCTCTTGTCGACTGATAGGTGTGTCAAATTTAAACCCAATTCATATAATCAATTGAAAATATTCGAGTTTCATATTCGAGTTTCCCTACAACTATAATGTCAACGAGAATGTGACGTCACTTTCGAGCAACGGATTAAGGAGCCTAATATATTTCTACGCATCATTGTTAATGGGCTGATTCGTTGCTGTTGATGAAAACGTGTTCTTTTCGTTTTTTTCACAAAAGGATATGATATTCCACTGTGGATACTTAGTTGATGAAATGTCATATCCATGGAAATCGGGGCTTAGAAGTAGAGAAAATTGATCATCTTTGTTAGTGCGCGAGTTTTACTATAATATGGTTAACTGGCAATATAGTCCTAGAAATGTGTTAGTGTACATTAAAAGAAACGTACGACGCTACAGTAATATAAATTATGACTCTAAAGTAACATCTAATCGTTACATCCACATGATCCAAGTAATGCATTATGTATGCCCATATCAAATATACTACTGTCGATTTATTATTACTTTGTTAGGAAACAAAATGATAAATGCCTTACGCTGCAAACGATACTGCAAAAGACTTCCTCAAGGCCCGTCCCTAACCTAAACCCTAATCTAACACTCCAACCTCCAATGTAATTATATGTGCCCCTCCAGAAGTGGGGCATACACAATTAAAATAGTGGAGGGGCAGGGTTAGGGTTATGGATGAGGGGGCTCGAAGCAACTCTTACTGATAGTGATTAATTATGTGCACAACACGGGATAGCGGGAGAATTTAACTACTATTTATCATTCGTAAGCACATAACACTGTTTAATCTGCACTTATCATTGCATTTATGAGTGCAACATTTTATTTAGCGTACGCGTACTGATTGATCGTCCTTAATAAAATTCAATTTATACCGCATATACTGGCCAGTTAGTTTTTGTTATTGATGTTTGATATTGACAACAGAGGAGTGAAAACAACAATTTATCGCCGACGAGCATGTCGATAGTACTTGATAGACAGCATTTTATATCCAAGATATGTACTGCATAGAATTACCATCATTTGTAGATAGAATCATAAATAAATTAGGCAAAGAATACAAGATTTGATTTCCTTTCATAATCCGCAAAGAAGTAGTAAATATAAATGGTACTTTGCATGTAGGTACACAATTTTGGCAGATAGATGATTTGTAAAAGTTTGAATAAAATGAATTAGGAAAATCGATAGTATTCAGGAATATTAAAACGTGTAGTGCTTGTATTTCCATGGGACACACTACGTGTTATTAACTTTGGACGATTGTGTTACAATGTTTACTTTACGTGCATGAATGGCGATATCAGGATTAAAAAAATCGTTTGTATTGATAATAAGCTTATTATGTGACATATACACGACATTACGTATTTTTGCTTGTATTCATCCTAATAATATCAGTCGTCATTTGAAACCAATCGACTTATCTGTAAACAATATCCACGCCACTGTTTGAGAAAAAAAAGTTTCACCGAAAAGGCACTACAAAAATGCAAACCTCCGCCACAGTTGAAAAGTACTTCTCCTTACAATTTCCCCCTATCTTAAAATGGCGTATCCTTCAAAACATTCTGTATCCATGGCAACATGATCCGGATCTCCACGAAAATATATACGATTAGTCGATGTCTCAAGGACAAACCTTACTAAACATTATATACATATTCGTCAACAGCTCATCATGCTGACAGGCGAACACTCAAACAACTAAAACATATTATATTAGCTCCCTGGCTAAACATGACCAGAATAGTAGCGCGCTCTTACCGAAGTATACACGCTGTGGTTTAAAGAACTTAACATTGTAAAATATATAATGACGTGTCCATACTACAGTTTTTTAACATTCTGTACAAGGATTCCTTATGCCATAAGGTTACAAAACACGCTGATTTTGCGTTGAGATCATCAACTCAACTGAGCGAGAATCATTGAAATGGATGAGAGCATTATGGCACCATAATCACATGTGTACGTGTGTAACATGAATGCTACAATGGGTCAGTTGAGCCGAAGCATGTATATACAATGCAGCATACTATACGTAAAAAGCTGATCGCTGATTAGTTGGGTAGCCAATCAGGCTGATGATGCTGAAAATGAGGATGATGTTGACATCATATCTAATAGAGGTTTAAGTTTCTTTTCGCCTGTCTCAAAGTTCACCAATGGAGACACGAAAAATGATTGCCAAATATATTTTTTCGATTTATCGTTGGTTAAAAAAGGGTCTATGGTTTGTATTGTCACTATTTTAATACATACGACAAACTGTGTAATATGATCGATGAAAACACATTAACAGCCTGTGCACACATTGAAAATGTGTTGTTAATGTTTATTTTCTACAACTACAATTGGTAATTCAATAAACAAAATCGTATTTGCATATATTCGATTCATTACATCACTATTCACAATAATTCTCTTAATATGAAGTTAACGATAATAGATATATCGTCAACAGCAACATTGGTGCACTCACGACATGGATACATTGAAAAAGGTCAAATGCGGGTAAATTGAGAATAGTAGTAGTAGTATAATAACCATTTGAACACTAGCTTGGGGCAGCCGTCACTGATGAATAAGGAGTGTATATTACCAGACAATGAATTCATATGCATTAGCAAGATGAAAGAGCCACACTAATTGAAACATGTGATTTCCGTAACATGTGCCAACATGTGCGATTTTACAACAACGTTGTATTTAGTCATGTTAGGAGGAATTCATTGTATTCTTCGTGAATATTTCCGCCGCAATACCTGATGAATTTGAATATTGTAAATGACTTTATTTTCACTTGGAATTAATTTTCGCTATTTTCGCAGAAGGAGTGATTCAGTGAAAATAAAATTCAGCGAATATACCTTTTTTCCTATATTTTACATTCAACTTACCAATAATCAGTGAAAATAAATACCATACAAAATACCTAAAACGTTTTTTTCAGCGAAAATTAATTCCAGTGAATTATTTCACAGTATACTGTATTATTTAATACCTGCCCAATTCTACTCATCGACTTTTATTCGAAGAATGAATATGTCATGCAATTTTATAATTGTTTGTTTGTTTGTTCTTTTGTTTGTTTGTTTTTCGTGGTCTATGCCATGGCTTACAACTAGTAGTGAATCACTCATTTTTAATTTACTGATTAGACAAGACGATTTGTTCTCAATTCACCAAGGTCAAGTGCAGTGTTATGCTATTGCAATTGCATGATGGAAAAAACTCAATTATTGCTCATTCATCATTCAATATGAGAATTGTACTGATACATTATTTGACCTTCATCATTAAATATTAATGTTACAATGCAAATCTCATTACATCAAATAATGCACATACATTTAACCGAATAACCAACTTTCCCTGGAACAGTCCATTGTTCCCTCAACTACATGATAGTCGTATATTTCATACAATACACCAACAACTCATTTGTTAGTTAGAAATCGTCATCTAAAATCCAAATCATATAGGCCGATAATGATAATGACTACAATACGTTCCGTCTAAGCATAATCCAATCGCATTTCGAATGTTGGGTTGAAAAACATTTATGCTGGACCGACCAGGATGATGGATGGTACACAAGGTGCTCGCTTAGAAAACGCTGGATTTGCAGTCAGTCATTCGGAAACGTGAAAATAATCTAGACAAGAAGACAAATAACTAGGCAAATGTCGTAAATAAAAGAGTAATACAAAATCGCAATTACTCGAAACTGACATTATCAATCCAGTCAATTTATCGTGATTTGATTCGGGATTTAAACACTCGTTAGAGGCAGTGGTTACTTGAATGTCAACTAAAATACAAATCCTAATTATTATAATGAGCAACGACGTAATTTAGTCATTTAATCTCAATTTGAGATTGACTGGATGAAAAACCACCTTTCATATTATCATTATTGTTAGTTACTGTCACTGTCAAATAGTATAACACCAGTAGCTATCTGTGACAATCTGACATATATTCGTAGGTGATAAAAGTGATATTCTTCTTATATTTTTATACAAAAGTGAAACATTAAAATTTCCGGCATATTATAAACACGTAATTTGAACTACAACGTTGAAACGCCTAGCCACTGTATGCAGACGTGCGCTTCACTACGCAATACTAGCCACCCTAAATATCTTGCTAGAAATAGCATGTGCCTAGTGAAGAGCCCAGATTAATTTTATTTAAATAAGTAATACTCGTCGCAGTTTCTATATATACGTAACTATTGAAAACTTCAGACGCGCAGCAATTTTTCATTATAATTTGTGAAGGCCATATGCTTGGTGGTAACTTGGTGTCATTAAGGTGAATTTAGACAACACTTCTGTGTGATTACACATAAAATATAGAAGATAAATACGAGGTAATACCTGGAGTACAGGTCACCAAAAACTATACGTGAAGACTTTTCGGAACTCGAAATACTATGCCTCAGAATTACACCACAATGCAATTTAGCTCATTCTTGTTCTAAGTAGAGATATATGTCTGGAAGTAAGTTGTTTTAGATGTTTTGAATGCAGCGTGATTTCCCCCATGACCAGTACTTAGCATCTATACACGCAGTGTTAGTTGTCAGCCTGGGATACTATGCATATACAATGTAAACAGATATGCCCATGGGCATGTTCATTCAACTGCAATCAACGCTTTTTTTAGGGTTATTTATATTTAACAAAAAAACATACAAGGAGGTTGAAATGATGATTAGAAAATCTGAAAATAAAAATATTACCAAACATTAACCGGCGTGTTGAAATATTACTTATGTAGTTTACGTAGTTTTCAGATAATTCAAATGCACATATGCCTGGCATATGACGGTACACCATCACACTATAATATTGGGCGATTACTTGTCTCTAACAAACACGAATTATAAAACAGCAAGTACTAACACAACGGTTTATATTAAGTATCTTGCAATGAACGGCACACATTGTTATACCCACACATGTAGTAACACATTTCAAACAAGCGTCTTTAAGAAAAGTCTCAAAAATGAAGCAAATTCACTTGGTCGCCTTCGTTAGATGACAGACCACAGGAAAGTTGTAGTAGGCTTGAAATGATTTCTCTTTTCCGTCCCCAGTTCGCTAGTACGGTACTGTACATTTCAGTAACGTACATTTTTGTAATCTATGTGTATTTCGTTTAATAGTCACCAAATATGTGGCGACATTGTCTTTTGCAGATTTGTAATCGTGTTGTCTTTTCATCAAACTAAATATATGCGGTACTCATTTTCTATGTGCATACATTATATTTATAGGGTAAAGTACATTTCACCACAAAACATCACACACCCAATCGGGTCACTTTAAATAACTTTAGTTCCTGAAGAATAATTTCTAACACGCATTTAACATATTCGATACAATGTTGGATGACCAAAATATGACTATATGGTTATATTTTCGGAGCTTAACTTATTTCATCAGCAGACCGTTTAAATGATTGGTAACGTACATTTCATTTAATCTTGGAGCAGCGACATTTCTATTAATAAAAACATTATTTTTGCAAGATCATAGTAAATTAGAAGTTAATGTATTCGTTGATTATATCAAAATGACTGATTTAGTTTTCCCTTGTATTTAAAATGGGTTTTTAGAAGAAAATTAAATTGTTCGAGCACTGGGACAGTAACGTACCTGCCATTTTTATGGGCATTACGTAACATATGCCTAATCTTGGAGTACGAGATTGATTTGAGTTTTTTATATCCCAGTTTGTTTGTTAATATCCAATATATATATATAGGAAATCCTTTTTCTAATTAGAGAGAACTGCCTGGGACACCATTTTACCTCATTATTGTGTTTAGGCGATAACTATATTCCTGGTTTTAAACAACAATGTGTTGTATTCCATTTTGAAGATGAATGTAAGATTTTATAGGGTTGTCGAAGTGACTGAGAATAAATAAATCACTGAACATCGATGCTGTTCATGATTACATGGAAGTTTACATCATAACCCAATTTTAACTTATATAAAACTGGTCCAAATCACCGACACCGAATAAATCATCATGTTGATGACCATAAATGTAAGCTTGGGTTTGTATTCAGTTGATCAGTCAACGTTCTACTGTTCTACTAAACACACTGATACGTCTTTCATTGGCGCACTGAACGGAAACGCATGTGGTGAACCATACGTTAATTACCAATTTAGGTTTTATCGTTAAGAAAGACCAACATTTTTGTTGACAATCTGTTTGCGAAATTGGTATTCTGCGAATCGTTGCAATGTGAGTAATAATGTATCTTATGAAATAACATCGTTATTTATTTTCAATTTTACACATACGATGTAATTTAAATTCGAATCAGAATCTCGTTTACTGTCAGTGCCCCCAGCTTGACCTGTATAATGAATTTTCTACTGGTGTATTGCCGCTAATTGTGCATAAATTGGTTTCGCATACTTCAACATTTTGATACGTTCATTCGTTGTCAGTTTATCCGTGCGTGCGATTGTATATGCGTCACCGGCGCGTATTCGAATAGACCTGGATTGTTCAATAACGTACGCATACATATATTGCATTCAATATTCAATAATTATCGAGCAAGATTAAAAAAAAATATTCAGCAATAACTTGAAGCACAATATGGAATTAGTATTTTAGTATAGTATGTGATCTGATTGGACAATCACTAAGCAATCATTCGGTTTTGATGGTACCTTATTTAGAAAATGAAGGTCGACGCACTACCCACTATTATAGCGTGATAGCAGGACAAAGATGTGCGTGATAGTGGACAAAACGCAGTTCGAGCTCATTATTTAAGCAAACATCCCGTTCGACCATTTACCACGATTATTTTAACGTGAACGAATTACGAGAGTTTGTTGTTTAAACCATTAAAATGACTTAGTTGTACACTTTCATTTTTGCATGTTCGAGAATTTACCCCAAGTACTACCCAGTGTTCATTCCGTAGTGATGCTTGGTCCCACGCAGTTGGGTGGGAGTGAAACTAGACTGTTAAGAGTTGACGACTGTTCCGGGAACAAATCCTTTTAGGAACAAATCGTGAAAGGTTATAATCACAGCACCTGCGCGTCGAAGTCGACAGCAGACAACATCATCGAATAATCATGAGTTGTGCCTTTCTGCGAGCGAAGACGTATTGTGTCCTTCAGTGGTACACGACACACCGTGAACACATTGAAGACTATTATATAATCTGCTAATATGCTGTAAATGGGGCATAGACTGCAAAATACACAGGCTAAAAGTGGTCATATAAGACACCTACGGACACGCATGATGTTGAGCTTTGCATCGATATAGAATTTTAAAAACAAAATACGTAATTCTTTTCTAGTAGCTGTTATTGGTTTGAGCGGTGACATGTAGATTTCGCGGCTGATATCGCATCCAATTACACTTAGATTTCCATCGTTACTTACAACACCTGAGCACACGGTGACCGTCGATGCTTAAAAGAGCAGTACACTAGGTGACAACGAAGACGCTTAGATCTGAGATACATTAGATTCTCAGTACAAATAATGACAACACTGTATATACGCCCATATGTGTACACCAATAGCAGCTCCCTCATAGCTTATTGATGCAAGATTAGGCATTTAGATTGATACAAATATGAAACTCATAAAGGTACTTTTTTTTCAAAATATCGCTTTTTAATTCAGAATAATATTTAAATTATTATATGTTATTATATTACATTTATATATCCTGACGTTTTGTACAGCAATATAAGTAAATAATAGAAAAAGGTAGATTTTGCCATAACATTGATTAGAGCATTTGCGATAAAAAAATGTATGTTAACATACGTACAATTTTAGATATCTGCGATGAATTTAAATCAGAATGAGAAGGCGACAAATTGTCGTCGAACACGCTGTGATATATTGTTAGTTTATATCTATTCGGCGATAGACACGTGATGAAAAACGAGAGAATGATGTCTTCAGAAGCTATACAAATGAATAGACAATATAGTTATTTCGCGGGTGTGCGTACAGCGATGAGTGTGTTTGTGATTACTTTTTTGTAAATTTCAGACCGTGTGATTTAAAACTAATTAATTTAAATGTGGAATTCAGGGTAAATGGTAGTGAATTAACGTCAAAAGAACTTAGAATGTTGACGTCAGTTGAGAAATATATCACTTTCACCACTGCCCTGAACATACAAAATTGGTTGAGCCAAATGTTTCTTAGCGTAGGTATAGTTTTTCTCTCAACTCCAATTAAATAGGGAATAGCACTAGACATAAGTAGACGTTTAAATAATAAGCCAACATCAAAGTTTTATTTTTTTTACAGAGAAAACATATTCTGAACTTAGCACACTTTTCTAATGTGTAATTTATGGGGATGTCCTAGCTCAACTACGTATAAGCCTTTGAAGTTATGCGAATTCGGTTGTACGTAGAAGCTATGTTAATAAACGTGTTTGCCTTGCAGTGGTACGTGATAGGTAATACTCTTACTAATCAAGAAATACTCACAAGGTCTGGTAAATCGTAGAAATGCAATATTATTATTTTTTTATATATTTTATTTGCATAATTATTAGCAATAAGATAGTGCCGTTATTGCAATTATGGCTATGAGAACACAGCTAATGTAAAATATTTTGAAATTAACTAATGTGGTCATGACGTCAGCAATGAGCTCTCTTAATTCATTCTATATCAGTATCATTTCATACCAGGATAGTTTGACCACAAATTTCGTAATGACAAGAAATTACTTGAACAAACTAACATGCATCTCAAATTACGAAGCATGACAGTTGACAATAAAAAACAATACAAGTATGTTGGGTCAAAATTTATACGCTTACTATTCATGTGGTTCTTGATTTGTTCTGTAGAGTTAGAAATGTATTACTTATTAAAAATCGGGTCATCCTATTGCACTAATTCCCATTTTGCCTTCAAATATTTTCTATAATGTACAGTAAATTCACAAGTCACAATACACTAACTAGGTGACAAAATAATAAACACCGTCTGGCATATATATTTATATTCGTACTCAGTGGGAAGGAGAATGCATATACACAGATAAGGAATAGTGTTAGGTATACTCTGCTTCATATACACCCGCGATTTATATCACTCAGTGTTATATTCAAGAATTTGTCACAAGAAGTCAGGGTTATTAATTATATATGCATACACATTTTATAATAAGTTTGAAACCAAATGACTGAAATCAACTGTATCCCCAATGTTCTCCTTGTATGCTTTATTTACGTCGCTATCTATATCAAGGGTGGAGACAAATAATCTTTCTAATCTTGAAAGGCACGTCCGAATGTGTTATGTTTGTTATGATTTGGTGTGCATGCTTATTTATTTTACCTTTGGGAGAATCCCGGACATATGTTGTTAACAACAATACTGAATTCCGCACATAACTCAAACATATGACCATTATCCAAGGAGTCTGAATGTTCTCAATAACAATTTGCGTTTTCTACAAAACAATGAGTGTTAATACGCTTATTTACTTTTCTATATATATAACATTACACCACTATGTCAAGATTAGATATACCTAAATATTATTTTTAATTTATCTTTATTGCTGTGCTCCATCACACAAGATGAGCTGACACAGGTGTATGTAGTTTTAGTAATTTATGTGAGAAAATCTAGGAATAACAGTATGTATACCGGTGAATTTTTAAGATGAAATGAACAACGCGTACATGCTAATGAGATAATCAATTGTACCCCAACTACCATGGCATTTCAGTTTAATAATAAAAGAGGGTAATAACTGACTACACCTCCACACTGTGTAATAGGCAAACTGATTGGTCCCTGCAAGGTAATTGACATCATTGGTGAGTATCATGCAAATATCTTATAATGTTGGTAGTTAGAATAACAAAAAACTGCTCACAACTCAGCTCACGCGAAAGACAATTTAAAAAAATAATGGTAAAATAAAGACAATACGCAATCCATGAAAATTGTCCCAGGTCAAACCAATACGTAGGCACGTAAACTATCGGTTACGGCAGTTATAATATAATATAAACAGATTTAAGTTAAATCGATACAATTGCAATACGATTAATAAAGCGGGAATATTTATGTACGCGATATAACTATTTATATAATATATATAGTGTAGATACGAAAGTTGATTATTCCAAAACAAAAGTGCTCAATACAAAGTATATGTAGAGCGGGTGAATACGGTGATAGAGGAATTAATACACAACTACATGAATCTTGAAACTCGACAGCACTGTTTCGTAAGATACAAGTACCTCACTCATCAGGAGCTTTAAAGTATATATATTACTTATTCAAATGAATACGGTGTGTGAAATATTCGACTTAACGAAATTTATTCAATATTTTATCTCGTTCTCTCTGCTGCTATATAATCTTCATGGGAAGTAATATATTGTAGTCTTTGTATCTAATCATAAATTGTTCCAACTTTTATGCAGGTTCATGGCCAATGGATTGCAGTAGGGCAATAACATAACCGTCCAATAATATATAAAAAAATACGTACCGCATTTCCAAATATGGACAATTGTATGCAATACTGCCCTCTCAGCACACCAATTCTCTCCTGTCGTTATTGGCACCTGCGGGAGATGGAATTCGCACGGTGTAGGCCCCAAAGCCATGATTACAATTTTCCATTAGCATTTCCTAACTAATCCCAATGATTCATTTGTCTGTGTATATAGAGTCTACTCTCATTCATTATTATTATCCTTTGAATCCTTTAGCGAATTTAACTCAGCCATTCTCGCCATTTCCTACGATCATATGCTATTCTCGTGTGTGACGTCATGCGTGGCGATAACCTATTTTTTTCTTTGACTGGATTGATTTTAGTGCAGTTTATTAACGTGATAATATGTGATTACATCTGAAAACTGATACAAAACTTTGATCAATAGTGATATAGTTATATACAAACAAAAGACAAACCGAAAAAATGTATAGAATAAAATATATGATTGTTCACTCGAAACATAACACGATAGAATTAAATCCTAATGACAGCAAACCAATAGCAAAAGAAAGCAGCGTTTATTTGATGTATTTGAAATCGTATTAGTTAATTTATAATTGTATAGTTGCCATGGAAATACGCATATTATGAATTAGGAAATAGTGTATAATTGCTCATTGATCAATGGCGTAACTGGATGCAGAATAAACTGGGCAACGAATTTACTTCCGTTACACCCAACAATTCCTGAATGACCCGGAAATAGCACTAAATTGAATCAAATCCAATTTCAATAACATTTGTCAAGTCTGTTTCATGCTTAGTTGTTATAATGTGTATGCGTGTTGGATATCATCACACATTTATAACACATGAGACAGAATCGCAAAAGACAAAATGTATGATGAGAAAAATTTCGTGGAGCAGATTACAACCCTTTTCATGTTGATAACTTGGTAACATTTACCTAAACACTGTCGTTTAAAGAATATATCGTTCAAAGAAAAATGACAGCGTCAGTAAATGGAAATAATCGCGGAATTGTACACAATAGATCGCAAATGCCGAGATGGTCACGATATTTGCTTTTGTTCTTCGAATAGTGTTCTGTTCTTTCCTGTCATCGCGTCTACTGTGCCATGGTTACATAGATCATTAAAACAGTTAAAGCTATATGGGGGACAAAACAAGTCACGTTGTTCTCTCGTTGGCAATGGTATATTATAACGATACATGCTTGGGAAAAACCACAATTCAAACATTGTGCTTTCCAACAAAGTGACCAGGAATGTTAGTGATATAATGGATAATGTAGATCGTCGTAAAACGAACATGAACACGCATGCCATATATAAAAGGCAGTTGTTTTATTTTATAGCAGGATATGTTTAAGGTGGATGATTGTGTATAGTGGATGATTGTGTATTCTCTTTTTGTCGCTCTCAAAAGAAATGGTTAGTACATGTTTACCTGGAATATGTTCGCGGTTCAAAGTACGTTATATGTATAATTTCTGTTCTGCAGTTTTTCCACTTGAGCTCTGCAGAACGCTGACGTCTTCGAGAGAATGCAGATTTCCCTATGGACCATGTACATCCATTATAATAGGATAACATGAACATAACCCATTCGATCTCACGGTGGGAGTCGTCGGGGTTAATGTATTCATCATATGGGAGTTAAAGGCTTTTCTAAGTTCTGGAATTGTCACCTGGGTCTATGGAGAATGAACGAGATGGATATTTTGAAAGCATATTGATCTACCCCCAGGGTGAGTGGATATTTGCTTTTCTCGGACAACTTCAACGAGCTGTACTATTGTCACAGTCATCGCAATTTCAAACTCTTTAGATTTGATCTGAAACATGTTTTAGTAAAAAGATTATTATATTAATTCACAAGCAAAAATTATATTAATTTGAAATAAACATGTATCTGCATATAATGAATTCAATGGCAAATAACGGTTTTAGAATATAATTAAGTTTACATATAGTCCAATACTATTTTTTCTTTGAGGCACGAGTAATTACCGCCCGATGTTTTAGTAATCCGAAGCGTGTAAATAATTATATTTTTATCACAGGCATACCACATATATACCACTGAAACAACACAGAATACATATACATCATATATACGTTTATGGATTCTTTTTTTATTTCAACCGATTTTTAGCGTAATTTTGTAAATAAACACATGAATTCGTATGAACTATTTTGTATCAGAATTTGTGGACCGTGTCCATACCAAAAAAGTACATACGGTGGCCTGTACAATTAAAAACACGTTCGGTAGCATAAGTGACGTCAAACATTATGATATGCTTTTTCGATAACTCGTGATTTACGCCAGACTTTGAGTACAGACACAAACAATTATTATTTTAAGAAATGTAGCGGTAGGCGCCAGTGGATATTTAAGGTGTGCAACAGCACTTAAAAACTCGTTATTGGATTATAGACAGCGCCTTCAAATTGCCGCCATCGACATTATTAGTGATTGATATGGCAATGCATGAAAACAAATAATACAAACGCGACGGTCTGTTCTTTCTATTTACCAGCGCAAATGAAAAAGTGTTGCATTGGCTACATTAACACACTCATCCCCTATCCAGGTGCATTTGTCACGGTAATACAGGGCAGCTCATTTTGGTCACGTGATCGCAAGAGTACGCATCCCTCGTTGCCGACGATAGCTGTCAAATTAAGCGTCTTTGTGAATAGAGCTTTAAGAAACAATGACATTATTTAAGGTCCTGGTCGCATGAAAATCACATGACAACTACATATATCCCTTTATTTGTGTGTTATTGTATTTAGCATGACAAATGAACGGGTTGTAGCATACATGCTAACATAAACAACCCTGCCTGTACATCTCAGAATGAGATGTCGATACCCTCGTAATCAGGAAACAGCTTGTCTAGTTACCAGGTACATTTTATTAAACGATATCAAATCCAATTTATTTTAAGTAAATTGTCTTCTCTCACAACACCTGCCTAGGTTACAGCTCCTTGTCATTGCATGTTTATAAATATATTCCTGTCAAATGATATGCTAACCAATCTCGTTAGCGATGCTGTTGATTCGATCAATTGCTAATGAATACCCTGCTTTTAAGGACAACTAATACTTACCGGGGAATCTTTTTTTATTAGCTGCATTGATCGATACTGTCTTTATTGCTTGTAAACCAAGTACAACAGGTTTTAACAACAGGTGTATAAAGTGTTTGATCAATGCAACGTATTCAAATTGGGATACAACGCATTCGGGTGTCCTCGAAACAGGTCCTTCGGTCAGGATACACAATACAAATGTTTAAAAATACATACTACTAACATAAAGTTCCTCAATTGCGAGAATTGTTAGCATCTACTTCCTACACAGGTTAAGATTCAATGGCAAATGTCAGTCATTGTGTTGTTCGTTCCGGCATTCTTGTTGGCATGACAACAGATGACGTCGGACTTTCTCAAGTAGATAACGGGCCTCAGGGACAATTGAATGCCAAGAAACGTCTTCGCTAAGAAACACTGTATTTGCTCATTATCTTTCATTTCATAATTAGATTATCGATGTCTAAATTTGCTGCGTACATACTGATTAAATATGGATTTAAGCTTTACAAAATATTCAGAGAAATATTTGTCGCTTTGTGCAAGATTTGACATTCTATATATTTTAACATCAGGTTTTTCTTGCGTAAATACATAAGAATACAGCTACATGATGTTCAGAATAACGTACTGTATATTCTCGATAACTATTATATGTTCTATGCGTCTCATGTACACGTGTGTATCGTACGATGGAATTTGCTGTGTGACATCAGCAGCATAATAAATAATAAGGCAGTTCGATTCTAACTCAAATGTTGCACCACTGATCATGTTATTGCACATATACGCTATGCATTATTGAAGATAATCTAATTAATTATATGTATGTCTTTGTTTGTTTTAACATTATGAATAGAAAATATATGACCGAGCCAAAATATTAAATATGGAAGGAAATTTATTATAGAAACCAGTGGGAGAAAAACAATTTTGCCATGGCATTTCGGTTTTGAAAACTTGACCGGTATCCTGAAGACATGCTGACATCAATCCAGAATAATGAAAGCTTGACGAACATGACGTGTACTTCTCAATTCAGTAATTTCTATTCGTTAGTACGAAATATTACATTAGTGCCGGCCGCTTGGTAGACTAGTCTAGAATAAGGTTGGGCATATCAATTATTGTATATCGCTCTCTTAAGATGCATCAACATTGTAGGGAAAGATTTGAGACAGGCAACATATAAATGATCATTATATTATTTGCTACGCGACCGTCGAATGAGTACAATGCAACACGCTCACACTCACGTACACATATCTTAAATATATACTTAACCGCTTTCTTGTGGAATACTAGTATGTGACAGTGGGACACAACACAGTTATTCAAGTGATGGCCTATAGTAAGAATGATTGACTGTCACTAACAGATGATCTGATAAACGCATTTTCTTTTCCTTTTGTGAGCTGTGTACGTTCGCTACTGCCCCCTGTATTTCCATGCTAAGTAGTTTGTATCATCATATAAAAGTATATCAACATCTAGAACGTGTTACAAAAGCACACAATGCCACAAAATAAATAGTTCGTAGCATTGGCTTTTATCTTTCATTATATATTTGAAGAAAAAGTAGTTTGATTAGACGTATGCCCGTTACAATTGATCTTTCTCGACTCGCAGTCAGTTCACGATATTAATCACTTGTCACGTTGTTCCAATCAGTGGCCACAAACAATTGAATTGAAAGAAATTATTTTTCGTGTGTCCATATGGGAAAACTGTTTCAGTTGTGCTAATTATTTATTTTAGACTGTCCTCGAAATGTTCGCGAACCGTTAAGTAACTGTGTATTCAACTCGTCTTCTTTGATAATACCAGCAATTTTCTTTTAAATCAAGACTTAGTAGTTGTCATGGTGATGTCGCATAGCGCTGAGATAACTAACTGATCGCAGTGTACTTGTCTGTTTTGTTTTCTATATAGTAGCCGTGTGAAATATATATGCAACGCTAGGAACATCGCATTTGTAGTTCACCATGCGAACTATCAATATTTTGTTGGTTTGTGAGGATAGTACATTACAGCCTGTGGATATGTATTCGGCGAATTATAAATGAAACCGGACAAAGTTGCACGTTGAATTAAGAAGCAGTCTTACCTTAATCTTTAGTGAGACTGACTAGCACTGCAACTTTTCGTAGATATGGTGCTACCTCAATACCGGAATTACCAATTTTACGAATCGCTGCGTGAGACGTCGAGTCGTGCGAGGCTTCTGTTCAGAATCCGTGTGCCTTACTGCTTAGCTCGGTACTAGTCAGCAATGAAGCAATGAGTGCGCATGCGTTTATTTAAACCCGTAATTTTCTGTATCTCTTTCCTTCTTTGCATTATTATAATGAGTTACGCTACATGTCAGAATGTTGCAATGAGCCAGAACAAAAATAAAACGTTGACAGATATTGGACATCCACAATATGCGCAACAAATCTAATACATCATAAATGAATCCGAGCACGTGAACTTCACATTACCTGCATAGAAACATACATACCCACTGCATAATAAATATAGCGTACACTAGAATTACAGCCTCGCTCGATAATGAAGAATACAAACAGCCGTCCCGAGGATTCTCCGGAAAAGCCCCTCGTTAGTTCACTCGAGGTGAGCTACATTGTGCGCTCTCTGAGCACAGTGGGGGATACAATGTAGCGTGTGATTCTATCTATAATCACCATCGTTTCATTAAATACCCAGAGGTCATAATGAGAAAATGATATATTTTTACTTTCTTGAAATACCAAATCACCTGTAGTAATGATGTCAAATGACCTACTACTACGATACATACTGTGAAACAAAACACGACTGTAATATAAATTCCTAGATGATAATTTAATATGGCGATTGCGATCAACTGAGATTATTCAATTTATACAAAAACAAACAAACAAACATGTGAATGGTCATATGCATTTAACGATATTGTATGAAATGAATCTATAATTATTGATGGTATAATGATGTAGACTAAATGAAAATGGGGACAAGTGGCATGGAAAGATAAGAATAGTAGCAGTATTCAGGTTGATATGGCCCGGTTATTGAATCGTGCCGGATACTGATGAGCACCCGCACATAATAACAGTACCTAAATACCGCTTGATTTACGTATGTTTTCTGCGGTCTCATTTATATGTGACAACGTGACATTTTGTACTATATTACAATAGATACATATCAGATATACGGTATATATTTGCTCAGTCATGTTATGTCTTCCCCGGTGCACGCACTTTGGAGAGTAATATCGAGTCAACCCCATAAAAGAATCATAATGATAGTAATAAACTCAGGCAAACAAACAAACATTGACATCGGCACAAGGCGTAGTGTCTCACCATTTCAGGCGGATGCGCTAACCACTGAATCATACACACTGACCACGAAAATGTCAGATCAACAGAATACAGGATTGATATTCGCGAAATGATATTCTATAAAAATTAATACTTACCTGAAATGACACTCTATGTGAAATGTGTTCGAAATAAATGTAGATTTCAAAAAGTCTCTGAAAATAGATTCAAATGAAAGTATTTCAGATATACATTCAGTTAGTCAATTATCAGGCAAATGCAAGTTAATTTTCAGCTTTTACACTGATATCACAATTACTACTTTTTTCATTCCAATGAAACTTGGTACATGGATGCTCTAAGACAATGCACAGACTTGCACAGTGTTGGGTTCTAATCACATTTCAATGAAACTTGGCACATAGATGGTCTGTGACATTGCGCAGACCTTATTAGTTTTACACACAAATCTGTGCATATTATTTAGTCAGTTTTCATTTTTCCCATCAATATCTCAAGTACAATTAATATTTTAAGTCCTGAAATATAGAAATAGAAATATAGTTATGGCGTGATGTCAAATTGTGGTCTATATTTTCCGGGACAAAATAAATCATAAATTGACCAAATAGAAACTCAGTGAAATGTGATGTTAAACCATATATTACCATCTCTAGCTGACTGTCGGAAGTGCTAATCAAACTATACTCTAAAATTACATAGTTTCGTAGACACGCTTACATAACATGCCAGCTGAAATGTGCACCTCGAGTAGTTCTCGAATTTTCTTTGACATTAGCTTTCAGGAGCGAAATAGAAGTAACCATGGTTATGACCGCCACGTGGACAACAGTAACCGAGCGATTTATTCGCTTCTACTATCATATGTTAACAAGCACTCGTGTAGTATGTTTATAGGACGTTCCGCCATGTCGCCGACCAATATGAATGCATTATCACATCAAAGATGTAATAAGCACCTGTTGGTACGATGTACCCGCATATCCGCCAATCAGATGTGGCGTGTCTACCCCTGGGTCGCGGGTGTATCCGCTTTCATACTGAGAACTATTCATGCAACGGAAATTCTTTTTTCGAGGCTCTAACTGGAGTGGTCAGCAAGTGAGTCAACTACCCACATGTTTGCTACGTGAATCCCGTACGTATATGATTTTCGACGTGTATGAACAATGCTGCAAGGTTATTGTATCAAGTCTGAACAAACTGACCTATCTATTCTGAACTGACGTCGTCCACCGCATCGAAGACTTTGAACGACCAATAATTACCGCACACTTCACCCAACTTACGCTTAGGGACTTTCTTAGTTGACTGTTTAATTTTATTTTAATGATGCTGTTATTTCAATGTTTGCCTGGTGGAGAGACTCAACCTATAGTTATTTCAGTAATATAAGTTTTTGCTATGTTGCTCAGAGCGCATTATTTAATGAAATAGACTACTATTTTGAGTGTAATCCATTGTTTGCCACCATTTATGTGCAAATATGTATGAACTATGTTTTTGTTTTAAATATTCACAAATTCGCTCGAAATTGAAAGAGCCTTTGAAACAACTACCAGTAAGCCATTTGCAAATCACCAAAACAGAAAAATAACCATTTTACATTGACACTGTGGGTTGTTTGACCACAGGGAGCCCAGGAACTATAATCAACTGTAGTACGCAGTCTCTATGAGCGCGGGGGGGGTGGTATCGGCTGGTATCGAGTGTAAGAAATAGACAAGGGATGAAGGCTCCAGCCAGCTCACATTTTTTAAACTTGAAAAAACAGACGAAAAGAATGAAAAATAAAATCTAAAAAAAATACCAGGTTGAAGAATATTAGTTGCTCCTTCAAATATCGCCAAAGCCTTGCCTACATTTTACCGATATCTGCAGAATAAATCAAGAAAACTACACAAATTGACTCCATTTAGGTATTCTTAATGGTTTGCCCGAACGCACGTCAAAGTTTGGAGGCGTGGCCTGTAAGCATTTGGCAACAACCAATCACAAAACTGGTTACGAACCACATCGAGGTCACGACTCGGTTAGCCTTGCTCAACTGGTTCGTAACCAGTCTTGTGATTGGTTGTTGACAAATGCTGAACAGGCCACGCCTCCAACGGTGTCGTGCGTTCGGACTAACCGTTAGGAATTCCTAAATGGAGTCAATTTGTGTAGTTTTCTTGATTTATTCTGCAGATATCGGTAAAATGTGGGTAAGGCTTTGGCGAAATTCGAAGGAGCAACTAATATTCTTCAACCTGGTATTTTTTTAGATTTTATTTTTTATTTTTTTCGTCTGTTTTTTCGAGTTTAAAAAATGTGAGCTGGCTAGAGCCTTCATCCCTTGTCTATTTCTTACACTAGATACCAGCCGATACCCCCCCCCCTCCCGCGCGCTCATAGAGACTGCGTACTACAGTTGATAGTTGATTATAGTTCCTGGGCTCCCTGTGGTTTGCCTTTGGTTTTTGAAACGTTCCACAACCTCGATTAACCGGTGGAAAAGTCTTAACGTTAACCAAATAACATAATAATATATTAAAACGTATAATAGTTTCACTAAACAGCTCAAATGAGCCTACCTACTATTATGTTTTGAAGAACTAAAACAAATCATTCATGTGGGAATACAAACAATGAGTTCATTGCTTAAAGTATGCAACACCAGCTTAAGTTGTCACCCCGACTGTAAGATGTCACACATACAGATTGGTTAGTTGAAAGTCGTAATGTAGTTTTTCAGCGAACTGTCAACAAATTTTGAGTTTTTTGCTTTGGATTGTATTTTAGTTATATCGACCTTTAAAAAACACTTTGACAAACAAATTTATTTTTATATTCGGGAGAAGGAGATACTTGGGAGAAGGAGATCGTAGGAAGAATTCTGGAAATTGAAATAGATTCAAAATGACGTAATTGCGAATAATACATATAATTGATGACATGCTATAGTGTATTTTGTCGTGTAGCTACTGTGTAGTACAATTTAACTACTTGGGATAAATATTTAGTCGTAACATTCATTTCATGATTGGCTTTTTGTCGTGAATACAAGTTTAATGTACATACCAAATAAGATCGCCTGTTTCAATATGCAATATATAAAGTGCACACTACAGATCCGATTGACGAGCTGGGTATTTCCTGTTGGACCGGAGGCTCTTCCGAGATTAACCTAACACGGGACTGCCTTTATACTCATTATTCCCAGAACTATTGACTTATTTCATTTGTACTTTTAAAGTTACTTCTCCACTTTGTATTATATGCAAAACACCTTCTATTGAATAGTGTGATCAATATGAGAAATGGTAGAATCGTTTGATTTTGAAATAAATCCTGAAAATTAGAAGCGCTGAAACTAGTCTGTACTGGAAACTGTAGTGCCTAATCATCACCAAATCGAAGATAATTTTCAATCTTATGATTCATTTGAGGGAACTTCACTGTAAGGTCTCCAAAATCCGTTTTCAAGATTATTTTGGACAGTATTTCTCGAGAACTGTACACTGTCCAGTGTGAGATTTAAATTCTGCATCCTTTGACTTAAATGTGAACAATTACTGTTTCGGTTCAAAAAACCATTATGAACGTCACCATAATTTATTGGTTCACAAAGCTGGGGGACTTCATGTGTTTTTCACAGCTGTATACATGCGCACGTGTTTAACGCACGTGGGCCGTAGATCTTAAATTGCTTTAGTCGTTTTGTCCCCACTAACCAAACGAAGTCAAAATTTATTCTTCAGATAGTTTGCCAAGACACATTATACTCACCTAGTACCTGTTAAAATACATTGATTAAAGCGAGAGGGTCGTCACCTGCGCACGCGCGGGAATTGAGTCCCAAGCGACGGTAACAACAAACGCTAAAAACGCAAAGGCTCATGGGTAGACGCTTGTTTGTAAATAATGACACGCTATGGCCATCTGACGCATGTGCTGGTGACGACTCCCCCACTTTAAGTCTGTAAACGGAACACCTATTTTTCTACATAGATACCTAGAAGAATCAGAAATTCTGTAGCTTCTGGCAGCTACTAACTTATAAGCAATCACATGTGCTACAATTTGTCATCTCAGCAAAGGCCATTAGTGGTGGCTATATTGGTATGCAAATATCTAAATCCTGGCCCGAGCAGTGACGGCTTATCAAAGTGTGTAAACATTTATTGCTCAACAGAAAATTGAATAATAACCCTCCAGCTTTCAAATGATGAATTAGAAATTTAATATTTGTAGTAATGACATTACTTTACTACAATGCTAGAAAACACTAAATCGTATGTATCTTTTGAGATCGTTGAGAAAATCCAAATATGCCAGGTACTTGCTTAACGTTATTATTTGAATAAGATCGTTCACGTGCCCGTACAATAACTTACTTCTTAGCCCTTATTGATTGATGAAGAACAATATGTTGTTTTGTATTGTCACTGAACAATGCGACCAAAGTCCCGCTGCTGTTAAAGTGATGTGATGATTATTCATAAAAAAACGACATGACAATCAGTATTCTAACTACATCAAGTATAACGCCTGGGAGTTCAATCTCAAAGTTGAAATTTGTAAAACCGTGTATTAACAAAGGCAACGGCATGATATGCATTATAATAGAGCATATTCATAAAGATTCATACGTGCTGTGCGAGTAATATATCAGGTATTGCATGTTAGACCGCATAAGATGTTTCACGGGAATACAGAAAGAAAACGGTTGCCGACAATAATAAAGCCAATATTATTACATATATTCAATCACTAGAACATGAAACATACATGCATACGCACGATTTGTATCTCAGCAGGTTAATAAATTGAGAAATATTTATGCAAGATTACATATTTATTAAATTATGTTTGTTTGTTTGTTTGTTGTTACTACTGGCCCAGCATTCTAATTTTTTTCTAATTTCGATCTAGATGGTGAAAAATAGATTTAAATATCACAGACTGATTACCGACCTACCAGCAGCCGCCCCATAAGAGCACAAGTAGACAATTACAAATATGAACAACAACTTATTTTTCATTGAATACTAAATTATATATTTTTATTCCACACTGCAGTACGGCAAATGTTTGTCAGTAGTTTTTTAATCGGGTTTAAATAAATGTAGCAATCGGTAGTTACGTGGGGGTAACTTCTCTATTTCCTGACCCAGCACGTATCGTTGTTCATGACAGATCCTTAGAAGTACATATGCGAATATATCGAACACAAATTAGATGCACTGTGACTTACATTGGTTAGCATATTTCCGATACAGGCAACATTTTACACCTTAAATTGAGGGATTACGCTATGTTTAATGGGTCAGTTATTTATATGTGATATATCAAATCTCATGATGTAAAAAATCATCAGATGTAATAGCGCTGGACATCCAGGGAAACGTTGCTGAACACAACAAGGTTGGTCTGCTTCTGGGTACAGTGAGGTGAAGAAGCCGTACGGTGAAAGTTCGGCCTGCATGAGAAATGGGTGAATGCGATATATTCTCCATCTAAGAGTTCCTTGCGGTTAGATCACCGAAAGAATCTCTGTCACCTCACACCGCCATTTTGTGGTGAAACACCACAAGACTTTTACTGCGTGTATTATTTGAGTATTTTGTTATTAGAGGGCTCTCGTGTTGATTTATTCCTACTGGAAAACAAGTTTTAAAATATTTTAACGATAGCTGATAATGACTTTCCGTAAATGTACTGTCAAGGGTGAAATAGCTATAATTTATAAAAGAAATAATTTTATCGCGGATTATCGGTTACTGAGGTGTTAGTCGGTTCATCGAACTGACCGTCCTGTCAATTGCCAGACGAAGAAATATATAAAACGAAAGCACTTAGGGGTATTGACGGCTAAATCGTCCTACTGTTACACCGTTTGTATTACAAAAGTAAAGAAATGAGCCTCTCACCTTAAAAACAGTCAAAATCTACAAACAACGCTTACGATTTCGTTGGGTTCGAAAATCGAACACCTGCATGGCAATGTAATTTTTGGCGTCTTTGAAAGTAGTACCACTGTGTCGCATCGATCAATCAGCAACAAGCATAAGATCGCGTGGTGGCAGAGATATATTCGTAAAAACAGAACTCTGCTTGGGAGATTGAATGCGATTCGCAATGTAATTCTATTGAAACGATCTGCAGTAAAAGCGCAGAAAACAGAGCTAAATAAATATGTTATGGTTAAGTGACGTCATGCTGATCTGTTGCACTAGCTAAAGATCCCTGCAGATTTACGCGCGCGTTAAGAATACAAAGGTCGGATAATCAAACTCACCTGTGGCAGACACTCATTCGGCGCGAGCGTTTCAGTCGATGGGAATTGCGTCATGTGTGTCTGTATTGGCTTTGTAACGGTTAAAGCGGAAGGGTCGTCACCTGCGCACGCGCAGGAATTGAGTCCCAAGCGACGATATCAACGCATGCTAAAAACGCAAAGGCTTACGGGTAGTCGCTTGTTTGTAAACAATGACACGCTATGGCAATGTGAGGCATGCGCAGGTGACGACTCCCCGCTTTAAAGTCGTATTTCAGAGGTGCCTGATCAATGTGTGTCACTTCAGAAAATGCAATTACCTGATAACACGGATACGGCTATTTAGCACACTCGGCGATTGTTTTAATGGGTGCAATAAGCCATAGTCCATGTTGCGTGAACGGACACGTTAATGACTCATGTGACGTGTAGTTCTATTTCTATTGTGTGTAATTAATTATACGTAGGTAGTAGGTGTAGTGGGATAGCCACGAGCAAAATCGCATAAATATGCTGCCCGAGCAAGCAAGCCGTACAATAAGCTCCGTCCACAGTCTATCTGCAAGTGATTTGACTCATCATCATACCAAGGTACTTCCTGGCATTAAAGATATCGATCCGTACATTGTAGGTACACTGTAAACGACACACTGATGCACTGTATCTTGTATTGATATTCCGAATACTGCATACGTTCAGTTTAATGACAGGAACACATAATGACTTTGACCGCATAGTATGGTTAATATATCCTATTATTATACATCTGTCACCGTAACGTCATAGGTTACAGCGTGCCGTAATTTATACAGGGTATTTTCATCCTACCATATTAGGAAATGCGAATTCCAAATATGGAATGATTACGCACGTAAGCGTCCTCTAATAGTAAAAACAAACATGGCTGCCACCAGGCATTCCCATGATGTATCCTTGGAAGGAAAAGATGTATAATAATAAGGTTATTACGAAGATATCTCAAAGTATGCACGCAGGTAGTACGCTGTTGCATCGACCCCCGCTGCGCGTCGGTTGATACTGCCGCTGTACTGTCTTCGTGCATACTATGAGGTATCTTCGTAATAACCTTATATTATGAAATTACAAGATGTTAAATAGGTCTCATCGCGATTAGATCGATCGATGGAATTACTGACAAGCACTTTCGAAAGTGCTTATGGTTTAGTGACGGGTGTATCATTTTTCAAAGATGTGGCGTTTAGCTACGTTGTTTGAATTGGGTCGAATCCAGCTGTTTCTACGTGCCGTATCATCTACTGCTTGTCGTGACTGTAACTATGGTTACTAGTATTACAATGGACACGCATATGTCATTAGATTGAAGACACTATGAGAAGGTTCATACTTGCCATTAGTACCGTACGAATTTACCAACGCCTCGTATCAAACACGGCCGAGATAAGAACTGACACAATACACCTTTTTTAAGACATTATAATATAAATGTCACACGCAACGTAATATTACCGTAATTGGTATAGTACAGGTGTGATGGTTCAAATACCAAAATGGCAACAGTAACAGAAAGACTTCCCTGGCGGCGATGATAAAATACGAACACGGAGCCAACAGATGAGGTTTCAACTAGTATTGGTATTATTATACTCTGCAAACATCAAGTACAATAACGCGATAAAACTCCACTACTCCAATAACTAGATACTTAAACTCCAATACAATTCAACGAGATCTCCGATCTGAACTCAGTGCTGAACAACTCCCCTATATATACCCACACTGTCTATAAATAGACCATTACATCAGCATACATAATGAGTCTGGAATTTACTATAAATTTCTAGAATGTTCCATTACCTTCTATTGCCTCCTATAGTGCCTCCTATTCAACCAGTTTCTAAAAAAAATCTAGAATATTCCACCCAGACACAGTACGATTCTAGAACATTCTCAGTGACACGGAAGTGGTAAATAAGTCGTATGCGACAATAAAACTTCGAAAAAAATTGCAGTTTGCAGACCGAATGCTTATTATCTGCGTACATTATTGATTCATTAAAAATGATTTTGATTACGCCGAAACTTTGTCTGACATAGCAATCGGACATGATACTGCATAAGCGTACCTTCTGTGAATTATACAAAGTCATATGTTAGCACACCGGAACCAAATGATTAGGAACATGGTAGGACAGTTATCAAGAACTTGCGAACATCTGCAAAGCCTAATATAACAATAAAGTGACATGTTATTATAGAACTCAATTTTACATGTCAATTTTGTGTGCCATGCTTGGCGAACATGTCTAACATCATCGTATACATTTATAACACATATAATAATGAAACAAGAATAGTTTACATTGTTCAATACAACACTTATAACATTTCAAAAACATATGGTTGCATACAGTGCTCTTTTTAATATTTTTAACGAGAGAATCATGTAATTAATTCTGCTTTGAATTGAGTAATTAAATAGACTGAGATGAATGACCCCGGGCTACCGATAAATGAGTTGAAATGAGACACACGTGTAGTAGGGAAAGGGGCGTCCATCTCGTGACATTACATGAATGTTTCGTACCTCTGAGGAATAGCCATAAACATTGGATGATTAGTCTGATCTAGTAAGAATAATCAATCGGTACGCCTTTGAAGGATATTTTGGTACGAATGTTTTAGAGACTAATTATCTTCATAACAAACCAAACTATTTTTTTAAGTACAAGAGTATATCACAATGTAAATGAAAGCGTGTTTGAATACGCTTCAAAGATGTATGCTTTTTTAATATTATTTATTATAGGTGGGTAGGTAAATATTTTATTTTAATGACTAGTGTTGCTATGACGCCAATTCTAGCGGAGAAATTAGTCAACTTGAAATACAATAAAAACATCGTTACACTATATGTAACAGATGCTGCCCGACATTACATGGATCAACATGACGCTGGATAATACATGGAATATGAAATATGAATGATGTGTATTTCGCGGTGTTTCATAAAGATTAATACTGACCATGTAACCATTGAGATCAAGAAGCCAGACATCGTATCGTTCATCACAATTACTCATAAGTCAGGTCTTTTATTGAAATAAAATATTAGCAATATTGAAACATGTTCTGGGTATTCAACATACATGTAATATGAGAAATGTAATACAAATTGTATCTCATCTACGACCTGGTTTTGTGAAAAATAGAAACATTTCTTCACTTAAGCAGTTTCAAATCGGTGCCTCCACTTTATCACGTTACTCGTTCGTTTCAATAATATACAAGCATTACGCCAAACTTTGAAAATTATGATAAGTGAATCAACAATTTTAAACACAACAAAATAACACGGCTAAATGCAGCTGTTATATGTAACCAGTTAGTTCGCTACATGAGGGCATATTTAGATAAATTAGGGAAGGTTTTAGTTAACTATAAAAGAACATCATCAACATCAACCGAGATAAAACTTGATAACTAAAAGTAAATTTAAATAGTGCATCCGTCGTTTATTAAAGCGCGGTAGTCGTCGCGCTGCGCATGTGCGACATTTGTGTTGATAAATATTGATTTCCCCACAATCCAATTCGCTCTTCAAATGGAAATCACAAGTATGAGGTTTGACCTGGGCGCGACTTGCACTGATTACCGCCGTTGACTCTGTCGATACCTTCCAATAACATGAACATTACTTAATTAAAGCTTGGAAACGTCTCAGTTCGTACTCGTTGATCTGCGCAAGAGTCAAAGTCGTCATCTTTGTTTATATGAGACCAATATATCTCGCACATGCGCAGCGCGACGACTACCGCGCTTTAACTTATCAAATGTACGTGCCCGCATTTTATTGCGTAATTGACCGTATGCCAAATACCTGTGTGTTCACTCTACACGCAAGATAGTGCATTTATCCAAATCAAGGGTCATTGGTAGGGTCAAACCCAAACTATATTTAAATATGGCGGAGATCGCGGGAAACTTTAAAATGTTTTCTGAATAAATACAATTCTGACGTGGAATTGAAACCAAAGCATGATGAAAGTTTTGGAAAGTGTATCGGAAGAGAAAGATTTAATAGTTTCCTTGCCAACTGGGTATGAACCGCCGTCTTGAATAACCGAACAACACCTGTGTATTGATATGTGGCAAATCATAGTGTGAAAAGTCGTTTGTGGCAGAGGTGTTAGCCTGCCTGCGTTAGAAACTCTGGAATAGAGAGTGCGTTTTGTTAAGATCAATTATGCATACACGACTCCATGTAAATTCAACTAATTCAACATGTGAATATTAGTATAACATGTCTGCCGTGAATCTCATAACCTTTTCAATAATATAAAGTCAATGGTCCATTACATGCGTATGTACCTATATATATATATATATATATATATATATATAGGTGGTCTGATTTGGGATACTATTTTTAATGTAGACACAAAAATAAGGTATGCAATACATAACAACGTATTGACGTATAAGTTATTGCTCTAGGGGTCAAATACTCGACATTTATGTGCAATCCCACGGTATTTTTTACTAGATTGACGTCAACATACACGAGTGATCCTTATTTGGTATCAGTCCGAGCCGTATGCGGGGATTAATGCAACTCTGTCGGTAATCTCAAGTACCTGTTAACGTCAATCTTACAAAGCATATTATGAGTTGCATTGTTATACTTCTGTCACCGTAACGGCATAAGTTACAGCGTGGCGTAATTTTGCGGTATTTTACGGGGTATTTTCAGACTACCATATAAGGAGATACGAATTCAAAGTAAGGAATGATTACGCTTATACGCTTTCAGAGGTTGAACGGTCTTTATTGAACAACCACCTGTCATGTAGCATTTTAGACGAGACGCCGTCTAATTTCGTGAAACCTGGAAATATCTACGAATAATATAATAGACCAGTGAACCGATCTGGGGGCTGTGGGCGAACCTCAGGTACAAGTCAGTCTGCGCATGCGAATTCCATGGTAACGTTATAGAATCCTGGAGACAGCCAATCAGAGATGACACAGAATTGTGTGCCGCCTACGTATTTACGTAGCGATTCACCAGACCATTCTTAAGTGCACTGTGAAGAACACACTAAATGGCGGGATTCCAGGCTAGTAGCATTTAGAAAAAACACGCCAAAGCCCTGATATAATAAATATCCCAGGAGTTCTCGCAGGACCTTTATCAGTGGCTCAGAGGTCTTTATTGAACAGCTTTCTCCCGTGTAAATTTACATAATCTCGTTGCTTTTCTCGACATGACACATGACCTCTGCCTTTCTGTACACACACTTTGAATCTCTATATACTCGGACTCACGCCATGCGGGTCGTAGTCAACAACCAACCATTCGGTGGCATTGACAAATCGACACGCTGTGTCCTGATGTCCAATGACACGCCAAGCAGATGGTCGGACAACTCTTTTTGAGATCTTGGTCGGGATCTGCGATTATGTGCGTAAATTTAACAACTACTGATCAACATAAATAGTGCACGATGAATGTATTAAACATGGGGAAATATTGAAGAACTGTCTGCAGCAATGGACAGAAGGAAATATATGTTAAACAATGCCGAGCGTGTAGATTTGAACTGAAGAGCAATGTCAGTGATTGTGATCATGATGGATGTATACCCGTGATGGGGATGAACGACCACATCTGTACATTGACAGTGAAATTAAAAAAAAGCAATACTTAGAATGCATGCCTTAGGTCAACTATCTATTTTAATAATACTGGCTGTCGATCCTGATCGTTTTATAGGAAGTCATACACTGCTGAAGTCACATTTGAATGTATTTTGTATTTTATTGAGAAAATAATTATCATAAACCATGGGGCTTGGAAATTATTTATAAAACTTTAAACATATTCTTTTTCATGTTGGTAAAATAGTTAAGTTAACATTTGGGTATGCTGTGCATGTTTTGCACTAGATAAAATGTTATCTCCGTAACTAATGGCAATATTTCCGCCAGGTACTCTATACATTTACGCCTGGGAATACAATAATCTTAGGACGACATCCTGCAAGTATTGTGGTGCGCGCAATCTGATTTAAAGTGCTTGTAGTCACAATTTTTTTCTTTCAGAATGAACGACACAACCATTAAATGCAGGCTCGGGAACGTTGGTGCGATCAAATGGATAGGTATTGTATTTCGTTATAGTTTTGCTCTTTGTCGAGTTAATGCATACTGGAATGATTTTAACTTTCTATTACCATGCTTCAGTGACGATTTTCAAATTCAAACTTTGTGTAGATCGTTTTGTCGAGTGGCATGTAGACTTCGCTGTTCACAGTCCCAAAAAATGCGCCAAATGCAAAATGCGCTCAGTAAAAAACAAATATTAAACATAAATATGGGTAACTGAATTCAAACCAACATAAACGTTTGTCTATATTCGTATCAAAACATTCAGTGCTAACCAACCGCAAACACCAATATCTCTTGCCTGATATAAACTATTTGAGCAAACACGAATATGACATCGATCCGTCTGTAGTTGGTTTATTGCATCCCGTGAAAGTAGAATTAATATCAAGCATTTAATTAGAAATATGCACAAAGTTGAAAAGCTTAATAAAGGAGTAAGTTCACTAACCAATATATCTGAATAGACTTCCATTATTATATCAACTACCATAACTACTCGATGAATTAAACATATCAAGTATTCGCCCACATTTATTTTGCTGTTTATTTTTCTTCACAAATGATACTATTAAATATATATTATTAATAGTTTTTTAACATTCTTCGTTAATCGTCATATAATGTTCAACAGAAACTAAACACTTTTTTGCTGAATATAAAATGGATGTTAAGCATGACATTTAGGTTAGTTTATCGATAAGTCACGTCAACATTAACGTCTATTTGCAACCAAATATATAATACCACTCAAAGAAAAGAGTATCGGAGTTTTCAGTGAGTCTTTAGCAAGGGTGACAACAGTGACAACAGAACTGACACGAGAAATGCATTAGCCGTTGTGCGGTCTATATACAGATTTCAGTGTTATTTCAATTAAATATGTGACACACATTGTGAGGTTATTTAATCCGATACTATCAATCGATGTAATGAATAACATAACTGTATGTGTGGTTTCAGAACCGACGCAAATATTTTCTTGTTAAATAATCAATGTTAATCGGCGCAGATAGATGCAGATTATGCAGCGTGCATGTGATCGGGAACCGTAACGACGGGACATTAAACATCGTCTAATGACAGTAAATAGGTAACCCCATTCCTTGATTTGAGGCAAAGATGAGAATCCTCCGCTTTGCCGATATGATAAGACAGTAATTACAACGCCATTCGGTAACTAGTGGCAGGAAATGAAATTGTTGTGAGTGGGCGCATAATGTGGCGTAAAATCAATACGCCATTTTATGCTTAATGACAACAATATGATTAATAAACGTAGTAAGATACAGCAATCACGAAGAATATGCGAAAAAAACAATTTTGCAAGCAATTTTGCTGATTAGATTGTTCTTTACAATATTATTCAGTTCGTGTGTATTCGTTTTATAATTACGTTACGGTACAGTAAACCATTATCAGTGGTGTCATTAGTTTAGCATGCATCATGTTTCATTTCGTTAGTTGATCGTAGTTTTATTCTTTACGATTACTGCCGATATGGGTTAATTAATGCAAACACTTTGTCGGAGAAATTATTGCTAATTTTTATCATCTTGAAAACAATTTAAACACAATGATATGAAGTCAAATATTAAAATCTCGTCAATAGAAAAAAAAACACGGAATTTATTTTTTATCCCTCAAATAATGTTTCGTCCTCGCGCGTCGTCCTGGGCACTTTTCCCAAATATCGTGATTACATTACTGTAAAACATGTCTGTTTCGCAAGCATGTTATTTTAGAGAATGTAGCGAGGGAACTGATTCGCTAATTCAAGATGTCGCTAATGACTTTATTATAAATTCAAAATGGCCAAGGCTTGGGGATTTGTACACAGTAATCTGGAACACAAAAATCTGCGGTGCTTCCTAATTACACGTGACAGTTTTTCCTTGTTTTTATAGAGGTGATAACTGCGCATTTGTTTTGGCACGCGACAGACAAATAATGTAAAACAGAAAATCAACAATGACAAGAGAGATTCGCTAAATCAACATTTCGATATTACGTCATTTTACGGCATGTCGCTTTTTTAACATGTTTTACAGTAGATGACGCAAGAAAATGGACATGCTCTCTCACTCATAGCGACATCTTGGCGGCCATTTCCGTCTAAGTCTAGTTGATAAAATATATGGAATGATATAACTAATCTCTACACGAGTCTTATTTGAAGTCTTTTATAAATACTATCCATAATCACACATGTTTTGGTGTTAAAGAATTTTTTTTCAAAACTATAACCACTCGATTATCGATATATAACTTATCGATACCACTGACTTCGAATATAAATTATAACTGACAACTATTAAGCTCTCTATTGAGTCTCTAACCATATTTAGACAGTAGTGATGATAATGGAATATGATGAACAATATACTTGTCTTTTTGAAATACCAATCGCTATTAAATTTAAAAACTAACGTCACATAAAGTTCATTGTAGGGTTATTAGCTTCCATTTGAGTTCACAGATTTTATGAATTGATATTCACAAAAATAGTCTTAACATTTTCTGCTGACATTTGTATAATGATTCATCCGATTAATTGAGAAATCGACAATTTTCCACGCACTGTTGAACTTATATATGTGTATAAAGTATACATATAAAACACTGACTAATAGGTAATATAAAACAAAATGAATGCATATATTTTTATTTTTATGAGAAGAACTGAAACGTCAGCAAATACCGTAGTGTCGATTAAAACAATTATATATGGTAAACAATTAACTACTAATACAAAGTGAAAAGAACGAAAATGATCAAGTGGATATCAACAAAACGAATAGAAATAAAGATGCATGTTTTTAATTTCAATAATTTTACAGTGCAGGTATGCCCTAACTACGATTACTAATTTTCATTAGGGTAAAAAAACCGAAACGGACGAAGAAGACATGCACACTTTAGTATACCTTTTATGAATCAGTGACATTTGTTCCAACACTATCCTGCACAATTATAAAATATTTTAAGGTATATTTGTATTAAACATTTCTATACCCATACTAATTTGTTATTTTTTAGGCGAAATTGAATTGCTAATCGTAAAATACCATGCCTGATTAACAGCGGGATATATAAATATACACGATGTATATAGTTGAATGTTGCTAAAGGATCAATCAATAATCCAACCAATGTGTACTAATGTAAAAACAGACAAGATTCTTTCATTCATCGATTGATTTGTTTGAAGTTGAATTTTAATTAGTTGTTTGATCATTAAAATTATGAGCACAGACGAGTGGCGCACGTGCTATCGATAAGCAGGATTACACTGTGTCATTGGGTCATGGAAATTAGCCTAGCCATTATCTACTAGCTAGCTATTTCTAAAAAAAAAATTTAAAAATTAAAATGTAACTATTTTTGAATATTTTTACTTGGTATTATCTCAATATCCACTTTAGTATCATGGCGATGTTTAAGTTCGTTCCAGTCGATGTTTGTACACTTGTTATTGTAGCAGACATATTAGTGTAGATATAAAGATAATGCGGGTTTCCCTCAATGAAATGTGGTATGGTAGCTACTATTATATTATTAAACTCATAGTTGCTGTCGACATAGGAAGTAAAGTAAGCAAATAACACCGAATAAACGGCAAGGTAAAGACTATGTCTAATTATAGTAAATACGTACTGCGTGCGTGACTCGAACCGGCGCTCGCGTACGGCACCTAATCGCCTAGCTTCACGCCACTACACGTCTTCCCCTCGGCCACCGGGCATCCCCAATAAAGGATGCTTAATAACCGAGCTTATTACGTGCAGAGAACGTGAAACCCGTCCACGCGATACGCGCCACACAGCATGGCCAGAATGCGGCAAAGGCCTTCAGATCTGGCTGTAGTAGGATGGTGAAAGTAATGGTACAGCATTTTAACAGTGAATAAGTACTGAGAAATAATTTTTAAACTCATAGTTGCTGTCGACATAGGAAGTAAAGTAAGCAAATAACACCGAATAAACGGCAAGGTAAAGACTATGTCTAATTATAGTAAATACGTACTGCGTGCGTGACTCGAACCGGCGCTCGCGTACGGCACCTAATCGCCTAGCTTCACGCCACTACACGTCTTCCCCTCGGCCACCGGGCATCCGGGGAAGGTTTTTTTCCGTAAATGCCTTTACACGCTGACACCCTTGGTCACGCAAACACTGTATATATATATATATATATATATATATATATATATATATATATATATAATATATATTCAAGAAAGCCAACATTTGTTTGAATTTTGCGAAAATTCCACATGACGCAATTCAAAGAAATAGTTTTGTCTACGAGTCCTGTATATTTTAAAGATATGACAGTTAAATGTGTTGAATAAGAACGTGAATGGTGTTCAGTTTTGGTCACATTTATTCCATTTCTAGGATGTCTTTATTGTCCTTCGGAAAATCAATGTGCTTGTAATATATTCATTGGAGCGTTAACTACATTAGCGCAAACCATACTGATAAATGTATGTCTATGTCCGCTCATTTGCTATACATATACAAATATACACTGTATTTGTGCATGCGTGTGACGTTTTATTAACGCAGCTAATTATTAAGCAAGCCTATGTTTTATTAAGGGAGAACTCGCGCTTGGGAACTTTTTTTTTTATATTTTTGTCAAATACACACATGTGCTTAGTACGTGATTAGTTGTCAATACCTTGGCAGAATTGCTGATTTTAATCTGTGGTGTTTTCGACGAAGCATGTCTATTTCCAGGGTCGATGGATGGAATGACATTGTGTATAGATTTCAGTACATGCCCAGGGGTTAGGGATATCTAAACTATGAACGTCATTTGGTTTTCATTACGGGACGGTGATATATCAGTCTTTGCTACTTGCTGAATTTTGTTCAATGTCTATGGTTAATTTATACGTAGTTGCCTATCTCTGATATTATTACGGTTACCGGCCGCGGTTACTTTACCGGTAAATAAAAGGTGTTCTGAATATTGAGAAAGAAACCATTTTAATACCATTTTATACTTTCTCATATGATAAAATTAGGACAATTCAACTGAGGTGACTGTGTTATTATTATCACTATTCAGTATATAACTACAAGAATATGTTTCATATAAGCGATTATATTTCGATCACTCTGGCCATGCTATCCTTCAGTAAGTCTGGCATAATAGAGAACGCGTCGAGACACTGCAGTGTTATGACTCGAGTCCCGCGTCATAATTGTTTTCATGTTTCATGTGTTACTTAATATAAAATGTGTCTATAAATTAATTCTGTAATCGTTATTGTAATTTTATGTAAATCAATTTTTTCCCCATAATGTACATTTTAGTGCAATGTGATACTGTAAGTGTTGCATTATTCAAATGGGTTACTTCGCCTGAGACGCCTTTCGGAAAGGACAAACGTCATGTCACGCCGCAAGCAAGTCACAAACGCTTGGCTCCATGGAATTTCCAAGCGCTAAATCGCGTGGGCGTACAAAAATGTACATGGTGTAGCATGGTAGCTTTGTTACAGAAAGTATATACCCAATTCATTGGTTTATATTTGTGGTGTCTTTGAAATTGTATAAATAGCTACGCAGGGGTTTTTACAATGCGTTTCTATTACTAGTCTAGAAAAATAAAAATATATTACGCGAAATATATTACAAATTCTTGAAACATCCTTGTATGCATACTCAGACAAAACAAACATAAACCCATCACATTGGTCTATTCGCGGCTTACATAAGTATCACAGCGTGTTTCCACAGACGCTACCAATAATGTGTTTATATAGTATTCGTTTCCAAAATAATAGGCCGTACAGATTCATTAATGTGATTATCATATCAATTTTAGTTAATATCACCATAGACCCTAAAATCATTTTTGGGTCTATGATATCACCATCACCAGTTATTTGTTGCGCAGTCAGGTCGTAGTAAATCGTGATTGCGCTCTGAGTAATGAGAAACATTCTAAAACTCGGAAGGCGTTCACACTTTTGACCACGTGCGTTTATCAACATCTAACAGAGACAGAGACCTCGTATGCAAATAATGGCAGGGTCGAACGCCAAATAAATTGGCTTTCATCGTTCAGTAGAAAATGAGTACATCGTTATGATGTTATAAAGTGTTTCTACAGAAATGCTACCAGAACGTTGTCTTGGGTGTACTAGTATGAGTTTCTACAGATGTGTCATTGGGAGGTTGTCTGTGGTGTGTGTGTGTTTATACAGATGTACTACCAGAAGGTTGTCTGTGGTGTGTGTGTTTCTACAGATGCACTACCAGAAGGCTGTCTGAGGTGTATGTGTCTCCACAGATGCACTACAAGAAGGCTGTCTTGGGTTTATGTTTTTCTACAGATGTACTACAAGAAGGCTGTCTTGGGTTTATGTTTTTCTACAGATGTACTACCAGAAGGCTGTCTGGAGTATATGTGTTTCTACAGATGTGTCACCAGAAGGTTGTCTGTAGTGTATGTGTTTCTACAAATGTACTACAAGAACGTTGTCTGGGATGTATGTGTTTCTACAGAAATGCTACTAGAAGGTTTCTGGGGTGTATATGTTTCTACAGATGTGTCATCAGAAAGTTGTCTTTGGTGTATGTGTTTCTACAGATGTGTCATCAGAAAGTTGTCTTGGGTGTATGTGTTTCTACAGATGTGTCTTCAGAAGGTTGTCTGAGGTGTACGTGTTTCTACATAAATGCTACTAGAAGGTTGTCTGGGGTGTATATGTTTCTACAGATGTGTCATCAGAAAGTTGTCTTGGGTGTATGTGTTTCTACAGATGTGCCTTCAGAAGGTTGTCTGGGGTGTATGTGTTTCTACAGAAATGCTACCAGAAGGTTGTCTGGGGTGTATGTGTTTCTACAGAAATGCTACTAGAAGGTTTCTGGGGTGTATATGTTTCTACAGATGTGTCATCAGAAAGTTGTCTTTGGTGTATGTGTTTCTACAGATGTGTCATCAGAAAGTTGTCTTGGGTGTATGTGTTTCTACAGATGTGTCTTCAGAAGGTTGTCTGGGGTGTACGTGTTTCTACATAAATGCTACTAGAAGGTTGTCTGGGGTGTATATGTTTCTACAGATGTGTCATCAGAAAGTTGTCTTTGGTGTATGTGTTTCTACAGATGTGTCATCAGAAAGTTGTCTTGGGTGTATGTGTTTCTACAGATGTGTCTTCAGAAGGTTGTCTGAGGTGTACGTGTTTCTACATAAATGCTACTAGAAGGTTGTCTGGGGTGTATATGTTTCTACAGATGTGTCATCAGAAAGTTGTCTTGGGTGTATGTGTTTCTACAGATGTGCCTTCAGAAGGTTGTCTGGGGTGTATGTGTTTCTACAGAAATGCTACCAGAAGGTTGTCTGGGGTGTATGTGTTTCTACAGAAATGCTACTAGAAGGTTTCTGGGGTGTATATGTTTCTACAGATGTGTCATCAGAAAGTTGTCTTTGGTGTATGTGTTTCTACAGATGTGTCATCAGAAAGTTGTCTTGGGTGTATGTGTTTCTACAGATGTGTCTTCAGAAGGTTGTCTGGGGTGTACGTGTTTCTACATAAATGCTACTAGAAGGTTGTCTGGGGTGTATATGTTTCTACAGATGTGTCATCAGAAAGTTGTCTTGGGTGTATGTGTTTCTACAGATGTGCCTTCAGAAGGTTGTCTGGGGTGTATGTGTTTCTACAGAAATGCTACCAGAAGTTTGTCTGGGGTGTATATGTTTCTAGAGATGTGTCATCAGAAAGTTATTTTGGGTGTATGTGTTTCTACTGAAAGGTTATCAGAAGGTTGTCTGGACTCAAATAGTTACATTATTCTTGTGTTTTACATAAATTATACTATCACTAGGTTTTAAAGATTTAAAAAGTGCTGATGTATATATATATCTGAGGGGAAAATACCGAGTGATAACCAGCTGTAAATATTAAAACAATTGAATAAGGCATTTTTGATTGAATCTCCCATTTAGAGATATTTGCTGATTTGCATAATCACAAGGTTGACTAATACAAATTGTCGTAACTTTCAAACTGAAATTTGTGCATACATTTATTAATCCAATGTTATGTATATATCACTCTTTTGAGACATTCGACTTATTTGTGATAACATAGAGGTTTATCGCGGTTAATACCGGAGATTGCGTTCCGTTTTGCGAAAAGCAATATTAGTATGTTTTGAGTGTGCAGCGCATAAAATAGCAATATGCCCAAAGTAATCTCACATATTTCATTTTTAGCAATGGTCCTTTTTCGAAAATTAATGAAACATCGCCGCTCGGATATTAGTTTTTTTATCAATAGCGATAAAGATAACCTATAAGATTGTGTTAATTTTGAATTCACTTTTGCATTATGTGTGCCGGGTAAAAAATATCATGTGTTGAGAAAAGAATACTGCAAAATGTTGTATTAATTTTTAAAGCAACACCAAAGACAATACCGCTGATAATACAGCTGCTCATATGATAATGGTTAACAATCTTTATTCGTTACGAAAAACACATGAAAATTTGCAAATTAAGTACTAAATATAAACTTTTTTCGATTAGGTCGGTATCTCGGCACATATTACTATTAAAGAATGTAGTCTTTCAAAAGCAAAAATGAAATTGAGAAGTAATTAAAAATTCAGTCACGATTTTAAGATTTCTGTAGGATATTAACACTTTAAACATGTACGAATATATGGGCATATATCAAATATCACAAACGCATAGCACTTTGCCAGGAGCCTGAAATAAAAGTTATCCTCACTTTCGAACAATCTTCCGGGGATTTTTTGCATATATCTTACAATGGAACATTTGATGAACTTAGAAATGCATGAATATAATCAATACAAAATATATAGAGAGAGAGACTTAAAGGTCTGAAATAGAGAATACAAATAAACCATGCAGGCAATATGTTGTATTACTCATTAAAAACAAATTGCAGCTTAAATGCCATTAAAAGTATATAAAAAGCATGCAATATATATTCTTCAGAACGGAAAAGATGTAATGATCGCTGATTTTATTCCGAGTGTAGATTCTCAATTATTATTGCTGTGGTTATCCTAAATTGTTAACTCGAGTCCTTCCGTTGCAAGTTATTATAAATGAAATTGCAAAGGAAATTGGCAATTTTTCTCCCGCTGTTCTGTTGGTCCTTTACTAGATTGTAATCTAAATACGGTTTGATTTCTGATCCAATAATCAATCGTACTGATAACGTAAATCTCTCACGTTGTCATGGCATATATACTGTATTGAGGACTACTGGTTGCATATTCACATGCTGTAAATTGTGAGGCCAGAAAATATATTATCATTTTTGGACGTTCATCGCAAATGATATAGTGAGGCACGGACTATTGTAAATCTTTAACACAAATAAACTACTAGGTAAACGAAAAAATGTACATATGTAATCAATTCAGAAACAATAGCGGACTATTTATTTATGGTTACCATGGGTGACGCTTGAACTCAATGTACTAAAATATGTTGACATCGATGATTCTAATTCCCGGCGAAACATCTTATCATTTAGCTCTTTGCAACAAGTCCGTATTACACGTAGATATGTACTTGCATCATCCCCTCCTCCCTCTCTCCAAGTCCTAAGTGAATCAAATACTCTACCAGGCTAACCCTGAACATATCTGAAAGTGAATTCGTTCTTCTAATAGAAGTAAACACCAATCAGAAATTCGACAATAAACCAATAATGAGACAATATTCACACAGATACTTAACGTGAATATATTGGTAGTAATTATTGATTGACTATTAAAACAAAACAAAAACAGTCACGGAATTATTATTTGGGCCCGTACCCTAGATGTCCCCTAGATGTATGTGTCGCTGAAATGTATAATCGAATGTAGATTTTGCAAAAACACATTCTGCGAAATATAACAAGTGAAGGCAAATTAAGCATGACTATTCCAACTAATTATTTTACAAATTACTGATTGAATTAAGACAATGTCGATTAGGTTATAGATTAGATTAATAAGAACATGATCTGGGTAAATGCGCAGTATGACTGGCAAAGTACACCATACTCTGCATATTCGTAGTGATAAATATATGATAATTACAAAAAAACATATATTGGATAGTCTTGCATTTCACTAGTGCGACGAGATCGCGAATTAAATGTTTTATGTCAGCTCAATTGTGCCGAACACGTCCTTGCGACAGGAAGACGTCATACAGTTTAGCTGAATCTGAATCAGTCGACATGGCTGAGAGAAAATAAATGCAAAGCACAAATATCCGTAATAGAAGTTTAACAGCTTGCAATTACATGTTAAATTAACTAATACGATATGTAGATTTCAGATGGCACCAGTTTCACCTATACCCTTGATTTATAACGGGACATATTTAATTAGATTAATATATCATGTACATCATGATGTGCTCACTTGTTTCTAAAACCCGACTTCACATTTGCGTTTGTATGTTTTATATATGTTTCTCTCAATGAGGTTACCATGTAGTTTGTTTTATATGTTCATGAACTTTCAACTATTATTCTATCCATTTTACTTATTATGAATTTGAATATGGATAGAGCATGCCGTGAATTTTAGATTTGTATTCGTCGCTGAGGCAAAATTATGATTAGTGTCGCTACATCATGACAATACGACAGTATGCACAGTGAACATTTTGACCTAATCTATATTGCATTCGAGGAAGAATATTTTGTATATATTTTATATATATATTATATTTGGAAAGTGGAGGTCACGTAAACGTCATTCACAAGTGCAAATGTGTTATATCTCTTATATATTCTGAATGTAATAAACCTGATACCGAGGTGGGATATTTAAAATAACTTGTTGCGTTCGAGAATGAAAGACCCCTAAAAGTTAATAAGGGAAACAGAAAATTTCTTTTATCGGTTCATTTAATTTGCTGCTGAAAGACAAAGAATCGTTTTATGAAATATTAAAAGAGGTGTAAATTTCCAATGCACTTGCTAGATTTAGGTTTTAGTAGTATATGTCAACGATAAAGTCGGGCATAAAGACAACCAGTCCGTGACTGTGAAGCTAAAACCTCTGTCAATTCTATTTCACAGATCTATATTTCTGAAGTTGAATAATTACTCAATCAACTTATATTCATTTATATTAGTCAATGATCTGGTCACCCCGACAAAAGTGGCAGCAAAAGTATGATTTATAATAAGTTTACTGTGTCATGTAACTGTTTCAGCTTCCTGGACTTATGATACCTTATCTTGAAGATGCAATATAGAAGACAACATGTCATGTTTATTGATGTTTGATACTGTATGTTGGTGAATATAAATTAGACTATGCATTGTCATATCCTGAAAATATGGTTCTTGTAGCGTACCACTCATTCGATGAAATAATGGGTATCTTTAATACGTATATATGCACTGATTTTTAGCACGTATTATACGAATCAAAGCACTCTTTTGTATGTACTTGCAAAATTAGCTTTTCCCTTTATGTTATATTATGATACAATTTGAAAAAAAAAACTAGTAGAATAATGAAAATTACATATATTTTATATAATTTGTCTCATAAGTTTAGTTCTACATTAAAATGTTAGTATGACCCAAAATGACATATGACGGTTGCCACATGTGGAGCAGGATGTGCTCACTCTTTTCGAAACACTGGATTTCACTTCATGAATACCATGGCGTCCATATACATTTCTCTTACTGATTTGATTGAATAGTGTGGTTACTAAGCTGTAATTGGATAACTTTTGAATCGTGAGGGAAATCAATGTTTATAAGCACACACGTCGTACATGCGCGGCGCGAAGCCCTATAAACGATTTGTTCCCATGTTGTTCGTGCGGCGAATTAGTTTATCTTTTTGAAATGTGTGTTTGGCCGGCTTGTTACAATACAAGCACTGATAACTGCGGAAAACATAGTTTGATGTTTCGTGTGTCGCGATTCACGACTTGAGAGTATGGTTGTGTGCAACATGTCCAAAACTTTCCTATCACACTTTTTTATGTAACCTTTTTACTTTTATCGAGTTCAAAGAAATTGTAATATCATATGGTAACTACAGGCAAATTTGTTCCCACTTTCAAACAACATTCAACAATAATATGTCCTCCAGGTAATAATAAAACGTTGCGTATGCATGTGTTTGCTTTGAATTTTGTCAATAAAAACTAAATTATTATTTATTTATTTATTTTTGATTTTGTATGTGTGTAAGGCAACTTGGCTTGGAAAATCCAAACGTAATCTTATATGTCAAACATTCAAAATCACATTCAAGACGTTGCACCACTGAGAAGACCAAAAGAGACTTTGGTTTGTCATGGTAAAACATTCTTCAATTAAAATTTACCTCCACAGCCAATAGCCTCTTGTTTACTAATATAATTAATACTAAGAATTCATAAAATATGGGTATGCAACTTGGATACCTATGACAAGTAATCCCGTGAATTCGCATGAGCTCCATGTGCGTGTCAGTCAAATGTATTTTAACCAATGGCTTCACGGGACAAACCATTTCTTACACATACTCACTCACTCACTCACTCACTCACTCACTCAAAATGGATGTTTGTATTACGATTTGTTTAAACAATTCTAGTAATTCAACAACAAATTAACATTTCGTAAATTCTCGTGGAATCGTCATTACATATCACAACACTCGCATACTCCTAACATACAAACCTTATTTATGATGGTATATATTTCTATATTGAATATACGAAGTACTTGATGAAATAGTGTCTACACACTGAAAGGAAAGCATATTTGTAACACAGCTAACTATGTAATATGTAACCATTCATTGCTCCATATTCAGTAACCCAAGGAATTAATGTTATCAATTCTCATGGTGATCACAATAATCAGTGGAACATGTTCTGTATATAATACAGAGTCGGAATGCAACTTTACTTAAAGATGCAATATTTGAAGAGCTATCTTGAAATTATGCAGCCATTGTACTTATAATATTGCATATCTATTTAGAAGGAATTGATATTCTACATAATTATAGTTTTTGTTCCAAAATACCCACGTCTGTGATTCACCATTCACATTTTCTCCGTATTATACGAACCAATGCTTATCTCTAATCAAAATATATCATCACGGGAAAAAGGTTTACATTTTGAAATCGGTAATAAGTTCACCATAGGTTCTTCTATTTAGTACTCAATGACTGTGTGTAAAGGTAAAGTATTTCCCAGTGTGACGAGTAATAACGATGTAAGGATAAAACTGTCTGTAGTAGGTCGAAAAGCCCTCCTGAATATTTTGCATATATATTAGAAACCAGTTCTATATATAATTTAATAAATATATATATATATATATGAAGCCGCTCACTCTGTATGTGCAGGAAAACATAAAGAGTGGATTTAAAATGTATTTCTGTACACTATAAAAATAATATCAAATATGTTTCATGCAGGTATGGTTTATATTAGATTATATATATACTAGTAGTTCCTCTCCATACTACTCTTTACTGAATTCCGTTATAATAATAGTCTTACAAATATCTATATTAGTCACCTTATTATGTCTTACTAACTATATGTAATATGTTTGTCAGTTATTTAGTCTTTCTGATTATGCATTATAGACCTCAGCAGTAATTAGGAATAGATGTGATGATATTGTACATGTTTAAGGCTTTTTTATTTTTAATTATTTCGTTCTATTTTTAAACACGTGGTTTTGCTTTACAATTGCGGGATATGTACACTAAGTCATAATAAAAACATCATATTAAAAAACTTATAATTTGAATTGAGGTAAAATATTGTTGTATTCGGTTTGTTTGAATGTGACCTTCTGAATGTGAATTCAATCAAATCAGAGTTGTAATCCCACCGAGAGATGACATTCCACCATTAACCACTTTAGTAATATATCCTAATGTGTATCCCCCATCCGGATAATGATCTCTGCGGATGGAAGTTAAATTTAGAAATGTTATACAGATCACAGGGTTGTTATATAATTATTAAATTGCATTGAAACGTTAATGGCTAATACACGAAAGGTAAAGTCCATGTCAGTGAACCTCGTGTTATGTTGGTGTATTGACATTATATGTACATGTACATGTACACAATATTAAAAATACGAGTTTTTTATGTATGTGGTATTTTTTTTTACTCGCTGCATGGTACACATACACGTATGTAATAATATTCCCGAATGTAATAATTTGTGGAGCATTGCATGATTTCTTTACTGTTCTCCAACAACTGGCTCTATATAATTTCATGATAAATTTCATGAATATGAATATATTAAAACGTGATGAGCTCACTGTTTATTATTTATCAGACATGACTTCTTGGCATTATGTCTTGAGGTCCGTATGACCCCGCAGAGTGGCGTTGTGTGTGTCTGTTGCGTTTTAATATTTATGTTCTTGAAATTGTAATCTTTTTGAATTAAGTACTCTAACCATGCCTTTTACAATGTATTGTTCATAACAATCTTGCAATATTTGGTTATTGAAAAATATACTGACAACATACCCTAACGATATCCAAGTTCAAAATCGTGTAAAAAGCTGACAAATAATTGACAATTACGCCGAAATCCTACAAAACAAACACCCGATAAATATTCCATATGAATAAAAAACTGCCAAGTACACCACAGTACATAATCAAATCACTACAAGAATGATATACGGATCTCGTGGTACGCGTGTAATTATCTCAGTGGATTGAGCACATTTTTCTGTTAATCTACCACTATCATTCTGAATCGTAATCTGAATTCCTTCTAACAGAAATCTGAAGCCTACATCTGACATTGTTGCTATCTGGAATCATCCGTGTAACAGTGATATAAAATTTACAAGTACATTGTGAAAATCATCAAACCGTTTGACTGTTAAGACATTCAGTCATTTTCTGCAGATTTTCTGTACAAAAGAAAACAATGTTCTTCAAATCACATGCATATATATTACCAGTCCTAGCGTAACGAATTAGCTGGGAAATATACAACCCAGAAGCAGAAAAAAAATGGATATTGCAGTGAAGGTGTGACAATTTAATATGGTGAAATGAGCTTTAATGTTTTTATCGTACAGTCTGGTAGAAAACATGTGTTCTGAATTCGACTCTATAGGGGCCTACGTATGAAGTAGATTATGTTTCCCTAGATATTCAGGTTTGTATTAATATAATTCAGCAAGCAAGCAGGAAGGTACATTTACAATCGGGTCACAATATTAACATGACATATAGAACAGTTGAATGCAGTAGTACAACTGACAAAAAATTTAATTACAAAAAAGATAAATGCTAAGTGTTCTGGTCGAAATGGCCTGAAACAAAGAACATTCGAATGTCTGGTAATTCGGATATTGAAAATTTTAAAATATTAATTGTTTTTGAGTTTGAACATGTTTTTTACTATTTTAGATCGATTTTCGTGTATTTTAATTGGTTTTATTCTCCACACAATGATGAGCTAATGTGAATGTTTAATTATCTGAAAAAAGCTGCGTTCTTCTATGGAATATCACACTTGTTTGAGGTACTGTGTCTCGTGATGACCTAGTTAAACCTTGGCGATTATGTGTCATACTTTATGCTATGTTGAATGTATTAATATATTGTTGCATCAAAATCTCTTCTTTTTTTTACTTTCACATCTGGTAAGACTCATTACTCAAAGGCATTTGTGAACTATGGCGTGGTGATTTCCGTCGCGTTGTGGATGATCACGGATTCGATTGCCGCCTTGTGGAAAACCCTTAACGATTTGATCAGTGGTGGTAAATCTAACTCTCTCAACGTTAATATTTCAGTTGGCAATAACCTCGAAAAAAATGTTAATAATTTCAATACACATTTCGCTTCTGTTGCCGACAAGTTACGACCCAATGTTTCAGTGGGTGATTCATATTTTACGAATTTACGGAAAGTTATTGAACCCAAATTGACCAATACTCGACAATTTGTTATTCCGCCGGTCACATGCCAGTTCGTGAAGAACCAATTGTTTTCTCTATCTAGTTCTAAGTCAGCTGGCCTTGACAATACATCATCTAAACTTTTGCGTATTTCTGCTCCATTCATTTGTGAAAGTATTGTTTATTTATTCAACCTTAGCATTTCATCAGGTATTTTTCCAGACATGTTTAAGCATGCCAAAGTTATTCCATTACACAAGGGCGGATCCCAGGACTTGTGTAATTTTCGTCCAATTTCGCTTCTCCCAATAATCTCAAAAATCTTTGAAAAACACGTGCATGATCACTTATACCATTATTTGAACAGTAATGATTTAATTTCTAAATCGCAGTCAGGTTTTCGGAAATCACATTCTTGCCATACAGCTATGATTAAGCTATGCGATGCATTACTTAGCAATATGGATGATGGCTTATTGTGTGGTTTGCTTTTCCTTGATTTAAGCAAGGCGTTTGATATGGTAGATAAACACGTTTTATTAAATAAGCTCTCAATTTATGGCATTTCTCCAATCTCCCTTGTTTGGTTTAATTCTTATTTAACTGACAGAAAGCAAGTCGTGTATTTGATGGGTAAACAGTCGGATGCTGTCAATATTCGACATGGCGTACCACAGGGTTCGATTTTAGGACCATTATTATTTCTTTTATTTATTAATGACCTACCATTATTTCTTGAAAACAGTTCCATTGATATGTATGCGGACGATCAAACTCTGTTATCGTCTGGACCAAGTATCAATGTAGTCACAAAGCGCATTAATGATGATGTTTGGCCAATTTTGCGTTGGGTTAATTGCAATTACATGTCAATCAACACATCTAAATCAAAATCTATGCTTGTTGGATCCCGTCAAAGGCTGAATAATAATGGCGAAGATTTTCTGGTTAACTTCAATGGTGAAATAATTAAAACAGTCAGTTTCGAAAAGTCGCTCGGGGTGGTTTTAGATAAAACTCTATCATGGGATCATCATGTTGATATGCTTTGTAAAAAGCTTAGCCAAAGAATTGGTGTTCTTATGAGAGTTCGCAGCTTCTTACCTATTTCCGTCAGAAGAACATTGTATTTTTCATTTATTCAGTCGTTATTGGACTATTGCTGTATAGTATGGGGAAATACAAGTCAATCAAATTTATGTCGGGTGTATAAGCTTCAGAAAAGGGCAGTTCGTGTTATTTCCTCTGACAACTTTAGCCAATCGTCGTTCGAACTGTTCAAAAAACATAATATCTTGCCTATCGATTACAGAATATCATATTTTCTAGGTATTGTAATGTATATGGCAACCAATGGCTTGGCGCCTTTATATATAAGTGAAATGTTCAGTCCTATCTCCCAAACCCACAAGTACAGTACACGTTCCTCTCTTAAAAATAATTTACGCATTACTAAATGGAAAACATCCATGGGTCAGAGGACGTTTCAGTATAGAGGGGTAACCCTATGGAATAACTTGCCATTCCATATCAGAAATTCAGCCTCTTTAGGCATTTTTAAGAAAACCTACAAAATTTATCTGAGTGAAAAATTTGTTGTAAATGGCTCAAGCCTATAATATATATATTGTATTTTTTGTCCCTACAGAGGGCCCACTGAAAATTACTTTATTGTATATTGGCCTACCCTCTTTAAATAAAGTGTTAAATAAAATAAACTTGAACGATGATAATATAAGCTATGCACAATTAACTATTACAGTTATTGCGTGGAATAGCGAACACTTACTGAGTGACCTGCCATGACAATATTAGCATATCAGTAACTAACATATTTCTCTATCCAGGGTGGTCTTCAACACCACACTGAGTTTTTAATTAATTACATGCAAATGTAATCACTTTAATCAGTCAATGGTGCGGTGGATATAGTCAAGATTATGCTAATGTGGAAAGGGTTAATATAAAGTCAAAGTTAAGGTATATCTATGAGAGAATTCTCGTCTGAAACAGACCAGTGATAAGTGATGTACATGGACAGATTAGAATCGAAACTCACTGCCTTTTTTACATATTTTATAAGTAGATGGGCTCGCAAGCAAAGAAAGGATGTTTCAATACATGAATCGCAATGTTTTCAATGTTATTTTATTGTTGTTGTTGTTGTTTTTCAGCGTCTCGTAGACGAGATCAATCCACCACCTGATATAACGATTAGTGAAAGCACTCCTGATAAACAAATTTCCTAAATTGGAGACATGTTAAAAAGTTTGCCATATAACTGATCAAAATTATTTTAATTTTTCTTTTAAAGAGCCTTGATCATAAATGTTTTCGGTAAGAGTTTGGTAAAAAGATAAAACAACATTCAAAATAATCTGATAAACGTGGCACCAGTAAGAAACTAATTCCTGCTTGGAAGAAATACAAAAGAATCGCGGCTAAATCACGTTACCAACCAACTATAGTAGATTTCATCTGATATGTACTTTACTCATGGATGCTATTAACAAATCTTACATCAATATGTTCAGTGGTTCTGAAGAAGAATATTTTCTAACGTTTTTATGGTTTTTTTGTCGTTTTCGGAATAAAATATGGTGGGGAAAAGTTACATAACCGCTAACGTATTGTTATTGCTTATATCTATATATAGTATATGTCACAAACATTTTAGATCGTCTGAACCTAAGCCAACTAAGCACTTCCGGTTTAATTTAAATCCAAGATGATTGCCGAACTAGTCGACCAATCAAAATGTTGAAAGCTAGGTGTACCCTATTGCCTATTAGAATAGAAAGATTTTCATGAAAAATGGCGGAAGAAGATGAAGAGGAAGAAGAAAAAATAACCAAAGCGGCCTAAGCACCGTTGGCTTGGAACCTAATGACTCCATGGCGTTGCCGTTTTTTGTAGCGCCAATGTATTTCTGAACTTTGAGAGTGTCAATATATACATGAACTCCTTTTTGTGTATATTGTTTGAAAATGAAGATTCTCCTTCACATCACTAGCAAAGGTTATAACGCTGTTCCATGCTTTGTCTCGGACTAGCATCAACAATTCAGTTTGACACGTTTACTATGTGAAGTATTGATTTTGCTTCCCTGTACAATTTCATACCTGAATAAACGTTCTCTTAACATGTCAAATTTGAAAACAAAAGCTGAATGGATGTTTCCAGGAGACGCGGGGGGGGGGGGTTAAAGGAGTGTCGATTCTTGGTTTGTTTTTCGCAATCCTTGCGTTTCTGGCCAAATTCCAAAGTTCGACATCATTCACTAGCAACCTAGTACAAACACGTGAATGTTGACATATTATTTTTCAAGGACAGTATGTGACTTACGCTGTTCATTATTCGCCCGTTTATATGAATGCCGGCGCTTTGAGTTTACCACGTATGCATCAGTGCACCATACCTCTTCTCTCCGTGAATGTCGGATTTCTCAGAGAGTCAACTCTCACAGAAGTCTAGTAGGTTCAGTGATCGCATCGATCACTCAATCCCTGGAAGTTCCGAATGAACGGTTTTCTATCCAAAAATATGACAAGTTTCTTAAGTGAAAAATGGAGCTTGCGTAGTAATTCGGTGATTTGATGTCAACGCCTTCCGAACATTGAACGGACTTAATTACTCATGGTTGCAAGATTCAAACAATTTTCCTCTCAACAATTCTCTCAGTTTTTTCCACTCTATCCAGGCATAATAGTTTGTAGCAATATAATTGGATCTAACTGTGCATGTTATTATATTTACGTTTCGTCGAATACGATTACATCACATTGATTCATTATTCAATTAAATATGATGCAATCTACTCACATTATTGACCCCTAGTACATTTGATAAGTTACATGTTCAAAGTATGGTCGATTTTTTTTTTCGTTGTTTGCGATAAAATGATGTTGTTTACATGTCTAGGTTCCATTTTGTTATAATGTTTGCATTATAATAATAAAAAGTAAAAAATATATATATATAATATGCAAATAATTATAATGTGCCTAAGTTTTATCCTTAAATAACATCATTTATATCACTGGTTTGTACGTATATCAGCCGTGTTTGGATAGTCAACGTTTTGGCAGTGGCCGGGAAGGTCGTCACCTGCGCACGCGTTGGAATTGGGTCCCAAGCGACGATAACAACACACGCTAAAAGCGCAAAGGCTCATGAGTAGACGCTTGTTTGTAGACAATGACCCGCTACGGCCATCTGACGCACGCGCAGGTGACGACTCCCCCGCTCTATTGTTTAACATTCGGAACTGATTTAAACATGTTCTCATGTGTTTGACAACAAAGCTATTAAGAATATGACGCGCCTGTAAAAGTTATCATATTTCACTCACTTTAAATAAAAACGTAAATATTACTTGCTGTACGAATGTATCGTGTGATTTATTTATGTTAAGGGCTATCCGATATCGGAGTGTGGGCGAATTTGTGTAAATTGCTGCTGTCTATTTTTTTTAACAAACGTTGTTTCGTGCCTTCGAGGAAATGTGAAAAAACAGATGAAACACTTGGACGAAAGATTATTATGCACAATCTTTGTAAAAACAAAGCTACGACAAACATCAATTTATTCTGAGGGCGCGTATATGTTTATCTTAGTCAAGCAATTAGGAACGATTTCTGGTTTAATTTTTAGTGCTGGGAAGTCTGTTCGGATGTTTCTGTAAATAATTCAACATAAAACAATGAATGTGATGCCTAATTGAAAATGTAGAACGCACGAATTTGGTTAGTTTACATTGCATTTATGTAAGTTTAATTAATTAAACTGTGTCTTTATATGAGGTTACGATTTAATTGCAGTTCAATTAACTTGTACCATCTAATTAAAATAACAAATTTAATTAAATTTAAATTGGAATTTAGGTTAAATGGACCTAAATTGCGACAGATAGTCACTGTTCGTTTATGTTGGCTACTTATGATAATCCACAGTAAATTGTGACACGATTGAGTGAAATTTGGAACAAAAATATTCCCGTACGGGATACAATCTGACGAGTCTTTAATGGAAGGTTGTCTGTGCATACATCGTGTGTAAAATAAATTGTTTTTTTTTAAATGAAAATCGAATACGCGCTGCATGATGACCACTGCCATTTACTGTTGGTCTGTTCGGACAGCTTAGTACCTAACTGTGTCAAGTCAGTAGTTCAGTCGACATGGACGCCTTAGGTGCGTGACTCACCTTACAATGTACTTGCATTCCCACTGTCATCAAGTTGCTGAACGAAATAATTACGGCACACATTGCCAAGTAACCAGGTCACGGTGATATTTCCAAGACTGCATCTAATGCAGAGAAGTGACAGACAGTTTGTTTAGTTTATGTGTTGCAAGTTGTGCCTGTTTTTTTTTCGGTGGGCATCGTGATGCGCATGTACTATTTTAATTATGCAATTTTTTTGTGATTCTATGCTAGATAAAATGATGGCGCGCTGTGGTACCTGTCATAATTGCTTAGCGTGTAACATACCAATTCAACTCAATTACAATTTTCGTGGCTAAACGCTTGAAACAATTTTCGAAATATCGAATCCCTGTTGCGATATTCTAAAAATAAAAAACGTTCACACACGCAATGTACATGCTTCCTTAATTGAAATATACGTTGATATATGCTGATTTGTCGCCACGTGAACATCGTTTAATAAAACTGATGAGCAATGTAACACTTTTTGACAGTCTATTAAACGTTTACCGCACGGTTTCAGTCATGGAAGATGTTTGTTACGCTTTGTATTCACCGATGTCACGAAACATCAGAAGAATTACCATTAGGGAATGACCATTTATTGTTCCTAAGGGGGGTCGGGCAATTCTCGGTGCTTTTTCAAAAAAAGAAATGGACCCCTATTAATCATTTTGTAAAAGAGGGTTCCCCCTTTAAACAATTATATATATATATATATATATATATATATTTTATATTATATATATATATATTTTTCAAAAAAGGCGTAAAGTAAAAAAAAATTCGCCCCTCCCTTCAGATAAAAAGTCCCCCCCCCCCTTTGCGGCTTTGGAAAATATGATGATACCCCCTGTTTTGCCCGACGCCCCTCAGGAATAAGTGGTCATTCCCTTATTGGGCTGCATTCTTTTGCAGACTTAGAGTCGGCAGACACACTCCCATGACACTGCTGCATAATCAAACGACGGTCATTCAACTGTATCTGTAAGTTGAAATATTTCGACGCAAATTGTGATGTACTTAATGAATGGTGTGAACGTTTCACGATGACATAAAATAACAACTTTGTGGCATTTCTTTAAGGTTGGATAAAATACATCCTGAAGCGTTCTATACTAGTATGAAAAAACAAGATCACATGGAACATTTCCCCTGTCACATAGCAGCTTGGTTATCGCAAGGTTGGGAAAGTATAAAACAAGTCAACAGCGTGAGATAAGGTTGCTCGAAAAAAATCAATGCAGCTTGAATACCTCCAGACTTCTGTACATCGATACAATCATTGTTGACGTCACAGCTCGCTTATAGCCCGGTGGTTTTATTCAAATTGCATCATGTGTGCCTTGTGGTTTGTGTCGATTACTGAAAACCTCCATCGATACGTGCACTAAGGAAACTGTGTTCCACGTGCACGATATTACTTCCTCTTCAAATCTAATAAATTTATTGCTGGCGGGTAAGCGTGTTATCAATAGTTACTGACTGAGCTTACCGAATAGCAGTATTCACTCAAGCGTGTCAATCTCTATATGAATAAAATACAGGAAATCAGTAGATTTTTTTTCTCATATCCCAACGAGGACAGGAAGTGAAAACACTGCGTCATGTTCTAATATTCCACATCTTTGTAGAACGTGTTTACGGATCCGAATTTCGTGATATTACAACGCTTGCTATGGTAAATAATATAATATAATTATTACATGGCACACCATAACAACATACTGTACTGCATTGTGATGTAGTGCAATGTAATGTGCTGCTTAACTGCATCACAACGACACACTACACTGCAGCATACCACAACGACACACTACACTGCAGCATACCACGCTACACTACACCAGCACACCACACTACACCAGCACATTACACCACACTACACCAGCACACTAAACATACCAGCACATTACACCACAGCACACCAGCACACTAAACATACCAGCACATTACACCACAGCACACCAGCACACTAAACATACCAGCACATTACACCACAGTACACCACACTATTCTAGTACACTACACTACACCAGCACATTACACCACACTACACCAGCACACTAAACATACCAGCACATTATACCACAGTACACCACACTATTCTAGTACACTACACTGCACCAGCACATTACACTGCAGCATACCACACTACACTGCACCAGCACATTACACCACAGCACACTAAACATACCAGCACATTACACCACAGTACACCACACTATTCTAGTACACTACACCAGCACATTACACCACACTACACCAGCACACTAAACATACCAGCACATTACACCACAGTACACCACACTATTCTAGTACACTACACTACACCAGCACATTACACCACACTACACCAGCACACTAAACATACCAGCACATTACACCACAGTACACCACACTATTCTAGTACACTACACTGCACCAGCATATTACACTGCAGTATACCACGCTACACTGCATCAGCACACTACACTGCAGCACACCGCACTACACTGCACCAGCACATTACACCACAGTACACCACACTACACTGCAGCACACCACACTATACTACACCAGCACACTACACTGCAGCACGCCACACTACACTGTACCAGCACATTACACCACAGCACACCACACTACACCAGCGCACCACACTAAACTACACCAGCACATTACACCACAGGACACCACACTATACAATCACACCACACTAAACTACACCACAGCACACCACACTATACAAGCACACCACACTAAACTACACCAGCACATTACACCACACTACATTACACCAGCACACTACACTGCAGCACACCACAATAAACTGCACTAGCAGATTTCAGCACACCACACTACACTACACAAGCACACTGCACTGTAGCACACCACACTGCATCAGCACATTACACCACAGCACACCACAATGCACCGGCACACTACACAACAATGCAGCACACCACACTACACCAGCACATTACACCACACCACACCACACCACACTGCACCATCACACTACACTACACTGCAGCACACCACACTACACCAGCACATTACACCACACTGCACCAGCACACACCACACTGCAGCACATCTTACTACTAGCACATTACACCACAGCACAACACACTACACCAGCACATTACACCACAGCACGCCACACTGCACCAGCACACTACAACACAGCACGCCACACTGCACCAGCACATTACACTTCAATTCAGCACACCACACTACACCAGCACACTACACTACAATGCAGCACACCATACTACACCATCACATTACACCACAGCACACCACGTTACACCACAGCACACCACACAACACCAGAACACTACACTACAATGCAGCACACCTCACTACACCAGCACATTACACCATAGCACACCACACTACACCAGCACATTACACCACACTGCACCAGCACACACCACACTGCAGCACACCTTACTACACCAGCACATTACACCACAGCACAACACACTACACCAGCACATTACACCACAGCACGCCACACTGCACCAGCACACTACAATGCAGCACACCACACTACACCATCACATTACACCACATTACACCATAGCACACCACACTGCACCAGCACACTACACTACACTGCAGCACACCACACTACACCAGCACATTACACCACAGCACACCACACCACACCAGCACATTACACCACAGCACACCACACCGCACCAGCACATTACACCACATCACACCACACTACACCACGCCACGCCACAACAGCACATTACACCACAGCACACCACCACACTGCACTGTAGCACACCACACTACACCAGCACACCACACCAGCATACTACACTGTAGCACACCACACTGCACCAGCACATTACACCACAGCATACCACACTACACTGCAGCACACCACATTTCACCAGCACAACACAACACACTACACTGCACCAGTACATTACACCACAGCACACCACACTACACCACACTACACCAACACATTGCACCACAGCACACCACACCGCACATTACACCACACTGCACCAGCACACACCACACTGCAGCACACCTTACTACACCAGCACATTACACCACAGCACAACACACTACACCAGCACATTACACCACAGCACGTCACACTGCACCAGCACACTACAACACAGTACGCCGCACTGCACCAGCATATTACACTTCAATTCAGCACACCACACTACACCAGCACACTACACTACAATGCAGCACACCACACTACACCATCACATTACACCACAGCACACCACATTACACCACAGCACACCACACAGCACCAGAACACTACACTACAATGCAGCACACCTCACTACACCAGCACATTACACCATAGCACACCACACTACACCAGCACATTACACCACACTACACCAGCACACACCACACTGCAGCACACCTTACTACACCAGCACATTACACCACAGCACAACACACTACACCAGCACATTACACCACAGCACGCCACACTGCACCAGCACACTACAATGCAGCACACCACACTACACCAGCACATTACACTTCAATTCAGCACACCACACTACACCAGCACACTACACTACAATGCAGCACACCACACTACACCATCACATTACACCACAGCACACCACACTGCACCAGCACACTACACTACACTGCAGCACACCACACTACACCAGCACATTACACCACAGCACACCACACCACACCAGCACATTACACCACATCACACCACACTACACCACGCCACAACAGCACATTACACCACAGCACACCACCACACTGCACTGTAGCACACCACACTACACCAGCACACCACACTACACCAGCATACTACACTGTAGCACACCACACTGCACCAGCACATTACACCACAGCATACCACACTACACTGCAGCACACCACATTTCACTGGCACAACACAACACACTACACTGCACCAGTACATTACACCACAGCACACCACACTACACCAACACATTACACCACAGCACACCACACCGCACCAGCACATTACACCACATCACACCACACTACACCAGCACATTACACCACAGCACACCACCACACTGCACTGTAGCACACCACACTACACCAGCACACCACACTACACCAGCACACTACACTGCAGCACACCACACTGCACCAGCACACTACACTACGATGGAGCACACCTTACTACACCAGCACATTACACCACAGCACAACACACTACACCAGCACATCACACCACAGCACGCCACACTGCACCAGCACACTACACCACAGCACGCCACACTGCGCCAGCATACTGCACTACAATGCAGCACACCACACTACACCAGCACATTACACTTCAATTCAGCACACCACACTACACCAGCACACTACACTACAATGCAGCACACCACACTACACCAGCACATTACACCACAGCACACCACACTAGACCAGCACATTACACCACAGCACACCACACAGCACCAGAACACTACACTACAATGCAACACACCACACTACACCAGCACATTACACCATAGCACACCACACTGCACCAGCACACTACACTGCACTGCAGCACACCACACGAAACCAGCACATTACACCACAGCACACCACATTACACCAGCACATTACACCACAGCACACCACACCGTACCAGCACATTACACCACATCACACCACACTACACCACACCAGCACATTGCACCACAGCACACCACCACACTGCACTGTAGCACACCACACTACACCAGCACACTACACTGCAGCACACCACATTTCACCAGCACAACACACTACACTGCACCAGTACATTACACCACACCACAATACACCAGCACATTACACCACAGCACACCACACCGCACCAGCACATTACACCACATCACACCACACTACACCACACCAGCACATTACACCACAGCACACCACACTACACCAGCACACCACAATACACCAGCACACTACACTGTAGCACACCACGCTGCACCAGCACATTACACCACAGCATACCACACTACACCAACACACTACATTGCAGCACACCACACCAGCACACTACACTACGATGCAGCACACCGCACTACACCAGCACATTACACTACACTACACTGCACAACACCACACTACACTACACTACACCAGCACACTACACTGCAGCACACTCTACCCCAGCACACTACACTGCAGCACACCATACCACACTACACCAGCAAAATATACTTCAGCACACCACACTATACCAGCACACTACACTGCAGCACACCACATTTCACCAGCACAACACACTACACTGCACCAGTACATTACACCAAAGCACACCACACTACACCAGTACACTACACTACAATGCAGCACAGCACACTACACCAGCACACTACACTGTAGCACACACCACACTACACTGCACCAGCACAATATACCACAGCACACCACACTACACCAGCACATTATACCACAGCACACCACACTACACTGCACCAGCACAATATACCACAGCACACCACACTACACCGCAGCACACCACACTAAACTACACCAGCACACACCACTACACTACACCAGCACACTACACCGCAGTACACCGCACCACACCGGCACATTACATTGCAGCACACCGCACTACGCACTACTATACTCTACTGCTGTGCAGTGCAATGAGCTGCCACACTACACTGCACCGCAAAACATCGCATTGTACCTTACCAAACCGTACGGCGCTGCACTATACTACACTGCATTGTACTGCACTGTACTGTACCGGCACACTACACGACATCACAACGTATCGCAGTACACCTACTGCACCACACTTCTGAATATATGACAACGTATCCTAATCTAAGACCAAGAGGATTTCATGTGACATTCTGAAACTAGGGGTAAGCACGTACTTCAGAGAATGCTATTGATGCTAGGCATGCATGTTACTGACTCGGCAGTTATTATTGTTCATGTCCTTCATTAAATATTCCCCGTACTACACAAGTTATTAACAATAATTGAATGTAACGTATAAACGTTTATCTTCATAGCTTCACGGAATTGCTTCACTTATTATAACTCATGGTTGTCTTTTTACAGATACTGCTTTGTAGTACGGAGGGGATTGAAACTCGTGATGCTCGGCATAGTGTGTAGCCTGAGCCAGTAAGAAACCACCGTGATGCCGGTTAGTTCTATCGTACGTACTCTTTAAAACCTCGGAGCAAATCAAACTCCTCAAATAATTGACTGGAAATGTTTACTTCGAGATATAATTTATTTCCCCCAAACAACAAAATGCCTTCAAACACTCGAATGCAGGCTTTTCTGTGAAAGAGTGGAACTATGAACGTAGTATAAATAGAGAATTTGCGGTTTGTAATAAGTACTCGGAATGTTTTTGACATAAGTACCTTGCATTATTAGGCAAGAGTTTTTAAAATAATAGTCGATATGATGAAATTCTTCCTGAATAGAAACCATGTACAGTGAAAATGTTGCCAAAATTCAAAAGAATATCTTAATAACCACATAGACCCAGAACTGTCTTTTCTAATATAAAGAAAATATAATTGTTAAATTGGTCTGATTCTTCTTAAACGCTTACAATCATGCTTCCTCGTTACACATCACAGCTAAAAGATTACCCGGGATTAGTATTGAACATCGCAGCTAAGATTACCCGGGGACTAGTGTGTGTTGATTGATTGTTTTCACCACTGTGTTCAATGGTCTCTTTAAATGTGTAGACACAAATGGTTTCATTTACCGTTTTTCTCCAATAAAAGAATAAAAAAATCCTTATAACGCGAATTGAATTATTTAAGAGACACTAAAGACTATTTGCATATCACAACATTGTATATTTCGTCAAAACAAGGCTTTAATATTAGTTGTCAATCAAATGTTTCTAGTGCGATGATAGTACTTGAATGGCAGAGATGATGGGTACATTGATAGTTCTTCGTTTTACCACAAAACAACTAAATCACGGGAAACCTAGTTTAGTACTCAGAAATTTGAGTAATATCATCATCTTTCTTTCTTGACCCCTTTCAAAATCCTGTTACAGTAACAGTTGCGGGTACGTGTTTCTGGCACACTACGTTTTGTTGCGCCATGTGTCGTCATACGAGCGAGATAAAACGAGCAGTGATCCTATAATGTTTTTTCTCTGCAAAACTTAAATCAACAATAAACTCTTTACTCTTACTTATTCAAAGAACTAAAGAACGCCTATTAATCTATTTGTTGCAACCCCCAGTGGATACTAATAACTGCAAAAGGCACTTAAGATAACAGAGATAAATGTACACTTATCCTGACACGTTCAGCTGGCAGAGCATGTTCCTAATAGTGGTATGCTCGCTGGTCAAATGAGATGTATCGCATGTACAAATGATTTATTAGAGTCAAAATGCTTTCTAACGACGATTCTGTAAAGTGTTACACAATTACATCTATTGATCATTTCGAATGTCTGTCAAAGATTAGGTTAATTACAGCTGGCGATGGATCAGCTCACTCACTGTTGTTTATTGGACTATTTTTATTTTTCTCCTTTTCTGTTTGCTCTATGTCCCTTCGTTGTAAATATATAATATGACATCTAGGGACTTACGCACTGTGCACTGCAGCGACGCTAAATATTCATCTATAGCAATCAAGGATGTCCATATTTTTCAATGATCCTTTTTCTTCTGCACGTGTTTTGATCAATAACGGGAAGCCGTCTAGACCGGATAGACCGCGTACACAAATAATGATTACAATTGTCAAATTGTGTATATTATACGTTTTTATACGAATTATACGTTATAAGATCCGTATTTTTTTATTGTTGAACACATATATAACCATTGAGAATACACATCAGATATTGGGAAGTTATTTTAACAATTTTATATTGCGCGTAGTGCTATTTAGTATTAGTAATGTAATTTTTTGAATGCATGCATTAAGTGTTGACGTATAATTGTAGAATCTATGAATTCCAAGTATTACCATGACTACACATGAAAGATGCGCTGCCTCCTGTTTATTTGATTTGGGATTTGGGAAATCTGTTTTGAAACTGCTTTCAATAAATATTATTACATGCACTCCAGATCCATTTAGTAGTTACAGAATGCTAAACGTCTTGAAGCTGTGAGCAGAAGCACTACTTCCCTCACTGAACTAACTGTCCCAAATTTACAACCTGAAATAGCGTCCAGTGAATGCCGCCGCACAACTGGAAACGTGTAAGACGGATCACGCCAAGTACGAACAACATGTAGAAATATCTACACACATATAGAGCCATGTAAGTCGTGCGTGGTTCAAAATAAATCAAGTACTCAGTTACGATGGCACTCATGGTCAATTCTCTCCACCAATAGAGACATCTGGGTAGTATAATTGCAGGCATACAAACACACGAGACGCCGATTATCATAATCGACGCATAAATGTTTAAGAGTGTACCACATTTAACAACTTTTCAACAGAGAACTATTGCAAGCCATCGGCGATTGATTGCCCTTGTCACAAGCCCAAGTTCATTTGTATTTCAGTCTTCTTTTATCGTGAACCACTTTGTATCTGATGAACATATAATATGCGCATCATGAATTCAGTATTATCGTTGTAGAATCAAAAAGAAAGATAAAATATAATTGCATTCACACCTGCGTTTTCAATACAGTGCAATATTATTTAAAATAGTCTTACTCGTTTTATATGCAAAAGTATAAATTCTTTCTGTGACGTCATATACAGCGAAAGTGTTAATGTACGCACTGTCCAAAGGTTTAGCTAAGCTTCCGGGTTCATATAGGATGTGATAACTACTCATGTTCGCAAAAATTTCACTCACTTCTTTAAAAAAAATAGATTGAAATTTCAAAAAGATGAAATAGAACACCGTGGCGTCAAAGAAATTAGCATACGAGACTCGTGTAGTAAAATGTTTGTATTCGGTGTTATTTCAGCAATGGTTCCACTCCGAACACTCCGCCGTTTCATTTGTCTAGACTGTGGAAATATGGATGTGATTAATATATAATTTTTTTCTTAGGTTGACAATAGCAGACATTCCTGATTACCGCAAGAGAAGCTTCAATATACACATACGGTTCGGATTGATACAGATGTCTAATGCTGTCAACGTGAGAAAAAATATCATGGGATTTTGTATAAATATATATAAAATCAATCTGATTAAAATAAGATCCTGGTTGGCTTATTTTTTTTTTATTTCATTTTTGTTAATATAATTACTATAATTATTATTTACAATTATTCTGCTGCAAGAATGGTTTTGTTCGTGAAAGTAACCGGGATCTGAACAACCCGCATAGGAACTCTCGTTCCTATCTCACAATTTACGAGAACAGCAGCAGCCAATCAAATTCGTTGTAACATGTGCAAGATTACGCGAGTGTAATTGTTTTTTGTTATGGTCGCCATTTGTTGTTCGTCAGCGTGAAGATTTCGGAGTTGTTATAGATTCGTTTCTTGGTAAAAAAAAACGACAGACAAATTTAGTCAACTGACAGTGTATGTATGATATGATATTGTAAAAATTGAAGCAATGTTGTTCGTATTCATTCGTAATGATGGATCTCAATCAATCACTTTTTGTTATTTTGCGTCGGAGGTTAGCTGCAGTTCTGTAGCTCGCTTAGTTTCGCTGTCGGGTATTTCATTCGTCGTGGTGTTAACGCAAAACCAGAGAGCTACAGTTCCATCCTATGCGAGTTACCCTATTCATGGAGGCATGCCTTATTTTACCAACATGAAATCATGTCGGGCCGTAGCAGCCGTTTTTTTTTCATTATTTTCGCCTCAAGTTTCTACTGTCGATGGGTTCTGAAACTTTTTCATCAATTATTTTGAGAACGATGGTCCGAAATTGGTCGATTTCACTACGAAAACCGCGGAAAATGGGAAAACTACAGCGAAATCCCCGTGTTTGCCGCCATCTTGAATAAGTTATCGTGACGTGACGTGAATAGGAGCTGTAAATACAAGTGAACTAATTATTAATTTTGTTTCTTTTAGTTTCAGATTGTTAGCTACTATGTCGTATGTAGTTTTGATTTTAAAAAGGAGTTTTTGAATAAAGCTTGAAACCTTTCCAGTGGATACACCAGAAAGAAGATTGTCCGGAATACAGATGAAATTATTGGATTGAAATTATTTGATTGAAAAATGGTTGGCTGTGCCCAGCAGAGCTGATATGATTGTTGTGTTTTTTTCAAAAAATAAATGCAGTTGTATTGTCTACAAGGATCACCCCAGGTACATGGTTTTATAATTCTAAATGTGTGTAGGGAACAACATATAAAATGTTTTCACAGCAATTAAGACACATTAGCAATTGTTAATAATTTATCAAAAAAATATAACTGATGTCTCTGTACATGTTTTCCCAGCATAGGGACAGGTCCAATAAAGGAAATTTTGTACTACAGGTAATAATTCATATGCAAGATAGAGCTTTTAACTACAATTTCTGTGCAATTTTAACAAAAATATGACACTGGTAATCTGACTCGTACTAAGGAAAAAATGGGTAAAAATAAAAAGGTTTTACAAATGTAATTAGTTATTTATTAGTTGTAGTTGTTTGTCAAAATCTATTTGGCATCGTATCAACATTGGATTAAAATATCCCCAAAATAAGAATTTTCACATATTCAGAGATATTTGTTTGAATCTGTTGGATAACAAATACAGATCCGTATGTCACACTTGTAAATTATGACAATGTGATAAATTCTCGTTCACCACTGAATAACATTATGAAAATGCTTATTCTTCAAATGTTTTTAATCCGATGACAATAAAATACAAATACAATGCCAATCTGATTATACCAACTTCACACATGGCACATTCAGTCCTCTGTACCAGTGCTTGATGAGCTATTCTCAATTATTGCATCAGACTCTATACTGTCACTGCTAACACTATCACTATCTGCACAGTAATGAATAAGATGTCTTTCAATATAACTACTCTCATCTTTGTAATGTCCACATGAACACTTAGATACACAAATATCACAACAACTGTGATATAATACTTTGTCTTTTCGTTTAGCTGTTGTACAAACAATAATATGCAACCCTTTAATGTAATCATATAATCTAGATGTATAATCAAGTGATGAACAGTAGACAAGTGTACGTGGAAACTGGTCAGTTTCCTCTCTCACCTTATCAACCATTCAGTAAATCGTTGAGGGGATTATCACGTAAAATTTTCAAAACACCATATCTAACATTAGCCTTATTGGGACAATGAAATGAAGCGACTGTCCTTGATCTGTGACTGTAACAATTTGGATGCTGTTTCTGTCAATGCCAGTACTTGCACTTCAGGAAAATAGGATCATAGTTCTCCTAAATAGAAAAAATACTCTCTAAGTGCACATTCCTGCTCTTGGCGCCTGCCTTTGTTACTTTGAGCAATACTCGGCTTTCCCATTTAAAGATCAAAAATGAAGATACTCAACATATGTAACTTATTTTAATATAGATACCGGTAATTCATGTTTTCTCTGTCTTAGGGGCTTGAGGATTTGAAACTTGGAAGGAGTGTGAACACATTTTTGTAAAACATTAATTAACTAATTTGTACCATGGGCAGTTTCGGCAAATCAAATTGTTATACGTGTAGTTTAAAGTGGAGAGTCATCACCTGTACATGGCAGATGGCCATAGCGTGTCATTGTTTACAAATAAGCATCTACTAATGAGCCTTTGCATTTTTAACATGTTGTTTATCATCACTTGAGACTCAATTCCTGCATTTGCACAGGTGACAATCCTCCCGCTTTAATTTGTAGCATATTTGATGATGCCTATGCTTGGATCTCATATTCGATGGTTATGGCTTTAAACAACAAATTCTAAAACGCTGTGGTACAATGTTTTTTTGGCAGGTCAGCATCAAGATTTAATTCTGTTATTGTTGCTGCTGACAAACCACAATTTCTGATAACAAAAATATCTAAAGAAAAAAAGGAGCACATTAACATTAATTTGTTTTCATCATCAGATACAAACTTCATTAATTACAATACAAACATTATTAATCAATTGAATTATCTTTTTTGAGGGGTAAGTAAAGTAGAATTCTACTAAAATCATTTTATTAGGTACATACCTGGTCGTTTATCAGGGACACCAAAGGTAATACAATTATGATTGCTCCATCAGTTGGTGATTATATCATTGAAAACATTTCCTAGATCCAGTTGGCAGAATTGCAAGTACATGTACATCATTTTACCTATAAGATACTTTATAGCCAATTTGTGTTCTCCTTTCAACTGTGTGGGATCGACACCAAACTTCACACAGACCTTAAAATTAAATAGTAAAAAAAAAAAACAGGTCACAGTCATGTATAAGTAGTACCACTCGAGCGGCGTATTACCAGGTTTTTAATAAGACAATAACATGAATCGAAAGATAACTCTGACTACTATAGAACAGATGAGCATTGGTCAGATACGTTTGTTTGGGGCTTAACTTTTAAATCAAATAAACCGATGTGACTATAGCATAAGGGGATTTTTATTATTTTATCAAATAATGCAAGATACTGGGTAGTGCGAGATGTACACAGGAACATAGTCCCTCTATCCCTGGTCTGGAAATGAGGAGAGACATTGTGACAGGGAGTAGTATTAGTTGGATTCTAGTTTATTTTCTTGGTTAAAGCATGGAGGTATGTGTTTATACCTCCATGGTTAAAGATTGACAGTACTGGTAAACACTAGCCATTGTTAGATGCAGCAATACAAAATACTAGTAATTTGCGACTTGTGTATATTGGATAAAAAAGAAGAAAAATGGGTGGAGAGGTGTAAGACCTCGAGTTTGTTTATGTTTGATCTAATGAAGCTTGTAATCAAACAAACCAGGGTTTAGTCTAACCTGGATTTTACCTATCAAATTTTGCAAAATTTTAGTTTTTGTCTTGTAATTCAGGGTAGATAATAAAATTTACCTAATTTTTCCCTTTTAAATATCTATGAAAATACCCCTTTGGTTATAGGTATGCTAATGTTGTGTTTGTTCAAGTAAGCTGTTGTGCGGGTTAAAGTAGCTGGACAACAGGAAGTGCTCTGCCTGCCAAGCTTCAAATAATGACATAACATATTTAAACAATGTTTTATCAGCACTATCTATCTTTAAATATTCTCCACAATTGCGACAAAACATATGCAAGTTATTGCAGCTTCCTGCTGAATATTAAATGACTTCAATTGTTAATTGCGTGAGTATATCAAGTTTTCAAACGCAATGTCCACACAAAACTACGAAACGTACACACAACACAGTATATTCTTCTTTTTTTTCTTTTTTTTATTATTATATGCAGCTTACCTTTTTTCCTTTTTCCAACTGTTATTTACAAAATTTCTAACATCAGGCTGGGCAGTTGGAATATTAATGGCTTGAGCAACAAATCGCAAGATCAGAAAACACATCACGTCACTTGACATCGTGTGTGTACAAGAAACATGGCTCAGCAGTTGCAGTAGTTTTAGTTTACCAGGTAGTTTAGATGATTTTGATATGATTCGCCATGACAGAAATGAATGTGTTAAAAACCCTAAAAAACAGAGGGGAGGGGTTGCTGTTTTATTTAGAAATAGGTTTAAAAAACACCTCATTGAAATTAAAGGCTGTACAAATAACTTTATTTGGTGCAAAATCAACAAAGCAATACTCAATTCAGACAAAAACCTATTTGTTGGTTGTATTTACATTCCCCCTGAAAATTCCTTTATTTATAAAAACAAAAATCTTGACCTATTTAATCTCTAAGAAAAAGACATCTTAAAATTCTCATCTGAAGGTGACATCATCATATTAGGTGATTTTAATAGTAGAATTGGCAACTTAGATGATGTAGTCGATGACAGTAAAAACCAGCATCTCCCCTTACCAACTCATTATATCAATGACAATTTTCGGAAACGAAATAACATGGATGTCCACTTATCATACAGTGTAAACAAATTCGGCAGGAAACTGATTCAATTATGCATAGACTGCAACCTAATCATTTTAAACGGTAGAAGAATGGGTGATTCAAAGGGTAAATACACATGCCACACACCAACATGTAACAGTACCATTGACTTTGCTATTACTTCTAAACCATTATTAGATAAAAATTAATTATTTTAAAGTACATGGTCTCTCATTAATCTCAAACCATTGTTTAATAACATTGTCCATACACGTAATAAAAAATAGTCTTCTCAAAATGAATAAAACATCAAAAAAATATATTAGATATCCTGCCATCTAAATATATATATATGGGATAACCAGGCAAAACATCATTTTGAAACATCACAGCTATTACATAATAGTGATATTGAATATTATCTAAACAGATCCTATAGTGACAATGATACAGACAAGGCAATTATAGACTTTGAAAATGTAATCACCTCCATTGCCAACAGAGGTCTGAAAAAAATCACCCCCAAAATAATGAAAAAAAAGAAGAAGAAAAAGAAAAATTGGTTTGATCAAGATTGTTGGTCCATCAGAAAAGAGCTAAGAAGCCTTTCAAATCTGCTGGAAAAATTTCCCCAAAACCCAAATATACGTGGTCGTTTCTCCCAAACAAGAAAACTGTTCAAAAAACATCAAAGAGAAGAAAAAACAAAAAAAAGCTCTACTACTAAACCAACTTGAAATCTCAAAAGAAAACCCTTCTGAATTCTGGAAAACATTGCGTGAAATGAATAATGAAGAATCTCACAACGAGTGTAACAACAATATAAAACCAGTTGAATGGCTTTCATACTTTAAAAAGTTATTTAATGCAAATTCCACATCCCACAGTGATGATTTAACTATTGAATTAAAGAACAAAGAAGAACACATGGCTCTTAATTCTGACTTGAACGATCCAATTCTAAAAGATGAAATTTTAAAAGGAATTAACCTATTGAAAAATAATAAAGGTTCGAGTCAAGATAAAATATGCAATGAAATGCTAAAACACAGCCAAGCCAACTTACTGAAAGCCATACATAAGCTTTTTAATATAATTTGTAATTCAAACCACTTTCCAGATTCTTGGAACCTCAGTTTTTTAATACCAATCCACAAATCCGGCTCCAAATCCAACCCACCAAACTATAGAGGCATTGCCATTTCTAGTTGCCTTGGCAAATTATTTACAAGCATTCTAAACATTAGACTAACCACATTCTTAGAGAAATAGAACATACTTTCAAACAAGCAATTCGGATTCCGAAAAGATCGACGCACAACAGACAATATTTTCATTTTTAAGACAATAATTAACAAATATCTTTATCATAGTAGCACTGTCAATAACAAAGAAAATATTAAAATACAAAAAAATAATAGTAAAAATACAAATAAAATATATGTGTGCTTTGTTGACCTAAAAAAGGCCTTCAACAGTGTCTGGCATCAGGGGTTGTATATTAAATTGTTAAAACTTGGAATATCGGGCAAAATCTATTATATTATCAAAAATATGTATAGTAAGGTAAAATATAAAGTTAAGAGCAAAGAAGAATAAACTGAACACTTCACTTCAAGGGTGGGAGTAAAACAGGGCTGTAACTTAAGCCCAACCCTATTCAATATTTTCATAAGCGATTTACCTGATGTTCTTAATAAACCTAGATGTGACCCACCCAAACTACAAAATACACCCATTAACTTTATAATGTATGCTGACGATCTTGTAATACTTTCTGAATCGAAAACAGGATTACAAACTTGCCTTGAAACACTCCCCGTAGCAAGGTACCTAAAAAAGTCTTTTGAAATAAGACAGCAACCCCAGTGACAACCTTTTTCCATTTTTTAAGTTTTGCATTTTGTTTTCTATCTATCGTAGTATCATAATTTTATACTTGCTATTATCTGTAATGTATTAGCTTAGCTTGTTTTATTTTATCTATTTACTGTTTTGTAACCTTTTATTCCTTCCTAAACTTTTGTAACCATTGCCAATCCCTCCGGGGAATATGTAAGTGTTAATAAAATTATTATAAACTGTCGACGCCAACACCGCCATTTGACCTTTATAGACAAAAAATTATAAATTCTGCGAAAAATCAAAATAATGACAAATACTGCTATAAATTTGCTCACTATGTATTCATAGATATAGATATCGTAGACCAAAGTAGAAGATATTAAAAATGCTGTAACTCAGGCGAAAATTGTCCGACTTAAATGACATTACGAAATGACAAGAATTGACATTACGAAAACACATGAAACAGAGAAATGCGAGTGCGTTCTGAAGTCTTCGGGTTACGGCCATCGAACGCAAAGTTACGCTGCAGGACAACAGCTACAAACAAGACAATATGCGAAGTATGCAAAGAAACAACGATTGTTTGTCAGTAACAATTACGAAATTCATCGAAACACGCATAAACCTACCTCGAACTTCACCTCTGCAGCAGTACATGTGTGGTCAGCCATTTTTTCATCTGGAGTTCTACGCTTGCGCAAAACATGAGTTTAACCGCTTTGTAAATTGCCTGGTTCAATCATTGCTGGAACGAGAGTTTCTATGCGGGTTGTTCAGATCCCGGTGCCTTTCACGAACAAAACCTTTCTTGCAGCAAAATAATTGTAACGTCAAAAAATAATTAAAATAAATAATATTTATAGTAAATAATTAAAATAAATAATAATAATAATAGTAATTATATAAAAAAAATAAAAAATAAAAATTAAGCCAACCAGGATCTTATTTTAATCAGTCTGATATAAAATATACATTATACATATAGAAATAATCATCAAATATATGAAAATATACATGAAATATGTAGAAATATACATGAAATATGTAGAAATATATACATCAAGTAAGTAAGTTAAAAGATACGTTTAAGCGGGGGAGTCGTCACCTGCGCATACGTCAGATGGCCATAGCGAGTCATTGTTACAAACAAGCATCTACCCGTGAGTCTTTGCGTTTTTAGCGTGTGTCGCTTTGGACTCAATTCCCGCGCGTGCGCAGGTGATGACCCTCCCGCTTTAAATATTTAAAAATACACATTAACTACAAGTTTGTAAAATATGCACTGACCATATGAAAAATGTATGGTCTGTTTTTTAATTCGTTACACGCAACCTTACCAATGGTCATAAGCGAGCCACAGTCGCCCCATTGTAGTAGGAGTAGGCCGTGCTGACCATGATTATAGCGTCCTTTATTTCTATGCAGAATTGTATTCTATGTTAGTTAGTTCCATCTAGTTATTTTAAGATCGCATTCAATACGCGCTTTTGCAAGCTATTTATCCTGGACTGTCCGATGTGGCTTAACTTGGAGCGCGAGTTCGAATTTCGTGTTTTCATTATAATATGTGTAATGTGCCTTTAATTTTCAATCTGATGACATAACTGTTTGCACATGTGATGAACTTTATTCCTTGTCTATTTGATAGGGTGTTGTAGGAGGTTTTGTCCCTCGGCTAATGTCCCTGACCTGTTTTCATATAGTGCACTGCATGGATTTCCCTCCAACAATATGGATGAATCTAACCTTTGTCTATTTCCCCGGGGTGTTATAAGTAGAATAAGTGGCTCGCCGGATGTTGTGGATTGTTTTAGCCCTCCAACTATTTTCACAGGATTGGTAGCGTTTAGAAGATTAAACTGGTAGCATTTGAAAGACTATATTGACATAATCAGAAGAGAATTATTTGTATATACAAAGTTTTTTGCAACACAATATTGAGCCTTTGATTGCATCGTTTTGATGATTACAAACAATAAACTCGTAGAGACAGTACACTCTGTATCATGGAGAAACTGTGAAGGAGCGTGGGGAATGTCTGTTGTCAAATCAATTTTAAATTACAAATTCTTTCTTTGTATTGTTTTATATTATACACCGCCATAATAACTGGGTTTATTAGCACCGCTGCAATCTGTCGATTATTCATTTGTTGATTTTAGATCTTAGTCTTGGTTTTCGTTTTCAAGTCACCACCACCATCAAATTTTACGAGCCATATAATTTGGCATCGATGCTGCGAATGGGTGAGATGCGAAAATTTTTATATTTTTGTGTTCACGATGATAGGCCACGGATCAGAATAATGAGACTGATCCAGAGGGAAAGGCTGAATCTACTGGGGATTAGAGTAATGCTAGTAGCAGGGAATTATTCCTGCTTATGACGGTGTTGAAGTCAACTCAGTATTAACAGATATCGGCACATGTACAGATATTATCAGATCTGCCCAACTTAATACGTGAGAGGAAAAAGTTTCCATAGTGCAGATACCCACTGGGTATTGAAATAAGGGATGAAACGTGACGTGGATGATGTTCTTCTTAATCTCTGGGAAATATTGGGATTTGAGAATAGTTCTATAGTTAATTCTGCGTTCAGTTGGACATGTGTATATAATTGTGTGAACTAGTTACGACAATGTGCACAACTGTCTTTAGCGGCGACCGAAAATGACATTATCATTATGCTACAATGCTACATCATGCTTTTTATTGGTTCGGTTGATATATTTTTTTTTCAAATAGTTTCGGCTTTCCAGTGTGAACAAAGTGTGTACTCTAGATGGCCGATTTATTTTTATTCGTAATTCAGGTTTTATGGTTTTAGGTTTTAGGTTTTATGGAGAACAACTAGTCTTAATTAATTGCTTTTTAATGACCTGTGGTAAACTGATACTGCAGGAACATTACACTTGGTTGCCCCTAACTGCTGTAGTTACATCTGTAGTTACATCTGGATAGCCTGTACTACCATAAATTACAGCTTGGGTAGCTGTGAGCTGTCTTTAGTATTTGACAACTACTTAAATAAACTACTTGGCTGGCCGTGAATACCATAGTATGCATGAGGGGTTTTCACCAACTACTAAAATATGCTGTTTGGCTGGCTGTAACTACCATGGGACAACTTTCAGATAACTGATACTACAAATACATCATATTTGCCTGCCCCATGTACCAAGTAGCTTCACAATGGCTCTGACAGAATGCATATATTTTTGGTTAGGCTCTACATTATGACATCTAATTACCTGCAAAAAACAGTACTGCAGGGGCTCTACAAACGTATAATTGTGTACAGTAGTGATATATATCTTGTATTCTGAGGCTTTATCTTCTATGCTGCAATAATAAAAAACATGGTAAGCTTACATGTCATGTACATGTCTTCTCAGCCTACTATCAAGACCCTCCACCCTGGGGCCCAGTAATCTGTTCTTCAGACTTTTCTGATTCCTCCTCTTCTTCTTCCCCTTGTTCCAACTCTGCCGAATCCTCTGCCACCTCTGACTGCTGTACTATCTCTTCTGCCATGGTCCCATCTTTTTCTGGACTCTTGAAGATCATTTTCACTGGTCTGTGTTGTCTTGGGTCTGTCTGGGCAACCTGTGGCCACATGGTGGTAGGACAGCCCTTGCATAGGTTGATGCTACACTCCTGACATCTGAACACAGTCGATACAGGGCAACCTTTCCTTGTTTTTCTCCCTAACTGAATGCACCATCTGCAGGATGAGCCACGGGAGCGCTGACCATGTACTAAATGATGGTTTTTGAATGAGCTGATCACAGGCTCAGAATTTCTGGTATGCTGCTTTCGGGATGAAAAACCACCAACCAGTGCCATGCCAACTTCAATTTGGAAGGCTTTGTGCATTTTCTTTGGATCCACTGATTCTTTGTACAGGATCCAGCTGTTGCATATAGCAGTATCCAGAGGGTAGAAAAAGATGTACTTCCACCATTTCTTTGACTGACGCTGGGCTGTATAATAGGACCTGAGTTGGTTTGACTTTTCAACTCCACCCATGTACAGATTGTAGTCATAAATTGCTTCTGGGGAAGGTAGAGAGTATGCTACTTTCCTGCCAGTATCTGGTGAGCGCAGAAAACGGTTAACTCTTTGATTCCCGGCTCTACAGCCTATAGTATAGTATGTTGTCAGTATATTCAGGAGGTTGGAGTCCTTCCATGATATAGCCACCACTGTATCCTTTTGTCTGGATACAAACTGTCCTCTCTCTAAATTTGTTATTGCCTTGTGATTTAAATTTTTCTTGGGGTTGGTACGGAGGGCATTTGGAAATCCCACTCTATCTTACCTAACGCTGCCAACCACATATATTTCATGATTTTCTAGCAGGTAACTCACCATGTCTACACTGGTATAATAACTGTCAGTGTACAGGACATAATGGCATCCCCTAATGTCAACGATAAGCCTTTCACACAGATCTCTTGTTCTGGACACAGCCCTTCTATACTTCTCATGACTACCAGTCATTGACATGATCTCAATCCTGTAGTTGTAGCATGATTTGCTATCAGCCAAGGCATATATTTTGAATCCCTTAGCATGGGGTTTTCCCTGGATAAAAACTGTAGGTAGTCCTCCATAACGACCCTTGTAGCCAACAATAGATTCATCTATGCAAACCTGGCGATGCATGTCGTAACATTCCCGGGAATTGGTGAAGACAGCATCCAGTACTGGCTGTACTTTATACAGAGGCGCTTCTTTTCTCCTTTCTCTGCGTTCTTCATCATTGACTATATTCATTGGGTCATTTTCTGGGTTGTTACAGTGAAAATACTGCATCAGTTTTTGGTACCTGTTGCGGCTCATAACATTGGCAATGTAGTCATTTCTTATAGCTTGGTAGGTGGACCAGTAGTCTGCTATCTCTGGTTTTGAATCAACACCCATGATGGCAATTATTCCAATCAGTGCACTTATTTCTTCACTGCTAGCTGGAGACCAGAATCTATTCCCCCCATTCTTAGTGATGCACCAGGTTGCATAACTGTTGGTTTCTTTCCATAATCTTTTCACCAGAGATCTTGGAAAGATGGAGTAGAAAGCATCAATGGGTTTTGCACCCTCACCCAAATCAATGCTTGGTCCAGGTGTGTTACCAGTGAAGGGCTGTGTATGGCGTTTTTTTTAGCATTGTACTCCATCCATCATCATCTATCCTACTACTGTCGTCTTCAGACTCAGAGTAGTGTGCTGGTTCAGTATATACTGTTTTCCAGGTGTTTTCTATAAATTTGGCATTGTGGATGCGTAATCTTAACCGTGCCATCTCTTCATCTTCAGATGAAAAACCACCTATTTCACTCCCTGATGAGGAATCTACTGGAGGTGGTGGGGATGGTGAGGACATGTATGAACCATAATCGTCGTCAGAAGTACTGCCATGTACCGGGGCATGGCTTACAATTATCCCCTACATTTCTGGTAGTGGTTGCTCCCTACTTTCTGATGGTGGTGGGTCTATATTTTCTGGTGGCGGTGGGTCTACACTTTCTCCAGATGTGCCATTGCTTGTATCCATCATTTCCTCATTTTCAATGTCACTAACAGTTGCATCTTTTTCAATATCCCCGTTTTTCTGCTGTTTTTGTCGCACTTTCCCAGACCTGGTTGTTGAAGGCTCTGTAAGAAGAAGCTTTTCTGCATCAGTAAGCTGCAAGGAGGACATGTTTCGCATTGACATGCTTCATGCAAGTGGTTCACAGTTGGACCACTTCCTGTAATAACAATGAATGAGAACCCACTGTTACTGACAGGAAAAGGTTTCCATGCATCACCATAAAATAAACGCCATGCAAAGGAATCACACAGAAATGACAGTAGTGCATATCAAAAATATTTGCATTCTAGCAGAGCCAACATGTAGTTATCAATTTTCCATACCGCCCCAGTATGGAAATTTATAATGTGGGTGAACCAAGGATTTTATATGTGTACTTGCTACCAGCATAGTTGAACTGGCATGCACTCAGGCTATGCTCAGTGGTATGAAATAGTAGCCTCATGTATCCATTACGGTATTTTATGTAGTTAGCCTTGGCTGAACTGTACTTACCAGTTCTCAGCATGAGCTTTGTACGGGATTCTTGCAATTCAAAGTAGGAAAAATTCAACGGGAGAGCTGACAAAAACACGTCCTGTTTTATCCTCAGGAATGCACCAAATAAACAGGATTAGTAAAAAATATTCCCTTGAGTCACCTCTATATGCTAACATGGTTGGCTGCAGGATATATGATATCCCTGACCCAGGGGTGCTGCCAGACCCCACATGTTCAAGACTGCATATTTCTTCCACTTGGGCAATGAACCAGTGATCACTCAACTATCTTTTTTTCCACTATGGGGGGTAAACTCAAAGTAGGTTGGGCAAATCACCGGCTACCAAAAAGTTCAATATGGGAGAAAGAGGATTTTAACATTCAAAATGTTTTGTTGGAAGATATAATAAGAATGTGGATAAATTCTATGAAACTGTTGCACGGATGATCATAAATAGCATCAGTGTCAATGATCAGTAATAGAGCTCGCGTTTCATACAGAAACCAATCGACTATGGAGCAGGGTGTGCCCAATCTTGCCGAAATATTATCTTGTATGTAGACTGGGGTTGATCGGTTGTTTTCGTGCTGAATCAAGCATCCTGCCTAGCATGGAATTACAGTCACTTCGTTCCAAATACCACACTTAATTATGTAAATAACTATCAATTAAGTCTTAATAGATACAAATAAGTATGCTGTGGCAAATAATTATAAACAGTTAAACATATGTAATTAGAAATACGGCATGCTTGTATCAAACAATTTATGAAATGACTGTATATACGCCGTGTCATAATATGTAATTAAATTATCATAGGATGATAAGAACTCTGTCGATAATATATATAATTCGTGCGTGACCGGGAGGTTCTGGGCTGTTAATAGTGGCCCAAAAATTCCGTGGCAAACCAATCCAATCTCAATTCCAGAATAGCGCTATGAGCCGGTTTCAATCGTATGTACGTGGACAATATATCACCTGCATGTGAAGAAATTGGTTGATCACAATACTACAACACTAAGACTTCACAACGTACTAGTCCACATAAGTACATCTTAGACACATATCAAGGAACCAAACAACGTGGGACGAAGTGACCAAGTAGTATGACAAGGACTTGGGAAGAATTGTTCCTGTGGTACGAAGTGACTCTGAACGAAGTGTTCCTGTGGTACGAAGTGGTCCTGTGACACGACGTGATATTGGCGCAACGAAATGACCTAAACGAAGTGAACGTGTGGTACGTAATATCTCGTACGTAATGATGTGTTTTTGGTGTAAAGTGACCGCTGCCCCCCCCCCAGCCCATCCCATGCGCTGATATTCCTTTCTACTTCCCACAATTTCACAAACACACAAATTGCACAATATCCATGTATCCCTATTAAGAAAACATTTGATTAGGCTGCGAAAAAAATAATAACTCTGTTTCTTGTTTCCGCGCGCATGCGCAGTATAGCTGATTTACCGTTTTCAAAATGATTTCAATACAAAACGATTTCCCCGTCTTTTAATTATAAAATACACATGTTAAAATAATACATGGAACATCAGCAAACAAATGATTTCTTATGTGGGTACAACTCATCATAAAGTAATTTGATAACTGACAACTTCCAAGTGCAACTAATGGACAATTACCCAACAGACATCGCTATGCAATCACAGTTGTTTTGTATTCTTCTAGCATTTCAACCACGAAAAAAGTGGTCGAATTTTCAGAAGTATCTTTTGAGTTGGTTGAATTATACGAGTGTAAATTCTAGTATTAACTGAAATGCAAGATTGAAAAAAAAATACTAGTAACTACCATTTCAAGAATGCAACAGACGGCAGCACTACATGTACCACCCACAGAGCTTGTCAAGTTTTGTAAACAATATATATATTAGTTCATACCAGTTGTAATTTGTAATAAAACTAATAACACATACACTCGCTCAATCTTGTTTTCATACTTTTTTTTTTTGGTACTGCTTATCTCATTTTGGAAGAATTGAGTGGCGCTGAAAATGTTTTACTAACTTCAATTTATATAAAACGTCCTGTCTAATCACCACCGTGACTAGATAAATGGCAAGCAGTAAAAAAAACAAGGCAAGTTAGTGACCAATGTCCATTGGTGAATACTCCACAGTATTATTGGTTTTAATACAAAAAATTGAAAGAAAATCTAAATGCAAGCTAAATAATTGACTACATAATTGTTTTACAGCCATCACAGGTGAATGTCGATCCATGTCTCCTTGTAGATAACACATGTTTTACTTCAAAAGACTTGTGTCTCAGTTCAAACGCCTCTCCACTTTGTCTCGTCACTAGCAAAGTTAAAATAAACTCATTTTATCTTTCATTTTATCTCCTCATTAGCATATTTACAGTAACCAATAAATGCCTTTAGACTGACCATGGAGATTAAAACAATGCAGTTATTTACTATATCCAAACAAATGTTCACGAAAATGTCTGTTTTGATGCCAAATATGAATTGGTGGCTGCGAGCAAATACCTGCATTGTTTTAATTTGCATATTCATTACTGCCAAAAGCACATCTACTTGTGCCAAGGTGTAATCATACCAAATATGAATAAAATCGATATGGTGGTGGTAGAGATAGCAACAAATAACTGCATTGACCTAATTTGAATATTTTTGGGAGGGTGTGGTCATTACTGCCAAAAGCACATCTACTTGTGCCAAGGTGTAATCATACCAAATATGAATAAAATCGATATGGTGGTGGTAGAGATAGCAACAAATAACTGCATTGACCTAATTTGAATATTTTTGGGAGGGTGTGGTCATTACTGCCAAAAGCACATATACTCGTTCCAAGGTGTAATCATACCAAATATGAATAAAATTGACGCTGTGGTGGTTGAGATAAAAGCAATTAACTACATTGATCTAATATGCATATGTTTGGGAGGGCTTGGTCATTACTGCCAAAATCACATCTACTCGTTCCAAAGTGTAATCATACCAAATCAGCTCAGTGGTCGCTGAGATCAAAAGAAATAACTGGATTTAGCTAATTTGAATATTTTTGGGGTAGGGTGTGGTCATATTAATAATAACCTAAAAGATGACTTCCGATGATAATGAAGCTATTTTGAAATTGGGAAGTTGGTTCTGAGGTTCTGCAAAGTTGGTTCCGAGGTTCTGAGTTCTGAAAAATATACACTATCGATTGAATACATTTGGTTAAACTTGTGAATCTGAAATCAATAATTCATGAATCTGAATTTGAATCTAACCGAATCAATTTATTCTGAGCATGCTCAGTTGCTCGTCAGTGCAGTAGGGAGGGGTAATTTTGGATGAAAATCTTGAAAAAGACCCACATAGGATTTTCAGATCTGGAACAGAGACTTGTTCATCAACCTGCAAAGTTTCATTTATATCTGCTGCAGAATTTCTAAGAAAATGTTAGAGACACCACCGTACCATTGGACGATATCACACTCTGGAGACTTTTTAAAGACTTTTCAAAAGGGAGAATTAATTCTGGCGACCGTTTTGTATTGGATTCAAGGTACAGTGATTCCAATGTGACAGCATTTATTGCAAAAAGCCAGCACTCTACAGACGCTATGAGTGTACCATTGAACTGCCAGTGTACCATTGTACCATTGAACTGCACTTTACGTGATTGCTTGGAGTTTGGCAATGTTTTAAAGTTTGAGCTAGATGAAGCGAAACGGACTCAAAAAACACGTGCCCACCACGATCAGCTTTCGACATTTTATTTGTTCAGTTAAGACAATATTTCCAGCATATGATGATTTTCCGGATCAAATGCTTGGTTCAAACTGCACAATGATATTGTCGATTGGCTAAAATGTAGCAATCTTGGTTGGGAAGTCCAGAGTATACATTTAGGAAATGTTTTTGTGTCAGAACCGGGGGATGCACTATGGATGATTGATTGTCGCCGTGGGAAATTGGCAGAGAGATGTTGTCCTGTTCAACGCATGTTTGATGTTTTCCAAGGATATAACGATCCAAGAAAAAATAAACATATACCAAAATCCTCTACGTGAACAATCACTGCGAACTACTTGTCAAAATTTCATTGGAATCCTTGAACAGGTTGGTATTTAGCCAAACAGGATGAAAAGAAGCAAGCAAGACACAATTTCATGTATCCAGTAAGTACTGTTATTAACCTCTTTCAAGGATTGTGAATCAAAGCATGCTAGTAATGCAAGTAAAAAATCAACACCTGCACACAATATATACTTATCACCATTATGTGTCAAACATTTTTATTAATATGTATGCATTGTGCCACCCTGTAAATCCCAGACAGTACAAGATGCCTACAGCTATGATTCACTGATACAACAATTGTCAAATGAGACTGACTATGAACATGTATTTTTGGGTGGGTCATTGCTACCTGTGAATAGACATAGATTCATACAAAGAATACATGCAGCTGGATTGCCTTTCAGATCAGTATTGTATACATTCTTGTGGTGGTAATATTGAAAAATTATGTGTGATCAGTACAAAAACTGCACAGTTATCTCAACAAATAGAGAAAGATATCCCACATATTTCATACACGACAGTAGAGACATACATTCTTCCCCTTAGTTGGTAGAACTACCAAAGTCAAGCCATGTTACTTGAGAGAGATGTACAATAGACTTATAGGTCCCGGGTTACAGGTAGGATAATTTTTTTAAATATAGCTACTAATTTCTACTAAAAATCTTTTCTACTGCCACTATTTCCCTGAGAAAATTACATTTTTTGGTATTTTTCAACAGAGTAGAGTTGTTTGATGTATAAAACTTCAAATCATCTGGCAAACAATTACATTGGTCGTGTAAAAGGATAAACATTTGACAAATTTGAATGATATGGTTGGTATGAATTCTTGTCAGCTGTGGTGTAAAGTTGTTCAACCAGTTTCATGTACCCAAGATTAATTAATTGGTGCTATTCAGTATCATTATATTTGAACACACTGTTCACATGCATTTCAGGAGATTCCAGTGCAGTATTCGGTGTCACAGAAGCAGAGGTTGATTCACACATCAATCAATTGTTGGAACTTGAAGATCCAGATATAGTTTGTGATTTGAGAGAACGCGACCCTGGTCGACCCCCAAAATATGCAAAATGTTGGGAGCAGTGTGACGAGTATATTAAACATGTTGCAGAAGAAGCAGTTCAGGAAAGACGACATGATGCCATTATGTACAGTTCTGGTCCAAAAATCCATCTAGTGTCCTCACTCCAGCATACTGGTCGTCTCTGATTAAAATTTATGGTTCAGCAAAGGCAGCTCCGAAATACTCATCATGATGTTCTTTATGCATCTGCCTATTTTAGATATGCAAAGGAAATGGCAGTGAAATTCAGACAGTACTCCACTTTTGTATATATGGATGAAATCATCAAGCCCACAAAGACATGTGACTGAGTTAAATATCCAGCTCCAAAAGGAAGAGGTGTTTGAACTGTTATTTCAATGTAGTGTTGCTGGACCAGACCACGTGTGTGCTATGGTACAGTTCAGTAAGTTTGATAGCACAATTCTTGGAAAATGATTATGATGGTGTGTTTGCCATACGGACACCATCTAGTAGCTCATGGAATAATCCAGTCGTAAGAATTATGTCCCCACTGAATTTAGCCTTCCTGTGTCTTGGTGTGATGAGAACGAAAATGTCCACAGAAATGGAAAAGATTCTGTGAGTGTGTAATAATATGAAAGACATTCGTGATTCAGCTGAAAAACATCCATACTTCATGGGTGCATTCCAATCACTCTCTTATTGTCCGTTTTACAACGCCTAGACTTGAAGAATGAACCCTTTACTTTAGGTGCTGAGGGAACATATATAAAGAAATTTCATCAGACAAGATTGATCATGAGTTGTCAGACAAATCAAACTCCAAAGATATTGATTACTCCAAGAATCTGCAGGATGTTGTGAAGTGCAGTGATATGTCTTTTAAATACCATGGACCACCACGGTTCAGAGAGTTGCATTACCTACCTGATCCAGTACCAGACAGTGATAACCTGCACTATAAACAATGTGAACATGTTTATGGTACCACCACCACTGTTGATCATCGACTATCTCTGAAAGCATCCCAGAAAAAAAGTCATGGCATTCCATTCAATCCATCGGCACAAACTGCTTGCAGGGTAATTTTATTTTTTTTATTTTAGAACAAAATGATAGTAGATTTATGTTCATCAAGTAGATTCTTGAACTATTTCTGGGGATGGCACTGATTTTTTGTTAATTAATGCATTCAATGTTTTATACTTTTGTTTTTATTATACAGGTATCAAAAGTGATAGTTTGTACTCTTTGTGGCTAACCTAGAGTACTACATGCTGCAAGAAAGTTGACTAAAAATCAGCAAAAAGATCTTGACATTGCATTGGAGAGTTTTGAATGTAGCTGTTGAACAGAGATGTTTGATTGTATCCCACTGGCAGCAGACAGAGATGAACACATACTTGGAAAAGTATATGTTCGTGGTGATCTGATTTGCAGTTCCCTCATTGAAATTCCCTACTATTCCTCTTCAGTATTTCCTCGTAATATGCATCAATTGTGCAGCAGGAAACAATCTTGTCACTGGTCCCGATTACTCTGATAGTTATCCAAGATGTAATAACTGCGCAGAAAAACCCAAAGTTTTGAAAAGGAAACGAAACATTTTTATTAGTAAAACTACCAACAAAAAGAAGTAAAAAAACAGGCACATTGTAATTGAAACTTGACTTGTATTCTGTGACTTGTGTTGAATAAATAAACATTGTATTCCAAAATGCGCTTGTACTCGCATTTGTCTCAAATTTTCCCCCTTTTATCTCAGTATTCAAAAAAAATCGCTTCGCCGCCTCATTTTAAAATTTCCATGAAACGAGAAACAGAGATTTGTTTCCTAGCCTTACGGGCAAACTATGTATGAGATGTGTTTAATGTTATTTTTATGTTGGCTTGCGTTTCAGTTAGAGTTATTCAGTTATTCATTTTTGACAAAATGTGTGTACTCTGCCATTATGTAAACTCACAAAAAAGTATGATTATCTGATTTATAATGCAATCACCAGACTGCACCATTGCGTCGCTGGAAAACTGTTAATGTCGATGCATACAAACCCTACCGAATGCACTAATCAGATATGATAACATCATTCGTACACCATTCGTACACTTAAACTGTCATTGTCACAGTTAACACTGCAGCTTTGATATTAAATAAACCTGTGTTTGACACTCATTTTTAAGACTTGTACGGTTTTTTTAAAGCAAGTCGTATCGTTAACTTTTAGAAGCGAATGGTGCTTAAATCCAGCTTATTAAGCCAATTTAATCTGTACTATAATTAGTGAATGTATAAATATCATACAATATATACCTTTGAAAAAAACCTACTACTGACATGATGCTGAAACATTATTCACAGACAAACTGAGTCAACAAAAAGAAATCAAGAGACCAACACGTAATAGACTTTACAGACAGTAATCCGTTGCTTTAATTCACGAACAATCTTGCATACAATCTCTGGATGAAAATAACGAGACAATCACGTACAAGCATCTATTATCTAAACACACACATTACGTGATGTGAAAAGACAATGAGATACAACAAAAGATCAATACAGAATAGACTGACTATGCAGAGAGTAATCGGGAAGCTCATCTTATCTCGTTTTGGCGAAATGAAATTCTTCCTAATTCATGTCATTCATGGTATTATAGCCAGATAGGATCTGGATGATTTGCCTACCTTATTTTGTATACACACAATAACAAGATTAAAAACCAATTTATAGAAACAGTTTTATAAATTCCTCATAACCTCACAGCAATGTCCACTTTCTCCCGCCTATAGAGTATATATTTATATATATACATATCTTATCAGTATGTGACATGTAGTACAGATGCAGGGGTACGTATTACAGTTACATTGCCGTCTTATTTCCAAACTATTTTTTTTAAGTTGGCCTGACTGACATTCAGAAAGTTATTTGGTAAATTTAATGAGATTTTGTACAAATATGATGAATCTATCGCTTATTCTGTAACAATGTGGATGATAAGTCCGATATATTGTGGTTGTTCAGTGTAAAAAAACAGTGTATAAATTGTCGATATCTTCATACTACGAAATAACTACATAAGCATTCCTTCGTGACTTACTTTATAATTTATGTCCTTACATTCATGTTATCTAAATTATTGAATTCATTGTGATCACTCTGCAAACACTCTGCGCATTTGTTATTGAGTTATATTATGTTATATGTGACTCTGATCACCACTGGAAAGTAATGAGCTTTTTTTTTGTTGAAGATCTACAATTTCAGAGCAATCCTTCCATGCAAATGTAATGTTGCAAACAAAATAAACAATCGCTACCTAAAATATAACATCCTTGGCGGAGGTCATTATCCCAGTAATGTGATTGGTTCATTCAAGTATATTTGACATCATGTCCGACAATCTCAATATAGCCAACAACTGAGTTAACGAGAAGTATTTTACAAGATTGTGTCTAATTTGCTACACAATGTGATACCCTAACAGCCGGACCAATCAGAGAGCAGCTTGTTTTTGGCGGTTTTTTTTCGACATGACATCATGTCTTGTTGTATGCTTCGACTAGACTACAATATCTCAGATCAGGTAAAATGTGTGTGTGTGTGTGTCGCATATACGTAGGACATCATTTCCCAATCTGAACTTGTCATTTTCCACGAACTATGTAAATGCCACTGATTACAATTTACGTCAAAGCTGATAATTGTTTTACCAGACCCGTAAATATACCCATCGTATGAGGGTATAAACTGACGGAAGTTGTTGTTCATGGACAACGGTTTTTGAAAATGCATAAACTCTTTGAGAAGTCTTGATATTACGTTTCCGCGTGGGTTTATGCATTTTAAAAGCAGTTATAAAACGCTGTATGATATGGACAGGATATCAAGTTTGTGACTCTGGAAGATTGAATTTAATATTTTAATAAATCTGATATTCTAAGGTTCCCTCGAGATATTCTCTCTTTTTTATGTGTCACAAATGTATTAGTCAAATGGAAAGATGCATCAACTGCAATTATGTAAGTACGGAATACCCTTATTCAAAGATACACATAGCGTGATTGCTTAGATAAAGACAAATGATCACAAGCTAACGTGGAATAGAATAAACATGCAGACTAAATTACATTAGTGTATGCATGCATTGTGTAACCAATGAATGGTCGTATAATATTACAAGACAATCAAGTACGAGCTTACTGCTTACAAACTGATGTTTGTCCATTATTCAAAGACGCACATAGCGTGATATTACGATATAGTGACATACAGTCAAAATACCACTCCGCTGACTGAATATACAGACAGTAATCCAAAAGTTTGCTTTAACATTCAAGAATGAGAAAAGGCAATCAGTTACAAAGTGCTGATGACCATCATCTAAGACATACATTGCGTGATTGTTTAGATAATGCAGAAAGCCGTTGGCTGTACATCAACTTTAACGTTCACAATTCTGACGTGTATTGGGGCAACTCATCATGAAAGATCGTCTAATAGCGTCAAACAATGGCCATTTAAGCCTAGTGCAGATGTTCATCCAGCCCTCAAAGGACATAAATTGCGTGGTTGTTGAGCCAATGGCATGTAATGTACAAGCAGTAATGTTTAGGCATGCAATAGCTTTAAAAAAATACCAAGTCAATTCCTGATTCGGTGACTGAAATAATTATGAGGATAGGCACGTTTTAGGCATGTGATATCTGTCAATCGTGAAAAGAAACTGGTGTAGACCTAAACGTTATTTCAAAGAGTAAAGGTTTAAGAATTATAATGGATGTTTGCATACTGGTCCTAGACATTCTGAAGAGATGCTTAACATGTAGTATTCTTTGTAATGCTTCTGCAGATGTGCATGTAACTGACTGATTACTAGGTACATTCATATATCTTCAACGTTCTATGTTCAACTCGATTAACAAGGTACGCATTGCAAATGAATCACTCGATTTGAGCTTTAAACGTAACTAAGAAAGTTACAACTATGTATGTATTCCAGAATAAAAAAACCTTGCATGCGTTAGTTGAGAAACTTTTGAATTACCAATTACCAAGCTGACCAGTAAAGATCATTATGCTGACTGTAAGTTGCAATTTATTTTTGGGTGTGACGCTATTTCAAGAAAATACATACTTTAAAACGTATAGAAAACATTTTTGCCGTCAACCGCCGTTTCATTGATGTATTATCAGACCATTAAACTGTACATATGTCATGTATAAAACTCTTGACTGTTTCGCGGGGGGCAATCTTTACAATGTACTTCACCCGCTGTTCGAATTTGATATAAAATTGTACCTTTCTGCTCAAATAACAATGTATTGTGTATATAAAATATTTCAGAAAATCGCCATTTTTATATTTGAATCTGCGCAGTTTTTATTACATTTATATTAGTTACGAAAGTTGTCTACAATTGTAATAGTGTGGTGTCTTGGCACAGCTCGCATATGGGTATAGCAACGTGAGAGTATGAGTGGAAGGTCTTCCACCACAGCGAAACATTACACGCGCAATTAACCATCTACATAGCACCTTCTGTGACATGATTCAGAATAATAGGCAAACAATGCTATGAACAAATCCATGTTTCAGCCATATCTACCATCATTTTATATGTATTCTCAACTTAACATGTGAGTTATGTTGGTAAAATAAAACATTGAAAATCAAAGTGTATATTTTATATTGTTGTTTGACCACACAGCAGTCCTCGTGAAGTTTGTTTTCGGGAGCGTCGGCGTATAGGAATTACATGTGTCGAAGTCTAAACAAACATCGCTAAAATGTTTCAAAGGGATATAGCATATAAGAATTTAAAAAGAAAAGGAAAGGTTTTCTTGATCAGTGGATTTTCTATATAAACTCGGTACAACAAAGAATTACTACACTCGTTTATTAAATCTGATACAATATCTCATTCATGAGATATCTTCTATTTAACTCATGATTTTTTCTTTAAGATTGACGTCAGCAGACACGAGTCATAGCACCAATATTCGTTTGTGGCTCGGATTGATACAAAAACTCACTACTGACGTCAACATAGGAGACAGCATTATGGGATTATATGTAATTATGAAACATTTGACATAAATGCAATGAGAGAATACTGTTATATTTGTCTTTTGTGGCAGGTCTATAATAATAAAAAAATATGGAATGCACAACAAACTATTTAGAAGAAATCCATGCGAGGCCATGTTTGAACGAATATGGGCCTACTTATATAGACGAACCTCGTGACACACTTACTAGATTGCACTTGGTTAGGTCATAGTTCCTGCTGTATTGACGCTTGTGATGTTTAGTAAATTAACTATGTAACAATTTAGGAGGTTTTTTAATTAGTCTGAAACACAATATCGCACGTCAATGTGCGATATGGATAACCCTGTGCGAATAACGGATCTTCTGAGTGAAAGTAGCGGAGCAAACCTTTTGCGCCGTTCAATTTCACTTCTTCCGTAATATCGTGTTTTTGTTTTTAATCGTTATTGGTCGACGATAAAAAGTCAGGTAGAATACGCCAATTAAACAAAATCTATTGTCGAATAGTGATCAGAAACCAAAATTAAATATGCGAAGTGGTAGCATATGAATAGTGCAGGCCTTACAGTAAAAATAGTTATTGTAGTTAACGAGTCAAATGCGAGATCAGATTTTACTATAAATGTCAATATCAGGCGCGAATAACTCGGTGTTTTATATCTGTAACGAGAAAAGACAAAACTGATGAATGTTGATGGAAATTTGTGTTTAGCTTTCTCACTTTATTGATGCATAGTGTGAGTAATGTTAAATTAGTAGTTTATAAAAAAAACATCGAGTATCCATACCTAGTGTTTCCCGTTTGTGTAGAGCTTGTGTCGAATGCCTATTTTTGTTCACCTATTTAACTCGTAAAAAGAATATAGATAACTCCTATGTACAACCGTTTGATTATATATTGCATTTGGTCGAGGCAGTTTGTTTGTTTGTTTGTTTGTTGATAATCTAGAATTTATGGCGCGTGATTACGTGTAAGATTGTTTGCAATTAATAATTCTCAATGTTTTATTAGTATATAAACCAATGGCGAATAACCTCCCATTACACCGTTCTTAATTCAAATGACGATGCAATTGTTGACGTTGAGAACAAACATGTATTCTGTGTGAGTGTAATGCTTTATACCTTTTATCAAACGAATAGAGAGATATTATCGTAGTTCTCAAGTCAAGAACATAAATTCATCCGTATATTTTATGTGGACTGAAGCATAGATAACATGATGGTTATCACTCGCATCCGGAATATCTATGAGTGAAGATTCTAAGTTCTTTCTCCAATTGTTAACAGAAGGGCAAAATAAAATTACTCCTTCTAAAAGGGGAATTGGTACACTCCCATGATTGAGCAGAAATAAGATACACACTCACCGCGGGCTTTGTTCGTGAAAGTCATTCTCATTTTCGAAATCTTATGTATATCATGGTTATGTGCAGTTATTGATAATCAGCACGGATGGAATACTGTTCTTATATTTGTGAACTTTGCTTTTGATTATGTTAGTGTCTGTGTCATTATGTGATGTTAGCCATTTCATTGCGCATGTTACAAAATTGTGAAAACTTCAAGTCAAGGAATACTCAACGAACTGGTGTTTTGCTAATGTCATAATGTCATACTGATTCATTGGTGACTAGATTTTGAAACTCCGAAGTTGTAAAGCAAGTGTTTGGATTACTTGGATTTATTTTACATACATATATATAACAATATAACAATTTGCTGTCTGCCCAGGAGTTGGTGGTCATGACCATAACAGTGATGTGTTATTTACTTTATCGCTTCTAACAGACATGCACCTTGATCAACTACATCTAACGTACATTTTTCACACGCTTTCCAAAAAAAACTTCTATTTTAAGTATGCAATATTTTATTTATTATTTATTTTATATTGTACATACATTGTTTTCTGCGTAATAAACAGTAAATGGTCATTTTCAGCAGTGTGAATTATCGAGTATAAAATCGGAATGAATTGAGAACTTATTCTAGTTACATATATGATCATTCATATCGACCCACTATTTCACTACGCCACATATTAAAATGTCAGAGTGTCGTGGAAGTGACTGCAATCACTTTCACACAAACGTGCCAGACCTTCTATCTGTATTCACAAGTCACTCAGTTTAGAGCGTTCTCGGTGAGCATCGGCGTACATGTTTGCTTCATATAAAGAATATTGTAATCATCAAAACAGAGTATCTTACTTAATATCCCTTCTGGAACGTTCCCTGTCACATGGCTGTCAAATGACTAAAATTCCTTCGAAACTTTGAATGCAGCCGGTACAAAATCAGTGCATCGAAGGACAATTTGTTATGCAAAGTTTCAGTGACGTCGTTCTTGTGATACATCATGCAATATCCACTAGGCGGACAATATACCATTTAATATAATTGTTTTATTTAATATCATGTAACTGAGTCTAAACCAATCACAGCATGCGTATCAACAGTGTTAAATGTCTTCATAACCCATGCGCAGAAGCGTTACGTTGATAGGTCATTTTTGAGTAAATAATGAAAATCCAGTGACTTTGATATATGATCAATCTGAATATTCTCACTATATAGCAAAAATGTCATGCATTCACCAATCATGCAATCACCTTTGAAGATTTTACTGTTTATAATTCTCCCAACCTTACATAGAATTGCATAGGATATATTGTCTCCAATGAAATGCTACTGCTGCTTTCAGAGTTACCTAATTGATGCATAAAAACCGCCGATAGAACTAATCTACAATTTAGTTAAAATGCTGCCATTTGGTGGTTTCCAATTTTTGTTTTCAATCGTAGTTGATAAACAGGCCGCAATACACGTAACGTCTTCAAGGAATGACATAGATGTGTGCAAATACATAAGAAGGGTTAAGATTGTTATGATGCGCGAACACATAAAACGATTATTAATATTATTTTCTGCTGACAAAACATCTGGAAATGTATACATGTGATAAATAAGATATCAAAATTCGTGACCGAGTTCAATAAATACGATATCTCATGATTGGTTATCGTCTATATACAGATTTGCTTGTACCAACAATGTGTATATCACTTATATAGGGTATTGAGTTTTAATTTAGTCTATTGTATTTATTGACTACTACCTTGAACGTATAGTGTCTTCTAAAATACACACAATAGTTTTAAAAACAAATAAATAGATCTGATTTCATCGATGAATGGCATGCTGATGAAAGTAAAATAATGGGTTTGTTCGCTGAAAACTTGATTGACTGAAGATATTCCACTGAATACACTCTACAAAAATGTACAAAGAGAGCCGCGTGCTTTTAAAGAATCGTCGTGACATAAAATCAACACTAGTAGCCGCATTGGCCTTTCATTGCGTTTTAGTTAAGGTCCGGGAGCCACATCATCACTTAATGTCTTCGATTATATCGAGTACGGAGATCAACAATGTATGTATCGAGTCAGTAGGGAGGAAAACACAATTTGGTTTTCTATTCCGTGCTTAACTGCGCAATTAAGTGAGTGAATTTAACCATTGACAGAATAATGACTTGTCACATGACTTTTCAAAGAAGCAATGATTTTTGTAGCATGCGTGACAGGCTCACGGAGTAAATCTATATGACTGATGTTAATTTCACGTACACGATCCCAATGCAATAGAGCGGTTAGGTGCTGAGAGGGGCAGAAAAGTTATCCGTAGTTGTTAAAGTTGTTGGCTCGTGGCATGTTTGACGACTAACTCTTGATCTGTATTCGAATATCAGAGCTTATCTTTATCCCGACTGAAAAGCACAAGTCAATTTAACACTACTTGATACTTTCGAAAATAAAAAGCCTTACCTTGGGTTGTGGAAAGGGTAAAGCTTACAAGATATGGCGACGTGTAGGTGTGCATAGTGATTATGATAATCTTCTTAATAAACGGGCGGATATGAATAATTTAAAGACTAATGAATAATTTAAAGAATAAGGAAGGATATTATGCTACACTGACTCATGACCATAGATGCGATCAAAAACATTTTGTTACATATTTTGCTTTTCTAGCATCACAACAAATTTAATTCGATGATATCTTGTACCGCTTAAAAAATCGCACACTGATTCGTGTGATTTAATGGCAATTAAGTGATTACCAGTATAACATGCATTGTCAATTCGTCACTTGTGATCGTTAAATTCCATGACAAATTTAAAGTTGGTAGTTAAATCTACTAGTATATTAAAAGAAATTGTGTTGTATTAGTGTTATATTTTTTTATTTTGTTCTATTTGATGCTGTCGAAATTTATATCTTAACTAATCGAGTGAAAAGTTGTTTTGGTATCTCCCGAATTATCATAGTTCAGGTATATTAATAAATTCGAATTAATGATCAGTACTCGTTTACTACCAGAGGTCTGTTCTGACAAAACCGAAGTTATATTGATTAGTAAGAACAAAAATATTTTCGCATATGTACACAACCCTGGTGTCACGTTTGACAATGGGTTCGATATGAATGATTATGTATGTCACTTTACCAAATGTCAGCAGGAAGGAAATGTTTATCCATTAAAACTAAATGTTGGACCATTTAACTGTGTAAAGTGTCGAGAATGATGCAGGAAGGCTTATCGATGGGAGTAAGAAATATGACCACATCTCAACGTTCCGTATTGAATTACATTGTTTGCCTGATATGTTATGCATTGAGGGTCTAATACAATGTAAATGAGCTAGCTCTTGATCTCTTACGTCATCAATTCATTCCTACGATATTGAAAAAAGTGATAACTTGCGGTGAGTGGATGTTTTCTGTAGGTAACCCACATTTATGGAACGATCTAAGATATGCGCATTATGAGTCTCGGTAATCGCAAGACACATTATTTTCAGGAAAGCTTTCAGTGCCGGCAAATGTACCAGTTTTTATTACCGGTACTGTCAATATTTCGATTATTATTTGTAATTTGTTTTTGTTGTTCCATGCGCTCTTAATCATTATAGATATCGTACACACAATCGATATCTCAACAAAAACAATCCTAAAGGCTGGGTTGAAATAAGTATCTTTCATATTTTTAGACTGTGTTAAAACAAGTAATTCAAGACATCTAGTCGGAATTTGCTTATTTCTTGAGTAACCAACTGCTTACTTAAACAAACACGGAATTGTATCAAATGATTGTGCAAAAATATCCATCGAATTTGAATGAAACAGAATACTGGTGGATGTGTTTTTTCACACTGCTGATGAATGTCAACCACATCGTACGTGTGAAAGTGTAACAAGCGGACAGGTTAAAGATCAACCATTTATCTGGACAATGGGTGAAATGAATGCAGTCACATACGCGCACTGTTTGAACAATGTTTCATACTGGATTGACGAGCAGTAAGTGCCTCCTGCGAGAAATATACACACCATCATAACATGAATATGAGGTTATTACAAGGATACAGAAATGTTTGTACGAAGACAGTACAGGGAAGTATGGATCGACGCGCAGTGGAGGACGATGCGACGACATACTTTTCGGTGTCCTCGTAATAACCTTATTATTGAACATCTTTTCCTCCCAATAATACAGCAGGAAGGAAATGTTTATCCATTAAAACTAAATGTTGGTCCATTTAACTGTGTAAAGTGTCGAGAATGATGCAGGAAGGCTTATCGATGGGAGTAAGAAATATGACCACATCTCAACGTTCCGTATTGAATTACATTGTTTGCCTGATATGTTATGCATTGAGGGTCTAATACCAATGTAAATGAGCTAGCTCTTGATCTCTTACGTCATCAATTCATTCCTATTTACCAATGTAAATACGCGCACTGTTTGAACAATGTTTCATACTGGATTGACGAGCAGTAAGTGCCTCCTGCGAGAAATATACACACCATCATAACATGAATATGAGGTTATTACAAGGATACAGAAATGTTTGTACGAAGACAGTACAGGGAAATATGGATCGACGCGCAGCGGAGGACGATGCGACGACATACTTTTCGGTGTCATCGTAATAACCTTATTATTGAACATCTTTTCCTCCCAATAATACATCACGGGGATGCCGATATCCAAAAAGTTTAGAACAAAATCAAACCGTGATGGCAGCCATGTTTTTTATTATTATTAGAGGACGATTACGCGCGTAATCATTCCATATTTGGCATTCGCATTTCTTAATATGGTTGGATGAAAATACCCCGTAAAATTACGGCACGCAGTAACTTATGATGTTACGGTGACAGAAGCATAATAATATGTTTTAATTGCTGGTCCAAACAAGACTTGAATTTTAACAAGTATTTTATTTCTCATTTTTATCGCACGGACTTTGAATATTAAAAACAAAATTGAAACATTGTCCTAACTCGAGTAGGAAGTCATGTAACGTCGATGGTACACATCTAAACTACAGTTATTGTAAAGATTTAAACCAGAATAAATGTGTCAAATTTGATAACAATTAATTTGAAAACAATTGCTGTTTCGATTCATTCTAGTAACACAACTATGTCAATCCACGCTTTAACGTATTTACAAATGCGCCAGAAATCTGAATTGGCAGGAGGCAGAAACATGACATAAACGATTTATATTATATGTGGTATTTATACGCCATTAAAATACAACGGTTCTTCAAATGAAGTTTATTGTCAGTAATCATAAGTTTGAAGTGCTCTACATTCAATCGGAACGCTTCGAGGTCACCCACAATGAGGGTGTTGGGGGTCATACACACCAATGGATGCCTTGAGGCACCGTCAAGTCAAGGCTGTTTCATCATTCGAACCGAATCAATGTCATGGTCGACTTAAATAGCACGTACTGTCATCTGGTTTGTGTGGTGACACGACAACACCACATGATTGACGTTTAATTGGAAACCAACATCCAACATGTGAGATACGTCATAAATCTGCTGACGTCAGTTTATATCAAACCATTTTAATTAGTTGTTCACCAATTCAATGCACGTGCCAAAATGAACCAACGTGCATCTCAGCGTGCAGTTGCCATGGTATAGCAATATTTCGAGTTATTCTTCCGACGTGAATAACAGTTCAAATAAAAAAAATTAAAGAACGTTGACCCAACTTTGATTAAATGGCTGATGAATTTGGAATTTGAGTTTCCGCAAGGAGAAAATCTTATCTTTAGATTTAAGCATGGTCTTTGATTCACGTTTCTTAGTAGAGATTAATTTGTTTTGAACACATGTGTTCTGATTGCAATGTTTGTTCATACAGGGTAAAGGAGTAGATTGTTGAGGTATTTCATTTTTTGCATCTAATAATCAACCCAATTTAAATCAGTCTCATGAACTGAAAATTTGTATTTCAACATCGAATCAATGTCCATAGATTTTCGAATTTAAGTGGCGTTTGTTATTGAGGTAATGTCAACACATGACGTCAATACATAAAGCCGGGGAGACGTTAGCTCGTGACGAATAGAGATTAGAATCAAGAAGGCCAACAGGGATTTGTTCATTTTGACCGCTGTCTATACCAATCTACTTTGTAGTGTGTATGTGAGATTTCACGGAACTGTTGACACACCTCTGCCCCCTCCTCTCGATTATTAATACGAATCACTGAATGATTTGCGAAGTTTGATGAGAGATGGTTACTTTGTTTATTCCAGTTAGCGTGTATGATCCTAAATTTTGTTAACAATATGTGTGTTGTAGTTTCACATATCACCTAAGACGCGTGTCAATCGAACATAATAAGTAGATGCAATTGGTGATTATGTAATCCGAAAATAAGAGTATGTTTTAAAATATGCAAATATGAACGAAATCATGCAATGTTTTGTGGGATTGTTTGATACTGTATATGTTATACACATTGAACTGATTTTATAATGCACTGAAGCAGTTTTCGTTCGGAAAAACAATGTAATGTTCTAATATGCATGTGCAGTGGGTCTTTTTGGAACGAAAATCAATAATCACTGCATATGTGTAATAAGTATCGAATATTTCTGTGTTTCCTACAATTGAAACATTTTATAGCTAATGATACAAAATAATAAAAATACACAGAAAATATAACTGAACAGTTTGTTCAACAACTGATATACAGTTCATTATGTCCATTAGCACGTTCGTTTCGGTATTTTGTTATAATTTTTTTTAAATAGCATATAATGATAGTGACATCATTTTGTGCGATTGTGTGGAACCGGTTATTACTGTAAAGTGTGAATGAGTGTTCCTTTCTGTCACGCTGTGCTATTTTATTTAATATAACAGTCCGCTCTTTACTGAACTCTTTACGAATTGAATTGACTCCAAAGTTAGTAATGCACTCCTTGAACCGTAAATATAGTGATGGCTCTAAAAATAACTGCATTTTGTAATCTTTTATGAAACTAAGTTTAGATGCATTACGACGTTTTGAATCACAATCGAGTTTTTAGACTATGGAAGCCATGACACTAATATACACGATACCTGTGGGGTCACTTATGAGATAATCTCAATGTATCTGTTTATATTGCGTCATAAATTACAAAAAGCAAAATACTATATACTGTAATATGTGTCATCAATTCACGATGTTGCAAATTCTGCAAAAAGTCCATTCTTAAAATAAGAGTATTCACATAGATACGGTCAGAAGCAATTACGTTGTTGATAACTTCACTTGAATCATTTAATCTATCAAAATGGAATAATTTCATGTTTTAAAATGCAATCTGGATATATTTCTGTATATATGTATATATTTCAATAAATAAAATGGGGTACTAGTGTTGAAGTTGTTTACAGGATCTACTCAATGTAATTACATAGCAACGTGTAAATTTTAAACAAGTGCTCGTACGTACTAGAATTAATAGTTCGATTTGCCTTGAATATTTAAAGCGGGGGGATCGTCACCTGCGCACGCGCGGGAATTGAGTCCCAAGCGACGATAACAACACACGCTAAAACGCAAAGGCTTATGGAAAGACGCTTGTTTGTAAACAATGACACGCTATGTCCATCTGATGCATGCGCAGGTGACGACTCTCCGCTTTAAGTCAAATACAACGAAATTGTGAATTCGTTTTCAGGGTGGACTATTAGATTGTTGTTGTAAGCCCCAATCCAGCTTGCTGTCAGTGTTATTGTATATTACAAACAGATGTTGTCAGCAAATTTACCATTGAAAAATAATATTAACAATATTTAGATTGACAATTCGCGCAGTTCATCGAAATATGTCATATCTATCTTCACAATTATATTCAATGCTGGCGACATAATGATTGAAAACTACATACATTCCATGATTGCTTTGTGTTGTTGTCACAGTACCGATACGTTATAAGCTTTCTTCTGCACAGTCATACACAAAACATGCTGACATGAATTGGTATTTCTTTCTCTATATGTATGAAGCTAAAGCTACATACTTAAAATGGGTGAAATGTATCACTTTAATATCAGGGTTGTCATTTATACTTTCATTTTTGTGTTAATAACGATTTCTTGAGATCTACGTATGTATTGCCAGGGTACAATAATCTCAATCGCTGAAATTCAACAGAAGCAAAACGTTCAAAGACTAACGACCAGGTTTTAAATACCATCGTAAGAGCTGCGTATATTTAACCATAATCATGTGAATTGCCTTAACATAAAATATTCATGTATTTTATTTGTAATCTTCCATTATTTATTATTCAAACTCAGAGCACGTTTCTGCTCAACACTGAATCTTCGCTTGCCAACTGGAATTTAAATGTAAAACTGCATCGCAATGAGAAATGTGAATGTTACTAATTTATATGATATGATATTTTGTATAACGCCAAGTTAGAAAATCATATGGCTTCAAAATTTCTGTAAATGTTGTTTTGCTTGCTACTAGGTCAGATACCTAATGAGGGCGCTGTAGTTGTAGAAGACGTGCATCGTATAGTCTATTCTATTCTATTAATCATTGTTATACCTGGTGGGTAAGGTTTTCAATTCGCGATTTATGGTTTTGAAAACACATTTATAACATTACGTTAATATTTCATTTTGATTTCAGGGAAAATGTTTAAAGTAAACTGATTCCAGCTCAACCCCAAAGCGTTTTATTGTTCTGGTTGTCAATAACAAATAATTAATTTATATTCCGGTTGCTTTGTTCATTTTACAACCATCGTCATTTTTCATTTTAATAGACATCAATAATACTACTACTGACTGAATAAACCACAAATTACATCATATCCACCTTTACAATTATATTCTATAGTGACGACAAAATGATTGAAAACTACATTTCATAGTCGATTTTCGTTGTTGTCATAGTGTTGATACATTATAACATACTGACTAATTTAGATCAAAGGTTGAGTGAGGTTACAGCTGTGTCGTACTGCATTACTTACATAGTAAATCGTATGTGATGTTATTGAATAGCTAAATCTATTTGAATCACACATTTCAGTACTGGAATTAATATACGGAAATGGTCAACCATCTGGGACTGAAAGCCAACAAGGTAGTGCCATAACACTGACAGTGTCTTAAAACTGTCTGGTTCAATAAAATCTGTAGCGGGAAATTCTGTTTGTATCATGTATGACATATGTTGCTTTATCTTCAATAGATCGCTCCATCATGTTATTAGCATATGGTTAGCATCTATTCGATAATACGGGTAATAGTGTAGTTATGTTTTTAATCACAATCCCACTTTTTTGAAGTACTATCTGTATTCTAGTGTAACTTCTATGGGTTTTTTTTACTATCAAGTGGAAATCATTCGGTTAGTGGCACGTGTGAACATCGTCATAAGTTACGAACCTACCAAACATTTCAAACATACCAAAACACTCGTTGTTCGCTGGAATACCGATGATACTTGGCCTTTGTATTCATTGTATTCGCAACAGTGGACGTGATGCCGGGAAAGAATTATACACTATTTAGGGGTTGGGATTCTAGTGGACATCTCGCTCTCACTTTCCACGAGATCTCAGCGGATATTTACGTCTACGATATACTTCATTATATGACATAAATACGGTCGCCATCTTTGTTTATATGAGACCCATATATCTCGCACATGCGCAGCGCGACGACTACGGCGCTTTAACATACTCATACACTCATAAATGGTCCCACAATGTAAAAATAAGGGGACTGTGTCATGCCTTGCCTTGTTCAACAAATGTCAGATTTCAATCTAGATTCCTAAATACTTGATTCTCGCTTGGTATACATTCTACGAGCATATAAAAACAACATATTAGGCTGGTGCGTGTACATATACTTACGATACATCCACGTGCACATTTATATTTCGAGTATGACATTTACTTTTCTTATAGTAACACATTGTTCATGATCTGAAATTTGTTTGATTGACAACATCTTTGTTGGGGTTTGAGAGGGTCACTCGGCAACAATCGCTGGGTCAACAAGTGTCGATGAATTAGTGGAATTATAATGAATAATTTGAGATTGCTCCGTGACAGTTAGTTGAGTAAAATTGTATGAATACAATATAGGTGTCAATGTACGAGCGGCGAAGCTGCGTGGTTGAGTTGAAGTAAGTATACAAGACAGGATTTGATACGTCGAAAAAAAAACAAGTGAACAAACAAGCTGCTCACTGATTGCTCTAACTGTTGCATGTTACGCTTGGGCAGCCAATCAGGAACAGTCTTTTAAGAAGTTTTGTTTTGTTACTAGCTATGTGGTGGAGGTTGAGGCAACGCAGTCGTCATGCAGTGGGTTTGTTCCATTTCGTGGAAATATAGAGTTGTTAAACACGCGTACGTCGTGTTTAGGCACAACGAGTTTTGCCCATTCATTTCCGCCCACGCGACTAGTGTTTCACTGACCTATATAATCGATGTATTTTGAACAACTTGTGTAATAACAGGAAAGAATGGAGCACTATATTAGGGGGTAGTTTCGTAGCTCTCTCAATCATAACGACATATTGGCGGCTATTTAGTTCTTATATTGGTATTTCGTTGTGTGACCAAAAAGGGTAGATAGATTCTTGTAATATTAAAAATCTGTCTTCGGTTTTTAAATAATGCCGGCTGTACTACTACAATGCATATACCATATCAGCTGCTTTACGTATACAACAAATTATATTCACGTCATCACGGCTGACCTGTATTATTTATTTTGCTTAATAGTATTGCGCAGTTGTCACTGTTAAAATTGGTATAATCAGTACAATCCCTTCTAAACTTCCACCCACGTAAGGATAAATTTTCTTCAAATGTGATTTATGCACAGAATATCATGATTCGTTGAGCGGATACATTTATATTATGTGAAATATATTTAAAAATAGTCGATGAGTTTCCACTATTTTTTACAAATGTTGTTACAGAACCATGTCTCTTGCGTACATATACCAATTGCATTTACTCATTATACTTACATAGTACATTACGGTCTGAATATTGGCCACATTTAGCTATAAAAAAAATCTCAAAAAATCAAGCATTTCGAGAATACTGTAATCAAAGTATGTACAGAGACTGTTACAACATAAAAAATGGCCGACTGCACTGATCTGTGTACATACACATCATCAGACACTCATATAGAATCGTGCAATGTAAACATATGGGGTAATGTCCTGACTAGATTCCTAAATATCGCTTGGCATACATTCTACCAGGCTAGTGCGTATACATATACTCACTGTAAATCCACGTGTACATTTATATTTGTGTGACATATGCTAGTAATTACTATTCTAATACTAACACGTTGTCCATGTTCTTTTGATTGACAACACCATTGTTGGGTTTTGAGAAGGTCACTAGGCAACAATCACTGGGTCAACACGTGTTGATGAAATAGTGGCATTATAATGAATAATTCGCGACAGTTAGTCAAGTGAAACTGTTTCAATAATATAGACATTAACGTAAATGCTCTAATTTTGCCATGTAGTGGGTTGTGTAGAAAGTGTGTAAAAACTGTTATACACGCATAGCATATAGATCACGTGGGGTCTATTTCGAACATGCCGCGGCTCGATCATAGTTTTTGCATTTTTCCATTTTTGTTTTCGTATATTCAACTCATTTTTATTTTATTTTATTTTATTTATTTTGATCTATTATGTATTTGTTGATAGTAAAATTAAAATAAATATATAAAATAAAATACATGCCGTACAGTACATCAGATTTTAAACATATTGGGCGCCTATGTCGTTTTAACATCTTTAGAAAATGTCCGAACTCGACGATGGTTGTCGATACTCGCAACTGGAATGTTTTAGGCCGATATAATCTTTACACTATCATTAATACATGTTAATGCCAACGGGATACCGAAATAAAAGATTAGAACATCAGAATTTTTTTTTTAGAAACGAGGACCAAAATGTTATGGAAAAAGACAATAATTGAAAAAATTATATTATTGATATATCAACAGTTTTGACATGAAATAAAAAAAAGTCATATAAGGAAATATAAATCCTAATATTATTAAATAGTGACGTTTAATTCCCAGCGTAATAATAAAATGTTATCCCATCCAAAAATAAAATTTTCCTCGAACTAGCTTAAATGTCGGAATGAATATATTAAATATAAATAATTTGCATTATTTTTTATTCATATTGTACTGTGTGCGGTTATCACAAGCCTTCAAAAGATTACTTCGACGACTGACGCCGTGGCCGTGTTAACACTGCATATTTTACCTCCGTGTCAATGACTTGTAGTCATTTAAGTATTAGATGAAAAAAGTGCATTTAGGTTTAGTCACGTGTATATATCCTTATATTCCATTAGTTACATTTTATTACTATTCTTCACTTTCTAATTGTGCTTGTACTAGCGTGAATAAGCAACATAATTGATTTGTACATGTAGGTTATAGTGGATCAAAGTCCTCATTCAATGAATTAGCATACCGATGTGACAAATTAGTTTGCAAATGGCATGGTAATAGTATGTGAGTGGATACTCTGCATATTAGCTCTATACGTTATTCAGGGGAACTTCATGGATTTGCACACGATGTTTTCTATTTCATTCGTAGTGTCTTTTCGAATACGAATGGATAATTTATTTACTGCTACTTTTTTCGTTCAGCTGGACATATTTACTAGAACCATTCCTTGTTATCAAGAGACTTTCTCTAAAATAATTTACGCCAATATTTCTAATTACATGTATTTATTTACCAAAACACAAAATGCCATTTGCTTTGTTCAAGATGAACCTGAAGTTCCATCGGGTGAAACACCTATACACGGCAGACTTCCGTGATACTAATATGTAAAAAAAATGATAAAAAACATGAATCGCAATCAGACTCAAATATTAAAATAATAACAATCTCAACGACATTAGATGCACAAGCAAGAGATGCACCGCTTACAGTTGAAATCAAAAGATACGGATTCTAGAAAATATGTACTTAATTTATTTCTTAACACTTAATTACATGTATTTTTCACTCACTGATTTGACTACGTGCATTGGTATATTTGTCAATGTGAGAATGCAAATTGGAACCCTATAGTGTTGGTGCGTAGTGAGTGGGAAATATACTCACAGGTAGGAGCAAGTAGTGATACAATTAAAACGCAGTCAGTCCTCAGAATCGTGTGTTGCGAGTCAGTGATACATTTAAAGAATAAAAAAGCATGTTCCTTTCACTCACGCAAAGAGAAAACATTGTAACTTAAAATGGGAATCAGGTGTTTAACTAACGCAACTCTCACGCAACATTGATATGTATGAAAGTGAATAAATGTGAACCAACTATCAAATTTTGAGTTCAAACATGTACTTGCATGAACCAATAGTAACGATCTCTGATCTGTGAATGTCAATTTTAAATAAACTCAATTTTTAGAAAAACAAAACCACATAAGTTCTAAAGTAATCGAATATATTAGTCATCTAAACTTTTAAATGTTATTATTTAAAACTTATTATTTTACAATGTTGACATTATAGTTAAAGTATTTTTAAATATATTCTATTACTGATGAAATTATTTCTATTAAAAATATATTTCTCAAACAACTTCTATAGAAATATGTGTAATTCATATTGAATAACTGTTGGAGATGGTTGTTTTTATTTTTCAACTATCATTTCCACTGTTTCTTTTTTTCATTTTTACTGACTCCCATGTCAGAGCATCATTGCCATAAGGCGTTGACCCAGTTTAACACATCCTTGCATATATTTGTCGTATTATAATGCAACACAGAAATTAAAAAAATATACACAAACACAAACGAAAAACCGTTAAAAGAATGCGATGACGATTTTATCAACATTAAACTCTGTTGCCATTACAAACTTTTAAACGCACGTTTTCTTGCCTGCAGATCACAATCAAAAATCGACATGATTTGCGTTTCAAGGTTGACTGATGTACCTAAATTGTTTTCTTATGTTTAATGTTGGATGGTTTATGGTCATATACCAGTAATACTGCTTGTTTTCTTAACTATGCTTTCATCTTTGCTTTATATCCTCTGGGCATCATTCGCAGTAATAATAAATTCTAGTTTACAAACTAGATTAGTTTCTGAGGCAATCAACGATGTATAACCAGTATTCTTTACTTACGGCTATCGAGGATGTTGTAATATCCAGTGACATCCCAACACAATTAGTCTAAAAACCCTGAAACCTAAATATGAAATTGTTATCATGAAACATTAAGATTTTGACATATTGCCCCAGTTGTATTTTTTATGTAACCCATTTCAAGGTGGTATTAAATAATTGTGATTTTAGTATTGGCCAATTTGGTAAATGCTCGTGTGAAAGAATAAAATAACCAACTGTTTGGTGAGATCAATATCTTTGCTTACTTTCTCCCAGTGATCCATGGCATTCAACACTGGTCAAAGGCTCGTACAATACTCACTGCAAATTACACATTTGGTTTACTTGTTGTGTCCGTATACATCACTGTACAATGGTTCTATATCAGTATATAATCCACGTAATACCGCCAACTAAAAAGGGTAACACAACAAGTAGGTCTCAATCAATAACAGAGAATGAACATGGTATCAACAGTCCAATCGCTAAGTGTGATACGCTCAAAATATAACTATCTTAAATTTGCGATTCACTGTGTACATCATACATATGCGGCTACCATCTCGATCTTATTTCTACGATAATTTCAATCGAGGATTTAGCAGTCTTCCATACATTTTGATTTCTGTCAATACACTCTAATAAGACACAACGCTTTATAATTACTAAATACGGACCTAATTTCCCGGGATCTTCAATCATTATTGACAAACGTCTTGATATGTTTTGCTGCATCACTCTCACAAATGTAACTCGAACTTTCAGAGTCTTCCTTCTAACACTTTCACCACAAGTGAGCTGTATAACACATAACTAGCGAAGGTCTACAAAAACCTTCCAAGTAAATCTTAGCAAAACATATGCAGTCATTGCATGGTTCCCCTAAATTCAAACAAACAAACAAAAACATTCTTCTATACTAAACACTGGTTGCCATCTACAGTATGGATTCAATTATCTGGATTCCATGGCCTACTAGTAGAGCCTGATTGTGATTTCCAATAACCAATCGAATCTACATCTTTTTTGGGGTATGTCTCTTCAACTTGCGGGCAAGTGGCCAATGGCATTGAGACTAACCTTCATCCATCATGAGCACTATGTCATCCTTTCGCATATTTGGTTGTGTTGCAATCCATTTATGACGCTCCTTTAGAGGGTGTGTCACAGTTTAAGACCTGCTTATTGCTATTGAGAGGGGCACCCACAGACATCACACTGGACATGAGGTTCTCTCACTGCTAGAAAGGGGGTAGACAAGACAATAGTACTGGAAATGAAATACACATACACCAAAATATCAAGTTAAAGCTCCTGGCTTTAATACCAGGAGATCTGGCTTCATAAACCAGAAATAAACCCGGTGGTGGTACAACCTTTGACTTCAAGTCAAGATCACAATCTGCCATCAGACCTGTCTGGCACACATCTATTTAGATAAGAGGGCGAATGTTGACAATAAACTCTGCTTCAACTAGAATTGACCCCCAATAACTCGTCATCTAACTGACCATATATTGTCAAGAAACCTGAGCATTTCGGACTGATTTTATCATTCTTTTTCATATGTCTCGTGACAATCATCTTTCAACAGCTCTCGTCTTTTTTATCCTCATCTATCTCTGCTAGTGCTGCTGAAACGTTCTTCTTGGTGCCAACAGAATTTGTTCCTTGATCAGATTTTTTGTCACACATGTCCACGACGACAGATGAAATATCTGTAGGCATTTAGAAATGAGTTTCTGGCCATTGAATTTGTTTGCTCAATGTGTAAAAAAAGGTTAAAAAAAAGCCACCATAAATCTGATGGAGCAGTTTCCAATCTGTCCACTGACAAATCTGTTGTCGAAGCCTAGTATGACGTCTTTGGCCGCTGAGAAGTCAATATACTAATATATCGACCACCAAGTGCGAGAATCTGAATGACTGATAGGACGATGAGGTATATAATATATTATATTTCTCCCGGTCAATATTGATGTACAGTTTTGTTTAAAATGGTAAGATGCTGGTTATTGTGAGCTCATTTCATTTTTTCTCCGAACGTTTGTCGTCGTTGCAGTCAGAATGTTGTATTGTTCTAAGCTGTAACAAAAAGATATTACTGACATTATACCAATGCAAACCGCCGAAGTTGGATGACCGCCCAGTGTTTGCACAGTTCAATTCATATATGAAGTCACCTGTGGGTCGTAATTGTACATCGTGAATTGTGCAACAGTGGCGGATTCAGTGGGCTGGCTTGATTTGTCAATGTGTTTTTGGGCTGAAGGGGGCGCGCCTAGCGCGTGTGTAAACGAGAATGGGACTTGCCACTTTTCATTTTAAAAGATTTGTAAGATTTGTCTGCTGTTTGTTTTGTTTTTTATAGAACTTGCTGCAAATTTGCGTTGCGGATTCTAAATCTATGTTGGCTATTGGTTATATATTAGGCATGATGTATGTGCATTGTAGCATAACCTTAGAATGAAATCTCATTCTAAGATCTATTATTGTAGTTACGTAAATGCGTACGGCAACGTATGAAAACTACTCTGATTTGAAACAAACTATGGTTGCTACCCCGAAATGTTTGTATTAATTAGTGTCAAAACGTTATTTCAAATGTTAAAAAACAAAATTACGTGATTGTCTTAATGAAAGGACCACAAGATAACCCCTACTGACTCTTTACTTGCTTCGGTTGTTTTTTGTTTTTCATTAAAATATTCTTCATCTAATAATCTAAAAATATATAGCTTTTAATAGCGTGGTGTCGTGAAAGGCTAACCAATGCGGAGGTATGAGATTAATACCGCACTGGTCAGCGTATTACATTCATTTTTATGACACGTTTTGCTAAAAGTCTCGCCATTACATATCATAACTGTATATAGTAATTATGTCATTGCGTTACAAATGTTGTAACCTGCAGTTATGGAATCATCTATGCATGACCGACAAAGTAATATGATTTATAGGTGTGGACGATATTATTTTTTGACTTAATTGTGCATGACAATTCTCAAGTGATTCCGCATATAACAGTCAGTTTAATAGATAAAATGTAGACTACTTAGATGGAGTAATGACCATTAATGCAATTCCTGGCATTTCAGTAATTGAAATATTTTACTATGATTGTCGTCCTCCCCCGTAAAAGTCGTAATCTCGTTTGACAGGATCCACTGGGGAATCAGACATCCGGTATGTGAATTGTGTGATCAGTCACTCCGATCATAGATGCATTAGTCTAGATAATGAATTCCTTCAGACGGATATTATATATCAATCTTTAACAGCTATTAAAAATGTTTTTTTTCGAGAAAATTGTGCATATTGTATCTGAGTAATACTCCTGATTTGGCAATCACGTTCTCTCGGGAATTAGTACTAATGCATTGCGTGGTGACACACTCAACGGGAGATGAACAATGTATTCTGTGGTGGCAAATTTACGAATATGTAAAAAGGTCAATCACACTTCTTTTTCACGGTTAATTAACAAATGCAACTTCGAATTATTGCATGTGGTCGTCTAAAGTAACTAAAATCTGCGCCACACTTTACTGTAGTTAATCAGTATGTGCACATAAGGTATCATTAATCCAATGGGATAATAAGGGAGGCGTGGTCGGGAGAGGCTTCCTCTTTGTCGCGAGTCCAAATCTCGTGTGTTGCGCGTATGTCCGCAATACGCCTGTAATTACAAGGCTAATATATATAGATACTATTGCCGAATTTATTGTCCATGTTATATATGTGAAAAAGATATCGCACGAGGCTGTATCGACCGACATTCTACGATCGAACGTTATAAATATGTGTTGAACGTATTAATTTCACGTCCTAGGAAATCAGATTATTCTCACCCAAGTCGGATGTGACTTTTTTGAATTGCCTTATTCTGTGTATCACAGTGAGTGGCGACGTGCTATTTGCGAATGTGTGCATTTCTCTTACGACCTTTTCAAACCAATTTCATCATCGCGTTGCAGTAAACTTAAATTCAATTATTGATATAATAAAATAAAATAAACTGAGCTTTTCCTAATCATCCGTCAAATTACTTCATCACAACGACAATGGAATATACATTCACACTGTACGTGTTCCGTATACGGATAAGTCAACTGAAAATTCGTGTCTGCATCCATCGTTATCGAATGAATGGAGCGCTAATTTGAAGTCAGTGCACTTGTTCCACTATGTCTAGGTTTGGGCTGCAATTTTCGCGAGAATGTGAAGTAAACACAAATTCTTGTTAACGTTACTTGTGCCAGCATATACTTAAATTTTACTTACGTAACAATTATGTTCATTAGTGAGTAGTCTATTAATCGTAAACATACTCTACACATAATTTTGATTTAGTACATACAATATTACGATAACAAGGTTTTTTTTCATTATTCCTTCCTCTTCTAAGTTTTTATTGCTCAGAGCAATCTCATAGCCACTTTCTGGGTGATCGTTGTCTAATTTTAAAATGTTTGATTACTCTTTTTATTTTAAGTGTGTCGGCGCTCGTTGCTGTATTTCTGAGCAAGAATATCTATGTAACGTATGACAACATTCATTAAATAAATGAGTATGTATAAGGTTTTATCTGGCAGTGAAATACTTTGACATTAACTTGTTAAACAAATTGTAAAATTGGTAAAATAAATCATGATTAGTATTATAATATTTAGATACAAATGGTGTTATGATTGCTTCTTTTCGAGTGCTATCTTGTGTCGTGTCAGACCATAGTAGAGATACTGATACATATTGAAACCGCAGATGAATATTAACACGTGGTTGGGTGTGGTGCAGTTGTAAAGAGAATATAATATATTCCACTCAATTTCAAATACATATAATTGTGTACACACATGGTGAACATGTTGGATGATACCTATATGTAATCACACATACAATGCTTATGAACAAGACATGATATTGTAACTACAAAAGAGACCAGGATGTGGATACGATGATTGACACATGCGATCGTAAGATTGCTTGTTCTGGCAAATTTGTAATAAATCTCGGCCACGTGAAACATTTAATCTCAATCATTTTCTGTCATTACACTCATTGTTCCTCAATTTCAAGAAATTCGTTTAATGACACCATTATAGTTTTTCGGTTCGATATTTCAATATAATGATTACAATTAAATGTGGAATAAGAATATTGTAAATAATTTGATGAATTGGTTTATCTTATATTGTTTGAGAGTGTACGCAGTTTATACAAATTTTGAAAAATATTTTTAAATATGGATGGCTTACGGGTCGAATACGTTTAGTAAGTTGGTTATAAAGACTCTCGCGAGGAAAAACGTTGTACGTCGGAGGTAACACACATGCGACATGCTTTATTTGACTTAAAATCTAGAAAGCCAAACCATTTTTGGAGGCATTTAGCTATGTGTATTACTAAGCTATAATATCAGGTGAATTTGGTTTATGCCATGTCTGAATACTTGTGTATGATTTTTGATTTTTTTAGAATGGAGGCAGGTGTTCATTGATTTGACTTTCGATTATTAGTGGCCTGAATCCAGCTTTGCCACTGATTGTCATGCGACCGATCATTTATTGTGACTCGTATTTTTATTCTCGGTATCATATGAAAAATTCAGCATACAAGTCTTTTTCATTCCGTATGAAAAGTGTCCGTTTATGCAATCTATGCGCGTTAGCACACCAACTCGTCTAGAATAAACAGCCAATGTCAATAGAGTTGCGATAGTGGATACTAGCAAACCAAATTCCGTACAGGAATAACGTATGCTTTTTGGTTCATTTAGTGTACTGTTTTGGACTCAACATCCCCCAAAACCTAATATTACATGCAATAACGTAAATAATGCATCGAATCTTTCGTGTTTTCGTCGTAAAGTTGTGTTGGCTGTTCCCTCTCCTCTCTTAATAATGTATATATGTAATAAGGAGCTAAGCAAACAGTTTGTGTTATATCAATTATAATTTTATTGATTCCTATTATCCGATGGTTACTTTTTCACTTCGTAATCGGCAGTTTTCTTTAAAATTGGTCAGTTTCCTCGCTGGATACGGTCCAACTTACATTTTAAATATGTCCGATTCGGACCGGTATATTTTTTTTAGTGTACAGCTCCATTTTCAATAATCATCCCTTTCACAAGAGGTTTAACATCTGACATGAACAGCAATAGACACATTTCTCCACGCTTTTGACAGATTTAAAACTTTATCTCCCGTCATCTTAATGAGTTTCCTTACAGTTATAATTTAATTATGTAAACCAATCTGGTCCAATCCAGAAAATATCACACTGCCATTATAAATATATGAACTCAAATAATAATTTAAATGTGGTAATTTGTCTTGTTCTATGTAAAGCATTCCAGCTCGTTGATCATCAGGTTCAAACAAGTGAGTTTGACCAGCCTCTAAACTGCAATAAAATTATAAATAAATACAAATTAAATATCCTCAATAATATACTTCATAATATGATTGTAAGTTTGTTTTTTGAAATAGATTGGTAAACATACCAGAATCATCTTCGCCAGCCAAGGATCATTTATTCAGCCGAAACCTCAACATTAACCCTTCACCACGATTTACTGTATGTCGCACGCTCTCAAGCAATTATAAGATTCACTTCTGCTAATTTGCATCATCCAATCAGAACTCACGATAGAAACGACACATTACTTAGTAAAATTCAGGTAAAATTAAAACGATGGAATATACAAATGAACGTCAAAAGGCGCTTAGTGCTGTATCTGAGGGAAATGATATGTTTGTTGCAACTACAGTCCCTCTAGGTACTGTGTTGGAACGATGACAGGATCGGGCAAGTCGGTATGTTATCAGTTTTCGATTGTTTTGTCAGTTTACTAAAACACGGTTAATTTGTTCAAATATTTAGACATTCCATCAGTTTTATTCACTTGCCCACAAATAATTGTCAACGTTGGAATAAGAAATTTGGAAGCATGTCAACGAATATAGACCTTCTGTTCTTGACTTCGGGTCAAGCGCAAAGCCTACACGCCGCAATTGTTTTGATCTATAATTTATTATACGGCAACGCTGATTGGTGGAACCAGCTCTTTGGCGCGTCCAATCAAATGACTCGATCTAACTGTAGTGAAATACAGTTTTTTCCGAACATGATCACGCACGGGTTCGTGGCCCTGTTATATATGACCAGCTTTAACCCGTGCGATTCGGACGATGTACCAAGATGTGCTATTAACATTTTATACATGCCTGTGTGCTTCATCAAATATTCAATATGCATGCAAATTTGGCAATTTTTATCACAGTTTTTACGTAAGTGCTATTTATAATGGAACGCTGCAATATTCAGTTATAGGTATTGATTCTAATGAATATAACATTTCCATTTTGATCAATCAATTAAGCAAAAAGTCTAACAACATTCATATCATTTCTAACAGTGTGGTAATACAAATATGGGGAGGCAATCTAAATACGATCACATGTGTGTGTGTTGGATACTTTATTTATACACAGACAGACCTAGACCGGGGTTGCACCAGCCAAAGTTACAGGTAGACAGGAGTATTACAGGGTTGGAACAGTGATGCAGCTCATAGCGACGTCAATCTGATTAAAATCTGATGTAGTGTACGGGCTTTAATTATTTTGGCTATAAACTTATTTTAATTTTATTTTTTATTACTTTTGTTATTAATGCCCTTTTATTTTATTTTATTTTATTATTTTACTTTGATTTTGATTTTGTGATTTTTTTTAATTCCGCCCTACCTACATCTGAGCCGATGCCTATGTAACGAGATTTCAACGAGACCCACTATCGACGATTTTAGTCAACGAATCACAGACCTCCTTCTATAGCGCACATGATAACGTCACCGGGCGGAGTCGGGTGGCAAACACTCAAATAAAATGGCGGATTATACCGACGTTAGCGACCGAGAATAACACGGCTTTACGGTAAGTTTATCATTGTCAAATGCAACGAAAGTCATTTTTATGTTAATATTGTGGCTCGAATGGTTCGACTTTAGATCGTTATTTTGCATAGTTATTCTGGGAGTGACGATTTTGTTTCCACCGTTTCGACCGAACACCAGTGTCTTTTTCCAGTCGCCTGCCCTGGAGACGGGTGATGTTTTGTTGAATATCCGGCCAACATCGTCTACGGTATTGAAGCCGTAGCTGTAAATATTCATCAAATTGTATCAACATTTTGTACATTATACAATAACTCTTTATTAAAGTAATTGAGCTGATTTGGACTGGAATAAAATATTTTTTATTTGGAACACATCGCAATTGATCCAATTTTCTGCGTCGATGCCGTGGGCCGGTGACAGTTATAAAATTTAAAATCAGTTTGCATTGTTTACTATAGCTGTTTACAGTGTTGCTTCCATTCTAGATAATTATGCTCAGTGATGTAAAATTGAAGCGATGACTGAATGAACGAACCTTGGCTGGCGAAGATGTATCTGGAAGTGTACACATTTGTTGGAAGTAAAAAAAATGTTCAATGTAATGACAAAAATTGTAAAATGCTGAGGAATTTCTTTTGCAAATAAAAATATACTAGCAATTTTTTATTAATGGTTTATTCAAGTGGGCAAAATATAATGTACAGAAAGATTGCCCGTAGAGTATCGCTACACTGAAAAGTAAGCAACCGACAGCCTGTATAAAAGGGGGGCTGTGATTGGCTGTTACTTACGCGAGATTTGAACGGGACTTACATAGGCGTCGGATCAGATGTAGGTAGGGCAGAATTTTAAAAAAATCACAAAATCAAAGTAAAATAAAAGGGCATTAATAACAAAAGTAATAAAAAATAAAATTAAAATAAGTTTATAGCCAAAATAAAGCCCGTACACTACATCAGATTTTAATCAGATTGATAGCGACGTATACAACGCGTGTAAAATGCATTGTTTGTTTGTTTGTTTGTTTGTTGTTTGTTACATGAAACACGCGCTGCGCGACAACCACCTCCTTTTAACGTTGGCATTATATTAATTGTTGCTACATACGCTGCTCCTGAACAAAACATAAACCATTTGTTTCTTTCACTGTATGTAATTTTATGTGCTATGTTAATTTTACTAACGTTGTTCTGATTTATATGATGTATTCAAAAGATGACTAATGTTATCACAGATTCTGACGAACGTCTCCTTCAGAATGATCGCAACTTATTACTTAATTGATAAAACACTTTTTCAATTTGTTAAACAGAATCTAGATCCACACATTGCATAACAAGTTCTCACGTAATAATTGCCGAATACTAGCCCCTAGACACATCTATCATTTTGGTAGTCCCAAAACTAAATGATCATATAGTTTTACTTAATTTTTTGCGTAATAAAAAAATATGTGAATCGTTGTAGTTAACCTTGCTCAAATAACCTCGATGACTCATTTCTAGCGAGACAAACTAATACATACGACAACACAGCATACTTCTGTATACGTTGGAATTATATCGTTTTGGGTAGGAATGTAATCATCCCTTGAAGGGGGTTGTCTGCTGTTTTCAATGGGAATCAGTATGGGATTTGTGAACATGAATCCCGGTGTATTTAAATGTTGTGGATAACTCGACTCCTACTGATAAAGAGGTCATTTATCCGAACTATATTTATCATTTCATTGGTAGATTAATAATGGTGACATTGCTTTCATAGTCTATAGACATTCATCACGCCATATTGAAATCCTCGCAACAGTATTCCACAGTTCTATCTGGTGGGAGATAAATATATCTATAATTATATTTGAAAAGTGGAATAGCATTCGGGGTTTTAATTTGTTTGGGATTTTGCAAATACAACTCTCAGTGAAATAACGTTCGTGGTGATTTGTTCTCAAATGCATCGCGGTGTTTATATTGGATTTGAAGCAATCTAGTTATAATAGAGGCTCCAATAGCTTGTATTTTCTTTCACAGGAACACAGAATAAAATTAGAGCCTCTACCTACATTGGATTCTAATCACATTGTGTTTGAAAGTTTATAATTACAATTAGAACAACGAGTCGGCCATCCCAGACAGATAAACATAAGTTAGCAGCTCGGATGGAGCAAACGGGCGAATATTTTAGCGATAATTATAAAAGTGCAGAAACAGGTAATGGCGCCCTCATTCACTTTACAAGATTACTGAAGATTGCATTTTGGATCTTTTCCGATTAATAAAACAAGTTAAGTTTGTTTCCATTTTTTGATAAATTCAAATTCTAACTGTGGTTGGACAAAAAGGAATATCTAAATGTAGGTTGGGTGAGTATAACTCAATACGAAAACCTGAGCTTCACTCACTTAACAGATGTGATGTCGGGGGAACTTGGTGCTTCTTTTAGACCGTCCTTGTTTGTTGACGTCGAGTTCGATTTCGAATGAATGTACTTAAAAGTATTGATAATGCTGAACAAGGATCGTTAACATAAACATTTGGAACTAATCAAATATTCCAAAACAGATGGTTCAATGTGTTTTAGACAGGTTTCATTCGGAAATTAGCATACTTCGTTGAAGCGAAATATGTATTAATGTTATTACTATGCGCAAAATATAGCCTCGACAATATTATTATTTACTGCCCTCGGTTTACACGATGCTCGTTTCTTTTTATTTATCTTACCCTCAGTCTATCCGTAAAACGTAAGAATCCTGTATCTGAAACTTGAAATTCCAACATGCAATTACAGCATTATTACTGCATTATTATTAATTACTGGAACGGACCAGATATAATTTATTAAAAAAAATAATCTGGGTATCTGAAATACATTTATAATTTTTTGAAATTATTCACTCTCTTCTACTGCCATGTGAGTATAGCCTATGTTACAGAACACAGTTAAAAACAACACCATGGTAACCACAACCAAGACACGAAATTAGCTGTCACGTTACGTCACGTTAACGAGGAAATCGTTAACACATCAACTATAAAGTTAACATACACTATAACTTTTAGACAGCCCTTTAAACCAGGACGTAAACTCGGCACTGCACATGAATACCTCACAATTGAATAATTATGTATATACTAAAATAATTCACGATGCGTGTAGAATATATGACAAGTTTACAACACGTACTCGGCTAGTCGCTTGTTGACCAGTGTATGTGTGTTGCATTACAATATTTTATTCAACGCTCGGACTCAAATTCAATTCTCACGTTCTGCACAGATTACACATATATGCATTCAACCATACTGCATATTCCCCACCACGCCAACAATCAATATTTGCAGAGAGAATCAATATAGGGTCCATGAAAACGATTATTACGTCATTCATACAGTGTTCTCACCAGGAAATAAATGTATATTGCGCCCTCTAGTGACATAAAGTCTTAATGACGTAAATATGTGTTAAGGAGAGTTGGTAATTATTTCAATCCACAGTCGTCTGATAATAAAAAATGAGTTTCTTCTAGTGATCCACCATCATCTAAATGACGAATGACAGCAACGGTTGTACATAGACTACTTTCCCGGAAGTCGAAGATACGGCGTTTCGCATGCGCGCGCATGTCGTTTTGGGGTATAACGTAAACTTGCACGCGTGATATAGTATTTCTGGGTGTACCAATCGACGTAACAAAAATGAAATTCCCTTCTATCGACTATCAGCAAACTGACTTGTTTGTATTTTCCGCCACGACAAAGCAGTAGTAGTTTTGCACCGCAGTTTTGCTACTTCCTGGAAGTGGTCTATTTCAACGAGATTGCTTGCAGCCATTGACGTTGTTTGACGTCCCGAGAGCGCTCCAACGCTATATGGCGCGACTTATTGGAAAGCTTTGTTGTTCCATGAGTTTTATATGAGACAATTCTCTGTATAATTTGGATAATGTCAAACAATCCAGTTTCATTTTGATTACTTGTATTGCCTCTGTAAATTAAAATGTTTAATAAACATTTGTGTATTTATATTTTTTTTTCATCTCAGCAAAAACATTGGTACAAAATTATAAATTATGAGGTAAATGTCTGATGTTTCAGGTCTCAAGTTTGCTAAAATCATTATCACAAATACAACTCGATTTATGCTGTTACAAGGGTCATTTATTCAAACCATATTTTTCACGTCTCGATTAAATGAATAATGGTTTGCACATTGCTTTCATAGTCCGTACGCATTTAATCATGCTATATTGAAAACAACGTTGAAATCCTCACAACAGTTCTCAACAGTCCCATCTGGTTGGCGGGGAGATAGTCATAATACCATTTTAAAAGAAAATATCCTCCGGGTTTTTCATTTGTTTGGTATTCCATAAACATAACAGTCGGTTAAATATTGTTTTCTATTTTTTTTGTAGCAAGCAAGCAAGTCATTATTTGAAAACAGATAATAACCATCTTAATATAAGGCGCGGATGGAATATCGCTAGAAATGTTGTATGCTAATTAGTTTACTAGTTTATCTCTGTGTCCGTACGGCCAGCATTCAAATTCTGTGCATATTATTTAAATAATTAAAAAATATACACACTGTAGCTAAAGTAGAATTAATTATTACTAAATTTTTAAAATGTCTATGTTCAACTCAGAATAAATTCATTTTCATGTTTGATTACTCTTTTAATTTAATTGATTCAATAAAATAACCATCATTTAATTTGAAGTGTTCATTTCACGATAATCAGATGTGACTAATGTTTCTGTTTAACTGCTCCCTGGAGAATCCCTGCCTCATGTAAAACAGATAAGAGTGGGGGACACTGTCTGTTGCACACATTGAGTAGCCAACGGGGATACACTTATAATGCTGTGAGTATGAATTTCAATTCTCGTCCGTGCATTTTAATTCACCAGGCGGGATCGTGGTCTCGGCGTGCAAATCATGTGACATCGTGGCTGAAATCTTCTTCTCCGTGCATATAACGATAAAAGTCTAGCGCCCTCGATATGTGAGTACATCTTGCATTTATCACGTCAAGTTTAATTTTTGGCGTAAATCATAAACAAAGGACAGATAAATATCTTCAACGTGATTCATGAATAAAGCACAGATAAATATGCTACTTATGGCGACCTTCCCTGCTATGTTGTCAATTTAATGCACCTGCTACTGGTACACTATTCAACAAGGACGACATATATTTTAATACGAAATAGAATATGTTATTTGTCGGTCCATGACAAAACAATGAAACAAAGTTCAACATCTGTTCAATGGAGATTAACTAGATTCAGTTCATGGACAGACGGTATTGTTTTCTCGGCGTACAGATCATGTGACTCTGAGGTTGAAATCTCTTTCGCGCAAATAATATTAAATGTGAAGCGCCCTCAGTACGTGAGTAAGTATTGCATTTGTCCCGTTCAAAAGTTCAATTTTCGACGCGATTCATGGATAAGGCACAGATAAATATGCTACTTATGGCGACTTTCCCTGCTATGTTGTCAATTGAATGCACCTGTTACTGGTACACTATTCAACAAGGACGACATATATTTTAATACGAAATAGAATACGTTATTTGTCGGGCCCATGACAAAACAATGAAACAAAGTTCAACATCTGTGCAATGGGGATTAACTTGATTCAGTTCACGGTCATTAACAGATAAATAGAATTAAACATATACATAGTACAATAATGACAGCTATTGTAGGGATTTTACAGTGGAGCAAAACGCGAGGTTCGATCCGGAATTATGTAGTATGAGACAGATTAACACGCTAACTTACCTCGGAGTCAGAGTACTGGTATCGACTCCGATGTCAATGTTCTCTGGTTAAAACAATTCCATCCAACGGAGACACAATGGTGAGTGAACAGGTTATAAACCAACGTAGGTTTAGCTCGCCGACAAGGAGTATTTACATATATCCCTGCGTCGTTGTCCGGACGTGCTGATGCCGTGCACACACTTTTTATTGCTACATACTTAAGGCGTGTAATCAAATTTATCATTCACGCTGTCAATGCCAGAGACGAGAATACACATACAATGTAATTATATTATCGATATTAATTATAAGAAATCTCATTATGTTTGCTTTAGTTGACATTACCACCCAGTATGTACAATTAGTTACCACAAAAGGAATGGATTTACGAAAAAGGTTCAGTTAATATTCAGTCCCGAAATTTAAAAAAAAAATCACATACAGAAAGTAGACCGAGGGGAAGCAGCCTTGAAGATACCTGGATGTGTTGATAGACAGGTTTATTTTTAACTTCTATGCAATAACCATCATGCCTTTATTGCCATCGATTTCACACACATAGAACCAATCATTGGTAACTTTATTGCGGCAATATTTCAGATCTATACCGCCACGGTGAAAGTTCAAGAAGGGTGAGATGCGATGAAAACTGTAAAAGCCAACTAGATCCAGTGGAGGTAATTACAGTCGGGATTGGGAAAACGCAAGTATGTGGGAATGATTGATTGAACATCTCAAGGTACACAAGGAGGTGAGACACGGCGGTGACATCATTAAATTAAAGCGAGTATGTGCCAACAAAACGCATCCAAAGATAGTGCAGTCACTAAGGGATACTTTCGAGGGGAAATCCATTTGGTGGAGATCGCTGAAGTCTGCATTAATAATGATATTCATTGGTTTTGGTTTTATACGAAATGAATACATGAAATGAAAAGATTGTGTATATATTTATCGTAACATTGTTACGTGTATTTTGAGAAAAAAATGGTTCAAATAATGAAGTTGCTGCTGTTATTAATGAAGGGAAAATATATCAGCAAATCAAACATAAATATTAAATGTTTTGCTTGTGGTTTTACATGCATATGTGTAAGGTTTACAATAGATGACGGACGACAAATGTGAAACAGGTGATTGGACTGTCACACGTTGTCGAGATCTTTTTTGAAAACAAGATTCGAAATTAACGTGATTGTCGTCGATGCTTGCGGGTCGCTAGCGGCGCTATCACAAAACTATTCGCTAGAGCGCCACCAGCGATAACAAACTATAAACTAAAGCGTCGTCCGATTATGAGAGAATGATCGACCGGTCGTGAAGTTGCAACTGTCGATCGACAGTGGGAAGGAGACATCTTCCTTTATTTCTGCTTTCAGTAGGCCAGTTTTGTACATGCAAAAATGTCCTGTCCTATCGGTCACTACAGTCGGTCACATTAACTTGAATATACCATACACACGGCACGCTAGCGGGCGCACAAATTCTCATTATAATATTTGTCTCATGTGGTGCTTATGTCAAACAACCGTTATGCAAAACTTAAATGTAAACTTATGCAGCTTGAAGAACATTACTTTTATTATGGATTGGGGTTAAAGGGCTATGATAGAAAAAAACATGGTTTTTATAACTTTCTCGTACACTGATTAAATCAGTGTTGAGGTATATAACCTCATTTGATGCAACCTAGGGGGACATTAAGGCACCATAGTTGTCACTTATGGATCCCATAATTGAACACGACGCAGTCTGACGTCGATGGCGCTTTAAGTCACTTGGGTGAGTGATAAAGCAAAATATTAATACCCATTGCAACGTACTTCTAATAACGCCCATTTATTGGCTGTACTATTTTCGTGCTTAATAACGTCCACAGATTTCTAGAACTCACATTAAAAAAATAACCTTGCCCGGAGATTTATTATGAAGTAGATGTATTCAGCAAGACATTGTATTTATCATTGAAGTGTTGGAATGATGTACGCCCTCTTGCGTCATGTTTATATTTGTTTTTGCATATACACGATATAGAGAGCGGAAACCTGTAATGGATTGAGATGATAAATGTATTAAAGTCTAACAAACACTTGCTCCGCGGAAAGCTGCAAGTGATTTCGACCAATTATTTATTGAGACCAGTAATTTTATTCTCGGTATCATATGAAAATTTCAGCTGACAACTCTTTTTTTAAATCCGTCAATAGAGTGACCAAAGTGTTAGAAATGGAATAAGTACTAACGAACAAATTCCGCACAGGAATTACGCATGCCGATTTTTTTATTATATCACTCTTTTATTGATTTCTATATCCGATTGTTAATTTAGCACTTCGTAATCGGCAGTTTTCTTTAAAATTGGTCAGTTTCCCTGCAGGATACGGTCCGAGTTACATATTAAATCTGTCAGATTCAGACCGGTATATGTTTTCTAGTGTATAGCTTCATTGTCAAAAATTTCACAAGAGGTTTAACATCTGACATGAACAACACATAGACACATTTTTCCACGCTTTTAACAGATTTAAAACTTTGTCTCCCGTCATCTTAATAAGTTTCCTTACAGTTATAATTTAATTGTGGTAATTTGTCTTGTTCTTTGTAATGCATTCCAGCTTGTTGATCATTAGATTCATTTTCCAGAACTGTTATTGAGTTCAAAAATATTTCGAGCCGTTAGTGACGTATCCTCTATATCTGGGTGGGTGAACGGAAAATGAATAATATGTCTATAAATGAGAAAAACCATTGTGGCGATGGATTGAAGCGTTGGAATGATGTGCGCCCTCTTGCGTCAAGTTTATAGGTGTTTTTGCACATGTACAATATAGAGGGCGGAAACCTGTATTGGATTGGGATTATAAATGTACAGCTAACAAACACTTGCTCCGCGGAAAAATCCAGAGAGCGGCAAGTGATTTCATTCCATGGTAACATTTTTCATTCGACGGTTTACAAGGTTACGTATCCGTTGTGTGTGTTGTGATTTTGAACTGACCAATTTGTTGACGATATTTACAGTCTGCAGTTGTTTCTGCTCCTAAGATTCTAAGATGCTGACCACATTTTCAGAACATTATGATGCAAATAAATTTAGGTGGTTGTGTTTCACAGAAAAAGAAAATCATTGTGCATTGGCTGTATCGCTGAAGACAAATTATTACTATTTTCTTTGTTCTCCCGACCGTCTAGTCGGCTCAGTAGGTGATACAGTTTAAAGTGGGGGTGTCGACACTTGCGCATGCGTCAGATGGCCATAGCGTGTCATTGCGTTGACGCTGCAGGTCGGCGTTCTTTCTGTGCTGGGACAGCGCTTCATGTGACGACACAACGGTGTCATTGTTTACAAACAAGCGTCCACCCATGAGCCTTTGCGTTTTAAGCACGCTTTGTTATCGTCGGTTGGGACTCAATTCCCGCGCGTGCGCAGGTGGCGACCCCTCCGCTTTAAGCTGTGAAACAAGGAAAATGGCACAGCGTACTCGATGGCCATGTAATATGAGTTATATAACATGTTCATCCATATATGTCTTTTTAATGGAATATTGTGCAGCAGAATGAAATGTTTGAATAAATTAAATATGCAAATAAGCAGTTAGTGTATAGTATGGTTGATCACACACCTTTGGATCACACGGATATTGCCCCATGACAGTTAACCTTTCCCCTCGTTACTGTTTCAAAGTAGATTCGTGACCTAAAAGAGCTTCAACAAGATCGAAAAGTCGCAAGTATTATTTGACTTATCGGCCGTGAAAGAAAGATAAGCTCATAAACGTCCGCCATCTTTCAACAACACATTTGTTCCCTGCATTTGCAGACGACAGTGTAAATGATAAACAAGGCGTACAATCGAACAGCGCGGCATCTCTCAACGCATCATGGCCGCCTTGTCGTTAATAATATACTGCTATTTTCACACCTGTTGCATTCATGGTGTGTACAATACTTTCTTGTGTAAACACGGTGTCCCTCCATTTGCTTAGACGTGATAAATATGTGATTGGCTGACGGTACTAACACTAAACACCCATTTCCTCTCAATCAACAGCGGTCGTCGCCGCCGTGACTCACGCCTGACCTTAGTCTCGATGACATTGTGTCTGACGTCTCAGGCTATTCGTCAAATATATACAGAATCTTGCGCTGACGTTAACCTTACATTCGCTAATGAGATTCGTCAGCGACATTTGCTATTTTCTAACAGTACGTGTTTCACAAATACGATATTTCGGTCTACGTTTTTCTTTTGCTTAGGGAAATAATCAACTTTCCATCCAAGAATAATCTCATCAAGGAATTGATACGAATCTGAGGCGGCCAGGTATTCATACCCTCACCCCCTATTTGACACTCAAACACAGGTGTTTAAGTGCGTCCTTTCTCGTGCCTACTCGGCTAATGTCACGGTATTTTGAATAAAACTTGTTGGCGATAAAGGACTGCAAAGGTGTGTTTTTACACGGGATTTAAAAAATGCTGCATGGTCAACGAAACACAAAATGCATGGAGAAAACCCTCGAAGCGCAACAAAGGCATTCCTTTCATATTTATAAAACGGTTATGAAACGAGAGGTTTTCATTGCCCAATTTAATAATAACATTGGAACGTTTTAAAACGATGCCGTGCTCACTATTCTCGTTGATAAACTGGTTTGATGCAAATGCCGTTGAAATTTATAAATATTTAGAAAAATAAAGGAAATGCATTTGTTGTGCAAATAGTACCGGGAAGCATCAATCACTAACCAAGTTTTTGTTAGATTGTTGTCGAGCCGAGCAACATTGGCTACCAGTGTTGTCTCTGATGAAACGTTATGTGCAAATTTTAAGTGATGGCGGTCCATATAGTTTAATTTTGACATAGATTATATACCATATATAGAGTTGTGTGACCATCTTCTTATCACAGTCATGGTGATGCCATGGCAATTGTGTGTGATATGCAGATGACATTGAGTCTGTGGGCATGCTAACTCAGGGCAGGAGTCGACCTATTTTGGTATTCGTCATCAGTTAGGATTTGAAATCGGGACATGCCGAGTCCGATACGAGTCCAATACAGCAACCACTACGCCAGGCAAAATTAGGGAAGAAATTTTCCGATTTTATTGCTGAATGACCCAAAACTAGTCTAGTAGCGCTCACATCACGAGGGTATAATTTATGCCTATTGCTTGTGTTCGTATTACATCACATCACGTGTGCGATCTGTTTGGAGAGCCGCTATTCAGTAATATCCGGGCATGCCTGAATTTCGTGTCAAATTGCCTATTCAATTATGATCATTTTTCTGACGCCTGAAACTTGTGCGCACGAAAAATTTCTTGAAAGATAAAGAATTCAAAAAAAAATTACGTCAAGCAATGGTTTGTTGTGTGTACAATTCGCGTCAAAATAAATACAATCAAAGTAACCTGTTTTTAATTTTTTTTTTATTTTTCAAATCTGAATTTTATAAACCGCTTCGCTTTGCGCGCTGTGGTCACGTGACACAGTGAAATCATTCATACATACCCCAATGACTATATTAAGCAGTCCAACTTCTATTTTGGTATTTTTTCTGAGATGTAATCTTGAGAGTTTGAGTCGTAGGCCATTTATTGGCTACCAGTCTTACATTTATAGTCTGTATATGCTCAATAGTCTAAGAGTATAGCTCAGTCTTTAAAAGGTACTCTGGTGACATGTAGAAAAAATCCCAATAATTCTGGGAGGTACGTTCTAGGCTCTCCTATCTATGGTTGAGCGAAGAATCTGTACAGATTGAATTTTGATGGGTTTACCTCGCCCATTCAAGGGATCTCCATTCGCTCATCTATATTCTACATCATTATGCTCAGCTGGTAAAACCGAAATTGTTTCTGGACCGTGGTTACCATTGTCAGATTTGTTAGATCAGGGTTTGTAGTGTTTTGTTTTTCTAACAAATATAGGTCAAGTGGTGTATTTTAGATAAAAGTGACCCAGGGTCATGTGTCGTTAACCGTTACAAGAACCTCTGTTTGATGCAGCTGCACGAGTAAATTCTTCATATAATATGCAAACAACTCTTTCAAGATATTCCGTTGCTTTATCAAACTGAATACGGGGTTACAGGAAATTGATATGAAACAATCCCGTTGCAAAATCCCGATATAAAACAATCCCGGTGGACGAAATACAAAATGTAATGTTTGTTTTTATTATTATTATTTAGTATGAAAAAACGTTATTTTTATTATAATGTATTAATATATCTTTATTGCAGGCTCAACGGGGTCCGTGGAACAAAACTTAACTGTACGCTCCAACCTTTATCTACATAAAATATTCTTATAATTACGCCAACACCTCGATAAAATGTAAAAATCATTTATATCACAAACACTCACTAAAGAATTTCCACTCTTAAAAAGACGTTTACTACAGCTGTACAGTATTCGCCTGTAAAAGAAGGAAAAAAATAAAATATTTCTATCTATACAATTGCTATTTTCACTGCTTGCTGGTTTAAGCTTAAAAATCAACCTGATGGCAATTATTGTACGCCACGTCCAAATGTCTTCATTTGCCAAGTACATCACGTATTTAATCTATACATAATGTATAAAACAATCTTCTTCTTTTAAAAGTCGGCTTCAATTTCTTCAACTGGGATGTGTGTTTTTTCCAACCGAGATTTTGTCCCCCGAAAAAAAAACACTTTAAACATCAGCATTACAAATAGTCAACGAATATACCACATTCATAATATTACATTGTATTTAAATATTTGCTGCATCTATATGAGACGAATGCAACCATCGCTGACTAGCTATAATTCAGAGAAACACTACTAGTACTGTACAGTACAGTACATATGAAACACCCAACAAGTTTTTTCAGCGAAAATTAATTCCAGCTAAAATAATGTATTTGACAGTATTAATGTGTCCGATAACTGTTCGATAGCCAGGTCATTTTTTTTAATATTTCAACACACGTCTCTGATATTAAAGTATAATACGTTTCTTGGATTGTACATTTAACATTTATTACTGCCACACAAGATGCATAGTAGAAACATTGAATCATCGTGAAATGCTTGGCACGCAGTCCTGAACGACCGATCTCCTTGAAACATCTACGCTTTATTTAAATTCTCGCTGTCCGAATACCAATAAAAAGATTGAAATTATACTATCTTCAGAAAACAAACTTACACAATTTAGACTGTGTATCCGGTAAGTGGCTAACAAATCTGCGAATTCGTTTTTAGCTGGTTGATAACGACGATGTCCGCAGCTGTGATGTTTAAGGGTCCTTCTGGACATCACGCTCACACGAAATGTTGACTGTGATAAAACGGTGGGGATCATGATACGAGAGTGATGAATCGGATAAGAGAGGGCTTGATTGGTTAAATCGTGTTTTCGTGATTAATAATAACTGACAAACAACCCGGGTCGAGCATGGACATGCCGGGTCTATAAAAGAACCCTCGCGCGTTCTTTTGAGAGCAAAAGGTATTATAGTGAGCTACTAGTAATGTGGCGATGTTTCCGCCGTTATGCAAATATTTGAAATATTACATTCACGCCACCAGGTGTGTATTATTGGCTGATGGCAAACAGAATCGTCCATGTGGTCAAATGAACTAAAGTCGATAATTACGTGTCATAGGTATATTAGAGATGACATTTGTTCGCACTCTGGGTAATATTTATGTGTCTATTAGACCGATCATTTATTTTAAGGCGCGTGACTAATAGTAGCAATAGATAATGTAATCAATTAACTGACTGCCCACATTATTGTCTCCTGTCACTTTCATTGAGATGTCTGGGGCTTTAATGCTTGTCAAGTGTGCCAGTTGCCAGGGTGATACCACGCGTTTCTTTAGATTGGAGTAGCCGTTACCAACTTGGTACGTTTTGCCTAGTAACCCCGTAACGTAGCACGCTGCTCTATGGTCGCACCTGTTATGTCTCATGTCCCGGATGTCCCATTAATATTGTCACGTAGTTAGGGGTTCTCAATATGATATGGTGTACAGGTGTGTGTATCTGGAATTCGCTTTGTAATGATTATTATATCGTCTGAATTTGGCATTTTTGACAAGAATGGGTCTTGCCTTCTAACTGAAACTGATCCGCGCCTGGGGTGCCAATATCATAATAAACTTGCCCTGGTTGTGGGATATAATTCGACCTCGAAAATGAAATGGCTCTTAATTCTTTGTCGGCGTGATCATACTTGGTCCATTCTCAGGCCAGTCGATCGTCTGTCTAGATACCGATATATAGTACTGTTCACATACATGTACGTCGCATCAAAATTTTTGACTTTATTTTTGTGACTGTGTTTTCCCACATCCATAATAACAATCCGGCATCAGTACGGCGGTAAATGATCATTTTGCATTATCTAGCATGATAATACTCTGACAATCAAACAAATTTATTTACTACTAAAATCCGTATACAGTTTCCGTTCCTGTTTGTTATACTGCCCTCAACGGTACGTGTTATTATATACAGGACGCCAAAGACTGAGTCATAGCAGCGCAGCGGCTAGCGGTTTGAACCGAGTCTACATTTTGAAGTTTGTAAGCAGTGAACTAGAAAATACCCGTGATGCTCTGCTTTATTTTACATTTTGTTATTTCCTGAAAGTTATAAAATACTATTTTCACTTGGAATTTATTTTCGCTATTTTTGATAAAGGGATGTGAAACTAAAATACGGTGAAAATAAATTTTTTTGTTATATTTTATCAACCCATCGGTGAATATAAACTTTATACAAAACAACTACATTTTTTTTCAGCGAAAGTTAATTCCTGCTAAAATAAAGTATCTTACAGTATTCCACAAAAATAAAAACACGCCCACATTCTCCCTGATTCGGGCATGCGCATTATGCACAATATGCCTCCAAGTAGACTCCAAAGAACCGTCCTTGGTTTATCAAGATATACGTTTAATACGATTAAGTTGTAAAGTATTTGCAGATTGGTGCGAGATAGAAAGATTAACATGTGGATATTAAAGCTTTTGTTTAATTTGAAAATAGTACCCGTAGACCCCGCTGTAATTCGCTGTGAAGTTTGCCGATTTGTGTTGGCGTCAGTAAACACTAGGTGTTGTCGATGTATACGTATTTCAACGTTGTTGTTTGTGTATAAAGTAACTGTATTGAAAGCGTTAACGTTATCGGCTACATATGGTAGCCACATTGCGGCGTACGCAGAGGCGGCGGCACGAAAGGTTGCATGAGGGGGGCCAAATCTGCCCAGCAACCTTGCGCCGGAGGCATGTTCCCCCTTAACAATTTTGAAATCTAGACCCTCTGAAGCGCTATTTCCTGCATTTTGAGGGGCAAATTTTGCTGACACAAAGGTTTTCAGCTTGACGACGCCCCCAACATTTCTTGTACCTGTGCCCCTGTACCGCCGCCACTCAGGCTGATCTGAACAGTAAAGTATTACCATTTAATCTTTCGGCAATATCTTCAAGTTCAGACACGGGAGAAGGGGCTGACGAATCCATATAGTTGAATTCATTGTCTATGGGGAAAGATATTATGGTTTTACTTTTTTTAATGATAATGTGTTTTTTACTGATCAATCTCACTCGGCCGTTGTTTGTTTCAACATGTACTTTGGTGGGCAATTTAGCCACGTCGTGGTTTGCACCCACCTAAACACCCACAACCAACGCTCCCATCTACCCACCATTCCCTTCACACTCAATACACTCACTGGAATGCGATAAACTACTAATATAAGATTCGCATAACATTTCTGCAAGTCTCCTAATGATTCTTCGCATCCCAGTTCATTGATGCACCTTCACATAGAGATCTGACTTTTTTCCGGAGAAACTCACTGCACTCAGTGTGTTCCTGAAGAATGTCAGGTTATCTTTTTTGCCTCTTTTCGGGTCGACATTCCATGTAAAAGAAGAACGCCGATAAAAGCTAAGTTTAAAATGATTATTTAAAAAAACAGTGTGCTGATTCTTTTGGTGTGCGTCGCGGTCATCGTGTTATAACTTTATCATAGAATCAGCCAGTATATCTGATACATCGTAATTTTCGAACACGTTGCAATTTACCACATAATGTAGTTATTATTAATATTAGCATTTGTTTGTCGGAATTGAAATGATTTTTTAATGCTGGAACAATAAAATCTATTAATCTAAGATGCATCTCATTTACCTTAATTTTGCCTTCTGTTGTCTGGGAAACGAGTACAGAAATGATTCAGATATTACTATGATATCATATTTTCACTAAAACTATTAAATATATAGAGCGTGCGTGAGCATTCCTGTCTGATAGATATGACTTCGCGAAGTGCTTTTATCGGATTTATTCACTGCATGAACCCCAGACTAGTCTCAGTCAAATAATCTAAAATTTAAGCAGACATTTTTACCTCCGTGATCGAACTTTATTTTGTACGGTACTAATCTGCCAAAATACGTAACACCAACAATAGATATCTCATGCGTATCTGTTATGTCATCTGTGATCCTGAGAACAACGACAATGTGCGTCGTCTTCGTGTCAGTTCCTCCCAGTCCGTATAGCTGCACTTAACCTGCGCACTTAAATAACAAGATGGCGCAGTGGCGTTCAATTTCATATATTTCCAGGGTTCGTTACTATACGTACAGCACGCCAACGTGATCTTAAGTCTTAAGTAAATGTGTGTTGCCGCGTGATTTAATGAAAAGTTTGTTAATTTTCCTGGTGTCCATATATGAGTGAGGCACCCATGGAAATATTCCCCTGGGTGAATGCATGAACTTGAAGTTCTTCTTTTCTTTCTTTTTTTCAATGATACATCCATCGGTTTCGTGTGCTTTCAAGGCAGTATTCTTATTTTAGTCCAGTCGTATTTTATGTAAACGTTGATAATTCTAAAATATGAGCTTTCACATCAATCGAAGATGTGTTACTCGGGCACCAAGCGTGTTGTTTGAGTGTCGCCAACTTGAGAACTTCACAGGTCATGTCACCGTGACAACGACACTACCGTGCGTACATGTTCATTGTCTAACTTGTTACCAATTACCCTATACGTATCGATTTTTTGTCGATATCAGTCACGGTCATCTGCAATTTTATCAGGTGTACAAGTGGGCTTTTACGGCTACTGATTGTGAACTACCACTTCATTGTTGACCGATATGGGCGAGTCATCTATATATCACTCCTTTACGTGAGATGCCATTAACTGAAGTTCAGTCGTGACGTCCGTTATGATTCAGATAACGGAAAACCATTCTAAACTTCTTGTTCGTCGGGATGGTCATGTTCGTGCACATTTTCAATAATGTCTCATTCTGGCCCAACGCAAAAACAATATATATATTTAAAATGTAGTCGCTTTGAGCATCATGGAGCTCCTTTTTATCCCGAGATCGTGGCTTGAGCTTAAATTTAGGATTGTAAATGAGTTTAACTAAAAAATGCCGATATGGGGGTTTCTACCATTCTCAGATTTAGTTAGCAGATCAAAAAAAAATGAACTTTTGTGCGTGGAGGGGGATATTAAATCGACGTAAAAGTCTGTACAACGTCCATGGCACATAACATATTTATTAGATGCAAAATTAAGTGTTCATGGCTGTTTCATAAACCACATATGTTTTGAAGATTATTGTATAGGGATTTCTCGTTATTTCACAAATATCTTACTCAGCTGTTGAAACATCTTACTGACACTCACCAGAAATATTCACACGTGTTTTGTATTTTTAGTAGCCTTGGTAATAAACTCTTCTTATCAAAAACACCTCATTAAAATATTGAATCTGGGCAATCATGGAGGTATATTGGCTAGGCTGGCTATAATGAATGTTTGTGCATCACAGTGGGGTACTGTTTGAAGTCATTTAAATTGCCATTGTTAAAGTTGATATGCACGAACTGTTGATGCCCATTCTTTATAAAATTCTGACCGTTGCCTAGAAACCTTATCAGTAAGCATTTTGATTTAATTTTGTTTTGTTTGTAAGTTTCACAAAATAATGATTGTTACAATAGATCACAAATGTAAAAAAAAAATTATATTTTAGTAACCTGTGTTTATCCTGCAACAGTTCACTTAGTGGTGGACTATTTGAATGCAATACCATGCTGATTTCCCTCTGTTCATTCCCAGCCTGAGCCCCAAATCCCAATGCATTATGGGATACCAGGATTAAAGTCGTACCATCGTTGCGAAGGACGCAACATAGACCGTAAACTTATCAGAGACTGTAATCCTCTCGTGATTCGTGTTTACTAAATGTGTTTATTTATTGATCATATGGTCTATCTTTTTAGCTCTACGAATTTACCAAACAACCTTTCTTTTTGTCTTAAGTTGTACTAACTATTCCACAAAACCGTTGTGATGAAGACTGCGATTGCCAATAACTAAATACTTTGCGTAAACAATGGTTTATTACTATACACTGTCCGTGACAGCAACTTATGCATTATAAAATAAACCCTTTTAGTGTCTATGTTTATACTTATGTTTTGCATTCGGCAAGATAAATAACAGATGTCTGTTCCAACATCGTTATTTTGATTTGAGCACGTTTTACAATAAAGACGAAAAAGAAGGTAGGTAACTATTAATACTTTCCTAAACTGCCGTGCACGATAAAATAGTAATATAATACAGAACTGATGCGACACACTATTAGTGGATGGGTAGGGAAATACAATTCAAAGAGAAAGGTTTAAAGAAATATATAGAGAAGCAATAATCGACAGGGGAAAAACAGACTTAGAATTTCAAAATCTGTACAGGAGGAAGCAAAATAACGTATTACACAGTGGATGGTAAATACCAACCGATTCACCTCATCAGAAACAATGGTTTAACCCTCGCTGTTGATCATGTCAATGGTACACTGGAAGACTTATATGTATATCTGACGTCCATGCTTTTTACGCATTCTCATTAAAATCTAAGTATGAACCGTAACGTTTTAACGCCTGGCATAAACGAATGCATGGCACATAGAAACGTGTTAACAAGTGGATACAAGTGGAGGAATTGCTAATTCTCGTATTAATTAAATATGCAACTACTCAACACACGTTGACATCGTTGTCGGTGGTGGTCATGGTAGTCGGTGATGCAAAATAACGCGGTTTGCATCTAAAATTGAAATTGGTATTGGTGCGTAATCTGAACTTGTATGTTGATGTACATCATCATCATTGCCTGAGAGTCGACTTACATATTAAGCACAGTCCCCTTTTTAACTCCATGAATAAAAATTATAGCTTCGTTAATTTTAACTGAATCGAGTCTCGATCTTATGAATTAAATTTAATATTGGCGAGTATTATACCCAGAGTATACACAAAGAGCTGAATATATTGCTTGGTGTCGAGAGCGAAATTTGTGTAAATGCCATCGTCTTCAGTATTTGAGGTGCCGTAACTAAGGATATTTGATGCGGTCACAAAACTGTCAACAACTGGGTTCACCTCGATCATCGAAAACGATAAGTGTCGTAAAATGGACCTTGTCATTAACGTGCCCTCGAACATTTTTTACGACAGCACGAGGTTAGAAGTTGCTATCGGCGCCTTGGTGGACATTCCTTAACTCACCCTCTAAATCTCAGCACCCACTGATAATTGTTTTTAACTGACAATGTCCGTCCACTTATCATGTTTGTTGCGATTTTGCGGTGTTATGTGCTCGACTGTGAACCCAACATCTATCTGAATCTGCTGCCGCAGTTTTATAGTTTCCAAAGACTCTTTTAGTATTTGGTCAACAGTATGATATGCCGCGTTGTTTCTGATATATGTATCGCCACCGTTGACATAGTATTCGTGTCCATGTATAGTTCTAATTACACATTCACTTGTCGTTTATTTTTAGCCGTGTCTCGGGCTGCCACGTTTTGCTGTGCGTGTACAGAAGTTGTCTTAATCTCACGCCTTCGCCAGGCTTGCATTTTTTGTTTCGACTCTCAGAAAAGAAAAAAAGCGCGTCTACATCTTTGTTTCATTTAATAATTTCGTTCATTGGTGGTGAAGATTCACTGAGTTCACCGAGAAGAGAAATCATATTTACTGAAAATGACGCCAATACGATGAAGGGCGAATTTAAGAAGATTATATTGGAGTTAAATTGTTTGCAAAAAAAGGGCGCTGATAAAGAAACAATAAGATATCGATGGTGTGATATATTCGGCGTTACACCCAGCAGTGTAACTTAATATAAATTAATATTTACATGCGGTAGCAACAATTGATTAACGCCCCCCTATGACTACCTAATCTTTTACCACTCCTGCTGCATTTCACTTCATCAACGGGTGATCAGTCGATAGATTATTGGTTTACACACACTCCCGCCCACTATCTTCGACGACCAACCCCCTGTCTCATTGAACTCGTCGCCAGTTACGCTACGAACACTGACATATGCACAAGTTCAAATTTGGCACCCAGCTGACTGAGTCAGACCCTTCCGAGTGGCGATATCTCCGAACTTCGCTTTGTGGTTTGCTAGATTTGACCACAACATCGGCAACTGTCATACCGACCCTCACTCGGCAACGTTCCTTTTATAGCTTGCTAGGATATAGCTGCGAGTATATGGTTATATATCCGTGAGTAAATTTGGCTCAGTAGACCCGTGATCGTTTACCAAATACAGGTGTGTAGTGTGCAATCGGTTGAAATAGTGGTCTTTCTCTGTTTACAAGCCCCATGAAACACTCATCAATAATGGAGCATGGCTACACTCTGTCTGCGGGCCGTATATTTCGGCCGACAATTGTCTACCAGTGTCCGGATGTACACGTAGAGCAGGCTCCAAGCACCGCGCTTGGTTCAGCTCACAGTATGTATCTCTGTCCAAGCCTCCATAGTACGATGGAGAATTCCGTCGTGTCGAGCTGGTGGTCCAGGACACCGCCTGGATTAGTCAATACGCGATCGGACTACTATGACCCCCCGTCTTACATTGCCTGTAACAACCCCATGTGTCTTCCCAGGTGGGTTACGCCAGAGTTTTCTAAAACGGACTTCTCCAGCCGTCCAAGGCTGTTTGCCACTGCGCCATCATTACCAGTTACGAAGCCTGTCTCAAAAGAATTCTCGTTGCTCCGTCCCGATGTCATTTTGTCGGGAAACTGTGAACCCATAAACACTGGGTCCAAGTCAGATACACTGACCAGGCTCAAGGAATTTGTCAACATTTCCCATGGCGGCGTTGATCCAGTCTCCATCACCGAAGTCGCCGCTGGTGGAACTTTGGAAGAGAACACGAGATCGAGAGATGAAAAGAAGATGGAAGAAAAGAGAAGGCGTTTCCCGTGTCCAATTTGCGACGTGTCGTGTTCCAATAATGGTCAACTTCGTGGCCACATACGAGTTCACACAGGTAAGGGTTGGCATGTTTAGTGTTTGGTTGTTATCGATAGTCGGTCGTGGCAAATTTAAGCTAGATGCATTTTGACATCACACGTTCACATGCCATGACCACCTGTTGCGGTGCAAAAAGTCACAGTGAGGCGACTATATAATTTTTGAAACAAAATACCAATACCTGGGTAAGAAAGATGGAAAAAAACAGTGTCTGTGAAATAATAACATGTTTCTCAACTTATTGTGCGTTGCTTAATTGCACAGGAAACACCATAGTTATTAAAAGGGGGCAATCCGGCGTTGCCAAACGCGGCTGTTCTGCGATAGGGCTTGACTGAATACAAAATAACAGTTCTCTTCATTATTCCATGGGCAGTGTCAGACAAAAATGAAGAACACGTATGAATCTATACAAGTTCTTTGTTCAACAAAAAAACGCTCGACTCCTAGGACTGGGTACGACCACTTTATGCTGTGTTGCACGATTTTAATTCGCCATCAATCATCGGGGAAAAGTCTATCACTTCAGAAAAGGTTACCATTGTCGCTAACTACACTCTGCTATTTCATGTCAGAAAAAATAAATAACTCGTGCCGCCCGATTAATTAAATTGGCACTACAGTGCATAGAATCGCACCTGGCGGAACAAGTAGTTTCTGTTTTGTTTATGTTTTAAAAAATATTCGTAATAAAGCGCGATTTCATAATATATTCGGTTCAATATACACACATATATATATGGTTGGAAGCCATGTAAATTAAGTTCTGTTTACTCTTTATATATACAACTATATTTATTTTAGCATACCGTAACTTAGAGTCCATATTTGTGACCATCTAGTATATAAAAGACGAATCAGAACGACGGGCCTCCACATCGGCGCTACGGAGTTTCTTAAACTATATATAGTGGGATTTCTGCTTGTGTAAACTGGCGACAACGAGCATCTTTGCTAGCTTTGTACTGTACCACTGCCCGGTGACATAAGATAAATTGACGAAACCAGTCTCGTATGTCAATGTCAACTGCACAAATGAATATCGTCACATTCCTGACGTTGATTTGGTTGTTAGTGACGAATCTGTTGCGCTTGCGTGTTTTCTAGCGTCTCTACATTAGCAATAATGATTATATACGACACTAACATCGATATTATGGTATAGTAGTTGCGTTTGTGTTGTCTTCTCGGGTAGCGTGGAGGAAAGGCATAACAATCAAGCTTTAAGAGTGGGACACACTTAGTGAAATAGTTGCGTTTGTGATGTTCGAATCCCGTACATGTGGTGATATCGACTCGGCCTGTGGAGTGTTCCGTGGACGCCATATCCCGGAGTACCTTTATATGTATTTGCTACGTCGGTTCAAAATTTATGCTTACGCTTTGAAAACAGACTTGTTTAAATGTTCATGTATTTGCTTTTATTTTGACGTCTATTGGTGTGAATGCCATGAATAAACATGCCCCAAATCATGTTGTTCAGGTTTTAGATGTGTTGACCCTTCAACTTCGAGAAGTGCTACAGTACTCAGCGTGTGTTTCCATGGTAATTGGAAAGTAGTAACGGGGTTTTGAGGGTGTAGACGGGCGCGTGAAATTGAATTGAAAAGTGTCTTTTGGCACAAGTATACTAAACTTTTTAATCACTGTGTTTGCTCCCCCAATAAAATCCGTTGAATTTCCATATGTTACAATGTGGCCAACCCCGTTGCGTAGCAACTGCTCATTGTCATCATTCTTTCTCTTCCAGGCGAGCGTCCATTCAAGTGCGACAACCCGTGTTGTGGTCGCGCCTTCGCTAGAAACGAAGAACTGACTCGACATAAAAGAATCCACACCGGCCTCAGGCCGCACCGTTGTACCATCTGTAACAAACGATTCGGCAGGAAAGACCACCTGACCAAACACATCAAAACTCACCTCAAACCCGCCGAAAAGAAAACATACGTGTGCGAAATGTTCGGATGTGGCCAAAAGTATAGTCGGTCAGATGCACTGGCAAGGCACCAGTGGACGGCTCATTCCGTGAAACCAAAATCAAACTGTAGAAAAAACACGACGCCGCAGCAGTAAAATTCGTTTTGATTAAATAAGAAATAAGACTCGTTTGTATGTGGTAACAAGGAGGGGTGGGGTGACTTAGCGCCACTTACATCGAGATTTGTTTTACTTAACTGTTTATTCAGAAACTGCATTCTATGCAAACCTACCTCAACAATAATGTTGTATTTTTACAACTTCATTCTTAAAGCGCGGTGGTCGTCGCGCAGCGCGTGTTCGAATTTCATGTAAATAAACAATGTATTTTACACGCGTTGTATACGTCGTTGCGAGTTCCATATCGAACAGGACGCGGCGCGGCGACTGCCGCCCTTTAATTTACGTCTCTCCTCGCGAACAGAGTCGCAAGTTCTCGATACATTGCTTAGTACGGCTAAATCAAGTTTCATTGGTTTATATTTAATCTTACTTTTGATCGCCTTATCTTAACAGTTATCGCATTTTTACATGTGCAGTTCCCTCCCCACTTCCAAACTCGCTTAAATATAATATTGTATCTTAATATTTATCTAGAACTGAACTGAAAGGTGACTTGTCTGTGCTTTGTCACAACCACTTCAATGTCTTTGCGGATATTGCTGTGTATTTTGGCACGCCACTCTCTACCATGCTCCCGTCCAGTTGACTTCCGTACGCATGTGTATACGTCATGACTCGTATTACAGATTGACAATCCACCAGGTGTTTTACGAGACATTTACACAATGTGTTCGCAACAAAACCAGTATATTTAGGTGTTGTGCTCAATATATTACACATTTGCGAAATACCTAGAAATAAACAATTTTTTTTTTTTCACAATATTACTGTTTATCTTTATTTTAGCTGTTATCCATGCCAAACTTGATGAAAAACAGACGTAGAGGGTCTGATTTTTTTTTACATATGAAGTTAGTTTATGGTTCCTGGTGTACAAACGACAAATTCTGCCTTTAAATAAAAGAATCTAAACAAAATAACAACAAAATATCAATAAAATATCAATAAATTAATTAATTAATTAATTAAATAAATAAATAAATAAATAAATAAATAAATAAATAAATAAATAAATAAATAAATAAATAAATAAATAAATAAATAAATAAATAAATAAATAAATAGACAGGCAGACAGATAGACAAATAAATAAATAAATAAATAAATAAATAAATAAATAAATAAATAAATAAATAAATAAATAAATAAATAAATAAATAAATAAATAAATGGACAAGCAGACAGATAGTCAAACAAATAAATAAATAAATAAATAAATAAATAAATAAATAAATAAATAAATAAATAAATAAATAAATAAATAGGCAGACAGATAGACAAACAAACAAATAAATAAATAAATAAATAAATAAATAAATAAATAAATAAATAAATAGACAGGCAGACAGATAAACAAATAAATAAATAAATAAATAAATAAATAAATAAATAAATAAATAAATAAATAAATAAATAAATAAATAAATAAATAAATAAATAAATAAATAAATAAATAAATAAAAATGAAATATGTCTATAAAGAAGTCTAACAATGATCTTAATTTATTCAGATTATATTGCTTACATACCCGACTGTGGACACTATCTTGTGGCTAAAATACCACGAAAGTAATTGAAAAAAAAAAACACCGATTAACGCTATGTTTGCAAGATTCGCCTAAGACGTCCGGTGTAGTCGGCGGTATCACCTAAGATGGTTGGAAGGAGGGAGTTGAGTGTGTGGAGGCTCTCGGCGTGTTCTTGAAAGCAGTGTACGATTCTAACACCGGGCTTGTAAACGCCATACCTGCATTTCTTTTGCCGCTAGCTTTTCGCGTCTGTCACCAAGACTTGAAAATGTGGTATTGGTATGTGAAATATTATATGTTAACCTTTGCTCGCTGTGACCGTTGTAAAATTGATAAACGCCGACATGTTTAGTTTAAATGCTCTTGTGGGTGCTTCTACAATAAGGATTACTATTTATGACACCTTGGCAACCAGCAAAAGAAATAACGGGGGTAGTTATGACAACGAACGACCGTAGTCAGGCAATTGGATAGTTATGACAATGGAGTGACACGGTCATGACCGTGACAGAACTTGAAGAAACTTTGTCTATGAATCACCGGCTACATGTCGCCTTACACTGTCTGGTTTCACGAGGGCGTCCTACATTACAGACAGAATGCGTGTCAGTGCAACTACCCACTACGGAATTTTCTTAAAAAGGAGCGAACATGATCGTGTGTTCCACAACAACAAAAATATTGGTATTATATACAGGTTCGGCGTGGCGACATAATGCTCTCATGATGTTACATTACGATAGCTCAAATAGCTTAGGCACAATTTAATGAGAACCTACACACCTGGTAACAAATCCACCCGGATTAGTATATAAAGCTGGCCGTAGCAACAAGACTGCATGAACACAACATAATATCGAATAAAAGTCTATATGAGTAAAAGAAAATACGGGCGTGAAGTTTAGAAGGGGTCAATGAAACCATCCACTCCAGGCAGTTAATTTACAGCGGCAGCGGTGAAACGTTTTCTGTAAATATGACTGTGAGATCGCTAGCGTCGGTTGTGGTAGCGGGTTGCTCATGGATACGAGTGAACCTGTCGCTGCGAGTTCACAAACACTGACAGTATCAGCATTGGTAACTTGGCAGGGCTGTTATTTCGATGGGTAGTGGGACCAGGGTAGAGGGACAGGCAATTAACCCGGGCGATTAACGCTATCTTCTAAAAGCAAATCTATTATGCGTACTATGCTTCGTACTCTTTTTGATTCATATACATCAAGGTTACTAAAAAAGACCGTGTATTTATACCAACTTTGGTGCGCATAATTTTGAGATGCGCCATATACCAGATATGGTCAGGGTGACCTTATTTGGAAAATGGAAAAAAACCGACGGCAGCGGGGGGGGGGGCTAATTTATTTGCAATTCAGGGCCTCGTGTACGTATACAAATAGAAGAATCATCCTTAATGGTGACATATCAGTTTTTTCAATCTTGTTCGGTCAGCTTGACGATGCTTTTTGTGAGAGCCTCTTGAAATTCCCGTCACTCACATTGCAGTTGTGTATATATACCGGTAAGTTAGCACCACAGGCGTCTCTCTGTGTCGTATTGAATATGGGACTCATGTCATGTGACGTTTACACCAATTTTCAAACCGGTTCATTTCGTGTAGTAATTTGCATATTATAAGTGCGTTCGGCATAACAGGTATGCATACCAGATGTACTGATTTCAAAATTGATAATTGTAATTGGCATTTCTGATTATTAGGCCAGACTTGTTTTATTCATTGTTTCTCGAGTTTTTATAAGGCAATTTTTTTGAGGAGGGCGAAAAATAAATAAAATTAATTCTTTTTTTTTCCATTAGATTTGTGTGATTTTCAAAGAATTGTAAGTGAGAATATTGATCGGCGAGAAGAAATGAAATAAAATGTTATTCCTATAACAAGGTTATACAATTTTATTGTATAACCTTGTTTCACATCTGCGTCAGACTTCGGTACTTTGATCATGATACTCCCACGAAAATGCAACTTGGATTTGTTATGCGGCGGGCGGTAAAAACATTAAGATAAGAAAAATAATATTTTTTAGCATTTTTTTTTGCGCTTACAAGTCGGTGGGCGCGAGAAATTACGCTGAAATAAAATTTTATTTTTATTTCATTTTTGGCTCTTGTTCATTCGGCGGGTTCGCGAAACAAGGGATAATAAAAGTCTAGCCTTAGTACCAGGTGTCAACTTGTATTATCCAATCAACTTCTTCTTCGCGGAAAATAGTTACGCTGGCATGAGATACCGGTGATTTTCAATACAACTACGTTCATCTCTTAGACATAATTATGTGGTCACGCCAGTATTCCAACCACTTAGGGACTGGTCATTTTCTTTTACCTGGGGGGTGAAAAACAAGGGGGTATAGCATTTTTAAATGCGCAAAAAGGAGCATGTCTTTACACTAAGTACCTAAGGAGAGGCGATTGATTTACTAGGACACAAACAAAAGTTCTTGGCCACACGACTCATATGCTTTCTATGTACACTATATTAGTATCTGAATTATTATATTCTAATTCTATGTGGATATGTTTTAACATTAAGAAGAGTAAGGTGTTATATTTCCACAAAATGACATGATTTTCAGATGTTTGGAAGTATCACTTTGGTTATCACCGAACTCGGCCAATCAAGGTCATGGTACCAAACTGACAGTGCAGGTGAAATAACGTGACGCAGTCAATACCACTGAGACAAAAGTTAAAAGCCTGTGCGAAGTGGAATTGACGTCACAAGGCATGATTGAATACTCACACACACCCCAAGGTGACCATGTTTATCATGATTTGTGCAGATTGTTTTGGTATTTTTGGTATTTCTACAACTCTAGTCGCAAAATCGGGATACTGTAAGGGTGACGGCCTTAGAGGCCCACCTGTCGTTCGTCCCGCTAGCAGCTCCGGGTGTCTTTGTATAAATTGGTTTATTGCAGGATATTCATTGTAAAAGAAAAAGAAAACAAAAGTAAATTAATATCGAATCTTCTCTTGAGAATGGTGTTGCCAAAATCAAATTTCACACTCAATTGTCACGGTGCAGCTGTATTGTTAGATGGCAATATTACATTACTGGTTCATTGTCCTCTCCATCATGGCACTGTGTGAGTAGGATATATTTTTGTCGGTATTATTGATAAACAAAGTTGTGCTATTTGTCTAGTCCACAATTCCTATATAGATTACTGTATATGGGGACTGTGTATATTCCCATCTCACTTGGTCAATATTTGGAAGTAAAGTGGAATAAATATTGAAAGTCTATGCACAAAATTATTAAATATGTTAATAATTGTTTCCCAAATGTACAACTGGCCATCGAAACCAACACAGGGTGCATGACTAAGCCCACCAACTCACATTGACGTTGACTCGACAAACGTCTAGTACCCGGATGTAGTTTCGTATATTTTGTCCACATCATACTTGGAAGTTCATTTTTGCGTGATTAGTAACAAATTGCAATCTGTATGTATGTAAAATGATTCGATAAAGCGTCTTAAGATTATGGGGCGTGTAACCAGGCACGAATGGAATTGGGACACTCAACACGTGTTCCAATAAAAACACTCTGATAGTTTCCAATAAAAACACTTAGAAGTCACTGAAATGTCAATGCAACTATAATATAATAATGCGGTCATCTGTCACCATGTACACAATAAGGACGTTATATTATAATATACGTGTAACAATATTATTTCATATCACTTATGTAGGTGCATTCCCACTTTGCGGATATGTAAGGTACCATCTTACATCGTGAGCTGGGATTAGACCGTCGTGAGACAGGTTAGTTTTACCCTACTAAAAGATAAACAACGCTTGGCGAATTCTGCTTCGCAATGATAGGAAGAGCCGACATCGAAGGATCAAAAAGCGACGTCGCTATACTAGAATACAGCATCACATTTTGAAATGGTGGATGAGTGATGATAAATTGACTATAGAATATAAATTTAAGCGATTTGCTAAATTCCTAAATTGTCTAAGAAATAATACCTTCCAGTATTCCAGTGTGGGCAGGCTAGCCACGTCATCATTTTTTTTAATTTTTTATGTCATACCTTATGCTGGAAGCGATGTTCGTCATACTTGAAAAGTGTGAATGCAACTTTTATGATATACTGTGTGATTATAATATTTGGTAATGAACTTGTGTCATTTGTCTAGTTCATATCCCCGTCTCCTTTGGCCCATGTCGAAGGTGTATGTGACCAATGAAACAAACATAGGATGCCTAAATAAGTCTGTCAACATTCATGTTGACAGGATGCACGGCACGTACCCGGATGCCATATATCCGTATATTGTCCCTATCAAGGCCACGACCTTATTTAATACTTGGGATTTCATTTTGCCGTGATTACAGGGGATTTGTAACGATACATGTTTAAGTGAAATTTAATCTCCATATAAAAAAGCTTCGATAAACCGTTTTAAGATAAAGGGTGTGTGTTACCTGGCACTCATGGAATTAGTCAGCTAAACTACTGATAGTCTGAAAACGGTAAACCATCAAAAACAATTGTAATCACGGCGGGCGGTCATAGGTCATACCGGCCCCTATGCACTATAAGAACTTTATGTGACACTATTTAACATCATGATCGTCAAGCAGGCGGGGTCAAACAATTGCAATATTTCTTCAATATTCCAAATAGTTATTCCTCACTTTACATACATCTTAAAAGTCATACACGTGATTCGTCACTAGATGGTGATTGGTCCAACAATAAAACCATACAAGGAGAGGTTTACAGTTGATGTAGCACAGGGCGGGAAGGAAAATATACGGGTCTCATCCCAAACGCCCTCTGTAGTTTATGTTTCTATCCCACAGTCCTTCGCAAAATCCAATATTGAGTTAACACATTTCTTCCCTATATGAACGGGGCATTACCGTGGTCAGAGCATGGATCAACACGTCCAGGCAGATTCATTACACAGAACGGAAGCAAATGCAATCCCAGCATAATCACTATTCCAATTACCATGGCAACATAGACCAGTGTAACAGTGAGCGCGAGGACGGGCGAGAATGTAACGCTATTTGAGGAGCAAAAGCAAGTCTTGTGGCCTTCTCGCTTCCAACGAGATCTCGGCGGTCATTTTTGTCGAAAGACTAACTGTTGTGGTAATTTATCCCACTGCCAAATACCACAAATACACTAAACTCGAATAAAAATGTTGAATGAATGAAAATTTGCATTCAGATATTCAGACACGTGATATTCGATTTTAAATCGATTTTCTTTTTCATTTACCGGGCGGTCGCTCCATTTAACCACGTGGTGAGTATTAGAACCGTATTCGTAGTTTTTTCTCTTTCACGCATTTTTTCTGCACACTGTCTTACTTATCGCCGTCGTACCAATACTTGAACTAAACATACTAAAACACGTGTCGTACATCCCACGGCACACACCGTTCTATGTATCGTGTGCGACTTCAGGCTTCAAGCAAATACATCCATCACGACTTAGTCCCACTCTATATTGAACTGGCCATGAACATGATAGTGGTAAATATCAATCGTCGGAAAGTCCGTCAGGTCATTTTTTATTTCCAAAAAACGAATGAAGCATAAAAATGCACTTTTCGACAATTGTGCTTTATATTTGACAGTCAAGATCACCACTATAAAACTATGATTTATTGGGTAATATGACGTCATCTTGTAGGAAAGTATCTGCAATATTACACCTGTCGTAAAATTTTATATAATTTCCAGTAAAATTACTAATCAGGGTGGGTGTAGGATCAATTAGGGGACGCACTTTTTTTTTTACAATGACGACGTTGTTGCACTGCATTGTGGGGATGAATGTATACAAATAACGGCGGGTTTGTGAGCGCGTGCCTCTTGTGCCCTTCTAAATACGCTATTGCTATTGAGGCGTATTATTATTTCAGCAATGCCTGACCTATGTTGCCCAATACTGGCTTTTAAGACAATCGTGACATTGCACGACTCATCATTAAGAAAATTTCATTTGTTATTTATGTTTATTAATTTTGCAAACTTACTCGTCAGATAGCATGAAGTGCAACTATTATCAGCGAAGACGGAGTATTAAAGAAAATTATTTTACGCAAAATTACAGTAGATCTCAGACGCAAATGGACGCCGCCCCTTCCCCAAATGTGTGTTATTGTCTCAAATAGTGTGACGTCATCTTATCCTCGGCTCCTTTGACCTATGTCACTGTGGCGTGGAATTTGGAAGTATAGACGCGATAACTCGAGAGAATGGAACTTTGAATGAGGAAAAAAATTCTCCTGGCTGACTTGTCTTAGCGAGATATCTCGTCGACTATTTGCGTATCGTGTTCTGGTTATTATGTCACGGTTCTTACGTATTGTTTTTTTTAAGCAACTGGATGGACGTTAATAGTACACAGTAATCTCGATAGTTCAACAGTTTTAAACGAATATTGCAACAATAAACAAAAATACAAAACAAAATACTCAAACATATTCAGATTCATTTTGCCGCATAATGACTGCTGTACGACACGTCGTTACTCTAGTCATACTGTTGTTGAGTTCGATGTCACGATATCTGATACGTATTAATGGTTCGTCATTACCCGACCCCGAACATTCAGTTTATAGTAGACTACGTTTATAATTAACGCTATCTTCTTACTTTATACAATAATAACGGGTTGGACAGAGATCAATTGAGTTCCAGTTACTAGGTGACAGGTGTTTTATTGCAATATTAAAGATATCAGTATGTGTAAAACACTCTATGGGTTATCATACATGACATAAATCATAAAATCAAGTTTTTCAAAGTCATGACCGGGTCAATTTCTATAATACTAACAATATTTGTCGCCATGGTGAAGTGCGCGTTCGAATTTAGTGTAAAGACAAGCACTGTACACGCGTTGTTTACCTCGCGGTAAACGCATGTGAAATCTGTTCTTGAAGTAAAAAAAAACGCACGAGTGAAATGGGGCTTAAAGATACATAAGATAACAATAATTGATATCTAAGAAACGATACCGCATTGAATCTTATACGCTACTGAAAATAGGGGGATGCGTGCCAGCGCTCTCTTGTGGCGGCCGAGGAATCTATGTTGTTTTTGTCGGCGTGGTGTTCGCATCCGGTGAGGGCGTAGTTCAATAACAAATTACTATTATTATTATTATTAAAGGTTCGAGGACAGCGGTTCAGTTTGCTTGTGGTGTATCAAGTGGTGTAATCGAGATCGGAAAAACAAATATCAAGTTCAAATCCGTTGAGATTCACAGAACCATTGTTCGTTCATGAATTAAATGATGTCGGGAATGTATACTAGTATTTTTAATTTATTGTAAACAAGTACTCTGCTCACAATTATGTATTTTTTGTAACTGAGTGACGAAATTGTGTCATGCCACCATCAACGGCATACCGTTGAAGGAGCGTACATAGAGGGCGTCACGGCCTTATTCCAGCTGAATATGGCACGCCCTCTTTGTTGGTTGTATAAACAAATAGGAAGGTATTTAAATACGAAGGTGTACAATACTTTATTTTCGCTGAAAGGTACCTCTACCTGACATATAGCCCTGAGTACAGTCCTGTAGGTTGGCCTTCTTCCGCTGATCATTGTGGGGACCGAATGATCAGCGGAAGAAGGCCAACCTACATTACTGTACTCAGGGCTACCTGACATAGGGTTGTGTTAAAGAGTACTAGGGAGGTGTATTGGTAAACATGGCTTATCTCCTGGGCCAATGGGAGAAACTGGTTTATAGCGGAGAGTGAAAATCAGCACCATTCCAACAGAAGGGCCGTAGATTGATTGAAATTGGTCTTTGGCATAGGGGACTCACACAAAATTTACGTCACAGTTGCATACTAAATTTTTCCATGTCGTATTATCACCACTTGTAGTGTTTTTTGAGGGGGCAAGGGTTATTTTCGTTCAACGTAATTGCAATATTTTTTTGTTCGTACAACGTAAATTGAAAAATAAATTCTGTAATCACAGGCTAGACGTACAACGTAATCAATCAAATATTTTTTCGTACACTGTCAAAATGTGTAATTTTTCTCGGTACGTACAAGAACTTACATCCAAATAAAAAAAGTAGTAAGTAATGATCCAGGGGAATTACATTTTCGAAACTGTAAGACTAGATGACACAATTCACTGCAAAATTCAATTTTCACTGTAAACTGTAAAAATGTCATTTTTCCTTGTAACTTGTAAAAAGCCCTTTTTATTACCCGTAAAACTGTATCAGCTACCCCCCCCCCCTTGCCCCCTTCTTTTTATATCGTTTTCACTGAGCATCCGTCGCTGTATGTGTCACGCCCTCGGAGTTCAATTACAGTACACGGGAAAACGAAAGCATAACACATGTAGCGAATGAGGGAGCTCTTCAAAATAAAGCTTTCGTGGTTTTATTGCAGATTCGCAATAAACAATAAAGGTGTTTGTTGTATGAATGAAATACTATGAATATAACAACGTTTTATAGCATGTCGCCGAGTCTATCTGCATACAGGCAACTATGAAATCACTGCAAACGCACTTGAAATTTCTTTTTCCCATGATGCCTCAAATTTGGCGCCGCTGTTTATTATCACGTGACCGGGCCAAGATGGCTGCCTCTAGTTGACATTCCGAAGTTTGTCTGCAGTTTTAATCGTCCGGAATTAAATACGTGAAATATACAAAATGGTTTTGACACGTGGAAAAGCGTTCGAGATTTTAGAGTTGTCATACGGTACGTAACATAGCCTAATACATAATTTTCTGCCCGTGTCGCGTTGATCTTTCGGCGATGGTCGCATAAGTGTTGCGATGTTGACCTACGTCCGTGTTTAGACATTTGTTGTTTTTTCCTGGTTGTCCATGAATCCCCTTATCTACCTGCAGACCTTATCACTGTATGTTTATACCGGACACCAACTTAACAAACCTTCACAAAATGTGTGTTTTGTTTCACCTTCTCGATCATGATGATTGTTTTCTCACCCTACCCGCGATCACAGACGACGACACTTAGCTAAAGTCAGGTTGCTGCTGGAGTGCTGTGTTTGCATTTTTTTTTTCCCGTTTCCGGCAGATATATACACTGGAGCTAGGTATCTACACCAGCCCTTAATTACGATTACGGCTGAACATTACGTATACAGCGTGATGTGTAGAGCGATCGTCATTGATCTTGTTTCGTGAAACGAGTCAGACATCGTGTTTAAGGTTCTTGACATTATCTTGTTACAATGTACCGCGATATGTAGGTTATAAGGTCAAAGGTGAATCTATTTGTGGCAGCTTTCTTGCCGTTTGAGGTTTGTTGTAGTCAAATACAATCGTGGTTATTTTTGTTTATCCATTCGTGAGATTTTTAAACGGCGATGTAATTAAACAACCAGGAAGTTTCAAGCATGGTGCTAAAAATATTTTGTCTTGTATTTACCTGTATTTACAATTGTCTATTACGTAAGTGACAAAATAGATTGTTTCCTATTGTCTTTGTTGACACCACTGTTTACACTTTGTGTACTTTACATAAGTGTGTCTCTTTAGTTTCATAATAATGTAGAATACTTTATTTTCGCTTGGAATTTATTTTCGCTGAAGGAATGATTCTGTGAAAATAAAATCCAGCGAATATACTTTTTTTTCTATATTTCACATAAAACTCAACAAAATTCAGTGAAAATAAATTCCAAGCAAAACGCCCAAAAAGCCTTTTCAGCGAAAATTAATTCCAGCGAAAATAAAGTATTCCACAGTAGATACTGGGATATGCCATTGCCAGTTGCCTACGGTGAATTTAATTTTAGTTTGCCTGCGATAAATTGTGTAATTTTGACAACCAATGGCTAAGAGTAATTTCAAACCATGAAATATTCTGTAAAAATTGTTGTCATTTAGAAATCACGTCATCAACTCACAGAAATGTAAATTAAACAAAAGTCTCTTGCTTGATATAAAGTGATAAAATCATAATTTTTTATTGCTCTCAGTTTGCAAATTGGGCAACCCCATTTTGAAATTTGGAAGAAGAAAAATTGTAGCAGGGATCTAACCAGCCCAATGCAAGTGCTGGTAACTCATAAATATTATTGGGCTACTAATACTGTGGAATACTTTATTTTCGTTGGAATTAATTTTCGCTGAAAAGGCTTTTTGGGCGTTTTGTATGGAATTTATTTTCATAGATTTTTGATGAGTTTAATGTGAAATATACGAAAAAAAGTATATTCGCTTGATTTTTTTTTCACGGAATCATCCCTTCGGCAAAAATAGCAAAAATAAAGAATTCTACAGTAAACATGAATGAGCTTGGTTACACACTGCAAATGTTTTTTTAATCAAGTCAAAATATTATTTGTTTATTTTCAAGTATGACTGAGCATTTAACTATAAAATATATTATTGAAAAAAAAATAAAGAAAATAATCTGTTCATTTTTTTTGTGCTTAATAAATGCAGTACTGTAAAAACTCAATCAATTCGGCCATGTAAAAATAAATATTTTTGGGGGTGGGCCAATTGACTGAATAAATATAGAAAATATGTTTCCGAAGTGGTCGATTTGTTTGAATAAATTTTCAACGTTTTAAAACTGGGTTCGAAGTGTGTATCACCGGTAACTGAATAAATATATCGTTTTCCCGAGATTAGAGTAAAGGTGTAGTACTAGTCTGGGACCTCGGCAGTTGCCTTAGTAAAAAATGAATCGATTTGAGACATGGCTAGCGAGCGACAAAATAAGTACTAATAGCTTGTCGGAAAACTAACAGTGAGTGTCTTCCCCAGAGAAATCGCCACTTTTATAGGATGATACTCTGACCAGCCACAACATTATCACATATTCTTTTGAAATTAAAGGATGTACATCAGTCAGTACTCAGTGTGACGTACAATGTCGAAATGATAGGCCCAGGATTCACACCTCACGTCGTCTCGTCTGCCACTTTACCGTAACCACGCACCGCTACTGAAACCGCTTCTATGAGAGCGCAGTCTTCACCTCACGGTCATGTTTTTTTACCCACAGTTAAAACAAAACAAAAAATCCACCCGACTTTTAAACGAACAACGTTGCAAGATGAAGTTTAGAACATAACTGGGACGACTGTGTCGAAACAATCCAGCCGGTGATTTTATTTGGGTCAACCAAAAAAAAAGAAGATATTTTGGCGTGACTGTGTAAACAAAACCATGTTCAATAAAAATGACGCTTTCACGCTACACATTGGCGACTTTGTATCGACTTACTGGAAATGCCGAAGACGATACAATTTGCAAGTCGGCATTAATTAATTTTTTACCCCGTTAACATTAATAATCTACTTGACTTTTAAACAAACAACTCTGCAGGACAATGTTTCGAACATTACTAAAACGACTGTGTTGAAACAATCCAGCAGATAATTTTATTTGGGTCAACCGAAAAAAAGAAGATATTTTGACGTGCTGTGTGACTGTGTAAACAAAACTACGTCCAATAATAATGACGCTTTCACGTAACACATTTGCGACTTTGTATGACTTGCTTGAAATTCCAAAGACGAGAGTCAAGTGTCGGCCTGAATTTTGTTGTCCCTAAACCATGGAGCTTCGTTTCGTCAGTGATTGCTAGCAATGACTTAAAATATTTGTTCGTTGTCGATATTTTTGGCGTCGTGATGAGAATTTTCTTAGCGATTATTTACAACTGATGTACTGGGTAATTTGTAATGACAATCAACAGAGTATATTTCACCATGGACGTACTAGAGATTTCACACGTCTTATGTACAACCACGGTTGACACCATGACTGCACATCTGGCGGATATCCCGATTGCTCATACCATGGAGCTAAAAAAAGAAGGAGAGAGGACCCTATTGTCTTTCCTGTGTACCACGTTAGTTGGTTCTTGTTTGCTTAGCCAAAAGATAAACAATCTCTTCCCTGTTGTCTGTTTAATCCCTTCTAATTGGATTACGTGATTCATGTATATTCGGAACGCATTCGGTATTCGCCGGCACACTGTGTGCAAAGGCCTCTGGAACGGAGAGCGCGATTAGAGTTGACTGCGCATGGCTGCGCACAGTAACAAACAGGTACAGTAATCTTCCAACCTAGCGGCGAACCATCGACATATGAAATGCGATCTTTACTGATTGCTGGACGTCGCTCGCAGAAAATGAAAATAGAGTCTAAAAGCCAACTTCACAACGATAATAAATCAAGTTGAACTGTTTTGCAAATGTTTGTGGAAAATTTGGTAATCAAGCCTCGAAAATCGTCAACTCACGGAGCACAAAAATGTTGTAAATTGACGCCAATTCTTGAATAATCGTCCGACTGTTGTGCTTCCGGTCTTCAAATACGCAGAATGACCTAATGTACCAATCACACGCCACTGCGCATACGCAGTGACCTTATTTGTTAACTGCGCATTCAATTTTATGAGAGGGGCGTACATCTCACTTGAAATACAGGACTACGGCACATCTCACTGTGCAAACATACACCAGCTATCGTGGATTTCCATAGAACGAAATTCAATGGGTTTAATTGGATAATCTGGGCGTGAAACAAAGGGAGTTTATTGGCTTATATTGCGTCCTCTCTCCTTCTTTTTTTAGCTCCATGCTCATACCATGGATGTAAATGCTTATACATGTACATTGTATTTACGTGATAGATGTGTGAAAATATACCTTTGTTGAGAGAGTGACGTAAAACCGCGCGGTGTCATCACCGGGCGAACTAATTGAATACAAACAATAGACTGACTGGACAGATGGCCGAACTTAACGGATACATTTTAAAATTAACCATGACACAAAAAATAGGTGGCCGAACTATTTGAGTGGCCGAATTGATTGAGCTTTTACGGTACCCTCTAATTTGTCTGTGTGATACGAGTAAGCAAAGATATCCAAGCAATTAATTTTTTGAGTAGATTTAAACAAATTGCAGAAATCAAAATTAGACATTAAATAAACCTAGAATTCCATAAAAAAATAAAACAATTCAAATATTTTCGAAATGGGAAGACTGTAGACTAAATATTGCTAACAGTCCATTATTAGTGCAATGTCTACGATCTTTACCACAAAAACACTAACCTTCAATATAATATAAATATAAATACCTAATTATTTGGCTAATTTTTGTAATTTATTGTTTGTACTATTAATATTAGCTTTCCAAAATTTTACATTTAATGAGGGATCTGCGCTGTGGTCAGCCCAGGTCAGCCTACATGTATGTCACTAAGAACTTCCATGCTAAGAATAACCGATAAGAACAAAAGGTTGCCAGCCAGCACCATTATATTGTTTGTGATGCACACAGGATGTCAACCAACAGACCATCATTCTATTGTCCTTGTCAATTTTAATATACAAATTAAAACAATGAGAACATTAACACATAACTTAAAAGAAATACCATTGCTGTTTAAAATCAACGTATACCTGTGACATCGGCCAAGAAAAAAAATTGTGTTTCAATCTTACTTTGGTTGACATTTTGTTTGAACAAACAAACCAGACTGGAAAGGGAAGACAGTGATAACTAAACAGAAGGAAGGTTCACCATTGCAGTTTAATTCTGTGTAGGATTTTTTGAGGGAAGTGTCAAGTTGTCATACATTCAGGGATTTTTTAAACAAGGGAACAGGGGCGCAGCGCCTCATGCCATGGCCATGCGCCACCTTACCCCGAGGAGCAGATCCTCTGGCAATCATAAAATTTTGATTGACCAGGGATCACATGTGGCCACAATCTTTCACTGTGACCAGTCTGATAGTAATGTTGGCTCCAAGGAAGCCATAGAATGCTCCATTTTAACATGGAATTTTCAACCCCCCCCCCCCCCCCACTTGGTGGCGCCACTGAATTGCAGAGCTTGCCCTTGCAGTTTTTTGTGCTTCATGAAATTAAAACCAGAACCCATGTTGTGTGAAAGATCTAAAGGATAATTATTCCTCACTATAAATGTGATTTACCAGCATTCCATTACAAAAGAAAACAAAACGTTTTTGATTCCATAATACACATTTTTGACAGTAATTAACGAAAGGGCATGTTTTGAACAATGGCTGACCTGGTCAGAAGTCAGTGTCTCAATGATACATATTTTTAATGTGATTCAGAAATAAATTGTATTCATTCTTCATTTTTATCAAGTATTTAAAAGTTAAATTAAGTAAAGTGGTTATAACACTAGCCACCGTGACGTTTGACCTGATGGGTCAAGAATGTCACATGGTAATACTGGTAGAACAAAAGTTTTCTGAAAGTGAAAGTGATTCCTAAAGCTTGCATTGCGTAACCATGGACGTACTAACACTAGTACGTCCATGGTTATTAAACTACATGTTATAGCACAATATTTTGGTATGGAAAACTGCATGATGGTTTTCGAAAGAGGTGATTAGCAATTTAAAAAAATATAAAATAAGTGGTGAAAAACGAGTTGAGCACAAAGTGTTTTAGGGTAGCGGGCCCGCAAATACTTGTGACAGGTAGTCTGCAACTCTGAAGTCACCTTACCTAGACTAGTTTCATTGTCAACCCATAATGTACATTTCCTGTGAAAAATAAACATGGGAATATACTAGAGTAGGCGAGAATAATCAGAAATACACACAAGTCAAGATCGGCCAACCGAAACTGCTTGAAGGCAGTGATAAAATTGAAAGGTAATCCAGCATCAATAAATCTATTATCATTTTTAAATTAGCTTTGAAGTAAATATGGTACCATAGTGCTGGAGAAACGACTCCATCTACCACTGACATCAATCATTTATTGTGGACTAGACGCAACAAAAGAAGTTTGGTGTCACAGAGTCACATTTTCATAATCAGCCGTTTATTTACTTACTGATTACGACAGGTATACAGTTGAAATGCTTAGCAAGCACAATTAACCTCCATTTTGAGCAGGAAAATAAATCACAGATGCTGACTCAGACATGTTTTTTTTTTCCGTTGATACGTGCAAAACATTTACGGGTGCAATAAACAAAATGGATAGCGGCGATATGAATGGTATATGATTTTAACAAATTAATAATATTGAATAATATATTTTTGGTAATATATCCGTATTAATTAGCTAATGGTTGACACTGTATGCAGTAAATTAAATTTCTATCAAAAAATAGAACAAATAAGACACCACCCTGAGACAATTTTTGACATGATTTACAATGGTAACAATGTGGCAAGATTTCTGGTGCAGTATTCTTTAAGACAGACCGGAAAGGGAAACGAGACAAAAACGATTTCAAGTTAGCGTGAGGGAATTAACGTTGTAAAGTATTATCGTCAGAGAAAGCTATTGTTTAAGCTAGTCTGTGATTGGTTGATGGCAATGTTTGGGGGATTATGACCAGTTTGTGACGTAGGCTTGACTTGGTGAATTGTCAATGTGGCTTAAACTATTTTATCGGTAGTGGATTCCTAGTAATATGATGTTGGAAATGGCTCAATCATGTACGTGTAGTGGTGTCTGCATTAAATTAAGTCAATTGAAATATTAATTAAATATCTAAATGACACCGGCTGTCAAAAAATAATGCCCGAAAAGTGGAATTTGAAAGGGCTAATTCAAGTCCCCCCATTGATTGTTTTTGACCGTTATTCATCAAAATCTGAAAGCGTACACTATTTATTGTCATAAATAAAACATAATCACTGCCATGATATTCATTGTCACATACATCCACTTTGGTATGACATAATCAACCTGAAAGCGGAAGAAACAAAAGTGGAGCTTGTCTGGAGCTGTTTACTACAGTGCAAGGAGATGACCCCTATTGTTTAGAAGCCTATTTATAGGCAATGCCAGTCATCACCAGACTGACAAGCATTGTTAATTTTGTGCACAGTTGTTGGATTGTCATACTCATGTTTATTTACTTGTAGGATAATCTGAAACCCATGTGTTCAATGGTTGGTTTAATGACTTGTGTTGATTATTATGATACATTTTACTGATCTTTTGTACGGGCTGTTTTATTATAATTGAAAATAAATGAAACTCATATTTCTATTAAAAAAATACCATGGTTCCTCCATTGGAAGAGCACCAAAAGAGACATATAAATACTTGTAATGGAAACATATTACTCTTATTCTGCCATGTTCTCCATAAATCAAAAGTGGGCGTGACCAAAAGTGGGTGTGGCAGGATTCACAGAAATATGTTTATAAATAAAAAACAGGTTGGGTGTTCTTATTTACAAATTTAATATCAAATTCATTTCAACTTTGTATTTATATAATAAATAAAAACACTGTCTTTTACAAAAATAATTACAATGGAATCTCAAGCAATAGCAGTTTTTCTCTCTTAGACATTATTCACCAATATCTTGTACATACTTGCAATAGCTTTTTAAGATCTGCCATATTAGTGGTTTCTTCGACCAGGACTGAGATCAAGTTTGAAGCACCAAAGAGTGTCTTCACGAATAACTTCACCAATATCTAGTAAATGGGCGTAAATTGTAGCGTGTTGGAGTTCTTGCTTCATCAAAAAATAAACGCACTTCAAGGCACCTATAAAATAAATAAAGAATTTAAAAGTAGAATAAAATACAATAAACAATGTGTACAATGTAGTGAATATTTTCCTGAACTGTTGGTAACCTCTATCATCAAGAAATAATTTTTAACTCAGTAAGTCGTGCAATGTAAACACATCACTCTGACTTCCTCGATACTTGAGTTTCTATAGATATGACATGATCAAATGATGCACAAATTCCTACGTTCTGATCGTTGACAACTGCACTGATTTTAAGTCGAACTGACATTATGTAGCTTGATTTTGTCCTCGCGATATGTGATATTCGGCTCTATCAGTCATGGATTCGATCCACTTCTTGGCTGTTGAACAAGTAACAAAACATACCTGAAAAAAAATGTGGTGAAAAAATGTATCCAAAGTGAGTCAGCGAAATCATTGAGGAATTCAGGAAAACTAACTCAGTAATGTCTGTAGCCATGTTGTTTACATCAAACCGAAGGGTAAATAATGTCATGACATAATCTGAACAAGCAATGAACCATTGCTTTATGTATTACAAGCATTGTGATCACATGCTACACCTGAAAGCGGCTATTAAACGGCTTGTGGATATTACAACAGTTATATTATAACAATTTTACATACTGACTCCTTCTTCATACCAAGAGCCACTTAAATTTCTTTGCCCACAGTGCGTACCATTCGCTACGATGTCTAGTATGCTCTGTTGACTTTGCCTTCTTAGCCTTAACATGTGCGGTACTCAGCGTCGATGGTGGTTGCTTCTGTCCCTGTTTTGGAGATTCGACTTTTGCTGCTTTGCAGTACTTAAGTATAGAACTCATTGCAGAGATACTGTAGATGTTTACTGCATTGCCAGTTTCAGTTTAGAGAGGGTTTAAATCTGTGTCAAAACAGATTTCCTGTTTTTGGTAATGCTGCATTGATTGCCAGTAATAGACTGTAACATGTACAAGGCAAAAGAGGTGTGAAGTTTTACCTATTGAATTGCTCATAGGCAAACTTGAGTGACACATCAGAGAACAATAGCGGCTGAAATCCAGCATGTGAAATTACAGAGGAGTGCTGAAAATTAGAGCACAGCACCCTCCTCTTTAATTCCTTGTGTCCCAGAGACTGAGTCTGGTTGGTTTACTAATTTTAGAAAATGGTAGCCTCTTGCTTGTTTTTAGTCCCCGTTCGGACGCAGTCCGAAAACGGGGACTTATGTTTTGACGTCTGTGCGTGCGTCCGGACCTGTATCTTAGAAATGCCTGGACCAATCACAATCAAACTTCACACATACATCATACATGATATTATACATATGCACATCAATTTGTTCCACGATCTGATTCAAGATGGCCGAATGGCGGCCATTTTTGTGTTAAAAATCATCAAAATCAAGCATTTTTCGGCTGTTGACAGATGGATTTTGTTCAAAATTGGTATATACGTTAGACATTATAGGACCTTGATGCACATCATTTTGTTTTACAGTCTGATTCAAGATGGCCGAATGACGGCCATTTTTGTGCTAAAAATCATAACAATCAAGCATTTCTCGGCTGTTTACAGATGGATTTTGTTCAAACTTGGTGTATACATTAGACATTATGGGACCTTGATGGAAATAATTTTGTTTTTCAGATTATATTCAAAATGGCCGACTGGTGGCCATTTTGTTTTAATGAATGTGGTTCTCGTGCCATATGTCTGACTTGCTTTCACTGATTATGTTCAAATTTTAAATATTCATTATACATCATGTCATAGATAGACAGATATATTGGTTTGACGATCCTATTCAAAATGGCCGAATGGTGGCCATTTTTGTGCTAAAAAATCATCAAATATCAAGCATTTCTTGCATTTATGGATGGATTTTGTTCAAACGTATAACATACATTAGACATTACAGGTTCCTGATGCACGTCATTTTCATTTTCAGATTGGATTCAAAATAGCTGACTGGCGGCCATTTTGTTTTAATGATTGGGCTTCTAGAGCCATATCTCTTAAATGCTTTGACTGATTATATTCAAATTTTATATATTCGTTATACATCATGTTATATATATACATGTATTCAAAATGGCTGATTTTGAATGCTGTTCCAGAGCAATATCTCTCTGTCTCAATATGGACAAGTACTTGTTTGACGATCAGATACAAATGTCAATCATTTTAATGTTAAAAAATCATATTCCTGACATGGTTATATTCCAGCTATATTACTATAAACAAAACTATATATCTTAAATTTGATAACTAACGGGGACTGTGCCATGCATGGCTTGTTTTCAATCAATTGAAATATTATGTATAAATGGCGAAATTTGGGTTATCGCGAAAAAATAATATTACTGTATGCTAGTCTACCCCAGGACAAGATTTGATAGTCTGTACGTACGTACACCCTTGGCTACTATTAAATTTGAGCCCTGATAGATGCGGTAGTGTTCTATATATATGTGCTGCTTGTAGTCAAAATAAATATATTAATAATTGTTTTACTATTTTTGTTGATAAGTAAAATCTGCCAAATTAAATCCATGTGAACAATCAAACTAACAATAGACGTTACAATTTTATATTGTGTATAAAGTATCTGTATCTCTAGCAAATCTGTGAACTTAAAACGAAGTGTATATCCTCAAAATACCAAAGTTGAGAAACTAAATATCAAACCAAATTGTTTCACACTTACGGTAGAAATAAATATTCGTGCTACGGTTCAATTGTCTTTTCATTCGTAATGGTTTCTAATACATTTTGTATAAGGAAGGTCATTGTGCTGTGATTGTATCTAGGTTATTGAGGCAGTGTTAGTGGTTGGCGGGTAAAGTATTAAGATCAACATCTTGCGATACTGTCATCCTGTCTTGTCTGTGTTATGTACCTTCTGCATTTGATTTTCTTTAAAATTTTAATCTGAAGTATCCATTTGTTTCATATACCGTACATGTACTTCTCCCTTCATATGCTCGTCTTCGGGTATACGCCCACCCTGTATTTTTAGACATTTAGCGAGTTGAGGGCATCCCCGGTTATTGTTTTTAACCAGGCGTTGTCGATATGAGTATAACAAGTATGTCTCATTGCATGACAATTGTGCTTGATATGTTAGTTCTCTTTTTGGAGTGTGTGGTACACTTGAACTCATTTACATTTCACAGTGTATGGCAAACAAAGCAACATGATTTGCACTCTTTCTGCCCTCTTATTACTAAAAATGAACCATATCTCTGAGTGATTGGAAACAGGTAGCTTCTGAAATGCCAAAAATATAACTATCAAGTCATGAAACCTGGTTATTGGGCATCTTTTTACTTTTTTACTGAGTAATCACAGTATCCCTTGAGACAATCAAGAATTGGGTGTGAACTGGTAAACTATGCTTTCATGTGGCCTGCTTGACGGCCATAATGGGATTTAATACATCATTCGTACTCAATTCCATTGGTGTAATTCGCTTCTGCATAGCGTTAAAAAGATACCATCATCGATAAACAGAAATTTCTGAAGTATTTTTTTAGTATGACACAGTATAACACACATACTGATTGTTAATGACAGATTTCACCTGTCATGTTGGAGACGTTGTTTCATGTCAAATCGTGCAGAAAAACAAGATGGCGAAAATTGCTTTGTATCGAGAGTTTGCGTACAATCTAAAACATTGCACAAAGATAATGATAAAGATCATGCTTTTGATTGTTTTCCCACAGACCCGAATGATTTTTGCACCTCAAATTCAGATCTTATGTAAATAGTATTGTAATAAAATGTGTGTATTTTTATGAACTTTTTTGTTTCTTGATTTAAAATGTGTTTTGGACACAACTCATTTTGCAATTTTGCTAACTAGTCTCTCCCATATGCTTCCCTGTTTGCCCTCATGTGCTACCCAGTTTCTCCCCTCATGTGCCTACCCAGTTTCTCCCCTCATGTGCTAACCAATTTACCCTCATGTGCTAACCAATTCCGCCTCATGTGCTAACTAATTTCCCCTCATGTGCTAACCAATTTCCCCTCATGTGCTAACCAATTTCCCCTCATGTGCTAACCAATTTCCCCTCATGTGCTAACCAATTTCCCCTCATGTGCTAATCAATTTCCCCTCATGTGCTAACCAATTTCCCCTCATGTGCTAACCAATTTCCCCTCATGTGCTAACCAATTTCCCCTCATGCGCTAACCAATTTCCCCTCATGTGCTAACCAATTTCCCCTCATGTGCTAACCAATTTCCCCTCATGCGCTAATCAATTTCCCCTCATGCGCTAATCAATTTCCCCTCATGTGCTAACCAATTTCCCCTCATGCGCTAATCAATTTCCCCTCATGTGCTAACCAATTTCCCCTCATGCGCTAATCAATTTCCCCTCATGTGCTAACCAATTTCCCCTCATGTGCTAACCAATTTCCCCTCATGTGCTAACCAATTTCCCCTCATGCGCTAATCAATTTCCCCTCATGTGCTAACCAATTTCCCCTCATGTGCTAACCAATTTCCCCTCATGCGCTAATCAATTTCCCCTCATGTGCTAACCAATTTCCCCTCATGCGCTAATCAATTTCCCCTCATGTGCTAACCAATTTCCCTTCATGCGCTAACCAATTTCCCCTCATGTGCTAACCAATTTCCCCTCATGTGCTAACCAATTTCCCCTCATGTGCTAACCAATTTCCCCTCATGTGCTAACCAGTTTCTATCATATTTAGAGCTGATATAGTCTAGTCAACTCATCGCAAATGTGAATATTAATTGACACAACTTTTAAAAAAGCGCAGATTCCAGATGCTAAATTCACCAGGTATATGTATTAAGTAGATAAACTGTAGTGGAGATTATAACCCTCACACGTAGCACACATGAAGTTGGATTCTCTTGTCCCAGTCAGGAGTTGCATGTCCCTGTTTATACAGTTGTATGCTGTTCGATACATGTAAACCCCCGGTACATGCAATTCATAGATATACATGTATCAGTGACTTGTAGGTTGATTTATGTTGATTAAGACAACTGCAAAAATAAATTATTATCAGTGAATTGAATTCCAAATTTGAACATTGTTGACGTGGTGATATTCAAGTTGAAAGAATTAATCAATCTCTGAAAGGAAGCTATGAAATAAATTTATTTTCAGAGTGCTCTGATTGATCATGTGATTATTATAAAGCCCATGGGATTAGCCTGGAGGTAAATTTTTAAATCAGGATACCTATTTGGGTGTTTAGATGTTACACTGAGACAAGAATTTATCTAATATCTCATGTGTATTATATACGGTGGTTGCTGTAAAATGCTTTAATTTCATGAATTTTGCGAGTTATTGAGTTTGTACAATTTTGTCGCAGTGAAAATTTCATCCATAAAATCATAAATTGCAAAAATTAAGTGGTTTATATGTAACCAGTTTTATTGATACAACCATTGGCAAGCAGAAGTTGAGTTGAATTGAGTTGAGTGGGCAACAATTCTCAATGCAAAATTTGATAAAACAAACAGCCTTTTGCGTCAAGGAATGATAATTGTAAACTTCCATTAAGTAACAATTAATTCAAGATCTTGGTCAGCTTGTGCCGCTCTAGTAGTAGTGTGTGCTTATAATACTTCCAAGCCAGTGTTGTATCATACAAATTTATTATTATTACCATAATATACAGTGTAATTCACATACCGATTTGTGTATCAATACAGGCATTGTGTCAATCTACTTCAAATTTCCTTACCGTTACCAGCCAGATCTGGATCAATCCAGAGCAAACACCTTCACACATCTTACTAGATCAATATAAGCTATATAAGGGCTGTATCTGAACGCATGTAAGTAAATCAATCGACTGTTCATTTGATAAAATGTATTCACTGTTTGAAGAGAATCTCAGTATAACTTTTAAAGCTGTACAGAACAAAATAAATATGCCCAAACAACAATGAAAAGACTTGTACTGTGTCTGTAACCTGAACCAACAGGAACAAATTTGAAATAAAAATTTAGCGTTTTGTTTTCAGTGTTTTGGACAGCATTGTACAATGTAGCTCATTTGGATTACAGTAAAACCTACCGGGTAATTAGATTATATTAATTAGATTATATTAAAACAATAACGTTCACTACAATAAGAATAACTTTTATTGTTGTTGTGAAAGTAGGAGCATGGTAAAATCATTGCTCAAAATGTCTGGGGAAAACTTCACCTTTCCACAACATCAAACTGGTCATCAAAAACAAACATAAAAAATAATGAACTCCGGTTCTTTATATTCATGCAATAAAATAATAATTATTGACAACTGTACAATATGTGCGATATATAGGCCCTGCCCTGCCCTGACGTCAAACAAAATGTATGTTTGCCAACCATCATGCTAATGTGGACAAATCTCGCTCACTGATCAACATAGTCTCACGATAATGTTGCCCATAAGTTGTTTTATTTAACAGAAACAAATATCAACAGTGAACATCGCATTTGTGTCTAGTGAAGAACTGGTTCTTTCCAACCAGTCACTGCACATGTGCATCCATGCCCAATGTAAACAAGTATGACAATGTATAAGGGTTTCAAAAATAAAATTCTGGTTAATGATATAGCCTTGTAATTGTCTAATTATTAGCGAGATCCGGTTATTTGCAGTACATGTAGTGATGTACCTTATTGGTAAGTGTGTCATTGACTGTACAATAACAATACGAACAGATTAACTAGTCATCAGTGTTACGACAGGACACTGAACTAAGATGACTGTGATGTAGGTCACCTGGGGGTCATGGAGATATAATGGTATCCTGTGAAGCCAGACTAGATTGTTTGATTAGATTGTTTTGTTGTTGTATTGCTTTTATACTTTGCGATTTACTATACTTGGGCAATGAGAACTGAAATGCTGTGCCTGAAGTCGCAAAAAACAATAACAATTGTTATGTAGATCATTGTTAATCTCCAATGCTTGGATATTTAGTCAAGGTAACGTGAATGACTTTTGTTTATTTTAGGATACCGGTATCTAACAATCAGGACCCAAAATTACCATACTACCAAATCATGCTTCAGTATATATGCACATGTATTATAGATTGTATAACTTTAATTTTGAATGCATTGTATTGTGCTTTTCCATATTAACCCTCCATCTGCGGCACATGTACATGTACGTAAACATGTATGGTATAGCTTATTGGTTTTTGAGACCAAGGTTGTTAGTATTTTATGTAAATTGTCCATGAATCAATTACAAAGCCAAATTAACACTCACTTTTTTCTGTCACCAAAGTTTTTTTTCTCATAAATACATGTACAAAAACAGAAGGGTGGGATTATACTCGGGAGGGGCTTATACTCGGGGAAGTACGTTAGTACGGTATATACCAAAATTGTAGATTTGTCAACCTATTCAAAAGAATTAAGGTAGCGGGACTATTATTTGCATACTTGTTTTCATCTTCTAATTGTGACTAAATGACTACAAATAGACCCGGGAAAGTATATATTTTTAGAATCGCCAGACTTCAAGCTTTTCACAAGTGTATTTTGCATGCCCGTATCTGAATTCTACGACACGTTACTCAACCAAAAGTGAAAAATTACTTTTTCTGTAAAAAAAATAATTACGCATTTATGCTGGCGATAAGAAGTATTTTTTTCACTTTTCCTAGTTGTTCAATAGTCTGGTAAATTGAATGTGTCTTGTCAGTTTTATTCAAGCAATGCGTTTTAAAAAATAGTGTGCCGAATTTCAATTACTGTTTTAGTCACATTGCCCCCAACTCAAACCACAACTCGTTGGTAAATAATCGATGAAATAGTTTGTCTGGACACATTCAAGTTCCTCTCATTGTCACCTTAAAGCTGTGAAAATATGGTGTTAATCCAACGACAATAAGTACAAGTTATTTTTTGTTAAAGACCTTGTATTTTAAAAAACATAAACTTCCAGAAAACGTCCATGAAGTAACAGCAAAGATTTTCAAGCTTGTTTATCGACACAATCAATTTGTTTTCTCATCAAGGTCTGTTTTAACATGTGTAGGGACATCCAAATGTGTAAGGCTATTGGAAACCAAAAAAATAAAGGAATGGGATAGCTATAATTGGATACATTCGGCATATGAAAACACCAAAATCAATGATTTTTTTCAGTGGCTGTGTGACCTTGTGTCTGACACATTCATATGCAAATGACTAATCTGTGAAACAAACAAGGACAAAGACAAACCACTCAAATGTTTGGAAACACTCATTGTGTGTCAGATAGCTACTGATAACACATCCTAACATTGCTTTGTCTTGAGTTAATCTTTGAAACTTATAGGCACACGGATTAAACCTGTGTTGTTGATTTTGGAAAACACTACTGAGGCTGCCTTGCTTCCCTTCAGAAAATCTACATTTTAACCAACTTACATGACATTCTATGTTATGTTGACTTTATCATATGAAAGTTTATAGTGCATTTCATCAATTAATAAATAAATGTGAAAATCGTAATTTTCAACACAAATAATAGTCTCGCTACCTTAACTGTCTGTTATAAATACACAATCAGTGTTGGTGAAACCCCCTGCTATACTAGCATCATTTACAATTTCAATAAACTATCATAACATGATTTACAATTTCACAGCTTCAACTATGCCATGGTTTTATCTGCTCACTTAGATGGATGAAATTGCGGTGGGAATGTTTGGTTATTCTGGAGGGCATCAAAGGTTGTTTTGGGGAGGGGGGGTTGCTAGATACTAGTAGTGGCCTTCATGTCCTAGACGTGAATTTTGATCCTACCAATGTCATTGAAAACACAATTCAGGTAATGAATATAATCACAATCTGCTACAATTCAGTGGATTATAAAAGTTCAATAATTGTGGCGTTTGCAGATTCATTGATTCCTCCATGGAACTATAAACCCATAGTTATAGTTCCATGATTCCTCCAATTTCTTTGCGCTAATGATGAAGCACTAGCATTGTTGCAATTATCTAGTGATGTATAAGAATATTAGCATAACAATCAGTCTGGGTTTAGTATACTAAAATACAATTGAGAAAGCTTTGAAATTTAAATTGATTATAATATTATTTAAGATTAATATCATACTAAATGAGACATCGTATGTTTACAGATATCAACAAATTCTTCAGATGCTGTGAATAGACTGCAAGGCTTGAAATCCTTTTTTTTTTTTTCCTTGGAGTCAAAGTGAGATACCAATTTTAAAAGCTGAGACGATAATGTTGGGTAGTTCATCAGTGATTTTATACTTGAAACTTTGTAGGACAACTCGTACTTTATTTTTGGAGAGACAATTATTTAATTTGTAGTAGTAGTACTGTAGTCAAGTTATGCTACTATTTTTAGAAAATGTAATTTAAAGGAAGAAGCAATGTAGTCATGCCAGACTTGTTGTGCACAATTTTTAATTCTCTGTGTGAACACACTTTTTGACCCCACACCTTGGTTCAGCCATCCAGAATCAGAATCTTGTTTTGCTTCTAAAATGTTATGTTTCTGTTTGTCTACATATTTAAATAACCGTTAATTATTTCTACATGTTGCGTTGAAATTATTTTCAGCAACTTGGTATTGATATTTGAGAGTCTGAATTTGTTTAGTGCTTTATATTTTTCTTTATCCCACCACGCTGGTTGGGATTGGTTCCGGATACGAGATTTATTAGTCGACTTCATTTCCGATGCAGCGTGATCAAATAATTCATCCAGTACATGTTTGGCTTGGTTGTGATTATTCAGTGTGATATATTCAGAGGCTTCTGCAAGTTGATATGAAACACATGTGAAATAAAAATCATGTTGTGTGTTTGTTTGCTCTATCATGACAACTACAAATTTTACCCACTCTGATTGAAGCATGCATTTGTTTGTTTGTTTGTTTGTTGTATACTATATCGGCAGATCTTGCAATAGTGAATTTTCTGACTGGAAGTTACTGATAAATTTCATGAATTGTAGTCACAGAAAGCAAACATGTTGTTGCTGCTAAAATTCCACAATCTATACTATTCATGTTTCTCTTTGTAGGTTCTGCAGAAGATGAGATTCGTTCAGCGTATAAACGATTAGCATTAAAATGGCATCCGGATAAGCATAATAACTCTGAAATTGCTACTAGGGTAAGTCACATTATGTAGGGTAGGGTAAGTCATAATAGTTTCATGATTACTGATGACATTTTTTACAAATCATTGATTGATGTTGTCTATTTTGCTGATGTTTCAGAAAGCAAAACTCAAATCAATAAATTATGTTTCTAGACTGTACTTAATTGTCTGATTAATTGCCGTTTTTTAGTTTTTTGCTGACTGCAGAACTTGTTAAAATCAAATGAATATTAAACGGGCTAGAAAAAAACAATGTTCTTGGAAGTGACTGAATTAATATATCGTATAATACCTCATATAGGCGCCAACCTGGATTAGGCGCCAGCACAATAGAAAAGGTGATAATTTTCACACCAATAGGCGCCAGTCAAAGTTGAATGTTTCTGTATGACTTTCCCCATCTGGCTGACATTTGCCTAACACTTGAGCTAATCTTTTTGTAAAATATAAGAAGTATCAGAGGTGTAATTTTAGTATTGGAAACAAAAATAAACAGTGATTTCAAGAAGAGATCTCTAACCATGCATTGAGAAAGAAGCTTGTAAAAGCATACATGTATCAGTTTGCTTCACATATGCATACAGTACTGAAAAAAAAAAACCATCCGACCAACCATGGAGCTAAAAAAAGGAGAGGGAACTCCCTTTGATGTTTTTGTCACCATGACTTCTGTCGACTTTTTGGTCAACAGATAACATTTGACGGGTTTACCGAGGGATTAATAGACATGAATATTTAATTAGATATGATCAGACGTTCTCCGATGAGTTCGGTCGTTATTACAAAGCAAGGTGAGGGACGAAAATATTTTTTTTAAACGACTCAAGTAGGAAAAAAAACATGGTCAAAATTACTCAGTAACGGCTAAATTGGTGATGTGTATTCCACAAGTACATTGTATTTGTGAAGGAATCACTGTAGCAGGAAACAAAATATCGTTCAATCCGCCACAATTGAAAGCAACGCAACGCATGTCAAATTCAATCGGCGAGCCCGTTTTGGCCATCATATATCGTTATTGGCACCTACCCTAGCATGACGTAGAAGAGGTCAGCTTACTATTTAACTAAATTTCGGCGTCCACAGGCAAAGATTTGATGAAAAAAATTTTCCCAGAGCTCAATCTAACGTGTTGTTTATACAAAACGTGTGTTGTCTATGAGGGCCCACACAGGAAATAGGACAGAGGAACAGAAATGAAAAAAGTGATTGTGAATTTGGCCATGGGAGCTCAAACTTCAAGCCTGTTTGAAAGTACATGAAACACATTATATATTGGCGGTAATTTTATCATCCGCGACCGAATATTTTATTTTAAAATCAATTTCTTGTGAGCAATGTATTCGACATTACAAGAACCACATAAATTTGCTGAAAAAATGTCCGATTTCCATGACTCAAATGCAGACATGTAGAACTGACGACACTCTTCCCTAATTACCGCTATGCGCATGTTCACCGACCTTGGACGTCAACTGCACAAAACAAAAATGATCGTTACACTTCACGAAGGCAAACACTGCTGAATAACCAGTGTGATGCATTCGGCAAAAGTCATCGACATGAAAGGCGGGTAAACACAAAAGAATAATCAGTTGAAAACAAAAGACTCGAGTGGGATTAAAACCAGTTCAGTCTCTTTCTCTTTTAGCTCCATGGACCAACTCAACCCATTATTTTTGCTGTTCTTGCAAGAGTTAGGATATAAACAATGACGGCTTGAGAGTCTGCAACAAGTAATCTAATTCATTGTAGGCAATCATGAAAAAGTAAACTGTGTGACAGTTGTCCATGTATCAGTCGTCTGAATTAATCGTCACTGCTGCTTGACTATCACAGTATAGAACTACAGGTTTTTAGTTCTGGTTCTGACGCAGTTCTAGTGCCATATCGTTGCCATGCTTTGACTGATTATGTTCAAATTTGATATATTCATTATACATCATGACATAGATATATTGGTTTGACTATCTGATTCAAAATAGACAAATGGTGGCCTTTTTTGTGCTAAAAAATCATCAAAAATCAAGCATTTGTGGCATTTATGGATTGATTTTGTTCAAACTTGGTACATACATTAGACATTATGTGTTCCTGATGCATGTCATTATATTTTACTGATCAGATTCAAAATGGCTGACTGACTGCCATTTTGTTTCAATGAATGCGCTTCTAGAGCCATATCTCTGACATGCTTTGACTGATTATGTTCAAATTCTGTATATTCATTATACATTATGTTATATATATATATATAGATGTATTCAAAAAGGCCGATTTTGTTTTAATTAATGCTGTTCCAGAGCAATATCACACAATATGAACGAGTACTCGTTTAACGATCAGATGTCAATCATTTTAATGTTAAAAAAATCATAATCACATTCCTGACATGTTTATATTCCAGCTATATTACTATAAACAAAACTATATATCTTAAATTTGATAACTAACGGGGACTGTGCCATGCATGGCTTTTTTTTTTTTAACAATGTTTGATGATGAAAATAGAAAGACAGTCTGAACAAAATATACATGTATATGTACACATGTATAAAAATTAAAGAAATATTAGCAGATTACAGGTTAACTCAAACAAAAATGAAAATCTAGCCATTAGATTAATTTATTGTGAAACAGAATGGATGTGGCAAACTTAGGACTTCTTGCTTGACCTTTTTTATTCAAAGACTGACCACCCACTGCTGTTAGCACTGTAACGATTTCGCATTCAAGTTGCAAACAGGATTAGTACATTCTGGGTGTTTCTGTATCGAGTGTGGTAAGCGATAACAAGCATGACTAATTGGCTGCGAGTGTTTGTAATTAATACATGTTTTAAATTTTCTCTCTGTGGTACGTTTTCACTTTATCGTTTATGTTTATGCCAAATTTTCTGTAACATTTCATAGTTGCTGGTATTTTTTTTTTTTTTACAGTCATGCACAGAAATATACACGATCTCATATATATTATCTTGAATGTTTTTATTTTCTCAATAGTCAGTAAAAAGCGTGATAAAAATCACAAAGTCTCAGCCAGTAAAATTGTAATTTACATAATGTAATTGCTAGCCTGCAACATTATGAATCTGTGGTGCAATTCTTAGGTCAATTGTGTGATGAAGAGTGTTAAAAATAGTTTTCAATAGTCGTGATAGTAACAATGAATACGATAGCGAAATTGACCGTCAGGTAATCTTTTGGACAAACATTTTGCCTATATCTGAGCTTTCAGATGATATATAGGTTGTTATAGTAGCACGCTTAATAACTTTTAAAGAAGGTCTAAATCACAGATTATTTTTAA